>NC_069503.1:282092971-282768783 GCF_027579735.1 Bombina bombina | reverse complement strand
AAAAAAAAAAAACGACTGATGTTCTAGCCTTAAGAAGGGCTTTTTGGGGTGCTGTCCAAACAGCAGAGATCAGATGTGTCCTTCAGGACTGTAGTGGACACTGAATACACTAGCCTAGCTATCAATTTCCCTAAAAAATCAGCAGCAGCTACACTGTCCCTCCTCTCAGGATCAGAATGAATCTAAAATGGCTGCTGCCCAGGAGCTGGGAGGGTCTGGGAGGGAGGGAGTGTCTGCTGCTGATTGGCTGTAATGTCTCTGCAGACTGTGAGATACAGGGTCAAAGTTTACTCAATGATGACGAATAGGGGGCGATGTTCGCCCGCCGCTGCAAACGCGAACAAGCTATGTTCGACAGGAACTATTCGCTAGGGAACAATTCGCGACATCACTACTCTCCAACATTTCATCCCTCTCTTGTCCAAACCTTGTGGCCCTACAGTATAATTTGGCACTAAAATCGACACTTGACAAAGCTGCACCCTTCACTGTTCACTGTACATACATAACTTGATGACAACCATGACACAACAAACATACCAGATATCTTCAGCAATGTTCACGGGCTGCTGAACAGCAGTGGAGGAATTTAGGCTCATGTATTTTTTTCCGCCATTATAAATTCATCCTTAAATCCTACAACTCTGCGCTCAGCCTGGCCAAACAAATATATTTCTCCTCCCTTGTTTCATCTCACGCATCCAACCCCAGAAAGCTGTTCTCAACCTTCTATGTCCGCCTGCTCCCTCTCCCACTACCAACCTCACTGCTCAGATTATATCTGATCTCTTCCAAAATAAAATTGACACCAAAAGAAAAGATATCTACACCTCACACCACTCAAACCCAGCACTCCTACCCACCCCTTCTATTAACAAAACTCTATGCTACTTCCCTCCTGTAACAAAGGAAGAAGTATCTGTACTCCTATCTTCAGCTCATCTCACAACCTGCCCACTTGATCCTATTCCTTCACAACTTTCCTCTCTCTCTGCTTCACTAACCCCTACCCTAACTCATCTCTTTAACCAATCTCTCACCGCTGGCACATTTCTTGATACATTCAAGTATGCATCAATCATACCAATCCTAAAAATTCGCTTGACCCCTCCACCCCTTCTAACTATCGACCGGTCTCATTACTTCCTTTGCTTCAAAATTATTGGAACGACTGGTCTATAATTGGCAAACTCAATTTCTCACAACTAGCTCCTTACTTGATCCACTACTATCTGGTTTCCGCCCTAAACACTCAACAGAAACCACTCTTACTAAAGTAACAAATTACCTTTTATCATATAAAGCAAAGGGCCACTTCTCCTTACTAATTCTTCTTGAACTGTGCGCTGCTTTTGACACAGTTGACCATCCTCTCCTTCTTAAAATCCTACATTCATTTGGAATCTGAGACACAGCCCTCTCCTGGTTTGCCTCATATCTCTCAAACTGCTCATTTTCAGTTTCCTTTAACAACATATCTTCTGATCCTTTACCTCTCTCAGTTGGAGTACCACAAGGCTCTGTCTTGGGTCCCTTGCTTTTCTCTTTTTATACATCCTCCCTTGGAAAATTTATAGCCTCCTTTGGCTTCCAGTACAACTTATATGCGGATGATACCCAAATCTATCTTTCCTCTCCTGATATATCTCCCTCTTTACTCAACCAGATTTCCAACTGCCTCTCTTCAATTTCCTCTTGGATGTCTTCACACTACCTCCAACTCAATCTGTCAAAAACTTAGTGGCTTCTTATTCCCCCCTCTTCAAGACATCCAACACCTGACATTTCTCTGACAGTCAAAGGCTCAATTCTTGACACCTCACCCCAGATCCGCTGTCTTGGGGCCACACTTGATTAAGAACTCACATTCAACCCACATATACAAGCGCTTACCAAATCCTGCTTTGCACACCTACGCAACATTATTCTTCCTCTAAAAACTACAAAAATACTAATTAATTGCCTCACTCTTTCCCACATTGATTATTGCAATCTACTTCTAAATGGCCTTTAAAAACACCACCTCTCCTTCCTCCAATCTATTAAGTAAGCTTCAGCTAGACTCATCCACCTAAGTTGCCGATCTACATCAGCTGCTCCACTCTGCCAGTCTCTACACTGGCTCCCCATATACTCCAGAATACAATTTAAAGTATTAACCCTAACTTAGAAAGCACTCAACAGTCTAACTCCCAACTACATTTCCTCTCTCATCTCCAAATAGTCCTCATCCCGTCCTCTTCAATCAACCTCCGACCTACGTCCCTCTACTCCTGATATCTCTACATCCCACTCCCGACTCCAAGACTTCTCACGTGCTGTTCCTGTCCTCTGGAACTCTCTACCCCGCTTCATAAGACTGCCTGCAACCTTGCATTGCTTCAGACGCTCCTTGAAAATATACCTATTCAGAGAGGCAACCATCTCTCCATCTCTCATCCTAACCAGAATAATTCTTGAATTGCCTGACTCACTGCTGCAACTACAATCCATGTGACAAGTTACCCAAACCTTATGTCTCTGCACCCTCAACCTGTAGACTGTGAGCTCTCCGGAGCAGGGCCCTCTTCCTCCTGTACTAGATTTGTTTAGTTTGTTATGTTTTGTATTTTATCACAGGTCCATGTCATTGTATACCTCTATCTTTGTACCCAGTGCTACGGAATTTTGTGGCGCTATACAAATAAATAATAATAATAATGGTAGCCCCAACAAGTAAAATAAGGCTTACCATATTCCCTAAGATATAGTCATATATGTAAAAACAAACAGGATACACTCAAACAGATTGTCTCAAATAGTGCTTGACGTGTTTCAGCCTCAATAATAGTCCTTTCTAAACACTGAATTATGCTAGTTAGGGTATAATATAAATAGGGTGAATACCATAAATAGGATAGACTGGCCTACCAAATAGTACTTTTGGTTGAAAAAACGCCAAAAAAAACCCACCAAGGGCTAGTTAACAAGTGGAGTGGTACTTTGTGTTTCCGCTATAAGATTTTTGTGCTATTCGGGTTGAGCTGGTATTAAAAAATATATTTTGCGCTAGCGGTAACCCGACTAGTGCAAAAATCGGAACTTACAATATCGCGTGCGCATTCACGTATTCCCCCCCATAGAAGTCAAAGGAGAAAAAAAATTGAAAAAAAACCCCACTGTTGCACAAACACTATCACATATTCTCATTAGCGCTAACCCAACATGAAAATATGAATATTTTATATTCCAATGTTATTTAACATGTTTGTTTGTAAAATGCTCATACCTGATCAGATACTGTAATATGCGGATACCCGACATGAAAATATAAATATTGCATAAATATGCTTTAACATGTTTTCATTTACTTAACTGCAAAGTGCTTCAATGTGTGTGTGTGTGTGTATATATATATATATATATATATTAGTCGGTAGCCCAGCACTCCAACCTTTGAGGTGTGTTCAATACCTGGGTGCTGTCCTCAACCCCACAAAAATGTATAAAAGGAAACTGGATGACTGCTTGGCATATGCATTAAATTGTGGCCATATTGATAGATCTATATATGACTTTCTCACAATGGAGCATCCTGTGCATCCAATCATATACACCATCGCAAAGATCCATAAGGACCAAGTTAACCCTCTGGGTTACCCCATAGTATCCGCTGATGGTTCCCTCTTTCAGAATCTGGCAAAGTTTACTGATTTTCATCTACAAGATTTGGTTAGGGCAACCAAGGCATTTCTACTTGACTCCATAGTGTAATGCTTGTGGGATGTTTCTTGGCCTGTAGTGTTCTTATCATGGCATCAAGTAGAATGATAGGAAATATCCCAGAACAGAGAGAGTTTATGAAATGAGGTAAGCAGTACTCACGGAAGGCAGGGTAGTCCTTCATGGAAATAAGACGAAGGCAGACAATGGTCAAGACAGGCAGAGTCTGGCAACAGGAAGGCAATCCAGCAGTATAGCAGTTCAGGGGTAAAACAATAGAATGACCAGGAACAGGCAGGAGTCAGCAACAAAGGAAATCCAGCAGTATAACAGTTCAGGGGTAAACCAATAGAATGGTCAGACAGGCAGAGTTCAGCAATGTTATAGCAATCCAGTACTTTAGGGGTTAAGCAAGCAGAGTGGTTAGACAGGCAGAGTTCAGCAACATTATAGCAATCCAGTACTTAAGGGGTTTTGCAAGCAGAGTGGTAAGACAGGTAGAGTTCAATAACGTTATGAGTCCAGCAATATAAGGAACACAGCACCCAGGAGCACACACAGTAACACCTATACTTGGGCACAGGTGAGAGTGACTGAGGAACTTACATAGGGTAGGATTCACGCCACAGGAGGAATCCGGACCGACATCAGAAGACAGGGCGGGCGCTGATGATGTCATCACCCTGCTGTAGTTACACTGCCGCATCCCTAGCAACAGGAGGACCGCCTGCATCCGTGGAACAGCCACAGCAGGGCAGAGGAGTGGCATGACACATAAAGCAGATTAAACTCCTCCAAGATAGGGAGTTTCCCAAACAGTGCATATTGGTTACCCTTGATGTTAGCAGCCTCTACACCATCATCCCCCATGATGTAGATGTAGAGGCGGTTCCACAGGCTCTCCTTAACAATGAGTTGTATGTGGGCCCTCATAGAAGTGTTATTGGAATGGCTCTTGATGTGCCTCACGCATAATTATTTTAGATTTGAAGGTTCATTTTACCTCCAACTGGTTTGACCACATCGTATGCCAATTTGTTCATGACCTGGTTCGAAAGTAGACACATCTTCAAGTGTACGAACCCCAATGTTCTCCTGTATGGGAGATACATTGATGATCTATTTGTTGTATGGGGGGCCTACCTCGGAAGAACTCCCTGAATGGATAGAATACTTGAACAAATCAGAAGCATCAGTTAAACTGAAAAGTGAAAGTGATGAACAGAGGATACATTTCCTGGATTTGTGTATTTTTAAATGTGAGACAGAGTTGGGTTTCCTCCTGAAAACAATATTATATTACAAACCCACGGACAGAAATACCCTATTACAGTTTAGCAGCTATCATCCGATGCAATTCAAAAAAGCTATAGTTAAGTCACAATTCCTGAGAGTCATCCGTAACAACTCAGATCTAACTCTAAAGCAGACATAATTGGAAAAGATGAGGACAAAGTTCCTGAGTAGGGGATACAACCCTAATATGGTCAATGATATATTAGGTGAAATAACTCACTTTGACCAATTAAAGCTAATTCAAAGGAAAAATAATCTGAATTAAGGACGGAGTGATCAGACCATCAATTTCACCACAAGCTACACTCCAGTCACAAAAATAGTTGTAGATATACTGAAGAAAAACTGGCACTTGATCAGAGGGGACAAGTCTCTACCATTTAAGGATACTCCACCACCTAGGCTGGTCCACAGGAGTGGACGCAGCCTCAAGTCTCTGATAAAGAAAACTGATCCATGGTAGAAAGAGAAAACATGGCTACAAAAAACAAAGAATGGCTGCTACAAATGTGGCAGCTGTGTGACTTGCAGTACACTGTTGACAGGACAAAGATTCCATCATCCCAACTCCACAAAAACTTACTTGATAAGGCATCGCCTTACATGTACATCAGAGTACATGCTCATTGACAGAGGTGGTGGTGGTGACAGGGATAAAGAACTGCTGAAATGTGAAACACGATGGATTTTCAGAATTAATACTCTTACACCTGATGGTCTGAATGTCCATCTGGATTGCTCATTGTTCTATTGAATGTATATGTTTGACTTGAGTATATACCTGCAGAACTATTGACATAGAAGTGAACCAGGGAGGCTTGTTTAAGAGTTAGTGGTCTCTCACAGTCTCTCCCATAATATCATACTGTGTGTATGGTTACCTACTTATGGGGTTGTCTTAAAGAATGAGGTTTTTTTAGAATGAGGTTTTTTAGAGTGTTCTTTATTTAGCCATTCTGACTACTTATAGCAGCGGGAATCTGAACTACAATTGATGCTTTCAGTCTGCTGTTTATTTGATAATAGACATAAATCGTTTGTACAATATACCATATGATTTTCAAAGTTTGATTTGCTGGTCTTTTAATAGGTGACCTAGTGGCGTAAGTATGCTGAGGATATAATATCCTATTTTTATTCCCCTAGATTACGAGTTTTGCGTTACGGTTTTAACACTGAAAAAAATTGCCATTTCAGCATAAAAACAGTAATGCAGCCATTACGAGTCTTGTTGGTATAGCTATAACACAAGCATTCTAGCCTGTAACACGTCAATCCTGCACTCAAAAAATTTCCATAGCGCCGGTATTACAGGTTCTGCGGTGAGGCTATAATGCTTGCGTTCCAGCCTATACCGACACAATCCGTTTCGCTATCTGAAAGCAGAAGTTATGAGTTTTGCGCAACAAAACTGTTACACAAAACTCATAACTAAAATGTTACAAAGTACACTAACACCCATAAACTACATATTAACGCCTTTTCCGCCCCTCCCGCATCACAAACACTATTTAAAACTTATTAACCCCATAATCTGCCGCTCCCAACATCGCCACCACTAATAAAAGTTATTAACCCCTATTTCGCTGCTCCCTAACATTGCCATCAATATAATAAAGTTATTAACCCCTATTCCCCCGCACCCCAAGATCACTGACACTATAATAAAGCTATTAACCCCTATTCCGCCGCTCCCCGACATCGCTGCCACTAAATAAAGTTATTAACCCCTAAACCTCTGCCCTCCCACATCACCGTCTCTAAATAAACCTATTAACCCCTAAACTGCCAGCCTCCAACATCGCAAAAAACTAAATTAAACTATTAACCCCTAAACCTAACAACACCCTAACTGTAAATGAAAATTACAATATCCCTATCTTAAAATAAATAAAAACTTACCTGTGAAATAAAAAACAAACAAAATTATCCAAAATAAACAATTACACCTAATCTAATAGCCCTATAAAAATAAAAAAGCCCCCCCCCCAAAAAAAACTAGCCTACAATAAACTACCAATAGCCCTTAAAAGGGCCTTTTGTAAGGCATTGCCCTAAAGAAATCAGTTCTTTTACCTGTAAAAAAATACAAAGACCCCCCCCAACAGTAAAACCCACCACCTAACCAACCCCCCAAAATAATAAAACCTAACTCTAACAAAAACCTTAGCTACCCATTGCCCTGAAAATGCATTTGTATGGGCATTGCCCTTAAAAGGGCATTCAGCTCTTTTAAAAAAAGCCCAAACCCTAATCTAAAAGAAACCTAACACTAACCCCCGACAATCCCCTTACAGTTTCTGAAGTCCGTATATATAGGGCTATTCAAATCAGCCAATAGAATTTCAGTAGCTCTCATCCTGTTGGCTGATTTGAATTTCAAAAACCAAATCAACCAATAGGAATGCAAGGGACGCCATTTTGAAAAGGTTCCCTTGCATTGAAGATTCAGTGTACGGCGGTGACTGTATAAAGAGGACACTCTGCGCCGGATGTCTTCAAGGATAGACCCGCTCAGCAGAAGATAGAAGATATCACCTGCTTGGATGAAGACCTCGCCGCCCGGATGAAGACTTCTTGCCACCTGGATGTCCAGACTTCAGAAACTGTAAGTGGATCGTCGGGGGTTAGTGTTAGTTTTTTTTTTTTTTTACTTTTTTGGATGTTTTTTTTTAGATTAGGGTTTGGGCACTTTTTAAAAGAGCTGAAAGCCCTCTTAAGGGCAATATAAAAGAGCTGAATGCCCTTTTAAAGGCAATGCCCATACAAATGCCCTGTTCAATGCAATGGGTAGCTTAGGTTAGAATTAGTTTTTTTATTTTGGGGGGTTGGTTAGGTGGTGGGTTTTACTGTTGGGGGAGTCTTTGTATTTTCTTACAGGTAAAAGAGCAGATTTCTTTTGGGCAATGCCCTACAAAAAGCCCTTTTAAGGGCTATTGTTAGTTTATTATGGGCTAGGTTTTTTATTTGGGGGGGGGGGGTTATTTTTATAAGGCTATTAGATTAAGTGTAATTGTTTTTATTTTGGATAATTTTGTTTGTTATTTTTTGTAATTTAGTGTTTTTTATTTTTTTTAATTTTAGACAATTGTTTTTAGTAGTGTTAGTTTTTTTTTTAATGTGTAATTTAGTTTATTTAATTGGTAGTTATTTTAATTTTAGTATAATAGTTATGTTATGCTAATTGTTAGTTTAAACTTAGCTTTTTTAAATTTCACAGGTAAGTTTGTATTTATTTTTAAAATAGGGATATTGTAATTTTAATTTAAAGTTAGGGGGGTTGTTAGGTTTAGGGGTTGATAGTTTAATTTAGTTTTTTGTGATGTGGGGGGCTGGCGGTTTAGGGGTTAATAGGTTTATTTAGTGGCGGTTAGGTGGGAGGCCAGAGGTTTAGTGGTTAATAACTTTAGTGGCGGCGATGTCAGGGAGCGGCAGAATAGGGGTTAATAGCTTTATTATAGTGTTGCCAATGTTGGGGTGTGGGGGAATAGGGGTTAATAATTTTATTATAGTGGTGGCAATGTCAGGGAGCAGCAGAATAGGGGTTAATAACTTTTACTAGTGGTGGCGATGTCAGGAGCGGCAGATTAGGGGTTAATAACTTTATTGCGGTGTTGGCGATGTTGGGGGCAGCAGATTAGGGGTGTTTAGTCTAGGGGTTTATGTCAGGGTGTTAGGTTTAAACTTAACTTTTGTTTCCCCCATAGACATCAATGGGTTGTGTAATAGCAATCGCCATTCCGCACTTCAGGTGTTAGTTTTTTTTCTAACACTCTCTACCCATTGATATCTATGGGGAAAGCGTGCAGCCCTTGGATTTTGTGTGGTATGGAGCTTATCGCCACCATATTGCACGCACAAGGCGGCTTTCTAGAAACTTGTAAAGGCAGCGCTATGGAGGGTAAAATAACGCAACTTTTCTTGCATTTGTTTCGCACCCTCTATAGCGCAAAACTCGCAATCTAGGCAATTGTTTTTTCGTCCCATTATTGGTAACAGTACTTTGGTCGTGTTTCTCTCTTTACCTTTTAATATTGTGGGTTGAGAGGTATGCATCTACATCTTTGGTGCCTAGTAGTATGGTGGCAAGTTTAGCCAGTCTGTGTTCTGATGGAGATCCTTTGTTTTTTCTTTTATTCTAGGTTGATTGTTATACATACGTGTACACTTCTAGCTTGGTTGGCTTCCCTATTTGCTCGTCTGAGATCCTATGTGGATTTTGTGTGGATTTTATGATTGTGTGGCTCTATGAACATGTTAGTTGTGACGAGTGTGTCTTGCACCAATATGCCATGCTGTGATTGCTACATTATGCTGTGCCCTTCTATTATTGTTTAGTTTGGGCTTTATGTGCTCTTGCTCGCCTAGTGTGGTGATCTGTTAAGGTTGTGGATTATATTGTATATGTACCAGGTTGTAACAATTTCTCAGAAGTTTGCAATTCTAGTCCTGTGTGGCTAGGTCGGAGCAAGATTGGTCTAAAGCTGTCAGCTGCTCAGGTTCAATCAAGGCACCTGGGGCTATTTAAAAGTGTGTGAGATAAGCGTTCATTCTCAGGTTAACAAGGCCTGTCTCATGGGAGCACGGCTGTAATGCCGTCTTGAACCGTCAGATCGCAATGATCTTTTGTAAGTACAACACTGCATTTATTTTTTCAATGTCTTAATCATTACTAGCGGTGAAGAGTTGTATGTATTGTCTTGCATGTCCTTTACAACCGAATTAGCAAGGTTGGCTTTTGGTTGGATACCCGGCGTGTGTTTATATGTTACCACTGACTATTAACAGCCTGAACGTAGGCATAGTTTCATGTAGTATGTTAGACTCTTGAAGTTATATGATGCAGGAGGCCTGCTCAGCTAGTTTATTTCTATCTCTGAGATTGTACTCAAATTATACTGTATTACTATCATTAGGCTGATGTTCCTCGATACCCTTGATTGGTTATTTAATTTTTTTTTGTGTACACACGAAGTGCGAGGAAGTGTCAGTGAACCTTTCTAAACTACACACTCGACAGTCACGTTATGACTAATGGATGTTGTAGCGAAATAATTTTATCTTTATAAGAGGGTGTTTTTTTTCTTCTATTGACTTCCATTAACTGAAGTATGAATTATGGTTCAGATACTAGCTGTTCTAATTTTTTTACCCACACACAGTATTTGACCATTACTTACTATTTATGCTATATGTCATTAATCACAACCAGCAATTGATGAGTATCAGAGACCCTTGTTAAGTATCTATGAAATTGTAACATCCCAGAATGATCAGTGCTAATTTTACCTTGTTTTAACTTTTTTTTTGTGTGTTTATCATGAGGTGAGGGGTGTCACTGTAGTTTTTTCTATGCATAAATTTGTTTGCTTGTATTGTTTGAACTATACAACATACAGTATCTGTTTTGAGAAAGACCCAAATAGGGGCTGTAACGTTGACTATCAAATTGAGAACTGGATGTATTGAAAAATAAAAAAATTTTTGGATTGATGTAAAAATTACTGTGAGTGCCCTTCTAAACAAAAAAGTTTATATATATATATATATATATATATATATATATATATATATATATATATATATGTATACATATGTATTTATGTGTTAATATGTGTATCTATGTCTGTAAATACATGTATACACATATATATATATATATATATATATATATATATATATATATATATATATATATATATATATATACTGTATATATAGCATATGTTTGATCCCTTATAACTTTTTTGTGAAATATTTTTTTGGAATAATTTTATTTGATGGTGTTATTATGAGTGTAACTGTACTTTGCAATCTATTTTAGAAGTCTAGGAGAAAATAGATAGAGGGCGCCACATAGTGCAGATCATATGAGATAAATACAAAGCAGCAATACGAACAAAAGAATCCTACTCACAAATTGTGGAGCACATAAAAGTGCAATATTCGCAATCCGGAACCACACGTCGTCCGGTAGACCACAGTGGATAGATGTCACCAGTGGCGGTCCTCGTCTCGCCAGGGAGAGTCCACGGATAATCAGGATGATGTAGTGGATGTGGATCAATGCACCGAAAATCCAGCTGGGGGTCCAATAGTACTTGGAGGGGTACCAATGGGTAAATTTGGCCAAAGCCAAAATAAAAAAGTATAGTCGGCAGCAGATAGAGAGTTCAAAATATATTAAAAATTGAATAACAATAAAAACGACAGCAACGCGTTTCTCAGTGTGACACACTGTTTCATCAGGCTATCACACTGTCACACTGAGAAACACGTTGCTGTTGTTTTTATTGTTATTCAATTTTTAACATATTTTGAACTCTCTATCTGCTGCCGACTATACTTTTTTATTTTGGCTTTGGCCAAATTTACCCATTGGTACCCCTCCAAGTACTATTGGACCCCCAGCTGGATTTTCGGTGCATTGATCCACATCCACTACATCATCCTGATTATTCGTGGACTCTCCCTGGCGAGACGAGGACCGCCACTGGCGACATCTATCCACTGTGGTCTACCGGACGACGTGTGGTTCCGGATTGCGAATATTGCACTTTTATGTGCTCCACAATTTGTGAGTAGGATTCTTTTGTTCGTATTGCTGCTTTGTATTTATCTCATATGATCTGCACTATGTGGCGCCCTCTATCTATTTTCTCCTAGATTTTTTATCTGTGTTTTTGGAATAACACTCTGGAGGAGCAGTCTACCTTTCCTGGATATACCGCCTACTATATATAACCTTTGGGCAATACTAATTGGACTTTGCTGGATCTGGTAAAAGATCATTTATACTGGACTACATAGTTTATATATCTTGATATAATTCATCATCCTCTTGTCTTTTCTTATTTTTCATTTATCTTTTAGGATTTAGGATTATAATATTGTTCCTCAATATTGTTGCTATATCTATCTTTGCACAATACCTTACCATCCACAGGATTTATGGTAATAATTGTTTAAATTGTATTATATCTACCCTAGGCGCCTCTTAGTAGTACTCTAGTGACGTTGGTGTCACTAGATGTACTAATTGTCTATTTTAGTAGTATTTTATACAACTTTTTGGTTTCACAAAAAAGCTAACCACAGCTCTGACATCGCATTAATGATTCCAGCTACGATTTTGCTCAACTTTTAATATCAGCGCAAATAAAAAGGAATGCAAAGGATTGGGAAAACCCTCACAAAATGGTTTTCACTCCACTTGTAATCTAGGCCAAAATTAGCTATATACTGTAATGGCTATAAAATGGCTGCCGAGATACACCCATATGTTCCATATTTGCCATTAAATGGATTGTGTACACTTATCCACAAATAAAATTAGTTAAGCAAGCGCAAAAACACTTCTGGTGACACCACATCCAGATTATCATCATATCTGGATAACGTCATATCCAGTTTTGATAGGTGACATTACATCTGGTTTGTATCTGATTCTGGAATAGTGATATATGACAAGTATAGAATATTTGATATCTAATAGTAATGACAATTAAACCGGTTAAATATGATTAACTTATAATATGGAAATTGTATAAACAAAAGTATTTAAAAAAATTATATGGCAATATTGTTAAAGCTTTATGCAAAAGGGGGGCGGAGCCGGCCGCCAGAGCGACAATACATGTGTTGCAGGAGCTCCTCAAATAGTCATACATTTTTGTAAATATGCCATAAAAAATTTCAACTTACATCAAGAATCTCAGCAAGAAACCTTATCTGAGAATGCTTGGGGCAACTTTGAAATAACGGCTGGGACATAATTTGCAATCTACGATCTTTAAGAAAACCACAAGGATACCGATACGGCACACTACAACATAAGGCCATAGCTGTTTATTGGGCCTTACGTAAGGCCATTGGAAAGTTGATAGCAGCTTCTTCCTTAATACTGAGGCTATAACATAATTAACAGACCTTTTGATAGAAACCTATCAACAGGACAAGTTTAAGAAGATTCGAAACAAGATTAGCGCAGACAGATTGCTACTAGAAGTGCTGCAGCCTCTGAGGCATCGCCTTTACAACTTAGAATGGCGGCTACTTGAGGTATGTGCAGCTATAAATTTAGAACACATCGCAGAACACCCAAAAGTAGCAGACTGCCACCTATCACATGGTGGAGTAGCTATTGATATCGGCTCTGGGAGCTACACATAATTCTCTAAACTACATAGCTGGTGTGTTTACCTTGGTCAGGTGGCCCACTGCAACGGATTGCGGAACTTCACTTCCTTCAGTTTCTACTATCCTCGGAGGCTGCCACCTCTACATGACTAAAGTTATTACACAGCATCAGAGTGATATGGCAAGTATACCCATGCTAGTACCTACTGGGAACTCTTATCCGTACATCGGTGTACTTAACAGGATGCTAGCAACTTTTCCTAGTCTCACAGTAGGGGACGATAGTACATCTTGGTTCCGTAATTTAAATACCCTTGGACTGCTACAGATCTCAACGGCTCTCTTTGGACCATGGGAAGCATTTTGAATGCTGAAAGACCCTGCTCTGCAAACACTGCAAGCCTCAACTCCCTTTCTCAAGCTACTCACAAACTCGGAGTAGGGTAATTTATTCTCTACTACCCATGTAAGGGCAACTAAGTATGAAGGGCATTGACTAGGTTGACAATACTATAACTAACCGCACTGTACTTTACTACTATTTAAGCACTGCTATCTTGACTTCCTGGTCAATACACGATGGTCTATACACAAATCAAGTAAATCGGCGCTAGTGTACCTTTAAAAGTAGGATCTGATATATTAGATTCAATAATAAAACTTAAAACTTGAACCCAACAGCATTAGATGACTGACAACATGTGAATGCAATTGCCTATATGTTCTCGTAGAAAAAAAGAAAACCCAGAACTATACCAAAATAAACAATATTAAAATAATATTAAAGTATTAAAATATTATTATTACCCCATACACAGTCCAAGAGGTAATGATGTAGCAGCACAGTCCGTAAGATGTTTAAAAAGTTTGTTAAACAGCTGATGCAGCCTCCTTTCAGCGGTATTCACAGACCACCGCAATACACAAAGGGCTAGTTCAAAGAAACATAGAGGAGAGGCGCAAAGCAAGTTAACACTTTAATCAAGGTATTTACATACAGTGACACATAAGAACTTACATGTAAAAATTGAAATGTCCAATGTGAACAGCTGAAAACGCTGTATTCCTTCATGGGCTGTGTTCCGGCTCCTCTATTCAGTGGAACAAGATGTTAGTGTTGTTTAAGCCGACTGAAAGTTCGGCGTCTGACGTCACTGACAAAGAGGAAACTAGAGCGTCCTCCAGCAAGCAGCAGCCACACAGTCTGGGTTAGGATACCGCTTCCAATACTCCTCTGCTCAACTACCCTAAGGAACCTGGCCAGACTTTCTCAAGGGGATTTTTCAAAGTCAAATAAGCAGCTGAATGCTGCCATAATGTGTTAGTGCTATTTATACACAAACCGTTCCTTAGTAAATAACCTGTAGGGGACCAACTTAATACATTAAACAAGACACACTGTGAATTCATAAACCACATAAATATATACAATAATATAATATAATATAAAATACACATCAATAATTCATACTAAAAGCAAAATTATACATCATTTCAAATTTAAACCTATTTAATCACAAGTTGCTCGATATTTAATATCGAATTCTACAGTACCATCATAATTAGAGAATTTTGGATGTTTGTCCACATGTTCCAAAATTCTCTAATTATGATGGTACTGTAGAATTCGATATTAAATATCGAGCAACTTGTGATTCCACATTTGTAGTTTATCTACTTACTTCTGGGTGTGGCCTATTTTATGTGGGGCGTACTAAAAGAAAAATCAAAACAAGAGTTAACAAACATCTGTATAATATTAAAATGGCAAAGGAAAAAGAAAAAAATTTCAAACAGTGTCCCTAATCATTTTAAAGAAGCACATAACTGTAGCCCAACCTCCTTAAAAGTTAAAGTAATAGACTGGGTAGCCCTTAACATACACAATAGATTGTTAGCCCTTAGACAACAAGAAACTTATTGGATCTATAAGATAGGGAGTCTACAACCTAATGGGTTAAATGTAGATTTAGATTTAGCAGCGTATATGTAGTTATTAGATTTTTAAAATATTTTATAATTAACTATAGATGTGTTTTAACTTGTAGATATTCACTGATTAAATTGAACTGATTGTTTATATGTGTTATTAATACTTTTAGAATGTGTAAATATATCAATTTAATTGAATATCATGTGTCACTGTCAGGATGAAATAGGTTTAAATTTGAAATGATGTATAATATTGCTTTTAGTATGAATTATTGATGTGTATTTTATATTATATTATTGTATATATTTATGTGGTGTATGAATTCACAGTGTGTCTTGTTTAATGTATTAAGTTGGTTCCCTACGGGTTAATTACTAAGGAACGGTTTGTGTATAAATAGCACTAACACATTATGGCAGCATTCAGCTGCTTATTTGACTTTGAAAAATCCCCTTGAGAAAGTCTGGCCGGGCTCCAGACTAAACGCATAGGGTAGTTGAGCAGAGGAGTATTGGAAGCGGGTATCCTAACCCAGACTGTGTGGCTGCTGCTTGCTGGAGGAAGCTCTAGTTTCCTCTTTGTCAATGACGTCAGATGCCGAACTTTCAGTCGGCTTAAACAACACTAACATCTTGTTCCACTGAATAGAGGAGCCGGAACACAGCCCGTGAAGAAATACAGTGTTTTCAGTTGTTCACATTGGACATTTCAATTTTTACATGTAAGTTCTTATGTGTCACTGTATGTAAATACCTTGATTAAAGTGTTAACTTGTTTTGCGCCTCTCCTCTATGTTTTTTTGACATGATGGTCTATGGACTTGAAGATAGTGTGCAGTCATCTTGTAATTACTCTGCTGGGCTTAAAAATACTTGCTTATGGCTAAAAAATATTTAATATATGTTTCCATAGTCTTACATCTTAAGGAATCATTTACCCTGGTTATATTATTAATGTAAGATGTATAGCTCTAGCTTACAGTATATAATCTTAATGTTTCATGAAAATATTCATAGGACTGTTGGTATTGTTCAATATTTACTAATCTATATACACTATATGCTATGGAAAAGCCACAGTCTAAAGGAGGAGCTATACTTGTTGACGCTCAGCTTCATATTACCCTGTTTATACTATTGTGCTAGGTTATTTTTGTTTCATATTTAGCAGGTTAATATGTTTAAATTGACCTAAGTCAGCACCTGGGTTTTAGTTCTAGGTTCAAAAGGCTCCCTTGATCAGCTATAAAGATAAGCTCAATGATTTTACTAACCTAGTCCTACGTGTCAGCAAACCCAATATCTAGAAGGGAGTGGCTTTTAACATCATACTTCTGCCTATTTTGTTAGACTGCTTGTGGCCGGAGCAGTCATATATGACCATACAGGAATGTATATACTCTTATGCATACAGGCAGATCTTCTACAAAAAATACTGGAGTCCTATGAGCCATATATATTCTAGGTTTTGCTGACAAGTCTAGATATAAGTTATGTGAGTGGCTACTTTAACTAGTTGATATTTAACACTAGAGGTAGAGGTGTTTTTGGTTCTCGAGCCACTTGTTAATCTCTGCTTAATGAGCCCTTATGGTTTTGGCTACTATAGCCACACCCTGTATGTTTTATGCACCTTTGTATACAAATCTTGTACAGTTATGATACAGACATGTCCATACTTGCTTCCTCCATTTGCTGATTCCGCAATGCATGATGAAGAAACCCCCTTTGAGAAATAGTATTACCTTAAAAATTAGTGAACCTCTTACATTGCGGCTGACTCCATTTCCCCCATAGTTTACTGGCAAACTAGGGAAAATGTATCCCACTTATGATCCATCTCCCTATAGTATCTATATGTTCACTTTACTATAGAGGCAATTGATAGTCCCTATCCTATTCAATAAAGTGAAATGAAGTTCCTGTATTATAGGTTCTTGCATATAAGTTTAAGGCGCCTTTCTAGACAACTTGTATAAATTTCAGCTGTTTTAGCTATATTAATCTACTGTAAACACTATATGTATATGTGTGTATGTGTATATATGTGTATATACATATATACATACATATGTATGTATGTATGTATGTGTGTATATATATATATATAGATATAGATATAGATATAGATAGATAGATCGATCCTACACTTTCTTTGCATATGCATGTATATCATAACCTCAATAATAAAAAAAAAGCTTTATGCAAAAGTTCAAATGGGCCATGTGCAAATATAACTAATGCTTCATATGGTGATTTAATATGATATAAGAAATTTGAAATTGATTTGGTTTAAAGTAAGAATAATAAAGTCTCTAAAAAAGAAAATATAGAATTGGTATAAAAGATATAAAAATACTTGTGTACCTAAAAACTTGTTAATACGTAAAGTTGTACAAGATTGGAGATGGGGTGGCTTAGAAAAGAAACTTCTGCATATTGAAGCAAAATCGATGTTTTAACTTGATTGTATTTATCCAAAAGGTATTGAAGGGACAGTCAAGTCCAAAAAATATTTCATGATTCAAATAGGGCATGTAATTTTAAACAACTTTCCATTTTACTTTTATCACCAATTTTGCTTCGTTCACTTGGTATTCTTAGTTGAAAGCTAAACCTAGAATGCCAATTTCTTAGACCTTGAAGGCCGCCTCTAATCTAAATGCATTTTGACAGTTTTCCACCACTAGACGGCGTTAGTTCATGTTTTTCATATAGATAACATTGCGCTAATGCACGTGAATTTACAGAGGAGTGAGCACTGATTGGTTAAAATGCAAGCCTGTCAAAAGAACTGAAATAAGGGGTCAATCTGCAGAGGCTTAGATGCAAGGTAATTACAGAGGTAAAACGTGTATTATTATAACTGTGTTGATTATGCAAAACTGGGGAATGGGTAATTAAGGGATTATCTATCTGTTTAAACAACACAAATTCTGATGTTTACTGCCCCTTTAATACCTCTACTGAAAGCTTTCACCTTTTTTAAATAGTTGTTACTAATCTGATTTGAGATTGACCATTTACATGTATTGTTTATAACTATTTAATAACTATTCTACCTAGTTAAAATAAATACAAACTTGCCTGCAAAATAAAAATAAACCCTAAGCTAGCTACAATGTAACTATCAGTTATATTGTAGCTAGCATAGGGTTTATTTTATAGGTAAGTATTTAGTTTTAAATAGGAATTATTTAGTTAATGATAGTAATTTTATTTAGACTTATTTAAATTATATTTAAGTTAGGGGGTGTTAGGGTTAGACTTAGATTTAGGGGTTAAAACATTTAATATAGTGACAGTGACGTTGGGGACGGCAGATTAGGGGTTAATAAATGTAGGTAGGTGTCAGCGATGTTGGGGGCAGCAGATTAGGGGTTAATAAATATAATGTTGTTTGCGGCAATGTCCGGAGCGGCAGATTAGGGGTTAATAAGTATAATGTAGGTGGCGGCGATGTTAGGGGCAGCAGATTAGGGGTTAATAATATTTAACTAGTGTTTGCGAGGCGGGAGTGCAGTGGTTTAGGTTTTAATATGTTTATTCTAGTGGCGGTGATGTCCGGAGCGGCAGATTAGGGGTTAAAAATGTTATTATATTGTTTGAGAATGCGGGAGGGCCTCGGTTTAGGGGTTAACAGGTAGTTTATGGGTGTTAGTATACTTTTTAGCACTTTAGTTATGAGTTTTAAGCTACAGCGTTGTAGTGTAAAACTCATAACTACTGACTTTAGAATGCGTTAGGAATCTTGGAGGTGTACCGCTCACTTTTTGGCCTCCCAGGACAGACTCGTAATACCAGCACTATGGAAGTCCCATAGAAAAAAAGGGTTTATGAAGTTTACGTAAGTCGGTTTGCGGTAAGGCAAAAAAAGTGTGCGGTGCCCCTAAACCTGCAAGACTCGTAATAGCAGCGGTAGTGAAAAAGCATCGTTAGGACCTGTTAACGCTGCTTTTTCAGCTTAATGCAAAACTCGTTATCTAGCTGATTTTATTTCAATGGAAACAACAAATTGTAATCTTCTGTATCATGTCACCTTTTCAAACAGAACAGTAAGGAATTCAGGAATTAGACCAGGAAATAGTGAGCCTTGCCAAAATGCTAATATGTTTAAGCAGTTACCCAGTTGCCTGGACTTATGTACCTTCTAGGGTAGATAGTATATAGTAGTTTAACCCTTTCAGTGCTAATGACGGCTCTGAGCCATCACAGAGTTTCTCACTCTGGTGCTAATGACGGCTCAGAGCCGTCATGAGCACTCTCCCACGTTGAGGGAGATCTGGGGGCTCCTTGCTGCTCCTACCCCGGCGATCGTGCCTGTAGAGTGACAGGCATCGCCGGGGCTTCACGTGATGAGCGGTGACGTCACACACAATTACGTGATGACATCACCGCACAACTTTATTTATACTTAACAATGTTAAGTATAGGAGGAGGGGGCATGCTGCTTAGAAGCCTGTATCTCAGGCATCTAAGCAGCTACAGACCTCCAAGACCCATTGTTGGAAAGGTAATCGCCTAACCTTTCCATCAGTGTAAGTCTTGGGGGTCTGTAAAAAAAAAGTTAAAAAAAAAGTTTTCAAAAATTGCAAAAATAATAATAATAAAAAAAAATATTAGCACCCAGGTGGGAAATGGCTTAGCAGCCAAAGTGTTAAAGGGACACTAAACCCTAAATTTTTCTTTCATTATTCAGATAGAAAATACAAATTTAAACAACATTACAATTTGCTTCTATTATTTATTTTGCTTCTTTTTTTTCAATATTCTAAGTTGAAGAAAAAGCAATGCACATGGGTGAGCCAATCACCCCAGGCTTCTATGTGCAGGAACTAATCAGCAGCTACTGAGCCTATCTAAATATGTTTTTAAGCAAAGAATATTAAGATAATAAAACAAATTAGATAAAGGAAGTAAATTAGAAAGGTGTTTAAAAATGCATGCTCTTTCAAAATCATGAAATAAAAAAATGTGGGTTTAATCAGTTCAGCAATATACGAGGATTTACACCTGCCAATTTAAAAGTGGGTCATATGAGGAAGAAATGAGGTGATTAGGTCAAAGGGATTAGAGGGAAGAAGAAGACGTAATCAAGAAGGGTTCTAAAGGAAAAAAAAAAGGGGGGGAGAGAGGGTTCTATTTTTTTCCCTTTGTCTTTAATACCCCTCTTAAGTCACTGATTTATTTAACCAAGTGTCCCAGACCAGCCAATATTTTTCCATTTGGTCAATGAAGTTATAGAAGTATTTTTCCATGACCCCCATATAGTCAAACATTGCAGTAATCTCATCTAGACATGGAGGGTCAGGTCTCTTCCATGCTTGGGCAATACATAATTTGGTAGCCGTGAATATATAAATCAATAATGTGGAGTAAGGCGTTGCATGGGGATATTGAGGATGTGAGCCTCAGAGATTCACATAATCTCTCAATTTCTTCCCATAGTGGGCTGAGTTTAGGGCATCCCCACCATATATGTAGATCTGACCCTATCGATCCGCATTACCTCCAACATAGCGGCGAGGATGTAGGATACATCCTGGCTAATCTAGCTGGGGTTCTATGCCATTCAAGTAGAAGCTTAATATATACTTCAAGCATAGTAACAGAATGTACAGTTTTTTTTTGTAATAGAGACTGCCATATCCCAGTCTTGATCAAAGAAGGCTATGCCTATTTCTTTGATCCATGCTTTACATTGCCATAGTAGCCCCGGGATGAAATCCGTTAAGAGAAAATTGTAATGTGCAGTGAGAGGTTTGGAAAGTTTGGCACCACTCCTCCAGTGACTTTCCCACGGAGTGTCTGTCCTAATGGATTCCGTAGGGAACCCCCATGACCTCAGAAAATTTAGGACTCTGAGACACTCAAATGGCATCCAAGAATGGATTGGGTCAAATCTGAATTATATCGCATTTGCAGTAAGCTTTGAGTTTTGGTCATATAGGTCAGCGATAGTTTCAAAACCTCTTAGTTTCCAGTCTCTTGTATGGGAATTAGCCAGATCCCAAAATAAGTCTATCAAGTAATGGGTTGGGGAGGGATGAGGAGTGATCATTAATTGTTTTTTCAAGTTTTGCCATATTAGAAGGTTGTGTTTCACAATTAAGTTATGGATGTTAGATGTGAGCTTTCTCATGTTGGAGATCCAAATTATGTCTGTTAAACCTAGGTCTGCTGGTACACTAGCTGTTTCCAGGCTGTACCACCCCGGTTTATTCCCCTTAAGACCCCACTCAGTAATATGTGATAACCGTACAGCTTCGTAGTATGTGAAGATATTAGGGGCCACAATACCTTCTTTAGAAAAGGGTCTCTGTAAGATATTTTAGGCGATCCTATGTGTTTTGTTACCCCAAATATAACTGACGAATAGTTGATGAATTTCATATAATGTGGAGTGTGGGACATTGAGCGGAATACATCGAAATAAATACAGTGCTTTTGGTAACAGTGACATCTTAACAGAAGCCACCCTACCCAGCCACGACAATTCTCTAAAATCCCACTTCTCTAATAGGAGTTTAAAGTCTACTATCAGGGCCTCATAATTTTGTCGCACAGTATGGTCTGCCTCAGCACTCAGGTAGACGACCAAGTGTTTAAAATGGGAAAGTGACCAGGCGAATGGGTATATGAATTGTAATTGTCTTAAAGTGGGTTGGTTTATGTGGATGTGATATGCCTCAGTTTTTTTATACTTAATTTTGTAATAACTTTTTCTATCGAAGTTTATCAGATCGAAGACCGCTGGCATGGAGGTTAGCGGCTCTGTCAATAGAAGGTGATGTAATCCGCAAACAGAGCTATTTTCTCGTGTGGTGAAGTGTTATAAGGGGAACACCCTTAATTGTTGTGGATTTTCTAATTGCTTGCGGGAAAGGCTCCATCACCATAACAAAAATTAGTGGCGAAAGTGGACATCCTTGTCTTGTCCCGTTACCAACCGAAAATTCAGGGGAACAGAATCCTAGCCCTCTAACACGAGTGTATGGTGCCGAATATTGCACTTTAATACTTTAATAGCTAGAATGAAAGGTTCAGACAACCTAAAGGACCGAAGAACGTCCCAAACATAGTCCCATCTGACTCTATCAAAGGCTTTCTCAGCATCAAGTGACAGAGCCAGCATAGGAATCCCCATTCTTTGGGCTGAAATCAATGTCGGCCTATTGTGAATCCCACTTGTTCCTGATGTATTATGGTGGGATAAAAGATGAACTAATCTGTTCACTATACGTTTTGAGTAAAGTTTATAAGGGATATAAGTCGGTAATTGCCACATTCAGTCTGACTTTTTCCCAGTTTTGGGATTGGAATAATGGATGCTTCTAAAAACTCTCTCAGTATTGCCCCCTTTGTCATAATTTCATTAAAGAGGTTTCTCAACATTGTGGCAATTAGCAGTCTAAAGCCTAGATTTGGAGTTTTGTCGGTAACGACCCGCGTAGCTAACGCTGGCTTTTTTCTGGCCGCACCATAAAAATAACTCTGGTATTGAGAGTCCACAAAAAGGCTGCGTTAGGCTCCAAAAAAGGAGCGTAGAGCATTTTTAACGCAGCTTCAACTCTCGATACCAGAGTTGCTTACGCAAGCGGCCAGCCTCAAAAACGTGCTCGTGCACGATTCCCCCATAGGAAACAATGGGGCTGTTTGAGCTGAAAAAAAACCTAACACCTGCAAAAAAGCCGCGTTCAGCTCCTAACGCAGCCCCATTGTTTGCTATGGGGAAACACTTCCTACGTCTGCACCTAACACCCTAACATGTACCCTGAGTCTAAACACCCCTAACCTTACACTTAATAACCCCTAACCTGCCGCCCCCGCTATCGCTGACCCCTGCATATTATTATTAACCCCTAATCTGCCGCTCCGTAAACCGCAGCAACCTACGTTATCCCTATGTAACCCTAATCTGCTGCCCCTAAAACCGCCGACCCCTATATTATATTTATTAACCCCTAATCTGCCCCCCAAAATGTCGCCTCCACCTAACTACACTTATTAACCCCTAATCTGCCGAGCGGACCTGAGCGCTACTATAATAAAGTTATTAACCCCTAATCCGCCTCACTAACCCTATAATAAATAGTATTAACCCCTAATCTGCCCTCCCTAACATCGCCAACACCTAACTTCAAACATTAACCCCTAATCTGCCGACCGGAGCTCACCGCTACTATAATAAATGTATTAACCCCTAAAGCTAAGTCTAACCCTAACACTAACACCCCCCTAAGTTAAATATAATTTTTATCTAACGAAATTAATTAACTCTTATTAAATAAATTATTCCTATTTAAAGCTAAATACTTACCTGTAAAATAAATCCTAATATAGCTACAATATAAATTATAATTACATTGTAGCTATTTTAGGATTAATATTTATTTTACAGGCAACTTTGTAATTATTTTAACCAGGTACAATAGCTATTAAATAGTTAAGAACTATTTAATAGTTACCTAGTTAAAATAATAACAAAATGACCTGTAAAATAAATCCTAACCTAAGTTACAATTAAACCTAACACTATACTATCATTAAATTAATTAAATAAAATTCCTACAATTACCTACAATTAAACCTAACACTACACTATCAATAAATAAATTAAATACAATTCCTACAAATAACTACAATGAAATAAACTAACTAAAGTACAAAAAATAAAAAAGAACTAAGTTACAAAAAATAAAAAAATATTTACAAACATAAGAAAAATATTACAACAATTTTAAACTAATTACACCTACTCTAAGCCCTCTAATAAAATAACAAAGACCCCCAAAATAACAAAATGCCCTACCCTATTCTAAATTAAAAAAAATTCAAAGCTCTTTTACCTTACCAGCCCTGAACAGGGCCCTTTGCGGGGCATGCCCCAAGAAATTCAGCTCTTTTGCCTGTAAAAAAAAACATACAATACCCCCCCCAACATTACAACCCACCACCCACATACCCCTAATCTAACCCAAACTCCCCTTAAATAAACCTAACACTAAGCCCCTGAAGATCTTCCTACCTTGTCTTCACCCTACCAGGTTCACCGATCCGTCCTGAAGAGCTCCTCCGATGTCCTGATCCAAGCCCAAGCGGGGGGCTGAAGAGGTTCATGATCCGGCTGAAGTCTTCATCCAAGCGGGAGCTGAAGAGGCCCATGATCCGGATGAAGTCTTCTATCAACGGCATCTTCAATCTTCTTTCTTCCGGATCCATCTTGCAGACCTCCGACGCGGAACATCCTCTTCTCCCGACGCCTACTAGCCGAATGACGGTTCCTTTAAGGGACGTCATCCAAGATGGCGCCCCACGAATTCCGATTGGCTGATAGGATTCTATCAGCCAATCAGAATTAAGGTAGGAATATTCTGATTGGCTGATGGAATCAGCCAATCAGAATCAAGTTCAATCCGATTGGCTGATTCGATCAGCCAATCAGATTGAGCTTGCATTCTATTGGCTGTTCCGATCAGCCAATAGAATGCGACCTCAATCTGATTGGCTGATTGGATCAGCCAATCGGATTGATCTTGATTCTGATTGGCTGATTCCATCAGCCAATCAGAATATTCCTACCTTAATTCCGATTGGCTGATAGAATCCTATCAGCCAATCGGAATTTGAGGGACGCCATCTTGGATGACGTCCCTTAAAGGAACCGTCATTCGGCTAGTAGGCGTCGGGAGAAGAGTATGTTCCGCGTCGGAGGTCTGCAAGATGGATCCGGAAGAAAGAAGATTGAAGATGCCGTTGATAAAAGACTTCATCCGGATCATGGACCTCTTCAGCTCCCGCTTGGATGAAGACTTCATCCGGATCATGGACCTCTTCAGCTCCCGCTTGGATGAAGACTTCAGCCGGATCATGGACCTCTTCAGCTCCCCGCTTGGGCTTGGATCAGGACATCGGAGGAGCTCTTCAGGACGGATCGGTGAACCTGGTAGGGTGAAGACAAGGTAGGAAGATCTTCAGGGGCTTAGTGTTAGGTTTATTTAAGGGGGGTTTGGGTTAGATTAGGGGTATGTGGGTGGTGGGTTGTAATGTTGGGGGGGGTATTGTATGTTTTTTTTTACAGGCAAAAGAGCTGAATTTCTTGGGGCATGCCCCGCAAAGGGCCCTGTTCAGGGCTGGTAAGGTAAAAGAGCTTTGAATTTTTTTAATTTAGAATAGGGTAGGGCATTTTGTTATTTTGGGGGTCTTTGTTATTTTATTAGGGGGCTTAGAGTAGGTGTAATTAGTTTAAAATTGTTGTAATATTTTTCTTATGTTTGTAAATATTTTTTTATTTTTTGTAACTTAGTTCTTTTTTATTTTTTGTACTTTAGTTAGTTTATTTCATTGTAGTTATTTGTAGGAATTGTATTTAATTTATTTATTGATAGTGTAGTGTTAGGTTTAATTGTAGGTAATTGTAGGTATTTTATTTAATTAATTTAATGATAGTATAGTGTTAGGTTTAATTGTAACTTAGGTTAGGATTTATTTTACAGGTAATTTTGTTATTATTTTAACTAGGTAACTATTAAATAGTTCTTAACTATTTAATAGCTATTGTACCTGGTTAAAATAATTACAAAGTTGCCTGTAAAATAAATATTAATCCTAAAATAGCTACAATGTAATTATAATTTATATTGTAGCTATATTAGGATTTATTTTACAGGTAAGTATTTAGCTTTAAATAGGAATAATTTATTTAATAAGAGTTAATTAATTTCGTTAGATAAAAATTATATTTAACTTAGGGGGGTGTTAGTGTTAGGGTTAGACTTAGCTTTAGGGGTTAATACATTTATTATAGTAGCGGTGAGCTCCGGTCGGCAGATTAGGGGTTAATGTTTGAAGTTAGGTGTTGGCGATGTTAGGGAGGGCAGATTAGGGGTTAATACTATTTATTATAGGGTTAGTGATGCGGATTAGGGGTTAATAACTTTATAATAGTAGCGGTGCGGTCCGCTCGGCAGATTAGGGGTTAATAAGTGTAGGCAGGTGGAGACGACGTTGTGGGGGGCAGATTAGGGGTTAATAAATATAATATAGGGATCGGCAGTGTTAGGGGCAGCAGATTAGGGGTACATAGCTATAATGTAGGTGGCGGCGCTTTGCGGCCGTTAGATTAGGGGTTAATTATTGTAGGTAGCTGGCGGCGACGTTGTGGGGGGGCAGGTTAGGGGTTAATAAATATAATACAGGGGTCGGCGGTGTTAGGGGCAGCAGATTAGGGGTACATAAGTATAACGTAGGTGGCGGTCGGCAGATTAGGGGTTAAAAAAATGTAATCAAGTGGCGGCGATGTGGGGGGCCTCAGTTTAGGGGTACAATGGTAGTTTATGGGTGTTAGTGTACTTTAGAGTACAGTAGTTAAGAGCTTTATGAACCGGCGTTAGCCCAGAAAACTCTTAACTACTGACTTTTTTCCTGCGGCTGGAGTTTTGTCGTTAGATGTCTAACGCTCACTTCAGCCACGACTCTAAATACCGGAGTTAGAAAGATCCCATTGAAAAGATAGGATACCCAATTGACGTAAGGGGATCTGCGGTATGGAAAAGTCGCGGCTGAAAAGTGAGCGTTAGACCCTATTTTGAGTGACTCCAAATACCGGAGTTAGCCTAAAACCACCGTTAGGAGCCTCTAACGCTGGTTTTCACGGCTAACGCCAAACTCCAAATCTAGGCCATAGTTTCTTGTAAAATGTACCTGTTAAGCAGTCCTGTCCTGGTGCCTTATTGCTTTGAATCTGTTTCAAGATTTCTCCGACCTCATCTGGGGTAAAAGGCTGAGCTAGGTTTACTCTATCCTCTTCTGTTAGTGCAAGTAAATTCAACTTCTCCAGGAAATTGGAAATCTCTTGTGGCGATAATGCCCTAGGACTTTCACTTTCCTTAATGTTATAACGTTTAGCATAGTATTTCGCAAATAGCATACCTATGTCCGCCGGAGTATATGCAGTCTGATCATGTGATGTGAAGTCCCACCTTCTGGATTATTGGATAGATAATCTCTAACTGTCTCCTGAAGCAAACTGAGAAAGGGTGGTTTGGACCATAGCATTTGAGGTTATTTCCACATTGGTCTATATGAGATAGTCGTGTTCCCTGGCATGGTAAATGAAACCACGTCATGGTCTAACCAGGAACAAGGGGACATTTTGGCACATTGGAATCTGTTCAGAGTCCAAAAATCGGTAACAAAATAATCCAGACGTGAGCAAGATTTATGAGTTGGGGATAGCTATGAGTAATCTTTATCCGATATTTGTATGGATCTCCATACGTCAAGAGCTGATACTTATACATAAGGTCTCGAAATTTGTGGGCTGTTGAATTAGTAAATTAGTCAGTAGTACCTGGTATAGAATTTTTTTTTTATCCATGCATGGGACCCAAATTAAATTAAAATCTCGCCCCAAAATTAAGGTACCCTGTTTTATTTTATCAACTAGACCTAATGTCTTCCGCAAAAATTTCATCTGTCCTTGATTGGGAGCGTAGGGTAAATGTATAATTATTTAATTTGCATATTAACATGAGGTACCTTCCCTCCACATCCTGCTCTAAATGCAAAGGCTTGAATGAGACACCTTTACTGATCAGAATGGCCACTCCCCTACATTTCCCACTAAAGGAAGATGAATATATATGGGGAAACTGTGTAGATTTAAGTCTAACATTTTCTACTTCAACCCAATGTGTTTCCTTAAGCGCAATATCATTTTTCAGCATTTTTAAATTGTTCAATAGCAAGCTTTGCTTCGTAGGAGAATTAAGACCTCTGGTGTTTAGCGTGGTTAGGGTTAAGGCTGGGGATTGCACCATGTCGATCATGGGAAAGGGAAAAAAAAAGGGAAAAGGGGTTTAAAGGAAAAGGGAACGGGAGAGAAGAAGGAGAAAGGGAAAGGGGGGGGGAAGAAGGGGGGAAAGAAGGGCCTGATTAAAGAAAAAGGCAAGGCAACTGTAATGACTTCAGGTGTTTCACTCAGTTGTTTGTAGTGCAACTAGGAACTGCTCATATACTATGATTCTTCATATCTATTTGGCAATAAACACAACTGTTGTCAAGTTAAAACTGTTGACATGGATTAACAAGATGGAGGTTTCTATAGAATATGTTTTCCTCTGCTTACTAACAGCTAGGATGAAGACCTCTGCCCACTTAGATGAAGACCTCTGCCCGCTTGGATGAAGACTTCTGCCGGCTTCAGTGAGGACTTCTGCCCACTTGGATGAAGACTTCTGCCCGCTTAGATGAGGATGGATGTCCGGTCTTTGAAAACTGTAAGTGGATCGTCTGGGGTTAGTGTTAGGTTTTTTTAAGGGTTTATTGGGTGGATTTTATTTTTAGCTTAGGGTTTGGGCACCTTAAAAGAGCTAAATGCCCTTTTAAGGGCAATGCCAATCCAAATGCCATTTTCAGGGCAATGGTTAGCTTAGGTTTATTTAGTTACTGTTAGGTGTTTATTTGGGGGATTTGGTTGGGTGGGTGGTGGGTTTTACTGTTTGGGGGTGTTTGAAATTTTTATTGTCAGGTAAAAAAGCTGATTTCTTTGGGGCAATGCCCCACAAAAGGCCCTTTTAAGGGCTATTGGCAGTTTAGTGTAGGCTAGGGGTTTTATTATTTTGGGGGGGGGGATATTTTTTATCTTGATAGGGCTATAAGATTAGGAGTAATTCGTTTTTGTTGTTGATAATTTTGTTTTTTATTTTGTGTAATTTAGTGGTTTATTTTTGTAATTTAGATAATTGTATTTGATTAATTTAATTTATTTCATTTGATTGTAATGGTAGGTTTTAGTGTAAGGCAGGTTAGGTTTTATTTTACAGGTAAATTTGTATTTATTTTAACAAGATAGTTAGTAAATAGTTAATAACTATTTACTAACTAGTTTACCTAGTTAAAATAAATACAAACTTACATGTGAAATAAAAATAAAACCTAAGATAGCTACAATATACCTATTAGTAATATTGTAGCTTGTTTAGTTTTTTTTTACAGGTAAGTATGTATTTAGTTTTAAATAGGAATTATTTAAGTAATAATTGTAAGGTTTATTTAAATTTATTTTAATTATATTTGTTAGGGGGTGTTAGGGTTAGGGTTAGACTTATGCTTAGGGTTACGTTAGGGTTAGGGGTTAATATATTTATGTAGTGATGTGGGAGGCCAGAGGTTGTGGGGTTAATAGTTTATTTTAGTGTATTTCATTGTAGGGGGCTTGTGGTTTAGTGGTTAATAGGTTTATTATAGCAGCGGTGTGGGCGGACGGCAGATTAGGGGTTAATAGGTTTATTATAGTGGCAACGCTTTTTCACTCATAACGCCAAACTTGTAATCTAGCTGAAAGCAAGCTAATTGGTATAGGGAAAACACAAAAAAAGAAAGGGGGGAGGGAGGAAAGGGAGGTGAGGGAGAGTGTTGGCCTAAAGTACAAACGCTATAGGTTATCTTTACTTTTACGTGTTAGGTCTACTTAATGGTAGTAAGAGGAGAGGGAAGGGGAAGACAGGTATACAGGAAAAGAGGGGGGAGGAGGAGGCGGAGCCAGCACCAATCAAAAGTGGTATTGGTGAATATGGTTAGGGGATGTTATATGTGCGAGTAAAGGAAGGTAGAGAAGGGAAATATGGGGGCCTATCCCCAGGGGGCTAGTAATGAATCAAGTACATATTAACAGCAATTTATATTGGCATCTCAAAATATAAGTACAAATAGGGGATTTCAGGTTGATAGTAAGCCTCAGCATGTATAGAAGTAGCAAGTTAAACATGTGATATAACAATAAAAGCACAACCAACTTTAAGTCAACTAAACATATAATAAACCGGTGGTTAACCAACATTTTATGGGTGATGCTTTGGTTTCTCAATAATCTAGGTCCTCAAAGTGTCCATTTACGGACTAGTACCCACAATAGATCGGCCTAAGTGTATGTGGTGTTAGTCTGTGGATGAAAGCACACATTATGTGTCTCCTAATAATCAGGAGTTAGAGAATCTTGATCAGTAAGGGGTACCTCATTCTTAGGTATATGCTACCACAATGAACTCTAATTAATCAAGTACAGTAAGTAGCTCACATTTGAACCTCAGATTTATATAAAATGTGATAGCCGTGTAGTGTTCTGGCATAGAATAGTGACTGTCTAGGATATGTGTCCAAACTAATGCAATGTGAGTGTACGTAGTGCTAATCAGAGTTGGTAGGTCGTATATCTAATAAAGGGTGTGCTGTGGCAATCCCTGATTAGAATACGTGTATGTGCTTTCCCCAATTTACGGCGTAGTGGAGCAGGAGTGGCATTAGCTAGTGACCCTCCCTAATGTGTATAGGGTGGTCTACATGTCAACATATCAGGCCTAGAATTGGTACAAATAGGAGAAAAGCAAACATTGTAAAGTATACATAACAGATGGGTTTTGTAAGTCTCTCACATAGATGTAGTTTGGGAAGATGAACAGAACACAACCTCTCCCCACTTCTTCAATACTGGAACCAGAGTCTTGGTTTGCCGGCTGGCAGTTGAGGCATATGCAGAGATAATAAGGTGAGCATAATATACAACAATAATAACATAACCCAATTGAAGACCATTAAACATATTATAAACAAGTAGTTAAGATTTGATGTTCATCTCCCTTGAGTTATCACTTAGTTAAGTTCACTGCGTGCAAATATAGTGAGATATTAACAAACAATAATATTGAAATATTGTAACTTAAGTTAGCCAGACATAGTATATAGTACATAGCCATGACATAGAGTCATAGGTCTGTGTCGCTTAGGACTTTGGGGCAACATGGTGTCTGTCTATGGTAAATGGCAAACCTAGATCACTATAAGTATGTGTAATGTTGAATAGGTCTGGTTGTACACATACAGAATAGAAGGCACTTTGTAATCATTCTAACTAGTGCATACATATGTGCTTTATCTAACTTATAACATAGAAGGGGATGTCATTAGTTAGTGGCCTTCCCCCTAGTTTATGAGGAAATCACCTTGTCAACATGGCCACCTAGAATTTGAACACATGAGGAGAAAATAAATATTATTAAATATACATTACAGACAGGTGGTGTAGGTTCTCTCATGTAGATTTGGTTTGTGAAGGGAGGTAGAATATATCAACCCTTGCTTGCTTCATCAAAACTGGAACCTGGGTCTTGGTTTTGCCTCTTGACAGTTGATAGTGGGAATCTTTGAGGGAGTAGACCCTATTCTCCATCTATGGGGCTCAATCTCTCCCCCCTTTGTAGGCCAGGGGTCTGAAGATTCTGTGTACCGATAGGCCCCTGTAGCGGAGAACTTGAAGTTCATAATAGGTCAGGGAACCAATGGTCCAATAGGTCTTTTCTTTTGGATGGGGACTCTAAAGATATTAAAGAACCATCTTTATGGATGAGTAGCTTAGTCGGGTATCCACATCTGTACTTCACTCCCCTTCTCCTCAAGATTGTCGTGATGTCTCGTAATGAACTTCTCCTTTTCATGGTGTATTGGGATAGGTCTGGTAACACCTGTATATGTCGCACTCCCTCTGGGAGGGAAGTAGTATTAAATCTGCTTTAAAAATGTGTTCCTTGTAGGTGTAGTAGTGGAAGCACACAATTGTGACTTGTCGTTAGGAACATTTCTTCCTCTTAGTAATTTGTGGACTCTATCTATCAGGGATTATGATATGTTTGTAGATGGCTTCAGGTGTTTACAGTATTCCAAGATGAAATCTTCCAGTTCACCAGGTTAGCCTGTTCAATCACTAAGTCTTCTTGCTTGCGTTCTAGGGCTTCCGTGCATTCACTGATAACCCCAATATCTCTCCTCAGCTCGGCAACAGATCCTCTGATGGCTTTAGTGAGAGTCTCTTCTAGGGTTTTCTGTTAAAGTGTCTACAATTGCGGATGCTGTTGTTCCGTCCATTGTAATGGATGAAGGGAGAGCTGCGAGCAGGGTCTCTGAGTGAGTATCAGTCTCTGGTCTCAAAGGAGCACTATCATTTATAGCTGTGAACTTGAAGTGGTCTGCGAGAGATTTCCTTAGAGTCACAGCAGATTGTTGTTTCTTCTTAGCCCCTTGCGGCATATATATCTGCTCAGTACTTCCGTAGTTTGAGATACTGTATTAGCCCCCTGGGTAGAAATGGCCCAGGTAATTTAGGCCATGGTTGCATTAAAGTTGGACCCCATTGACACTGTAAGTAAGGCAGTAGTCAGTGGAGTAGGTCTCGGGGAGAACTTTATTTGCTGCTGATGGTGTTTCCCCTCAGGGACATTGTCGCCACTGGGCCAGGACGGGAAAGGGAACGTGGATATGACCAGCTCCAATTCACAGAGCAGGAAAGGAGAAGGCGGAGACACTAACTGCGATATTATGTGCTGAGGCGGTCAGTCTTTTGGGTTGTCTGGTGCTTTAAGGGAGTATTGCCAAAATCTTACAATTTGCATATGATCAGCCTTGCTATATGGGAAGCCAGTAGGATTTAAACTCCTCAGAGGGACTGAGGGCAGGGAAGTTCACTGGTGGCCAAAGAGACTCCAAGAGGCAATAGAATATTACACTATTTGGTCTCAGGGAAAAGTGCTTCTGGGTAGGCCACATGGCCACGTGTGTGGACTTTCAGGATGGGTGAGTTTAGTCAGTATGTTTTAAAAGCAGGCTTTATAGAAAGGAGCCACTGAATATGCTTTGGAGCCACTTTAATTTGAGTATAGGGCTGGGTGTCTCTTATGTAGGATACACTGTTTCCTGCATATGTCCTGTAATGATGTGAAGAGTCTTATGTGAGAGATACCAAGATACCATAATTGCCCCCCAAGGGGTCCCTAGTAGGGAGGATTCGTCCCAATCATAGGTGACTCACTAAGACCTTGTAGATCTCTAGGCTCAGTTGAATCCAGTGTGGATTATGATGTCCCCTTTGTATCTGTGCGTACTTACTTCTACGCCGCTATAAGGCTGCAGGGCAAAGCAAGATGGCCGCCATTCATGCCACTGCTCTGTCCTCTGAGATCCCTTCTCCCCAAGTCAAAACAAGCACCTTCTCTGCTTCAGCCGGTAAATCTTCCGATCTGGTGGGGACCTTACGATCTTCAGCGCTGAGTCCCATTAGGGCTTCTTGAAAATAAGGATCCATGTGTGGATTGCAATCCTTAGGTAGCTATAATTTGTCATCTCAAACCTTTGGCACCTATTCCCAAGTTAATTGATTAAACTTTATATGTTCTATAGGCGGTTTTTAGCTTACTTAGCCTCCTATATAGGTTCAAATGATAAGAGCTCTTGTAAAATGTGACCTTCCGGTTTAGAAGCTGGCTCCGCCACCGGGGCTACTTTTATTTTAAGCTTTCTGCACTGTGATTCATTTATCTGTTAGGTACCACTGACTTCACCTATTTTGAAGTCCCCATTGTATGATTGATTTGGATTTATTCTTGGATATTTACTTTGATTTTGGATTACTGAATTATTATTATTTACACATTTTTTTTCCCTTGGACCACACTCAGTTCCTTTTTTTATGGATTTTGGACTGTATGTACCTTTTTGGCCATATTTATATATAATGTATATATGTATTTATGCATATATATTTATTTTGTTGTATTATGTTTTGATGCATCTTTTTTATTTGACATTAAATTTGTTATAATTTTAATACATTGCATATTATTGTTGCTAATCCTGTTCACATCTTTTTTGTTGCCGTGAATTTTCTATTGACATGACGACCATGCAATCTCCTCTTGTCTTTTTGTACATTCTTCATATTTATTCTCAACTTTTCCATCACTTTCTCCCTGTCCATCCTTCATTTAGTTTTCAAATCAAAACTACCTCCTTTACCTTTTTTTTCTGATAGGGGAATGGTTTAAATTACTTGTTATTTTACCTTGCCATGGGTTGTAACCCCTATTTTTGTTACAGAAAGCTTTTTACCAAGAATATTTAAATAATGCCACTTATTTTCAACCAATCCATGATATGTATTGTATGTAGGTCTTATGACTCTCTAATTGCATGTATTGTCTATCCATATGGTCTACTTGACACATACCAACAAACAAAGAAGTTTAAAGCCTTCATTGATAATTATGCATCAATACCTATTCAAATATGTTCATTACCTTCATTCTTGGGGTCCTGATCTGTCTACCATCCTTGAACCATCATATAGCAATAGAGCTGTGCCTATGTGGCTGATTTTAGCTTCCACTATCATTCAAACAACAATTTCCTCATGACAATAACCCTTGTTGCATTCACCGCCCTAACCCATACCCATAGCACACATTTTGTGATATTTCTGTCTTAATGAACCAATATTCCTGTAACCTACACTCTTTCTGCTACATTAACCCAACACATGCACCTATGCTTTACTTTTACCTTGTTTGTTATACATTTAAAGAAAATAACTCATTGTGTAGTTCATTAACAAATCTAGACAAGTCAGAAGGCTTGCTTTTCCCACAGAAAACCTCTAAATACATTGGGGCATATTTATCAAGCTCCGAATGGAGCTTGATGCCCTGTGTTTCAGAAACAGCAGTTATGAAGCAGTGGTCACAAAGACCGCTGCTCCATAACCTGTCCACCTGCTCTGAGCAGGTGGACAGACATCGCGTACGATCGGATTGATTGACACCCCCCTGCTGGCGGCCTATTGGCCGCGAGTCTGCAGGAGGCGGCGTCGCACTGTCGGATCAGGTCCGACAGACCTTGATAAATAGAGGCCATTGTTTCTAATGCAGCAATGGATTCTGGGTAAGATATGCAAATGAGGGGCAAGATCGCCCGCAACGGCAGTTTTTATGTGGTTTTGGTATCACATATACAGCACTGCATATAAATGCGGCGCGTATATTTCACCCGTCGCCAGCAATTTTTACTCCCATAAGCTAACATAGAACCGCGTTGCAAATCAGTATAACATTTTCAGCGCAAGAACTTACGCGGCGGAAATGGAGAAATTTTACTCCATTTTCACCTTGCCACACATAGGTAGGTGCAGCAAGACTTGCCATGTTTGTGATGTTGTATGTTTATCAGTGGTAATAAACTCTGCATTTTATTGGATGCCTTGGTGTGCTGCCTTCCTCTTTCCTCAATTGTTTACTGTTGTGGGCACCTCGTTACCTGATTTTCAAGATTGTATTGATGTCTGTTTGACACGCCATCCTAGTGTCTCTGACTAGTTGCTTTTTGTGCTTTGCCTGGAGCTGCGCTTTCTTCCCTTCCTTCCCTCGTCAAGACTTGCGATGAGTATGTCAGCACCGTAACCCCCTGAAAATAGTAACTAACACCTAACGCATGCGCAATATCTATCTACCTGTCAACCGCCAACTCCCACTGCAATAACTAATAAATTATATTAGCTCCTAATCCGCTAAGACCCACATCGCAAAAGATTTAATTAACCTATTAACCCCTAATCCGTGACCTGAACTCCCACTTCCTTCTGACTTGATTTTTTGCTGCTGTTTTTAGCTGAATTTTTGTAATAAAGAACACACTTTTGCTTTTATACATTGGGGTCCGCTGTGTCCTTACCTTGGAGTGCTGGGAGAATCTTTGTTGCTTATCAAATTATATTAACTCCTAATCCGCTAAAATCCACATCGCAAAAAATGTAATTAACCTATTAACCCCTAATCCGCCAACCCCCCACAATACTATATACCTAATAAACTGATTAACCCCTAAACTGCCATCAACCCACAACGCAATATACCTTAATAAACTATTAAACTCTAATCTACCATTAACCCATATCGCAAAGTACCTATTAAAACTATTAACCCCTAAACTGCCATCCCCCCACCAATGCAATAAACTTAATAAACCTATTAACCCCTAATCCGCCATTAACTCACATTGCAACAAACATAATAAATCTATTAAACCCTAATCACCCAAACCCCCACAATGAAAATAACTAAATTTCTAAGCCCCTAACCTAACACCCCCTAAATTAACCCCAATTACCTAACTTAAAAAATACTAAATTACAAACAATTAAAATAAAAAAGCTAACATTACCTAAAAAAAATTAAAAACATTAAATTAATCTAAGATTACAAAAAAAATTCTAACATTACATAAAATAATAAACCAAATTATCAAAAATTAAAAAATTAAACCTAATCCCTATGAAAACAACCCCCCCAAAACAAAAACACCCCCTAATCTAATGCTAAACTACCAATAGCCCTTAAAATGGCCTTTTAAACAGCTCTTTTACGTTCAAAAATATTAAGTTCCCCCTCTAACAGTAAAAGCCCCACCCACCAAACCCCCCAAAATAAAAAAACCCAACACAAAAAAATACCTAAACTACCACTTGACCCTAAATTTATATGGGTTTTGCCCTTAAAAGGTCATTCAGCTCTTTTTCAAAGGCCCATTAAATCCCTAATCTAAAAAAAATCAAACCCCACAAAAAAAAAAAAAAAAGTCTAAGTCTAACCCCCAGATAGGTACTCACGGTTCCTGAAGTCCGGCGGTGAAGTCTTCTTCCAAGCGGCGATATCTTCTATCTTCTTCCAGGAACAAGCCAGCATGGAGCAGAGCACGGAGCTGAAGACAGGTGACCGTGGAACTGAAGACCGGCGACCTCGGAGCCATGGAGCATGGAGATCCTCTTCTTACTATCACCGCCGCACACTGAGGATTGAATTCAAGGTACACGTTTAAATATGGGGTACCTTGAATTCCTATTGGCTGATTTGAGTCTTCAAATTCAAATCAGCCAATAGGATGAGAGCTACTGAAATCCTATTTGCTGATTTGAAAAGTAATGCTAGCTTTTTTAGTTTAATTTTTTTGTAACTTAGTATTTTTTAATTTAGGTAATTGGGGTTAATTTAGGGGGTGTTAGGTTAGGGGGTGTTAGGTTAGGGGGCTTAGTAATTTAATTAGTTATTTGAATTGTGGGGGTTTGGTGGTTTAGGGGTTAATAGTTTTATTAGGATTATTGCGTTGTGTGGGTTTGACAGATTAGGGGTTAATAGATTTATAAGGTTTGTTGCGATTTGGGTAAATGGTGAATTAGGGGTTAATAGTTTATTAAGGTATATTGTGTTGTGGGGTGATGGCAGATTAGGGGTTAATGGTTTGAATAGGGACTTTGCGATGTGGGTGAATGGCGGATTAGGGGTTAATACATTTATTAGGTTGTTTGTGATGTTGGTGTTGATGGATTTAGGGGTTAATACTTTTATTAGGTAGATTGCGATGTGGGTGAATGGCAGATTAGGGGTTAATAGTTTAATTAGGCATATTGCGTTGTGGGGGTTTTCGGTTTTGGGGTTAATACTTTTATTATTAGTTCCGATGTGGGTTTGATGGCGGATATAGGGGTTTTACATGTCGGGTTTATTTTTGGGAGGCGGGTTAGACTTTTACAGGATATTTTACTTTTTTTTATTTTCTTAGGCGCTGGCAGTTTCTAAAGTGCCATAAGTCATTGGCGACTCAAGAAATTTGTATTTACGCTCATTTCTTAAGACACTTTACTGCCGGCGGGGTTTATGTGATACCCCTATGTGCGAGGTAAAATTATGGGCGGCGCGGGTTTCAGCAGTTGTGTTGAAGATTGTGCCGCATATGTAATCTTGCCCGAGGTTCATAACTTGTCACTCAATATATGGCATTCTGATTCTGATTTTTACAAATAATCATGGTGGCTTAAACATTTTTTTTTTCTTATTGCATACATTTTTCAAACTCAATTAGGATTTTAGCATATGGCTGTGATCACACTGTTCTCTTTGTGAGCAGCGTTTTCTTTAGTGGCACATGATTTAATATTGTTTGGGGCAAAAGTCAGCGTTGGAAGTTAAAAACCCTGCTACCTAAATAGCATTTCAGGCTCGCTCACTCACTCAACCTGAAACCCTGGGGATCCGAAGCTGCTCTCGCAACTTGATACAAAAAAGCTTTAAAGAGATATGGTTAATGACAAGGTGTTTGAGTCAAAAGGCCTTACAGTTGTAAATATACAGTATGTGCGTATATTTCTATATATGTGTGTATATATATATGTGTGTGTATACACATACATACACACACATATATATATATATATATATATATATATATATATATATATATATATATATATTATGGAAAACAAAAGAAGAGGCTTCAGGAATGTAATCCTGGGTTATAAAGACAGGGGATTCAGCACTCTTTTATGAAATAAACAAGCTCACAATTTTGGGTTAGACCAAATTAATATATTTAATTCTGAGAAAGTGGTCTCTCACATCCGGAGAGTAGATTCATGCTAGAAATAGTGTGGTAAATAAATCACAATAGCTGGTATAGATGAATATATCAAAGATGTAGAAACCATATAATAATAAAATAAATACAATGAACCTGACCAGTCAGGGGTACATGCAACAACCGCAGTAGAAAACGGTCTTATCTATATCTGTGCTGATCACAAGTATAAAGTATTCTGAGTATTAGCCTACTACACCCTACTGCTCACAGAACCCCCTGTCAAAGGACAAGGAGGTATATCCTGGGCAGATAATTGTTTGGGATCTAAGAGGTGAAGGCAGATTACCTGTGTGCAAAGACAGACTAATTTAGCATATGAAGAGCAAGTCAAGATAAAGTACGTATACAAGTTACATATTGTATCAGGGTGGACCATTCCAGTCAGACTAAACCCAGCTGCATGCAGCACCCCTATCAAGGGGTAAAAATGCTGGGCAGGTAGACGCAGGGGATCTAAGTCGGCTGGTTAGCGGGCCCTTCAGATATGTACATAGAAGGACAAGCATGCGAGGATAAGCAAGGTTCAACAATGCTAGTAGAAATGTTACATGAGGCAGTTTAAATGTTGGTGTACACATACAAAGCTGAATTAGTGCTTTTCATACAGAAATGCAAACAGCATTCTGTGTTTTAAACAGCGGTCATTTCAGAATTCCCAAGCAAACATAGACCTCGACAGGGAACAGCATCCAACACGATAAGTCCCAGTATGATAGCTGGCAATATCACTGCTTGTAATTTAGAAAAGGGGGTTCATATGACCTTGTACATATAATGTCCGTTATTGTTGTCTTTTCTTGTCCAAGCTCCTCACAGCCATGGAGATTATGGCTCAAGCAAAGCTAGTAAGCAGGGAGAAAGTCTCCATACGCGGATCCAAACAGCAGTGGTAGAAGCATGTGTCACATGTCCGGTCGGTTTAGCCAATGCCGACGCGCGTTTCACCCGCTCGTCTGTACTTCAGACCAGGCTTCGTCAGGGCGGTAATTTTCTCGATTATATATATATATATATATATATAATTACACACATAGAAGCACACTCACAGGAACGAACAACTGGCTCAATACTATTGTTAGCCTGTTCTACAGTGATTTACCACCTGGGTGCAGCTTCTTTTAGCCCAGTAATTTTTGTCACATAGAAGAACTTTCCTGTAGTATATCAGTCTGATCCCGCCTATTACAGTCAGTCCAGCGCCAAAATACCAGACAATTCCTCTCTGAACAAGGAACAGAGCAACCCCAGACGATCATTTCGGCCTTCATTGGGCCTTGTCAGTGAGGTGTAGCCATATTCCTCTAAGCACACTGAGCAAGGAGTCCATGTCTGGTTTCCCCTTTTTTCCATAGGGAGACTAAATACACACAGAGAGAAGTACACTCACAGGCACGAACAACTGGCTCAACACTATTGTTAGCTTGTTCTATGGCGATTTACCACCTGGGTGCAGCTTCTTTTAGCCCAGTAATGCTTTTCACAGAGAAGAATTTTCCTGTAGTATATCAGTCTGATCCCGCCTATTACAGTCTGTCCAGCGCCAAAATACCAGGCAATTCCTCTCTGAACAAGGAACACAGCAACCCCAGACGATCGTTTCGGCCTTCATTTGGCCCTGTCAGTGAGGTGAAGCCATATTCCTCTAAGCACACTGAGCAAGGAGTCCACATCTGGTTTCCCCTTTTTCCCATAGGGAGACACAGAGAGAAGCACACTGACAGGAATGAACAACTGGCTCAATACTATTGTTAGCCTGTTCTATGGCGATTTACCACCTGAGTGCAGCTTCTTTTAGCCCAGTAATGCTTTTCACAGAGAACTTTCCTGTAGTATTTCAGTCTGATCCCGCCTATTACGGTCAGCCCAGCACCGAAATACCAGGCAATTCCTCTCTGAACAAGGAATACAGCAACCCCAGCCAATCGTTTCAGCCTTCATTGGGCCTCGTTAGTGAGGCCCATAGAAGGGTTTTGTAGCATGTGCCCATAGTAGTCAGTGAGGCAGGGGATTTAGCATGTGTACACTATTCCACCTCCATATGTTAGAGCACCTGAAGTTTTTGCTTGAGTGAAAAGTTTTACATTCATTGCGTAATATGAGTGCAAGAGTAAGAATGCTATTAATTTAAGTTGCATTGTATTAGCACTCAACAGCTCTAACATTGTTGTGCTCCACTTGTAATGTAGGCCTATAATTTTCACTAACCTCAACATGATTAGAGCACATGCATATTGGTAAGTCATTTAAAATGTTGAGTTTTGAATTATATATTTTAATTGTGCGATAAAGCTGCTGCAGCATAAATAGTTTGAAATGGTTATTTTTTTGACATATTGGCAAGTTTGAATGGATGATGAATTAGTAGTGAACACAACTCTTTCTGTTAACAGTGGCAGCCCTATAGTGTTGAAAAATTAGAAGCTGTGCAATTTCACGTGTAAATGCATTTTCTTCTCTCAAGTGTGAAAAATGCTTCCAGGCACAAAGACTGACTGGCATTTAGCCCATAGTTATTAGGCATAAAAAAGCTCAGAATGTTTAATATGCTGGCAATTACTTTCTGCAGACATAAGCACTTTTTGTATCTCAAACATTCTAAATGCAGTCTATTTAGTAATGAGATCAAGAATGATTTGGTTAGAATAGGTTTTACTACATAACAAAACTTAATGCTTCACAAACATAAAACATTGCTCACACACTAGTCTATTGATAAGGGGAGATGGTTAGAATATGAGTGTTTAGTTCTTACAATTGTGTGCTTTTGTTTAACTGCAGAACATTTTAAATATAATTACACTCAATGTAGCTCGCTCCTGCTCTGTCTGACAGCGGGAGCGAGCTACATTGAGTGTAATGGCGCGATTGGGAACATCTGCCCAGATGTGCTCAGAGTGAAAACCAGACCCGATCAGTAGAGCACAGAGGGCGGGTCTGAAAAACCCTCTTTTTTTAATAAAAAATCCAGCTGCAATATTGTGTTACATAAAGCTAGCACTAATATAATGTTTTATAAATCTGCACTATGTGCAGAATTATATAACATTATTTTCTAGGTTTACTGCCCCTTTAAAATTGATCATGCTCATAATGAGAACTTTGCAAAAATTCCCCTTTTAAAATACTTCTTTTAAATATTATGTATAATAAAAAAAAATCCTTCTTACAAGGGTCCATATTCCAATTTATCAGAATTTCTGTAAGAGTTGCCTTCAGTGGCAGATCAACATTGGGGTGCAAAAACATCTCAATCTATTTTGCACTTCTATAGGTCAGAGGAGAAGGGAGAAAAATGCCTTCCCCCAACTAGCAATGCCTCGTGACCTCCTAGCCACACCCCAGCCTACATGGTTGCGTGCCAGCTGCGGCCATGGAGCCTACATGGTTGCGTGCCAGCTGCGGCCATGGAGCCTACATGGTTGCGTGCCAGCTGCGGCCATGGAGCCTACATGGTTGCGTGCCAGCTACAGCCATGGAGCATTCTTGATTCCATTTCCACCCATTGAACAATCATTTGATGTCATTATTATGAGAAATGAATATAAGATGATGCTACTGCATACTTTAAAGGGGCAGTAAACTTACAAACTAATGTTATATAATTCTGCACTATGTGCAGAATTATATAACATTAGCTTACCGGCAGCTTTATACATTAAATTATTGCAAAGAAATTATAAGTAAAAGCTCCTTTTACCAGAACGCTGCTCTTTGTTCTACTGAGCGGGTCTGGTTTTTCCACAGCGAATCCGGCAACACTGTCTAGTCACAGGGGCCCATTTATCAAGCTCCGTGTTTCTGTCTTCAGACTCGCCAGAAACAGCAGTTATGAAGTAGCGGTCACAAAGACCACTGCTCCATAACCCTGTCCGCCTGCTCTGAGCAGGCGGACAGGAATCACCGGAATTCAACCCGATCGAGTACGTGAGTATGTGATTTCCTGTTTAATGACAAATTAACCTAGTAGTGCATGGTCACGGTAAAGACGTAATATATGGCAAAGAAATACTATGGCCTAGAGTATAAGTCAGAGATGATGTAAATGTGTTTGTATAAGGAAATAATGAGTATGGTTAAAATGGTCTAGGATGCAGTGTAGATACAGGAAGAGTGTTATTATAGAATGAAGATCAGGAACTTTGTGAATAGAGATTTGTAAGAGAAGATACTCTAGGATTACTATTGTTATAAACTCCTTTTTTATCTTATTTTTTACATTGTTTTTGTCCCATTTATGACATTTTTGAGTTTCTTTGCTTTTTTAATGTTTGAGTGGAAGCTTAAACTCTGTCATTAATGCAAGATTTTTTTTAACCATTGAATATAAGGTACAAAACTGTTTTAAGTAATTTAATCCATAGCCACGAGTGACATTGATTGCATGGTAATACTTAGATAAGAAAATCAAATATTTGCTCAATAGTAACTTAGCATTATGTGTTGTCTTTGTTTTATTATTAAATATTTTGCAATTTTTATTCAATAACCACTCTATTTCATCGCCTTTATCTTTTATGAAAACACAGCACAAAGAGCCTTGTCCTGTAAAATAAACTACTTTCAGGGATTAAATGATATGCATTAATTCTTTCATCTTTAGAGATAATAGTAGGTTTCTTTGGCATGTTTGTACTTGTGCTTGAAGCCTTTAATACCATTTATAAGAACCTTTTGTGCCTTAAACAAATACTTGAAAGAATAGCAGATAAGAATCAATAAAACATTGCAGTCTGCTAATTTTCATATCTAAAATGTGCATTTATAATTTTAAAGGTTACTTTATGTGTATCTGAAACATTCTGGAATTAACTTACTGTATTGTCCTTACCAAATCTGTATGATAGTTATGATGGGCTCCATTTATAGAGCTGCAAATACAGCTTCTAAGCCCTTGCAGTGCAGGTTTGCTTATTTAGGTCTACATCCCACAAGTTAAAAGGCTGTGATTGCAGGGTTGTTGCTTAATCTGCCAGCAACCTCAGAGATTGCAGATGTCAAACATTCTGTATTAATTTGTCTGGGACAATTGACAAGGGCTGCTCTTGCTAAGTATTAGCAAGGGGCGGGGCTGCACATGAAAAATTTTGTGCAATGCTAATTTCCGGCAGTGCTGCATCAGAGGCCATGAATACTGGTGGACAGCTTCCCTGCCTGGGAGCACTGTCCCCCTGTACTTTCATAAATGGCCATATTTATTACTTACTTACTTTTAAAGGTTTTTCTTGCACCATCACAACCTGTGATTTTCTTTTCATTAAAGGGACATACTATTTTAAAACAGTTTACAATATTAACGCCTAGTTTTAGAGTTCTGCGGCCAAAGGGGTGCGTTAGCTACGCATGTATTTTTTCCCCTGCACCTTTTAAATACCGCTGGTATTTAGAGTTCACAGAAGGGCTGCGTTAGGCTCCAAAAAGGGAGCGTAGAGCATAATTTACCACCACTGCAACTCTCAATACCAGCGGTGCTTACGGACGCGGCCAGCTTCAAAAACGTGCTCGTGCACGATTCCCCCATAGGAAACAATGGGGCAGTTTGGGCTGAAAAAAAACCTAACACCTGCAAAAAAGCAGCGTTCAGCTCCTAACGCAGCCCCATTGTTTCCTATGGGAAAACACTTCCTATGTCTGCATCTAACACCCTAACATGTACCCCGAGTCTAAACACTCCTAACCTTACACTTATTAACCCATAATCTGCCGTCCCCGCTATCGCTGACCCCTCCATATTATTATTAACCCCTAATCTGCCACTCTGTACACCGCCGCAACCTACGTTATCCCTATGTACCCCAATCTGCTGCCCCTAACACCGCCGACCCTTATATTATATTTATTAACCCCTAATCTGCCGCCCCCAATGTCGCCGCCACCTAGCTACAATTATTAACCCCTAATCTGCCGACCGGACCTCACCGCTACTCTAATAAATGTATTAACCCCTAAAGCTAAGTCTAACCCTAACACTAACACCCCCCTAAATACTTACCTGTAAAATAAACCCTAATATAGCTACAATATAAATAATAATTATATTGTAGCTATTTTAGGATTAATATTTATATTACAGGCAACTTTGTATTTATTTTAACCAGGTACAATAGCTATTAAATAGTTAATAACTATTTAATAGCTACCTAGATAAAATAATTACAAAATTACCTGTAAAATAAATCCTAACCTAAGTTACAATTAAACCTAACACTACACTATCAATAAATTAATTAAATAAACTACCTACAATTATCTACAATTAAATCAACTAAACTAAATTACAAAAACAAACAAACACTAAATTACAAAAAATAAAAAAAGATTACAAGAATTTTAAACTAATTACACCTACTCTAAGCCCCCTAAAAAAATAACAAAGCCCCCCAAAATAAAAAAAATGCTCTACCCTATTCTAAAATAAAAATTGTAAAGCTCTTTTACCTTACCAGCCCTTAAAAGGGCCTTTTGCGGGGCATGCCCCAAAGAATTCTGCTCTTTTGCCTGTAAAAAAAACATACAATACCCCCCCAACATTACAACCCAACACCCACATACCCCTAATCTAACCCAAACCCCCCTTAAATAAACCTAACACTAAGCCCCTGAAGATCTTCCTACCTTGTCTTCACCACTCCGGGTATCACCGGTCTGTCCAGAAGAGGGTCTGAAGTCTTCCTCCTATCCGGCAAGAAGAGCTCCTCCAGAGGGTCCAAAGTCTTCATCCTATCCAGGCAGAAGAGGACATCCGGACCGGCAGACATCTTCATCCAAGCGGCATCTTCTATCTTCTTCCATCCGGCGCGGAGCGGGACCATCTTCAAGCAGCCGACGCAGAGCTATCCTTCTTCAGAGACGGACTAACGATGAATGAAGGTTCCTTTAAGGGACGTCATCCAAGATGGCGTCCCTCGAATTCCGATTGGCTGATAGGATTCTATCAGCCAATCGGAATTAAGGTAGGAAAAATCTGATTGGCTGATTGAATCAGCCAATCAGATTCAAGTTCAATCCGATTGGCTGATCCAATTAGCCAATCAGATTGAGCTCGCATTCTATTGGCTGTTCCGATCAGCCAATAGAATGTGAGCTCAATCTGATTGGCTGATCCAATCAGCCAATCGGATTGAATTTGAATCTGATTGGCTGATTCAATCAGCCAATCAGATTTTTCCTAGCTTAATTCCGATTGGCTGATAGAATCCTATCAGCCAATCAGAATTTGAAGGATGCCATCTTGGATGACGTCCCTTAAAGGAACCTTCATTCGTCGTTAGTCCATCAGTGAAAAAGGATGGCTCCGCGCCGGCTGCTTGAAGATGGTCCAGCTCCGCGCCGGATGGAAGAAGATAGAAGATGCCGCTTGGATGAAGATGTCTGCCGGTCCGGATGTCCTCTTCTGCCTGGATAGGATGAAGACTTTGGACCCTCTGGAGGAGCTCTTCTTGCCGGATAGGAGGAAGACTTCAGACCCTCTTCTGGACGGATCGGTGATACCTGGCGTGGTGAGGTGAAGACAATGTAGGGAGATCTTCAGGGGCTTAGTGTTAGGTTTATTTAAGGGGGGTTTAGGTTAGATTAAGGGTATGTGGGTGGTGGGTTGTAATGTTGGGGGGTATTGTATGGTTTTTTTTACAGGCAAAAGAGCAGATTTTTTGGGGGGCATGCCCTGCAAAAGGCCCTTTTAAGGGCTGGTAAGGTAAAAGAGCTTTACAATTTTTATTTTAGAATAGGGTAGGGCATTTTTTTTATTTTGGGGGGCTTTGTTATTTTTTTAGGGGGATTAGAGTAGGTGTAATTAGGTTAAAATTCTTGTAATCTTTTTTTATTTTTTGTAATTTAGTGGGTTTTTTTTGTTGTAATTTAGTGTTTTTTTTTTTTGTAATTTAGTTTAGTTGATTTAATTGTAGATAATTGTAGGTTGTTTATTTAATTAATTTATTGATAGTGTAGTGTTAGGTTTAATTGTAACTTAGGTTAGGATTTATTTTACAGGTAATTTTGTAATTATTTTATCTAGGTAGCTATTAAATAGTTATTAACTATTTAATAGCTATTGTACCTGGTTAAAATAACCATTCGTCGTTAGTTGTTAGTCCGTTGGTGAAAAAGGATGGCTCCGCGTCGGCTGCTTGAAGATGGTCCCACTCCACGCCGGATGGAAGAAGATAGAAGATGCTGCTTGGATGAAGATGTCTGCTGGTCCGGATGTCCTCTTCTGCCCGGATAGGATGAAGACTTTGGACCCTCTGGAGGAGCTCTTCTTGCCGGATAGGAGGAAGACTTCAGACCCTCTTCTGGACGGATCGGTGATACCCGGCGTGGTGGTGAGATGAAGACAAGGTAGGGAGATCTTCAGGGGCTTAGTGTTAGGTTTATTTAAGGGGGGTTGGGTTAGATTAAGGGTATGTGGGTGGTGGGTTGTAATGTTGGGGGGGGTATTGTATGTTTTTTTTTACAGGCAAAAGAGCAGAATTCTTTGGGGCATGCCCCGCAAAAGGCCCTTTTAAGGGCTGGAAAGGTAAAAGAGCTTTACAATTTTTATTTTAGAATAGGGTAGGGCATTTTTTTATTTTGGGGGGCTTTGTTATTTTTTTAGGGGGCTTAGAGTAGGTGTAATTAGTTTAAAATTCTTGTAATTTTTTTTTATTTTTTGTAATTTAGTGGGGTTTTTTTTGTAATTTAGTGTTTGTTTGTTTTTGCAATTTAGTTTAGTTGATTTAATTGTAGATAATTGTAGGTAGTTTATTTAATTAATTTATTGATAGTGTAGTGTTAGGTTTAATTGTAACTTAGGTTAGGATTTATTTTACAGGTAATTTTGTAATTATTTTATCTAGGTAGCTATTAAATTAGTTATTAACTATTTAATAGCTATTGTACCTGGTTAAAATAAATACAAAGTTGCCTGTAAAATAAATATTTTTGGGTTTATTTTACAGGTAAATATTTAGCTTTAAATAGGAATAATTTATTTAATAAGATTTAATTTATTTAGTTAGAATAAAATTATATTTAACTCAGGGGGGTGTTAGTGTTAGACTTAGCTTTAGGGGTTAATACATTTATTACAGTAGCGGTGAGGTCCGGTCGGCAGATTAGGAGTTAATACTTGAAGTTAGGTGTCGGCGATGTTAGGGAGGGCAGATTAGGGGTTAATACTATTTATTATAGGGTTTTTGAGGCGGGAGTGAGGCGGATTAGGGGTTAATAACTTTATTATAGTAGCGGTGAGGTCCGGTCGGCAGATTAGGGGTTAATAATTGTAGGTAGGTAGCGGCGATGTTGGGGGGGCAGATTAGGGGTTAATAAATATTATGTAGGCGTCGGCAATGTTAGGGGCAGCAGATTAGGGGTACATAGGGATAATGTAGGTGGCTGCGGTGTGCGGTTGGCAGATTAGGGGTTAAAAAAATTTAATAGAGTGGCGGCAATATGGGGGGCCTCGCTTTAGGGGTACATAGAGCACAGTAGTTAAGAGCTTTATGAACTGGCGTTAGCCCAGAAAGCTCTTAACTCCTGGCTTTTCTCTGCGGCTGGAGTCTTGTCGTTAGATTTCTAACGCTCACTTCAGCCAAGACTCTAAATACCAGTGTTAGAAAGATCCCATTGAAAAGATAGGATACGCAATTGGCGTAGGGGGATCTGCGGTATGGAAAAGTCGCGGCTGGAAAGTGAGCGTTAGACCCTTTCCTGACTGAGTCTAAATACCAGCGGGCGGTAAAAACCAGTGTTAGGACCCCCTAACGCTGGTTTGGACGGCTAACGCAGAACTCTAAATCTAGGCGTTAGTATGTTAAATAAAGACTGCTTTAGCCATTTTTTAAATGAGATCAGTACCCCCAGGTGCCAGTCTCAGACTGAATTCTATAGTTGGTTTAAATGCTATTGATCATGAGCAACTGCATAGTGCATATGTACCATTAAGCATTATAAAAACAAAATAAGATTTTTTTTAAAATCTAATTTATTGCAAGGTAGAATAAAACATTAGTCTGGGACAATTAATGTGTTTTTTAAAAATCTTTTTTAAACATAGAAACATACAGCTATATTACGAGTTTTGCGGTAAGGTAAAAAAGCAGCGTTAACAGGTCCTAATGCGGCTTTTTCACTACCATTGCTATTACGAGTCTTGCAGGTTTAGGGGCACCGCACACTTTTTTGTCCTTACCGCAAACCAACTTACGTAAAGTTCGTAAACCCTTTTTTCTATGGGACTTCCATAGCGCTGGTATTACGAGTTTGTCCTGGGAGGCCAAAAAGTGAGCGGTACACCCTCTACCACCAAGATTCGTAAAGCATTTTAAAGTCAGTAGTTATGAGTTTTACACTACAACGCCATAGCATAAAGCTCATAACTAAAATGCTAAAAAGTGCACTAACACCCATAAACTACCTATTAACCCGTAAACTGAGGCCTTCCCACATCGCAAACACTACAATACAATTTTTAACCCCTAATCTGCCGCTCCAGACATCGCTGCCACTAGAATAAACATATTAATCCCTAAACCGCCGCACTCCCGCCTCGCAAACACTAGTTAAATATTATTAATCCTTAATCTGCCGTCCCTAACATCGCCACCACCTACATTATACTTATTAACCCCTATTCTTCCGCTCTGGACATCGCCGCAACCTACATTATATTTATTAACCCCTAATGCCCCCAACATCGCCGACACCTACCTACATTTATTAACCCCTAATCTGCCGTCCCCAACGTCGCTGCCATTATTCTAAATTTATTAACCCTTTAAACCTAAGTCTAACCCTAACCATAACACCCCATAACTTAAATATAATTTAAATAAATCTAAATAAAATTACTATCATTAACTAAATTATTCCTATTTAAAATTAAATTCTTACCTAGAAAATAAACCATAAACTAGCTACAATATAACTAATAGGTTTATTTTTTATTTCACAGGTAAGTTTGTATTTATTTCAACTAGGTAGAATAGTTACTAAATAGTTATTAACTATTTAATAACTACCTAGCTAAAATAAATACAAATTTACCTGTAAAATAAAAGCTAACCTAAGTTACAATAACACCTAACACTACACTACAATTAAATCAATTCCCTACATTAAATACAATTAAATAAATTAAATTAAATTAGCTAAATCACAAAAAAAACCCCACTAAATTACAGAAAATAAAAAAAACAAATTACAGATCTTTAAACTAATTACACCTAATCTAAGAGCCCTATCAAAATAAAAAAGCCCCCCCCAAAAATAAAAAATAAACCCTAGCCTAAACTAAACTACCAATAGCCCTTAAAAGGGCCTTTTGCGGGTCATTGCCCCAAAGAAATCAGCTATTTTACCTGTAAAAAAAAATACAAACAACTCCCCGAACAGTAAAACCCACAACTCCCACAACCAACCCCCCAAAAAAAACTAAGCTCCCCATTGCCCTGAAAATGGCATTTGGATGGGCATTGCCCTTAAAAGGGCATTTAGCTCTATTGCTGCCCAAAGCTCTAACCTAAAAAATAAACCCACCCAATACACCCTTAAAAAATCCTAACACTAACCCCCGAAGATTCACTTACCGGGAGAAGTCTTCATCCAAGCAGCAAGATGTCCTCAACGAAGCCGGCAGAAGTGGTCCTCCAGACTATCAGCGAATAGGATTGAGTTGGCATTCTATTGGCTGTTCTAATCAGCCAATAGAATGTGAGCTCAATCCTATTGGCTGATTGTATCAGCCAATAGAATTGAAGTTCAATCCTATTGGCTGATTGTATCAGCCAATAGAATTTTTTCTACCTTAATTCCGATTGGCTGATAGAATTCTATCAGCCAATCGGAATCTAAGGGACGCCATCTTGGATGACGTCACTTAAAGAGATATTCATTCTGAAGAAGCCGTCGTTTGAAGAGGATGCTCCGCGCCGGTTGTCTTGAAGATGGAGCTGTTTCCCGTCGGAAGAATGAAGATAGAAGATTCCGTCTGGATGAAGACTTCTGCCCGTCTGGAGGACCACTTCTGCCCGTCTGGAGGACTACTTCTGCCGGCTTTGTTGAGGACATCTTGCCGCTTGGATGAAGACTTCTCCCGGTAAGTAAATCTTCGGGGGTTAGTGTTAGGATTTTTTAAGGGTGTATTTGGTGGGTTTATTTTTTAGGTTAGGGCTTTGGGCCTGCAATAGAGCTAAATGCCCTTTTAAGGGCAATGTCCATCCAAATGCCCTTTTATGGGCAATGGGGAGCTTAGGTTTTTTAAGTTAAGCTTTTATTTGGGGGGTTGGTTGTGTGGGTGGTGGGTTTTACTGTTGGGGAGTTGTTTGTATTTTTTTTTTACAGATAAAAGAGGGGTCAATTCCCCGCAAAAGGCCCTTTTAAGGGCTATTGGTAGTTTAGTTTAGGCTAGGGTTTTTTTTTATTTTGGGGGGGCTTTTTTATTTTGATAGGGCTGTTAGATTAGGTGTAATTAGTTTAAAGATCTGTAATTTGTTTTTTATTTTCTGTCATTTTAGTTGTTTTTTTGTGTGATTTAGCTAATTTAATTTAATTTATTTAATTGTATTTAATGTAGGGAATTTATTTAATTGGTGTAGTGTTAGGTGTTATTGTAACTTAGGTTAGGTTTTATTTTACAGGTAAATTTGTATTTATTTTAGCTAGGTAGTTATCAAATAGTTAATAACTATTTAGTAACTATTGTACCTAGTTAAAATAAATACAAACTTGCCTGTAAAATAAAAATAAACCCTAAGCTTGCTACAATGTAACTATTAGTTATATTCTAGCTAGAGTAGGGTTTATTTTATAGGTAAGTATTTAGTTGTTGTTTTTTTTCAATGTATTTATTTTTTACAGTATGTATAATATGTTTTTTACATTTTTCAAACAAGCTTTATTGAGTGTTAACATGGTTGGCATTCAGTCATAAACAATGACATACATATTCTGTTAAGGTTATACATTATGGTCCAGAGAAAAAGTGCTGACGCCTCTGAATGTTTAGTGATAATGTGAACCGATAACATAAATCAACAACAAAAAAACAATTGTATCAGACACATTTGCTTAAATGAGATGAGTCCTTTACCAAATTAGTCCATAAATCTTGAGCTTGTTTCTACAAACAGCGTGTTTGTATAGGTAAGAGGTCCATATAATCAAACAATCCATAAACTTAGGAACTTGACAACAGGTTCTTAAACATACAAGGATAGATATTTCTTCAGTAGGCTTGCTTCATACCACTGAAGGTAGCATAAGACCTGAAGTCTCCGCCCGTCTAGAGTGACGGGAGTTGGACATAGTAGAGTAGGATAAAGAAAGAAAAAGGAGATAAAGAGTGGTAGATAGGAAGAGAGGGAGAAAAAGAAGAGAAAAAAAAAAGGGTGGGGGGTCGGTGAGGGGGAAAACGAGGAGGAGTGGGAGGATAGGCAAGGGTCACTTGTGATGTAAAATAATCAAAATCCCTTTCCCTCCCATGTCAGTGTCATCATCTCATGTGTAGCTAATCTTCCAGTTTTAAGAAAATGGTAACGTTCCAGCCTAAGTAAGTCCCCCACTCTATATTTCCACTCCATAACCGTAGGAATCTGAGGACTTCTCCAATGCGCTAGGATAAGCCCTTTGGCACCGTTTAGCATTAACATGAAAAGTAGATGTTTGTCTACTCCAATGATTTTAGGTAACTCATGATATATTAGATATGTTGGCTTAGGAGGGATAATGATCTTTAGGACTTTACTCATTTCCCCCAGCACCTCCTCCCAGAAAGGTTGTATATGTGGACATGTCCACCATATATTAAGGAGAGACCCCTCCCCTCCACAACCCCTCCAGCAACACCCACTTGTGTTAGGGTAGATCTTTCGCAGTCTTTGGGGCGTCAGGTACCATCTACTTATTAGTTTATAGTGCATTTCCTGGATGCGTGCTGATATAGATGCTTTTTTTGTCTTCCCAAAGATCTTTAACCAATCCCTAGTGGATATTTCCGAACCAAGTTCCATTTGCCACTCAGAAGCAAATGCTGGGAGGACAGTTCCTCCTTTGCTCAGTAAGAGTCGATAGATATGAGAGATTAAATGAACTGGTGTCTGCTGTACAGTGCACAATAGTTCGAAGGGTGTTCTGTGTCTTGTCAGTGCCCCGCGATCTTTACAAGTATCAAGGTAGTGAGTGACTTGAGCCACTCTGAACCAGGATGTAAAGATGGTCCGGTCCCATTCGACCAGATCAGCTTGGGTTTTAATTTTATTGTGTTGGAGAATATTAGAGAATGCTGTCTCAGCTAGAGTATAAGTTTCTCCCTCAACGTGTTTTGGGAGCTCCAACCCCAGATCAGGGTTTTCCCGTATAGGTATGTTTGGTGAGATAGGAGTTGAGATGTATGTATCCCTGCTCATCCCCCCATCCCAGATCTTTAGGGTGTCAGAAATCATTGGATACTGAGCTACAGAAACCGGGCAATTTTCAGCTGCTATCCAGGACAGGGCCCCCACATTTCCTCTCTGCAGAATCTCATTGTCAATTTGAATCCAGAGTTTGTTACAAGAGTTGCGACTCCATTCCACCACTCTCTGGAGAAAAATGGCGGTTTGATATTCTCTTAGGAGTGGGACTCCGAGTCCACCTCTGTCCCTAGGTAGGTACAATGTGGATCTCCTAACTCTGGGTCTTATCCCGTTCCATATATATGCCTCAATACCCAATTGAATACGTTGGAGATAATGAGAGGCCGCGACTGACGGGACTGTCTGCATAATGTAAAGTATTCTTGGCAGTAGATTCATTTTAACTACTCCTATACGAACCAGCCAAGAGATTGTTTTCTTTTTCCAATTAGACAGATCTCTTAGGATGTCGTCGCATATTCGTTTGTAATTTAGGTCGACTATTTCAGGAACGCAGGGTGTAATAGTGATGCCCAAGTATTTTATACTCTGCCTGGCTACCTTTAACGGACATCCCGCCGTGGAAGCAGCAAAGCAATCCGGGTGCTCCGTGATATTTATAATTTCGGATTTCAAGGGATTCAATAGGAAGTTTGAAATGGCTCCGTAAGCTTTGATATCTAAAAGTGCCCCTTTCAAGGATGTCGCGGAGTCTGAGAGCGTTAAGAGGATATTGTCAGCATACATCGACAATTTATGTTCGATCTTGCCAATTAAAAGCCCTTTCACCGACGGGTTATGTCTAATCTTGCTCGCCAATACCTCAGTTAAGAGCAAAAAGAAGGGGCGAAAGGGGACACCCCTGTCTCGTCCCATTGTTAATCGTGAAAGTGTCTGAGAGAGTACCGTTCACCCTCATACGAGCATTCGGGGCAGAGTATAAGGACATTATGGTATTTATAATGCCCAGGCTGAATGCATACTTCTCCAAAGTCAATCGGATAAACGTTCAGCTAACCCGATCAAAAGCCTTCTCTGCATCTGTAGTGACCAGAGAAAGCGGCAGGCTGTGCATGTGTGCGTACGTTATCATCTGTTGTATTTTAAGAGTATTGTCTCTAGCCTCTTGGGCCGGTATGAAGCCCACCTGATCAGCAGAGATCAAATCAGGAAGTAGCCTGTTCAAACGTGCAGCTATAATTTTTGCCAGAATCTTCATGTCCGAATTTAGCAAAGATATTGGTCTGAAATTCTCGGGTCTGTCAGTAGGCTTCCCAGGTTTGGGGATGACTGCTATATAAGCTTCAAGCATAGATCTAGGAAGCTTAGGCGTGCTAGACAGGGAGGCAAATAAATTTGTCAATTCAGGTACAAGAATCTCAGCATACTTTTTATAGTATTTTAGTCCATAACCATCAGGTCCTGGGCTTTTGCCCGATGGGAGGTCTTTAATTGCTTTCTGTACTTCTTCCCTTGTAATCGGGGAGTCTAAGAGATTTTTGTCCTCCTCCGTGATCGTCGGGAGGTCAGCGGACTCAAGGTAAACACGCGTTTCTTCCTCTGCCTGTTGCAGTGAGAGCAGGGCATCCCCATCCCGGGCCGATCTTTTCAGATTATAAAGGGAATCATAATAGTTCATAAAGATCTCTGCTATAGAATTAGCATCAGCTGCAGACCCACCATCTGTGTTGATCATATGGTGAACATAAGCCTTTAGTTTTTTCCTATTAATCGCTCTAGCAAGCAGCTTTCCAGGCTTGTTCAAAATAAAGCTGTCGTAAGATAAGAGCCTGTTTCTGGTAATCCTCCTGCAGAAACTGCAGCAGGTTTTTCCTGGCCAGTGTCAACTGTTCCAGCCCCTAGTCATCTTTCGGGTGCTTTTTGTGAAACTGCTCTGCTTTTTCTACTTGTAATAACAGATTGTTGTAGCGCTCTCTTCTTATTTTCCTTAACCTCGCTTTCCGCTCCAGTAGGAGCCCCCTTATGGTGCATTTATGTGCTTCCCATACAGTAGTATCGTCCAGGCCTTCGCCTGCATTAAGGCGGAAGAATTCAGCTATCGCTCTCCTAATGTCGGCGTTAAACACCGGGTCATCGAGGAGCGTGTCGTCAAGTCTCCACACAAAGGGTGTGATAGGGACATTTGGCCACTGAATAGAGCAACCCACCGGCACATGATCAGACCAAGTAATCGCGTGGATTTTGCTAGACTTAGTGACAATCAGGCCTGTAGTGTCTGTGAATAGATTATCAATTCTGGAATACTTTTGATGTGGGTGAGAGTAGAATGTATAATTCTGATCAGACGGTTGGTGTGTGCGCCATATATCATGGATCGCTAGTTCTGCCAGTGAGATAGCCATACGCTTAAGCGTTTTATGCGGGGTGCTGGAAAGGCTGTTGGAGGTGTCAAGAATGGGGTTAAGGGGTGCATTGAAGTCCCCCCCAGGAACACAACTCCAGACTGCATTTCGAGAAGTTTCCGGGTAACCCTTTGAAGAAAGAGGTGCTGGGCGGTGTTGGGGCAATACACATTGGCCAGTGTAATAGGCCTACCAAACAAAGAGCCCGTGAGTACCATGAATCTACCCTCCGGATATGCATAGCTTTGTGTTAATTGGAAAGGTGTACCCGCGCTAAAAAGGATTCCCACCCCGTTCTTTTTTTTGGGCCAGAAGCAAAATGAGCCACAGGGTAGTATTGATTATACCATTTAGGTTCGTGATTTAATGCAAAGTGCATTTCCTGCAAGAAGATTATACTCCCACCCAGCCTCTGCATGTCTTTTAGCATTATGGAGCGTTTGGAAGGGCTATTGATTCCCTTTGCGTTAATGGTTATGAGTTCTATCGGGTGCGGCCTGATTCTAGAAAGCTGGCTTGCCATTTTTACCGTGCGAGTTGAACAGTGAGTTCAGGGGTTTGGGGTAAGGAGTGTGTGCAAAAAAGGGGGGAAGGGAGAAGTGGAGAAGAAGAGAAAAAAAAAAAAAAGGAAGGGGAAGGGGAAAAGAGAGGGGGGGGCAGGAAGGAAAGAGAAGAAAAAGAAGACAAGATGAAAGAAAGGGAAATAAGGAATCAGAGATCAGAGGAATCAGGAGAAAAGAGAAGAAGAGAGTGCCCTCACTGAGAAGACAATTCTAGCAGTGTATTGGTATTGCGTATTCTATATTAAGCAGTATAGTCTTGAGCAGAAAATCAAACAACACCAAGTCTGTTTTTTCCCCTCTCTCTTCTCTCCCTCACCTCCTTTTTAGAAAAGAAAAAACTGTAACTACTACTCTAACAACTGGGGGGTAGGTCTTTCACATAAATAAAAAAGATAAACAGTGAACATATAACTTATTAATCTAATAGGTCCTTAAAGTCAAGCTGGGTGTCCTATATATATTCCCTACGAATGTTGATTTTGTAAGAGTTATAGCCCGACTAAGCCCTTCTCCACTAAGCTTGCCTGGTTGTGTTTAAGTGTGACTGTTCCTGCACAATGAATGTACAAGCCGAAACGCCAGTAGGGTTCGGTATGAGAGGTCCTGACTCTTGTCCATAATAATATCTCTCTGGCCATAAATGTGACGTATAGTTTGGATATTATATAATGCTAAGTGCATAATAAGAACCCTACCACTCAACGGGCATAGTGTTAAGGTCAGGTTAAGCTTTGACCCTGATATATTTTGTTACCTACAACCAAGCAAAGACAACGGGGTATAACAGTGCAAAAATACAATTTAACATATCATTATGAAACAATAAACATTAATCCTATATCTGGATCAGACAATATCAATTCTAGATAAAACATACGGCATTATACCAAGGGATATGAGGGTACAAAAAAAAAAAAAAGGGGGGGAAGGTACAGTATCAGGTCTATCTCTTAACCTCATATTGAGGCGCGGTCCCAAGTCAGGTGTGGGCTACCTGGTATGAAAAAACATGGGCACAGATTAACTGGTCTTCCAGGCACTATAAAACCCCACTCCTGAGAATGGAGTACACCTCAAATATGCTAAGTAAAACATATAATCCTGTTGCATTTCAATTTATCATGTTGTTATAAAACAGTAAGCATTAATCCTATATCTGGATCAGACGGTATCAATTTTACATAAAGCATATGACTTCCTGTGAAGGGATATGAGGGAGAAAAAAAAAAAAGGTGGGGGGGAGAGACCCTCCTGCCACTGAACAGACCAAGCTATAGTTACAAGTCCTTCTCTTCAGTCTGCGCTAAGGTGCATTATCTATTCAAGCATTAATATCATCGCATATCAGTGCAAAAATGTGAGTTAATAAACATTTACACACAATGTAACTTCAAACCTGTGAATGGGTTAGTCATCAATAAACTTATGTGAAACATATTATCCCAGTGAGCTCCAGAGGGACATTGAACTTTGTTCCACACAGGGGGCCAGTGAACAGTCTGTTTAGGCCTCATAACAGGAACCAGATCAATAAATACTTGTCGGTCCCAAGCTATCATCCAAGATTATGTGGATTTTCTCTGTGACCCGCTTCACCAGGGGCTCGACGGGCAGCTTCTTCAGGGCGATGAGGGATAATTCCCAGACCCCGGGCCTGGCTGAATGCTGGGAGATCCTCAGGACTCCTAAGGACATGAGAGGTGTTTTCTTTTCATGGCAATTAGGCAAGTGGGAAACCCCCACCTATATTGGATCCTGTTTTCCTTTAGGGCTGAAGTGAAATGTCTCAGGTCTCTGCGTTTTTGTAAAGTTGTGGGGCATAAGTCTGAGTATACCTGGATCTCTGAGCCCTTGAATGTGATTGGGTGCCTTGTTCTGGCGTGCTTAAGGCTTCCTCCTTATCTCTAAAAGAAAGAAATTTCAAAATGACATTTCTGGGTGGGGCCCTACTAGGTGGTTTGGGACGCAGGGCCCTGTGTGCACGTTCCAACTGTACATCCGGTGCCATCTCATCATTTTTGAGGAATCTAATAAACTCCTGAATGTATGACAATAGTGCTGAAGGGTCTATTGATTCGGGGACACCCCGCAGGCGGAGGTTGCTCCTCCTGCTCCTATTCTCAAGGTCTTCTATACGATCCATGAGAGATAGGACTGTTCCTTCTTGCTCCTGTAAAAGGCTAGTTTGTTGCTGCATGTCAGAACTTAATGACTCTTGTTTTTCTTCAACCAGAGTAACATGATGCTTTACTGCCACTATGTCCCTTTTGAGCTCCCCAAACATGTTTTTAAAGTCTTGCATTGCATTTTTAATATCTTCCTTGGAAGATAGGTGTGTGATGTCCTCCTTAGTAAGGTAGTTGAGGGATTGTGTGCAGGGTCTTTCCTCCTGTGACTGAGGGGAGTTTGACTGTAATTCTGATGAAAGTTTATTAGATGGGAGAGCTGAATCTGAGGAAAGCAGGTAACTCTCCATACTGGAGGACTGAGTGCTTCTGGGGGGCTTAGGATTTCTTTTACTGGCCATATCAAGCACTGATCAGGGGTTTTGAAAGTGATGAAAGCTTATAGCACTTCTGTTAGAATAAGCTGTTGTAATTGCGTGCTTTGTTTTTAATGTTCCCAACCAGGTCTGAGCCTTTACATGTCAAGTGTTTAGGGGCCTGGGCAGTAGTGAGGATGTCTGTTGCAAACACAATTAGGGCTCAATCTGCCACTATCAGCCTTATATGGACAGTTAGCCAGGTCTGTGGTCGGTTATCCCCCTATACCACCACCACTGCAGTTTATATGATTAAATATGGAAGGGCCCGTAGGCCAGTGTTGGCTCCCAAGTTAGCAGCAGTTCTCTCAGCCGCACTATCCTCCCTCAGCCCCCACGTGGGTTATATACCAGAAGGCCTGATCCGGGCCCTTACCTTGTCCGCCGATCTATGGTGGGATTCTTCCAGGCCGTTGGTGTGTCAAGGTCTCTGGCTGATCGGCTCTGTGGCTGTTATGTCCCAGCAGCTAGCGCCGGGGTCTTGCGGCAAAAACTATCTGCTATATCCCGCGGCCACGTGATCACGGCCTTACCGCCCTGGGAGCCCGTGCCGGGATACGGTTATGTCAGAGGTCAACATGGATGCCAGCCAGGTCCCAGGAGGTTTCGGACAGCTCAGTAGAGGCTTATGGCAGGCAGCCCAGCGGTTACTTGCGTGTGAGGCTGATAGATGGGTGAATTGCAGCTTGCATATGCGGCTGAGAGGTCCGGTATCCACTTCGTGCAGCCTTCAGTCAGCACACACCCCCCACGCCTCGGGTTGATATTTTCGGGGTCCTGGGGACTAGGGCTGTGTTACCCATCCATGTAGAGGGTAAAGGTGATGGTAGGACCATTAGATTATGGGTGAAAGACACAGGGGACTACAGAGCAATTCTAGAATGCGGCCATATCAGATCATGGCTAGGCTCCGCCCCCGGTAAGTATTTAGTTTTAAATAGGAATAATTTAGTTAATGTTAGGAATTTTATTAGATTTATTTAAATTATATTTAAGTTAGGGGCTGATAGGGTTAGGGTTAGACTTAGAATTAGTGGTTAATAAATATAATATAGTGGTGGCAACATTGGGGGCGGCAGAATAGGGGTTAATAAGTGTAGGTAGGTTGCGGTGACATTGGGGGATTGAGATTAGGGGTTAATAAATATAATGTAGGTGTCGGCGATGTTGGGGGCAGCAGATTAGGGGTTAATAAGTATAATGTAGGTGACAGTGATGTCGGGGGCGGCAGATTAGAGGTTAATAATGTAAGATTAGGGGTGTTTAGACTCGGGGTTCATGTTAGGGTGTAAACATAACTTTAGTTTCCCCATGGGAATCAATGGGGCTGCGTTACTGAGCTATATGCTGCTTTTTGGCAGGTGTTAGACTTTTTCTCAGCCGGCTCTCCCCATTGATGTCTATGGGGAAATCATGCATGAGCACATACAACCAGCTCACCACTGACTTAAGCAGCGCTGGTATTGGAGTGCAGTGTGGAGCTCAATTTTGCTCTGTGCTCACTTTTTGCCTTTTAACGCCGGTTTGTAAAAACCTGTAATACCAGTGCTGCAGGTAAGTGAGCAGTGAGAATAAACTGCACGGTAGCACCGCACAGCTCAGAACGCAAAACATGTAATCTGGCCGATAGATTTTGATTTATTATTATTATTATCAGGTATTTGTAGAGCGCCAACAGATTCCGCAGCGCTAATAATATTTGATAGCAAATAAGAGCTATATGCCCAGCAAGTCTGCCCAATATTTCCTAGAAGTATGAACTTATCTAGTTAGTAGGATAGCCTTATTTTTGACATATAATCAATACTATCTAAAACCTAGATTACACAATATGCACTATAGAGGGTATTTAATGAACGCAACAAAAGTTGCGTTATTTCATCCTCCATAGCGCTGCCATTACAAGTTTTTAAAAAGTCGGCTTGTGCGTGCGATAAAGCTTTCCTCCGAGACATCAATTGGGAGAGAGTGTCAGAAAAAAAAACTAACACCTGCGATCACGGAATAAAAAGTTCCATAACGCAGCCCCATTGATGTCTATGGGGGGGGGGAAATGTTACGTTTACACCCTAACATAAACACCCTTATTCTGCTGCCCCCGACACCTACATAATAATATTAACCCCTAATCTGCCGCTCCCGATATCGCTGCCACTATACTAAAATTATTAACCCCTATTCCCCCGTACCCCAACATCCCTCACACTATAATAAAGATATTAACCCCCATTCCACCGCTCCCTGACATCGCTGCCACTAAATAAAGTTATTAACCCCTAAACCTCTGGCCTCCCACATCACTACCACTAAATAAACCTATTAACCCCTAAAACCGCCAGCCCCCCATTACAACAACCTAACTTAAACTATTAACCCCTAAACCTATCCCTAATCCTAAACCTAACTCTAACCCTAACACCCCATAACTTTAACATAATTAAAATAGAGCTAAATTAAAGTTACAATTATTAACTAAATAATACCTATTTAAAACTAAATACATACTTACCTGTAAAATAAAACCTAAGCTAGCTACAATATAACTAATAGTTATATTGTAGCTAGCTTAGGTTTTATTTTTATTTCACAGGTAAGTATGTATTTATTTTAACTAGGTAGACTAGTTAGAAAATAGTTATTAACTATTTACTAACTACCTAGTTAAAATAAATACAAACTTACCTGTGAAATAAAACCTAAGCTGCCTTACACTAAAACCTACCATTACAAAAAAAAACTACCATTCCAAAAAATAAAAAACACTAAAATTACAAAAAAAAAACCTACCATTACAAACAATATCAAACAAGATTATCCAAAACAATAAAAATTATTCCTATTCTAATATCCTGTTTAAAAATAAAAAACACCCCAAAATAAAAACCCTAATCTATAATAAACTACCAAGGGTCTTTAAAAGGGCGTTTTGTAGGGCATTGCCCTAAAGAAATCAGCTCTTTTTCTACAAAAGATAAACAAACAACCCCTAACAGTATACAAACCCCACCTCCCAAACCCACTAAATAAAAATAAAGTAAAAACCTAACTAAAAAAACCTAATCTACCCATTTCCCTGAAAGGGGCATTTGTATAGACATTGCCCTTAAAAGGGCATTCAACTCTTTTTCCTGCCCTTAAAAGGGCATTCAGCTCTTTTAAGAAATGCCTAACCCCTAATCTAAAAACCCCCCACCACAAATAAACTTAAAAAACCTAACCCCTCTTTAGGTACTCACAGTTGCTGAAGTCCCGCTTGAATGATCTTCATCCCGGCGGCTCCATCTTCATCCAGGTGGCTCCATCTTCATCCATTGCGGGACCGGCATCTTCTTCATCCCTGAGGAGGCGGTTCAAATCAGCCAATAGGAATAAGTGCTGCTTAAATCCTGTAATTCTTGTAATTTTTTTATCTTGTAATTGTAATATAAAGTTAGGGGGGTGTTAGGTTTAGGGGTTAATAGTTTCATTTCGTTTTTGGCGATGTGGGGGCTGGCGGTTTAGGGGTTAGTAGGTTTATTTAGTGGTAGTGATGTGGGAGGCCAGAGGTTTAGGGTTTAATAACTTTATTTAGTGGCTGCAATGTCAGGGAGCGGGGGAATAGGGGTTAATATATTTATTATAGTGTGGGTGATGTTGGGTGCGAGGAATAGGGGTAAATAACTTTAGTATAGTGGTGGCATTGTCGGGAGCGGCAGATTAGGGGTTAATAACTTTAATATATTGTTTTTCGATGTGGGAGGGCCTCGTTTTGGGGTTAATAGGTAGTTTATGGGTGTTAGTGTACTTTGTAACACTTTAGTTATGAGTTTTATGCAACAGTTTTGTTGTGTAAAACTCATAACTACTGCTCTCAGATGGCGGTACGGATCGTGTCGTTATAGGGTGTAACGCAAGCTTTTTAGCCTCACCGCAAAACTCATAATGGCAGCACTATGGAAGTCCCATGAAAAAACATCATTTTTATGAGTGCGGGACTGACGTTGCATTACAGGCTACAAGGCTTGCGGTACAGATATACCATCAAGACTCGTAATGGCTGTGTTGCTGTTTTAACGCTGAAATAACCATTTTTTCAGTGTTAAAACACAAACGCAAAACTTGCAATCTACCTGTAAGTAAGCAAAAATGTGGATATAAATGAAGAAACTTGTGCATTAGCAATCCATCATGCTGTTTACCTGGTGTAATACTCAGATTTATATGGCACGTTATAACATCCTACTGCCTTAAAGATATGTGTTTGTTTTTCTGTTAATTAGAAAAATAGCTAAACATAGAGCTTTGATGAAATATCTATGTAACCCTAAAGTATTAGTGATTATTACGAATTAGCATTATTGCTTTGATTGAAATGTATTGGATATTCATTTATAGTGTAGTGCGATAATGGTAATAAAAAAATAATATTACCATTTCCTTATGTTAATATTGTTGTATAATAATATAGTAATATAAGCTACATATAAGAAAGTTAGTTGTGGTAGGTTATACCTTTTCCTGACTATTCTATTTTGGTTTTTGAGGCTCAAAATGTTGACATTTAATAGACTCTATTTAGAGTTACTTATTTGTTTGTCTTACAGTAATGTATCCAGCAGAGAGCTTATAAATCTCACAGCTTGGAAAATAAGTGGCAAAAATGCTGTTGAATTTTATACCTCATGATGCCTGTGTATTTGATCTATCCTATTTGATAGTTTTCAAAGTTTTCAAACAAACACCTAGATTACGAGTTCTGCGTTAGGAGGGGTGCGGTGCTAACGAGCAGTTTTCCCTCACCGCTCACCTACAGACAACGCTGGTATTACGGGTTTTTAGAAACCCGGCGTTAGTCGCAGAAAAGTGAGCGGAGAGCAAAATTTTGCTCCACATCTCACCTCAATACCAGTGCTGCTTACGTTAGCGGTGAGCAAGTAAAACGTGCTCGTGCACGATTTCCCCATCAGAATCAATGGAGGAGAGCCGGCTGAAAAAAACCCTAACACCTGCAAAAAAGCAGCGTTCAGCTTCTAACGCAGCCCCATTGATTCCTATGGGGAAATACTTTTATTTCTACACCTCACACCCTAACATGAACCCCGAGTCTAAACACCCCTAATCTTACACTTAATAACCCCTAATCTGCCTGCCCCAACATCGCCGACATCTGCATTATATTATTAACCCCTAATCTGCCGCTCCAGACACCACAACCTACATTCTACTTATGAACCCCTAATCTGTTGCCCCCAACATCGCCGACACCTACATTATATTTATTAACCCCTAATCTGCCGCCCCCAATGTCGCCGCCACCTACCTACACTTATCAACCCCTAATCTGCCGCCCCCAACGTCGCCACCACTATATTAAAGTTCTTAACCCCTAAACCTAAGTCTAACCCTAACCCTTACACTCCCTAACTTAAATAAAATTACAATAAATCTAAATAAAATTACTACCATTAACTAAATTATTCCTATTTAAAACTAAATACTTACCTATCAAATAAACCATATGCTAGCTACAATATAATTAATAGTTACATTGTATCTAGCTTAGGATTTATTTTTATTTTACAGGCAACTTTGTATTTATTTTAACTAGGTACAATAGTTATTAAATAGTTATTAACTATTTACTAGCTACCTAGTTAAAATAAAGTCAAATTTACCTGTAAAATAAACCCTAACCTAAGTTACACTACACTATAATTAAATTAATTACCTAAACTAAATACAATTAAATACAATTAAATACAATTATCTAAAGTACAAAGAAACCCCCCCACTAAATTAAAGAAAATGATAAAGTAATCAGCTTTTTTACCTATAAAAAAAAATACAATCCCCCCCAACATTAAAATCCATCACCCACACACCCAACCCTACTCTAAAACCCACCCAATACCCCCTTAATAAAACCTAACACTAACCCCTTGAAGATCACCCTACCTTGAGAAGTCTTCACCCAACCGGGCCGAAGTCCACAACAAAGCCAGGCAAAGTGGTCCTCCAGACGGGCAGAAGTCTTCATCCAATCCGGGAAGAAGAGGTACTCCAGACGGGCATAAGTCTTCATCCAGGCGGCATCTTCTATCTTCATCCATCCGGCGCAGAGCGACTCCATCTTCAAGACGTCTGACGCGGAGCATCCTCTTCAAACGAAGTCCAACTGAAGAATGAAGGTTCCTTTAAATGACGTCATCCAACATGGCGTCCCTTGAATTCCGATTGGCTGATAGAATTCTATCAGCCAATCGGAATTAAGGTAGAAAAAATCCTATTGGCTGATGCAATCAGCCAATAGGATTGAAGTTCATTCTTATTGGCTGATCCAATCAGCCAATAGGATTGAGCTCGCATTCTATTGGCTGATTGGATCAGCCAATCGGAATTAAGGTAGAAAAAATCCTATTGGCTGATGCAATCAGCCAATAGGATTGAAGTTCAATCCTATTGGCTGATCCAATCAGCCAATATGATTGAGCTTGCATTCTATTGGCTGTTCCAATCAGCCAATAGAATGCAAGCTCAATCCTATTGTCTGATTGCATCAGGCAATAGGATTTTTTCTACCTTAATTCCAATTGGCTGATAGAATTCTATCAGCCAATCGGAATCTAAGGGACGTCATCTTCGATGACGTCACATAAAGGTACCTTCATTCAGCTTTAGTCGTTGGATGAAGGGGATGCTCCACGTCGGATGTCTTGAAGATGGACCCGCTCTGCGCCGGATGGATGAAGATAGAAGATGCCATCTGGATGAAGACTTCTGCCCGGCTTCGGAGGACCACTTCGCCCGGCTTGGATGAAGACTTCTCCCCCGGCTTCGTTGAGGACTTCAGCCCGGCATGGATGAAGACTTCTCCTGGTAAGTTGATCTTCAGGGGGTTAGTGTTAGGTTTTTTTAAGGGTGTTTTGGGTGGGTTTTATTTTTAGATTAGGGTTTGGGGCAGCAAAAGAGATAACTGCCCTTTTAAGGGCAATGCCCATCCAAATGCCCTTTTTTATAGATAGTATTTTATTTGGGGGGTTGGTTGTGTGGGTGGTGGGGGTTTACTGTTGGGGGGGTTGTTTGTATTTTTTTTTTACAGGTAAAAAAGCTGATTACTTTGGGGCAATACCCCGCAAAAGGCCCTTTAAAGGGCTATTGGTAGTTTAGGCTAGGTTTTTTTTTTTGGGGGGGGGGGCTTTTGTTATTTTAATAGGGCTATTAGATTAGGTGTAATTAGTTTAAATATCTGTAATTTGTATTTAATTTAGTTAATTTATTTAATTATAGTGTAGTGTTAGGTGTTAGTGTAACCTAGGTTAGGTTTTATTTTACAGGTACTTTTGTATTTATTTTAGCTAGGTAGTTATTAAATAGTTAATAACTATTTAATAACTATTCTACCTAGTTAAAATAAATACAAACTTGCCTGTAAAATAAAAATAAACCCTAAGATAGCTACAATGTAACTATTAGTTATATTGTAGCTAGCTTAGGGTTTATTTTACAGGTAAGTATTTAGTTTTAAATAGGAATAATTTAGTTAATGATAGTAATATTTATTTAGATTTATTGTAATTATATTTAAGTTAGGGGTGATAGGGTTAGGGTTAGACTTAGGTTTAGGGGTTAATAACGTTACTATAGTGGTGGCGATGTTGGGGGCAGCAGATTAGGGGTTAATAATTGTAGTTAGGTGGTGGCAAGATTGGGGGCGGTAGATTAGGGGTAAATAAATATAATTTAGGTGGCAGCGATGTTGGAGGCAGCAGATTAGCGGTTCATAAGTATAATGTAGGTGTCCGGAGCAGCAGATTAGGGGTTAATAATATAATGTAGTTGTCGGCGATGTCGGGGAGGCAGATTAGGGGTTAATAAGTGTAAGATTAGGGGTGTTTAGACTCGGGTTCATGTTAGGGTGTTAAGTGTAGACATAAATTTTATTTCCCCATAGGAATCAATGGGGCTGCGTTACTGAGTTTTACGCTGCTTTTTTGCAGGTGTTAGACTTTTTCTCAGCCGGCTCTTCCCATTGATTCCTATAGGGAAATCGTGCACAAGCACGTACGTCCAGCTCACCGCTGACTTAAACAGCGCTGGTATTGGAGTGCGGTAATGAGCAAAATTTTGCTCAATCCTCACTTCTTGTCTTTTAACGACGGGTTTCTGAAAACTCATAATACCAGCGCTGCAGGTAAGTGAGTGGTGAGTGAAAACTGCTCGTTAGCACCGCACAGCCTCTAACGCAAAATCGTAATCTAGGCCTTAGGATCTAAGTGATATATTATACAGCAAGATAACTATTTTGTATATATTTGAATAAGTTGATATATCAATCTGTTGGAGAGATTAAACTATAAATGTGTGGGGATTGGAAATTTTTGACAGCTAGCATCTATATAATCATGGGAATATTCATTCATATGTAATTTGTCCACTATGTATATCTGATTTAGAATAAGGCTGTTTCCTAAACCGTAATATCTTGTATTTTTGCTTCAAATTGTTATATCTAATAGTATCTATTAGCGATGTATGTTATAACAGGCTTTTGTTATGTTTCAGACAAGTCAGGTTTCAATCAAGGATTCATATTTATGATAGATGTTTGAACATGTTTTTGATATATGATTCTGACAAATCATGATCAATGTATTGTTGCCACTTCAGAATTTTTGATCTTAACAATTAGGCATCAGGTGTTTTAGAATATAGGTATATCACCTTAACTGTGGATCTATAAGAAGGAGTCCAAAAAGGAGCTCAGGTAAGCAGTGACCAAGTGCGCAAGCACTCAAAACGCGTTTGCGTTGAGCTCCTGTTCACACACCTGATACATTTTATTGTTTGTTTAGTGACCGTATGAAATGTTTTTATCTTGAACATATTAAAATTTTGGATTTTACCCAGCCGATGCCTCTCAGTGCGCTACTTTTGGATTCATGTATTTCGTATAGCGTGTACAGCAGACACGCCAGTCAGCTGCATCAACGTTGGACATCGGACCTATAGGGAGGGAGCTCCTGCCCACTCTCCATTGTGCTGCACACCGCAAGCTGATTCAACCGGAGGATTCAAGGAGGTAAGACCATTGTTGCGCTCCTTACTGGCCTGATTTTCTTTGTGAATACTTTGCTATTTCTGCTCTTATCTTGCCAAGAAGCTGCCACTGTCTTGATATATTACTGTGGATGAACTGCCTATGTATTTATATTGGCAGCAATATCTTTTTGTGAAGCACACAGACTTGTAATATATCAGTGACCCCTACGGATAGTATATCAGCATTTCAGCTTAAGAAAAAGCTAAGATTGCTAGCTACTATAGCAGCTGAAGACGAGGTGGGTTTTATACATATATCTTATAAGTAACGATCAGTACAAGGACATTTTTTCATATTATTCTGTTAAAGCGGCACTTAGTTCCTTAAAATGGAGGAAAACTCAGAACAATCACATGCCTTTAAAGACTTTAGGGATGCGTCATCAGATTGTTATGACAACATTGTATATACTTTGGATAGTTTTTTTTTTTTAAATTGATACTCTTAGAAAAAGGGACATCAAATTAGATCTTGATATGAAGTCATTTCTCCTGTATAAGCATGAGAAGCGTATTCCTAGAGGTTTGCGCATTAGGAAATTTCCATCTTTTTTGTTAATAACTTAGATTTCATATTGAAGTGGAACACAATTTTAGATGCATGCTAGATACACAAGAAAAACTCAAAAGCTTTCAGCAAGACAAGGATTTTAAAAAATATGATAAAAAGTTCGAACAGAGCTTGCTCACATTCAGGCAAGAATTATGGGAATTCAAATCTAGGAAAATGCTACGCGATAAAAAAGATTATGATTCCAAACAAGTGTAGAAATGGAATCAAGAGGACTTTCCTAGTCAAAGATCTTACAGGAATTACAATAAGGTTTCGAAAAGTAATTCATACAAGAAAGGAAAATTAGTCACATTTTCAGACACAGAATATGAAATGAATTCATATGATGGAGATGATATAGAGGAGACCGATACTCCATCAGTGTTAAAACCTTATGAGGAAACGTCAGTACCAGAAACATATAATATACAGTCAAAAAACGAGGCGCAACAGACTTTCCCCCTGGGAAGAAGAAAAAAACACACAGAGGAATGAAGAGGTGCAACAAGGAAAAATAAAACAAAAGCAAATGAAAGGAAAAAAACAAAGAGGAACTTTTCCCAAGAAATATGTCACCAGGTCACAGATGATGCAGAAAAATATGCATGAGTGCTGATGTTGTAAATCTGTCAAATGTAATATTATCCAAAATTGATACTAATGTTCTCTCTAAAGGGCTCAATTTTGTCCCTGCTTGCCACTTTAATTTATTTGAGACTATTTTGGACAGAAAGTGATGAGCAGGAACAAATAGAGGTAGAGATTGGTGTAAAGAATGTGGATATCATAGAACAGGGTGACTTCAATTTTTCAGACAGGTATACTATAGTTGATCTACAAGATCTTCAACAGGAAGGTTTTCAAAGTAATGCAGGCTTAACTAATGAAGGGGACATTACTCTTTCACGTCTTAAAAAGAAAAGTCACTTTTACCCTATACACACCAGGTCGAAAGCTTTAGATATCTTCTGGAAAACAGTGGAAGAGGAACTAACTGCTAGATTACGAGTTCTGTGTTAGCTTTAAAAAGCAGCGTTGAGAGGTCCCAATGCTGCTTTTTACCTAACGCTGGTATTACAAGTCTGACAGGTAGAGGCTCACCGCTCACTTTTCTTCCGCGACTCGAGGCTACCGCAAATCCCTTTACATCAATTGCGTATACTATCTTTTTAATGGGATTTGCCTAACGCTGGTATTAGAAGTCTTGGAAGAAGTGAGCGGTAGACCCTCTCCTGTCAAGATTTCTACCGCATTTAAAAGTCAGTAGTTAAGAGTTTTATGGGCTAACGCCGGAACATAAAACTCTTAACTAAAGTGCTAAACAGTACACTAACACCCATAAATTACCTATTAACCCCTAAACTGAGCCCCCCCCCCCCACATCGCAAACACAAATACATTTTTTTAACCCCTAATCTGCCGACCGGACATCGCCGACACCTACATTATATTTCTGAACCCCTAATCTGCTGCCCCTAACATCGCTGACACCTACATTATATTTCTTAACCCCAAATCTGCCTCCCCCAACGTCGCCGCCACCTACCTACACTTATTAACCCCTAATCTGCCAACCGGACATCGCCGCCACTATAATAAATGTATTAATCCCTAAACCGCCACACTCCCGCCTCACAAACACTATAGTAAATTTTATTAACCCCTAATCTGCCGCCCCCATCGTCGCTGCCACCTACTTACAATTATTAACCCCTAATCTCCCGCCCCCAACGTCTCCGCTACTATAATAAAGTTATTAACCCCTAAACCTAAGTCTAACTCTAACCTTAACACCCCCCTAATTTAAATATAATTTAAATAAATCTAGATAAAATTACTATAATTAAATATATTAATCCTATTTAAAACTAAATACTTACCTATAAAATAAACCCTAATATAGCTACAATATAACTAATAGTTACATTGTAGCTATTTTAGGATTTATATTTATTTTACAGGCAACTTTGTATTTATTTTAACTAGGTACAAAAGCTATTAAATAGTTAATAACTATTTAATAGCTACCTAGTTAAAATAACTACAAAATTACCTGTAAAATAAATCCTAACCTAAGTTACAAATACACCTAATACTATACTATCAATAAATTAATTAAATAAATTAACTACAATTATCTAAAATAAAATACAATTAAATAAACTATATTACAAAAAAAACAACAAACACTAAATTACAAAAAATAAATAAATATTACAAGTTTAATCTAATTACACCTAATCTAAGCCCCCTAATAAAATAAAAAAGCCCCCCAAAATAATAAAATTCCCTACCCTAAACTAAATTACAAAGTAATCAGCTCTTTTACCAGCCCTTAAAAGGGCTTTTTGCAGGGCATTGCCCCAAAGTAATCAGCTCTTTTACCTGTAAAAAAAAAATACAATACCCCCCCAACATTACAACCCACCACCCACACACCCCTACTCTAAAACCCACCTGATCCCCCCTTAAAAAAAACTAACACTACCCCATTGAAGATCACCCTACCTTGAGCTGTGTTCACCCAGCCAGGCACCAATAGGCCAGAAGAGGACATCCGGACCGGCAGAAGTCTTCATCCTATCCGGGCAGAAGAGGACATCCAGACCGGCAGACATCTTCATACAGGCGGCATCTTCTATCTTCATCCTTCTGGAGCGGAGCCATCTTCTATCCAGCCGACGTGGAGCCATCCTCTTCAATCGAAGTCCTAATGAAGAATGAAGGTTCCTTTAAATGATGTCATCCAAGATGGCGTCCCTCGAATTCCGATTGGCTGATAGGATAGGATTCTATCAGCCAATCGGAATTAAGGTAGGAAAAATCCGATTGGTTGATTTAATCAGCCAATCGGATTGAAGTTCAATCCAATTGGCTGATTCGATCAGTCAATAGAATGCGAGGTCAGTTCTATTGGCTGATCCAATCTGCCAATCGGATTGAACTTCAATCCGATTGGTTGATTTAATCAGCCAATCGGATTTTTCCTACCTTAATTCCGATTGGCTGAAAGAATCCTATCAGCCAATCGGAATTCGAGGGACGCCATCTTGGATGACGTCATTTAAAGGAGCCTTCATTCTTCATTAGGACTTTGATTGAAGAGGATGGCTCTGCGTCGGCTGGATAGAAGATGGCTCCGCTCCGCTCCAGAAGGATGAAGATAGAAGATGCCGTCTGGATGAAGATGTCTGCCGGTCTGGATGTCCTCTTCTGCCTGGATAGGATGAAGACTTCTGCCAGTCCGGATGTCCTCTTCTGGCCCATTGGTGCCCGGCTGGGTGAACATGGCTCAAGGTAGGGTGATCTTCAATGGGGTAGTGTTAGTTTTTTTTAAGGGAGGATCGGGTGGGTTTTAGAGTAGGAGTGTGTAGGTGGTGGGTTGTAATGTTGGGGGGGTATTGTATTTCTTTTTTTTACAGGTAAAAGAGCTGATTACTTTGGGGCAATGCCCCGCAAAAAGCCCTTTTAAGGGCTGGTAAAAGAGCTGATTACTTTGTAATTTAGTATAGGGTAGGGAATTTTATTATTTTTGGGGGCTTTTTTATTTTATTAGGGGGCTTAGATTAGGTGTAATTAGATTAAACTTCTTGTAATATTTTTTTATTTTTTTTGTAATTTAGTGTTGTTTTTTTAATGTAGTTTAGTTTATTTAATTGTATTTTATTTTAGATAATTGTAGTTAATTTATTTAATTAATTTATTGATAGTATAGTGTTAGGTGTATTTGTAACTTAGGTTCGGATTTATTTTACAGGTAATTTTGTAGTTATTTTAACTAGGTAGCTATTAAATAGTTATTAACTATTTAATAGCTTTTGTACCTAGTTAAAATAAATACAAAGTTGCCTGTAAAATAAATATAAATCCTAAAATAGCTACAATGTAACTATTAGTTATATTGTAGCTAGCTTAGGGTTTACTTTATAGGTAAGTATTTAGTTTTAAATAGGATTAATTTATTTAATTATAGTAATTTTATCTAGATTTATTAAAAATAGATTTAAGTTAGGGGGTGTTAGGGTTAGGGTTAGACTTAGGTTTAGGGGTTAATAACTTTATTATAGTAGCCGCGACGTTGGGGTCGGAAGATTAGGGGTTAATAATTGTAGGTAGGTGGTGGCGACGTTGTGGGGGGGGGCAGATTAGGGGATAATAAAATTTACTATGGTGTTTGCGAGGCGGTAGTGCAGCGGTTTAGGGGTTAATACATTTATTAAAGTGGCGGTGATGTCCAGTCGGCAGATTAGGAGTTAATAATTGTAGGTAGGTGGCGGCGACATTGGGGGCGGCAGATTAGGGGTTAATAAATAAAATGTAGGTGTTGTCGATTTCAGGGGCAGCAGATTAGGGGTTCATAGGGATAATGTAGGTTGCGGCGGTGTCCGGAGGGGAAGATTAGGGGTTAATAGTATAATGCAGGTGGCAACGATATTGGGTGCGGCAGATTAGGGGTTAATAAGTGTAAGGTTAGGGGTGTTTAGACTCGGGGTTCATGTTAGGGTGATAGGTGTAGACTTAGAAAGTGTTTTCCCATAGGAAACAATGGGGCTGCGTTAGAAGCTGGACGCTGCTTTTTTAAAGGTGTTAGGTTTTTTTTCAGCCATCTCAGCCCCATTGTTTCCTATGGGGAAATCATGCACAAGCACGTTTTAGCCATCTTACTGCTACCGTAAGCATTGCTGGTATTACAGGTAGAAGTGGAGCTAAATTTGCTCAACGATCACTTTTCTGAGGCTAACGCAGCCATTCAGAAAACTTGTAATACCAGCGTTGTTTAAAGTGTGCGCTGGAAAAAAAGGCTTGTTAGCCCTGCAGGTCTTTACTGACAAAACTCGTAATCTAGGCGTAAGAAATTTACACAGACGAGAAATATCCAAAAAATGTAAACGTCAACATAATCTTACCAGTAAAGAGAAACAAGCTTTAAAAAAAACTTACTGATGATGATAATCTCATCATCAGACAGTCTGACAAAGCGGGCAATGTAGTTGTTCTCAACCGAGAGGACTACATAGCTGAAGCAACTTAATGATAAAGAAGTGTATAGCAAACTTCAATGTAATCCCACTCAACAATTTAAAAGTGAAATGATAGGAATCATCCTGTATGCAAGAGATAACAACATTATTAATGAGGCAATTCAAGAAACTCTTATTCCACAGCATCCGGTGACTCCCATATTTCACTATTTTCCCAAAATACACAAAAACCCTGTATCCCCTCCAGACAGGCCCATCATTGCGGGTATTGATTCCCTCAATGAACCCCTTTCTGAGCTAGTTGATTCTTTTTTACAGCCTTTGGTTAAAAATCTATCTAGTTTCATTAAAGATACTACAGCTGTTCCTAATTAACAAAGATAAAATGGAAGTCCACATTTAGCTTCCTTACAGTAAATGTCACCTCACTTTACACTTCTATACAACATGATATAGATATGAAAGCTTTGGAATTCATTGTTGACACACATAGTGACTTTTAGCCAGCTACTAAAATATTTTTACTCAGATCAATTGAATAGCTTCTCACACATAATTTTTTATGTTTCAGAGTGATTGCTATCTCCAGAGACGTGGGACAGCGATGGGGGCAAAACTTGCCCCCTCCTATGCCAACCTGTTTATGGGTTGGTGGGAGCGGTCCCACGTCTATGGAGATTGCAATTCATTTAGAGACAGGATTGTTCAGTTTTTTCATTGCATAGACGATTTGTTTTTAATTTTTGATGGTACTGAGGCAGAAACCCAGGATTCCTGTGAATATCTCAACCAAAACAAATGTTAGATTAAATTTACGAGTGAACAAAATCCAAAGGTAATTAACTTTCTGGACCTTACTATTTCTAGCAATAAACTTACGCTGAGTGTGGATATAAAGGTATTCAGAAAACCAACAGCAGGGAACACCATTTTACAATATAATTCTTGTCACCCCAGACACATTGTAAGAGGTATACCTAAAAGTGAATTAGTACGTATAAAGAGAAACTGCCCCACAGAAAGTGATTATCAAATACAAGCTCAAGAAGCCATAGTAAGACTTGAAAAGAGAGGATATACTGAACAAGTTTTAAGCAAGGCCAAGAGTCATGTTGACAATCTTTGAAGGGAAGATTTACTCAACTATAAAAAGAAATACAGTAAACAAAACACTAAACAAAAACATAAACCTAAATTTATTACGGTGTACAGCCTGGAAATAAACAAAATCTGTGACATTGTTAAAGAATCTTTGCCCATTTTATATACAGATCCTATTTTGAAACATGTCATTGAAGATGGCTGTGACTTTGTACCAAGAAATGGGAAAACATTAGGAAATTATTTGTCTCCTTCGGATCTCAAGCCAAGAGCCAACATATGTTGGCTACACAAAAAGAAAGGATTTTTTAAGTGCAGAAGACCTATCTGCAAAACATGTGGATTTGTGTCTGAAGGAGGCAAATTTAAATCCCATAGCACACAATGTAAACATAACATTAATTTGTTTATCAATTGCACCAATACTCATGTAATTTATCTATTAACATGCATAATTTGTAAAAAAAAAAAAAAAATATACAGGCAAAACTATTAGGCCCTTAAAAGAAAGGTTCCTAGAATATCTGCGTTCTATTAAGAACACCCCTGTTGCCAGGCACTTTAAAACCTTACATAATGCAGATCCCTCTGCCCTCTCTGTACAAGGCATAGATTTTGTGCCCCTCTGGAGAAGGGGGGATGATAGAGAATTGACCCTTAATAAGAGGGACATTTTTTGGATCTTTACCCTGCAAACTAGCTTTCCATCAGGTCTCAATATGAGACGTGATCTTGATTTATTTACCTGATCTAATGTAATAACTTGGATTAGACACAAAGGCCTAGATTTGGAGTTTTGCATTAGAAGGGGTGCGTTAGCTACGCATGCTTTTTTTTGGCCGCACCTTTTAAATACCGCTGGTATTTAGAGTTCACAGAATGGCTGCGTTTTCAGTTCGTTAGGCTCCAAAAAGGAAGCGTAGAGCATAATTTACCGCCACTGCAACTCTCAATACCTTACGGACGCGGCCATCTTAAAAAACGTGCTTGTGCATTATTCCCCCATAGGAAACAATGGGACAGTTTGAGCTGAAAAAAAACACGTGCAAAAAAGCAGCGTTCAGCTCCTAATGTAGCCCCATTGTTTCCTATGGGGAAACACTTCCTAAGTCTGCACCTAACACCCTAACATGTACCCCGAGTCTAAACACCCCTAGCCTTACACTTATTAACCCCTAATCTGCTGCCCCCACTATCGCTGACCCCTGCATATTATTTTTAACCTGTAATCTGCCGCTCCCTACACCGCCGCAACCTACATTATAGTTATGTACCCCTAATCTGCTTCCCCTAACAACGCTGACCCCTATATTATATTTATTAAGGCCTAATCTGCCCCCCACAACGTCGCCGCCAGCTACCTACAATTATTAACCCCTAATCTGCCGACCGGACCTCACCGCTACTATAATAAAGTTATTACCCCTAATCCGCCTCACTCCCGCCTCAATAACCCTATAAAAATTATAATTTTTATTGTAGCTATATTAGGGTTTATTTTACAGGTAAGTATTTAGCTTTAAATAGGAATAATTTATTTAATAAGAGTTAATTTATTTTGTTAGACTTAAATTATATTTAACTTAGGGGGGTGTTAGGGTTAGGGTTAGAATTAGCTTTAGGGGTTAAAAAATTTATTAGAGTAGCGGTGAGGTCCGGTCGGCAGATTAGGGGTTAATGCTTGAAGTTAGGTGTCGGCGATGTTAGGGAGGGAAGATTAGGGGTTAATACTATTTATTAAAGGGTTATTGAGGCGGGAGTGAGGCGGATTAGGGGTTAATACATTTATTATAGTAGCGGTGAGGTCCGGTCGGCAGATTAGGGGTTAATAAGTGTAGGCAGGTGGAGGCGACGTTGGGTGCGGCAGATTAGGGGTACATAGGGATAACGTAGGTGGCGGCGATGTGGGGGGGGCCTCGGTTTAGGGGTACATAGGTAGTTTATGGGTGTTAGTGTACTTTAGAGCACAGTAGTTAAGAGCTCTATGAGCCGGCGTTAGCCCAGAAAGCTCTTAACTCCTGACTTTTTGCTGCGGCTGGAGTTTTGTCGTTAGATTTCTAACACTCACTTCAGCCACGACTCTAAATACCGGCGTTAGAAAGATCCCATTGAAAAGATAGGATACGCAATTGGCGTAAGGGGATCTGCGGTATGGAAAAGTCACGGCTGGAAAGTGAGCGTTAGACCCTTTCCTGACTGACTCCAAATACCAGCGGGCGGTAAAATCAGTGTTAGGAGCCTCTAACGCTGGTTTTGATGGCTACCGCCAAACTCTAAATCTAGGCGTTAGGATCTAAGTGATATATTATACAGCAAGATAACTATTTTGTATATATTTGAATAAGTTCATATATCAATCTGTTGGAGAGTTTAGAACTATAAATTTGTGGGGAAATTTTTGACTGCTGGCATATAATGTATATAATCATGGAAATATTCATTCATATGTCATTTTTCCACTCTGTATATCTGACTTAGAATAAGGCTGTTTCCTAAACCATAATATCTTGTATTTTTGCTTCAAATTATGTTACAGTATATCTAATAGTATCTATTAGCGATGTATGTTATAACAAGCTTTTGTTTTATGTTTCAGACAAGTCAGGTTTCAATCAAGGATTAATATTTAATGATAGATGTTTGAACATGTTTTTGATATATGATTCTGACAAATCAAGATCAATGTATTGTTGCCACTTCAGAATTTTTGATCTTAACTATTAGGCATCAGGTGTTTTAGAATATAGGTATATCACTTTAACTTTAGATCTATAAGAAGGAGTCCGAACAGGAGCTCAGGTAAGCAGTGACCAAGTGCGCAAGTGCATGAAACTCATCTGAGTTGAGCTCCTGTTCACACACCTGATACGTTTTATTGTTTGTGTACTGGCTGTATGATATGTTTTTATCTTGAACATATTAAAATTTTGGATTTTACCCAGCCGATGCCTCTCAGTGAGCTACTTTTGGATTAATAAATTTATAGTTATATCCATTATTTAGTGCTGGCCCAGGTATAGGACTACTTGGTATTATTATTTAAATAGCAATATGTATTTACATATAAAAGTATAATTAAACACATCTCAAAAATCCCATCAAGGCCTAAGCCTGGGACAGTACTAAATATTACATATAACTATACGTTTTTTTTTTTTTTTTTATAAAACAATCTTTATTGAGGTTCATTCGCATGCTATAAGACATAACACAACAAAACAACAATTTGCAGTGTGTATTTAAAATAAACATAAACTTTAACAATCGAATCTAGCGCGGTACACATACAGCTGAATATTTAAAAGATGAACCTCAAGTTTTCTCATTTTTCTTAGAAATTTTCCCCCTAAAGAGCATTTAAGACTTCTTGGGCCTGATTATTTGTATAGGAGTTACACAGGGAAATATAATAACAGGATGACATACTGAAGCCCAGAGAACATAATAAACTAGCAGGAATATGTGGCTTACAATTTAGAACTTAAGCCACTTAATTCTGGGCACTAGAAATGGATATGCTACTATTAAGGTTGCGGTATGAGAGAGGTAAACTGCTTGGGTAGTCCTCCATAACTGGAAGGCACATTATATGGGGGGAGGGGTGATTATTCACATATGGTGGGTAGGCAGGGTGATTTATTTTAACTTATGAAGGAATGTGTCTAGATCCGAAATCTAACTAGGGACTGAGAGTGTTTTTAGGCAACATGGTCTTAACCAACTTACTCTAACCTTCAGCCTACCTAATCGATGGCATATTTAATAAGAGAGAATAAGCTTTCCCAGGTTTTATGGGTACTAGTTAGGTGCAACAGAACAAACAGTATTTCAACACATAAAAGGAGTATCATTTCAACATGGTCTAGATCCAGTCTAACTTATAATGAACAATATAGCTACTTAAAGTTTCCAATACAAAATTAAACGTACAGCATTATAGAAAACAAATTGAGCAACATATAAGTAAATAAACTAAAAGAGAAGGGCTGAAGGATATACTTTGTGAGGAAGTTACTTGTTATCACTCCCTGCGTGATTAATAACCTATGCTAGCTTAACATTAAACATTTTAAGCACAAAATTAGAATGTCTGGTCATGAATTCTATGAAATAGAGTGTCCTCCATGTTCATTTCAACATTCTGTGGGCATTAAGGCACTACACTCCACCTTAATCTGGTCAGATTTATCAATGTCTAGGGCCACCCTGATCACAACACACACCATTTACCTGGAATTAGGAGTATATAAAATAGCAGAACTGATCTATTGGTTTGTATATACCCTATTACAGTAGCTATAACATTATATGGAGTCTGTGAGAACATTACAGTAATAAACATGAACATGTTGCCCTGTTTTGATGACTTTGAGGAAAGCCAAAGTATAAACTGTCTCTCGTTTTCTGCCGTTTATTGAATGTCTAGACTCATAGCCAGTACATGCAGGAGTGGGGAGCTTAAATACTACAATATGCAATATACGTTAACTTTACCCCGCATTGATTGTAAGTGGAAGCTTGTAAGTAAGAGTAAAGCATCTTATACCAGTCTTTTCAGATCCGTGTGCTTAGCCTGTCATTTCACATTTTAAAGAAAGTTCAGCATCAACCGCTTCATAGCGTGTTAGAAGCACATTGAAAGCTAGGAGGAAAAATATATATATTGAGAGTCAACCAACTCCAGCCCTCCGGATTTGACATCAATCTATAGCGGTAAGATACATAGGTATTTCTGGGTCATGGGATAGCCATAGGAGATAAAGTAGGTAATGCTGACTCCAAGTGAGATAAAATTGTTGTGATGCTGCCGTTACTTCTAGGCCCATTAAAAAGTCGATGTGGACGTCCAGGTGGTGAGTAGTGCTAATAGTGGTAAAGCTGATTGGATCCTCTCCTATGTGGTTCTGTAGAACCTTGCGTAGAAATGGAAGCTCAGTGCAGATCCCCTCAGCCTCACAATGGGTCTCGGCATCAGCTGAAATAAAACCAGAAATATACGGAGGGTGCTGGGGCCCCAAAGCATCCCCGTCAGTTATGCTCGCCTCATCTGGGTCCAGAGATATCACTGTCAGAATCCTGCAATCCTCCACTGGCTCCACATCTCTATTCAATGCTGCGGCAAACTCATTGTGATAATGGGTTAAAAGTCTGCTGAGCTCTGCAAATATCTGGTGTAAAGCAGCCATAGCAACTGAGATCCCACGAGGGTGATAAAATGGCCGCCGTCCTTGCAGCTGCAGAATGGGCTTTCCAAACTTGGCACACACCTAAAGTTTAAATGATGAAGTGTAATGTCCTCCAGATGCTTGTTGGAGATTAAATGACCAATCCCTTCATGATAGAGGTTACCAGCTCATTTAAATCTGGTCTTAGGTCATTTTTAAGTAGATTCGAGCCGGAGCTCTGATAGTCTGTGACCTCTCGTGTTCACTGCTGGCTCCTCCCCAATAACTATACGTTTTTAATAATAATAAAACTAAAAAAATTGTTTAGTGAAATAAAGTAATATTTTAAAAATTCATTTTATATTTGTTTTGTGACATTCAGATTAAGACCTAGCAACTGAAAATAGGAGAGTGTGCATTATATATGTAGGCCCTTAAAGGGACACTGAACACAATTTCTTTTGTTATTCAGATAGAGCATGAAATTTTAAGCAACTTTCTAATTTACTCCTATTATCAAATTTTCTTCATTCTCTTGGTATCTTTATTTGAAATGCAAGAATGTAAAGTTTAGATGCCGGCCCTTTTTGGTGAACAACCTGGGTTGTTCTTGCTGATGATGGATAAGTTCATCCACCAATAAAAAAGTGCTGTCCAGAGGTCTGAAGTTTAGATGCCTTCTTTTTCAAATAAATATAGCAAGAGAATGAAGAAAAATTGATAATAGGAGTAAATTAAAAAGTTCTTTAAAATTGCATGCTCTATCTGAGTTACGAAAGAAAAAAATTGGGTTCAGTGTCCCTTTAAGTGGTTTTTGAAGGTGGAATATACCTGAGAAAATGGTAACATCAGTCAAATGCTTATTTGAAGGGATATGTAATTAAAAATATGTCTAAAAAATTCTGATGAAGCAATCTTATTTTATTTAAAAACAATATATTACATCTCTTTTTGATTGTTAGCTGCACATATGTACCTCATGTTATTGGCTTACCCATGTGCATTGCTGTTTCTTCAAATAAGGATACCAAGAGAATGATTTAAATTATTTTATATTATTAACATTACTAATCTTGACTTTTAAATGTTGGGTATCATGTCCCTTTTTAGTCTTAAGGTAAAAATTTGCATTTGAATTCAAATAACATATTTATGCACCTACCATTAGTCCATACTTGGAGAGAAATATCCTCCCAATCCCTCCAATTAGAAAAGTATCACTACACACATAGTAAACGTATAAATGATTACCATTCTATCTGCTTCCTTTGGGAGGAATACTTTAATCAAGAGAAATCACCTACAAAGACTTATCCAAAAACCTACATTTCTTTCCTCACCCACAACACTAAAATACTACTTTATTCACAATCCTTTATCATCAAATATGCTGCCCGAAACTACTGTGACATATTAAACACTATCGACATGACAAATGGGTCACCATGCTTTTTATTGTCAGCCCACTATTCATTTACATCCCTTTAAGAGGATTCCCTCTTAAAGGTAAAAAGTTGAAAAGTGAAAATCTATTTTCAAAATCTTACATAATTTTTGCCAGGCTATAATTAAATTTGAAATGTTATCCAATTTTTTAACCCTGTCTGGTAACTTGGTGTAATCTATATGTATTAAAGATTTTAGGCTATATGGTTTTACTATATTTTCTTCTAAATCTACAAAATTATTGTTGTTGGAAATCCAAACTAATACTATTTTAGTAAAAAACACCTGGTTATATAAGATTAAGTCAGGTAGCCCCATTCCGCCCCATTCATTTGCAATGGATAATTTTGCATATGATATTCTAGCTTTTTTATCTTTCCAACAGAGTTGAGTTACAGCTTTTTTGATACGTATTAGATCCTTATTTTGAATTTTTAATGGTAAATTTTGGATTCAATATAGAATTTTAGGTGTTGTTATCATCTTGAACATGTTAATTTTCCCTGCTAGGGTTATAGGTAGATGTGACCATCTTTTAATTTCCTCTATGATTTTAAAAAATAGGGGTTCATAGTTTAACTTATACCATTCACCTGGTGTGTTAGAAAAGTTTATTCCCAAATATTTTATAAATGTGTCTGGTACTTTGAACTTAGAGTCTAAAACAGAACCTCTCTGTTTTACAAGCCACAGGATCTCTGATTTTTGTATATTAATTCTGTAACCAGAGAATGACCCAAATATTTCTATTATTTCCAGTATTAGTGGGATCTGTTTTTTAGAGTTTCTTAAAAATATTAACATGTCATCCGCATATGCTGCTACTTTTATTTCAGTGTCCCCAATTCTTATTCCTTGAATCCTTTCCCTAACTTGTATCATTAATGGCTCCAAGGCTAAATCAAATAAAATTGGTGAGAGAGGACACCCCTGTCTAGTGCCTCTGAACATTTCTATATATTCTGATTGTTGTCCATTTATACAGAAGGCAGTTTTTGGGAAGGAGTATAAATTTTGAATGCATTCCAAAATATTACCTTTCAACCCAAACATACTCAAGGTCTGAAAAAGATGATCCCATTCTACCGAATCAAAAGCTTTTTGTGCATCCAACGTTAATAGTAATAAATCCTCTCCTTTTTAAAAAAATGTATCTTTATTAGCCCATACATATGTGATAACATTTGTAACTCTTCTGATATTATAGAAGGATGATCTACCAGTAATGAATCCTGACTGATCTGGATGTATTAAAATCGGGATCACTTTTTGTAACCTTTCAGCTATAATACTTGTTAATATCTTTAAATCCGAGTTTAATAATGAGATTGGTCTGTAGGATGCCATGTCTTGAGAATCTTTCCCTGGTTTAAGTAAAAATATAGTGATAGAATCCATAAATCTATTTAACCTAGATTCCTGAAGGGAAGAAAATACATAGTTATAAACCCTTTCCAAAATTGGTGCTATTTCTGTATTCATTAATCTATAAAATTCATTTGGGAGATTATCCGGACCACTAGCTTTATTTAATGATAGCGATTTTATCTTCCCGACTATTTCCTCTAACTCGATTGGCCGGTTCAACCATTCCAATTGATCTATCGGGATTTGGGGAAGTTATATTAATGTCGTCTCTTTTGATATTGGCTATGACTGTACTCTTCTTATGTATTTTATTTAGACCTGCCAAATATCTGCCTGACTTGTTGCCAAATCTTTGAAATCTACTTTTACCCCTTATCTTAGTTCGCGTTTACCTAATTTCTTTTTTTTATAAGCCATAAATGTAATCATCTCTGATTTTAAAACTGCTTTTGCAGTTTCCCAGTAAAGTATTGGTTCCCCTATATGTTGGCTGTTGGTAATCCTAAAACCCTCTAGTTTATTCTTTAGAAAATTAAAGAATTCTGTATTTTCTGCCCAATATTTAGGAAAGAAAAATGTATTCCCTTTTTTAATTCGAGATCCATATATTAAGCCTATCGGTGCGTGGTCAGATATTGTTATAGGATATATAGATGTATCTGTGACTAATGGTATTAAGCTTTTTGAAACTAATAAGTGATCTATCCTTGAATAGGATCTATGGGTTTTTGAAATACAAGTGTAATTCCGGACTCCTGGGTTCCTATATCTCCATAAATCACATAGGCCAATGTTGGCAAATATATCTTTAAAAATCTTAGTCTCTCTACGGGAGTGTCTACCTGAATCCTTCTTATTTCCAAACTGGAATCTATCTATTGGCATTCTAGGGACCATATTAAAATCACCCCCTAGAATTATTTTTGTATCTAAGTATTCCAGTAATTTACACTGAAGTTCGTCCCAGAATTTTTTATTATACTCATTAGGTCCATATACGTTGCAAATTGTAAAAGCTTCAGAGTTAATTTCTACTTTAATAATAGCTATACGCTCATTCTCTTCTACTCTTTTTTCCAAAATTCTATAATTTAAGTTTTTATTGATAAGTATAGCTACTCCTCTTTTCCTTGCTTTACAATCAGTTGCAATAATTTCACCTATCCAGTTACTTTTTCATTTCATATTTTCGATCTCCTTTAAATGGGTCTCCTGAATTAAGGCAATATCTGTTCCTAATGTTTTCAAATATTTTATTATAGCCTTCCTTTTAATAGGGGATGTTATCCCACCAACGTTCCATGAGATTATCTTGAGTTTTTGCATTATCTTACTATATAATTATAAAAATGTGTATTCATAAAATATTAGATTAGGATTAAGGTTATATTTGAGAGAACCAACGAGCAATGAAAAAGGAGGGGGGCTGGGAGGAACCGCAGGGCAAGAGAGGGAGAGGGGAAAAAAATAAAAAAAATAAAATTAAAAAAAAACTCATCCTTAACCAAAAAATTTACACTTATCGCTTGTTTCCTCTTTCTTATAAAATTTGCACACATATTTAAAATCAAACAGTATATAACCAATGTTTTTCAAAACCCCTAAATTATTATTCCAACTCATTACTATCTCCTTAGGCAATTTTAAAAAAATGCTTAACTTCTTCAGGATCTTCGAAAACTTTCACCCCTTCCTCACCCACATATTTCAATTTTGCTGGGTATATAACAACTGCTTTGTGCCCTGCTGCTATTAGGCTTGTACACAAGGGAGTCATTCTTCTTCTTTTATTCAGTGTTTCCATAGAATAATCAGTGAACAATAACAGCTTTTTCCCGTCAAATTCCAAACCTCCTTTCTTTCTATATAAATTCATAATTTTAACTTTGTCTTGAAAGTCTAGGAATTTAGCAATTACTGATCTAGGTTTTTGCTCAGTGAGATTCTGCCTCATTGCCCCTATTCTATGCACTCTTTCTATCATTAGTGGTAGGTCTTTCTCTTCAACCCCTAGTATCCTAGGTAGCTGTAATGACATAAATTCCTGTAAACTTTCTTCCCTACCCCCTTGTTGTAGACCTATAATTCTTACATTGTTTCTACGTGCTCTATTTTCTAGATCTTCTATTTTTGCGCACAAATCCGATATTTGATTACTATTCTTGTTCTGTATCTGTTCTAATCTGTTCTGGTTATCTTCTAGCTCAGATATTCTTTCCTCCTCTTCCTGCATTCTACCTGAGAAATTTTTAAAATCTTCTGCTAATTTGGAAACTTCAGACTGAATCTTATCAAAGCGTGGCAAAAACATCTCTGAAAGTTTCCTGACCACCCAGTCTCCTTCCCCTGAGAGGGACCCCTCTTCACCACCACCTTCTAAAGAGGTTTCACCCTGTGACTTCCTAGTGAGTTTTTTCTCTTGCGTTTTTTGTCTTTTAGACATAGTGCTGCTTTTTGTATTAGTGATGTATTTATCCATATATATACTAAAATATTGCTACTGATAGCAAACAAGTGCTTCAATTTATTTTTCTGTATCTGTGAGATGTGGATGTGCCTTTTGATCTTTTATGTGTTACTTATCCCTCTTAAGTGGAGAAAAAAAAAAAAAAAAGTGTTTATACAAAATATTCAAGTGTACCAAAAACAATGTGATTACTCTAGAGAAGGGTAACTCCCCCTGGGAAACATCAACTGTGTTTAAAAAGTAATAGATATTTTCTATTTAAGGGCTAAACTTAATAGAGGAATGTACCTTTATAACCCAAAATTGTTATTCTGGCTATAGGGTTTGATCTATAGCTTATAAAATTGTATATAGGGTTATATCTGTAACTTCTAAAAAATAGACCCCCTTTTATTCAATGTTATTGTTATTTCTATAGGTTTCCAATGAAACTGTATCTGAAGCCTGTAAACCTAGAAATAAACACCTTTATGTAAATATTACTTCTACAGGACTATTCCTATGTCCTACACCTGTATAGGTAAACTCCTTTAATAAAGCTAGCTCTATACACTTAAATCAATAACCTTATCTATCTGAGAAAAATAGCTTTATATCCAGTAATATTATTATTGCTTATAGAATATTGTTATAACTTCTATAATACTATATGTAATATTTTAATATGCCATCACTACTCAGATGACCAGGTAAAACAGTTTATTAAACTATAAGAGTATATAGAAGGATAGTCCAATTTTACCTTTGCCAAATAACAACTTCAGTACAATATTACATTAAAAAAACAAATAATGTTTTAATAATGATAACTTTATTATGACATAATTACATTAATTTATACATGTCATTTTTTTAAATTAAATATCTTTTTTCATTCTTTATTTAAAAATAAAAACAATCATGACATCTTTTAGAAAAATATTATGAGCTAAAACGAGCATGTGTCAGTTTATATGATTTAATCTTCCATTATTGCTGTAAAGTAGTAAAAAAACCAAGCTCCAAACTAAATTAAAAGTTGTGTATAAAAGTTCTGGTTGTCAGATGTAATATCAGACCATGGAGCCTATGTATCAAAGGTCTTGCGAACCTGTTCCGACAGTGCGGATCAGGTCCGCAAGACCTCACTGAATGCGGAGAGCAATACCCTCTCCGTATTCAGCATTGCACCAGCAGCTCACAAGAGCTGCTGGTGCAACGCCGCCCCCTGCAGACTCGCGGCCAATAGGCCGCCAACAGGGAGGTGTCAATCAACCTGATTGTACTCGATCGGGTTGAATTGTGGCGATTCCTGTCTGGCTGCTCAGAGCAGGCAGACAGGGTTATGGAGCAGCGGTCTTTAGAAACACGGGCCCTCAAGCTCCATTCGGTGCTTGATAAATGGGCCTCCATTTGTCTAATGTTAAAGCGCCCCCATTAACTGAATTACCACTAGTGTGAGGGTAGAAGTGCCAATCAGCCAAGGCACAAATATTAACTGTTGTAATCCAATGTTCAACAATTAATATTGGCACATCTACTACTCCCTTTGTGCAATATTTTGTCAGAAAACTTAATAAGAGCATTGATAGCTTCAAATGGCAGATGATTGATAAAGCTCTTCCTGCTAAATGAGGAGGAGATAGAGATTGTGTATTGGCAAGAAAGAGATGTTATGGATCTTTGTATTCGAGTCGTGCATGGCCTTAAATAAAAAAAATATTGGCAATTAAATAATTGTTTATCAACATAACACTTAATTATCATTATGATGCTGTTCTTATGCTCTTACATTATATGTACATCTGTCCACATCACTTGATCCACTTTCTTGATTTGAGAATTTATATATTTAAACTGATAGGATCATTTAATTGTGGCATTATTAGCTTACTTAGATTTCAACTTGTTTAGCACTATGATCAAATAGATCTATAAGTAGCAGAGTGGTCTGGTGCACCACTTAGCAAAATATTTACCTAGGTTGGATTCCCTGTTGGCTTATTGTTGGTTTACATATATATGTAAATATTTTTGCTTCATATAAGTGTATCTATATGTTTTTTGTTCTCATACACATTCATGTGGTACTTTATTAACATATATTACACCTTAACATATTAGATTCTCAGGTGGTGAAGTGGTTTAATGCACTAGTTAACATTATTATTACCTTAACACAGGTTTGGTTCCCTGTTGAGCAGATATTAATTATTGTTATACTACCTATGCATGTATGTATAGAATTTGTGCATATCATAATTGTACCTATAGATAACTATGTGAGGTTTTATTATTTTCTATATAATATATAAGTAAGGGAGAGTCACTATGAGCATCTTTTAACTTTGTTGTATTTAAAATTAGTACAGTGTTTTTTTAGCCAATAGCTTAGTAGTACCGGCCTTAAGAGTGTTTCACATGTGTGCTTATTCAGCCATATTTACGGTGTAAGCCAAAACCCGTAACATGCTTGTATTACCTGCTTTTTTATGGAGTGTCTTGTGCATTAATATTATGCATTTTTAAAGTATTCTTCAATAAACATTATGTTTTAAGAAGCATTTGACTTTGTTTGATTTTTTGTTCATAAGATGTAAATTAAAATTAGCCATGTGCATTCATGCCTTTTGTGAGAATCCGAATGTGGAAGAAGGTGGCTTCTCACAGCATTTGTCACTTTTTAGAGCCAGATTTCTTTTTTTTTTAAAGTGTAATACACTAAGATCTTGATTTGCACAGATCTTAGTGTGTTGCACTTTCACAAGAAGAAATACGGCTCTAAAGATCTGAATGCCACTAGTGGCTGCATTCTTCTGCATTCGGATGCTCACGAAAGGCACAAATCCACATGGCTAATTAAAATGTACTGTATGTGTCATTTTCATACAAAGCCATTCACAAGATGGGTTCCTTAGACATCAAAGTGCTTAAATATATTGAGATGCACTTTATCAAAGAGAAAATAATAAGTGTATTATTCATGCTATGTATACTTCTACAAATGGCCATTAGAAACATGAATAAAATTGAGGTATAACCCAAGGCGCCTACCCTAAGGAGGCTAGGTGTATGAAAATGTAAAATCTAATTATAATTTAAACTCCAATGTGGTCTAAAAAATGTTTTAATACATAAATAAAAATGTTTTGCAGATAAAACAAATATACATACAATGCTTCAAGTAAATATACAATGCTTCATGGATCCATGATAAATAACAGATAGAATAAAATCGAAATCGAATAAGATAAAACAATAAAATATAAAGATAATACAATAGTGCTTGAGCAATAATATACAATACTATATTATACAATAGCAGCGAAAGAAATGATTGCGGACAATCTTGTTGTAAATTCTCTAATGGAATTCTAAGATGAATCAAATGTGAGGAGAAAAAAGTTAAAAATATGTGAAAAAAACTCCTCAAAGTAAAGTGTGGGGGAAAAAACTTCAAACTGCGATCCAAAAAAATTAAAAAAAAAAAAAAAAAAAAAAAAAAAAAAATTCAAATTTTTTTTTATATAATCCTAAAAAATATAATCCAAAAAAATATATATTCCACAAAAGTGTAGTCCAAACCTTGTATAAATCAAAAAGGTGTAAGATAGTGAAGTGAAAAGTCTGAAATGGTTCTAATTGTTCCAGTTGCTAAGTTTCCTAAATCCCAGTGAGAAGAGAATAAAAAATATAATAAAAAATATAATAAAAAAGTTGTGTCCAACTGTTCCAAAATCGATACAAATGTTGCAAATGAAAGTGTCGGCAATGTCTCAATAGAAATTGGTGTATAAAAATTGGTGTATAAAAAGATTGGTGTATAAAAAGATATAATCTCAGTATTCCATTATTCCTAAAGATCCTTATCTTCAAACAAAAAGGTCTTCAATCCAATAGAAAATGAGTGCAAAAACAAAAATAAAAAATGGAAAACAGAGAACAATAACCTGTGGAGAGAGAAGAAAAAAAATATAGTGTAGATTGTCCTAAATGTTCAGCAAATAATGAAATAAGGCTTACCAGTGCTGGTCAACGCGTTTTGGCCCGTGCTAGGCCTTTCTCAAGACTGGTTTTGGTATACTGGTGGCGGCCTTATATAGGTTGTTTGACCGGAAGTGATTTGTTGTTCACTTCCGGTTTTGCCGAATTTGCTATCTTTTTTTGGGGCTAAATATAGTTAAAGTTGTGTGTAGTTTACTTATTTTGGTGTGGAGTAATGGTAGATTGTTTCCTAAGTTTAACATTTGTTGTTAAAGAGGATTCTTTTGCCTAATACCTCCGTGGGTAACGTGACGTCACTTCCGGTCTAGGTAATTTTTACGATCGGTTTTATAGATCGTATATTCGAATTAGGTATATATTTCAATGGGAGTCGGGGAGTCTATATTTTTCTTATTTCCTTACCATATTTTGTTTCTTAATGCTGGTAAACATAGGTCCGTGATCGGACCGACCTGATTGGTCATGACGTCACGGCCTCGGGTTGGCGCCTTTGATTGGTTCTGAGAGGTGGGTTTGCCTAATCCTGCCTTACTATTGGTGTGTGAATAGCCGTAATTATAAGAGTATGATGTTTCCTTGAACTATTTGAATATGAAGATTGCATTAATCCTAGTATAATGGTATTGTCTAATATTGATCTTCTAGGGGCTTTTTTTCTTTTTTTAGACGATCCTAAAAAAAGATGTCTTAGTATAACTTTCGTTTCTATTTGCTCATAATAAATTTGTTTATTCCCAACTGTAATGTTTGAGACTGTCAGTAAATGTTCGAGACTGTCAATGAACATAGCTTTTTAGCATATTATTCATATGTTTTTTTACGGAACTGTATGGAGGGATCATATGTCACTTTCTTTGGTACTGGGAAAGAGAACCTTTATGAAAAAAAGAGAACTATTTCCGTATTAGTAATATGAAAGATGGACTTTGGTTATCGGCGTAACAGGGGAGGGTAGTTGTACCTTCTATTCTCTTTCTAATAGTGAGCAAGTCCTCAGCAGCCAATTATACTAGAAAATTTCAAATAAGATGGATTCATTTAATACATTGAGACAAGACGTACTTATAGAAGTCAACCAACACACCAAATTAATAAGTATTGAAGTTGAGGAAGAAGAAACTATAGACATCCAGTCCATTTTTAAAGACTTAGAAAAATTACTAATTTCAGAAATTAAATTTAAAGCGGAAATATCATTTTTAAAAAAATGCCTTGAATTAGATATCATACCAAAGGGATTAATTACCCATAAAGAATGTGCCTTCCCCTTGTCCAATTCAATCTCTGACAAGTGGAAAATGGTGTTAATCAACACCTCAAGGCAGTTAATGAGGTTAATCATTGAATATAGAGAATCTCTCACCACAGAGATGGATTATGAGATTAAAGAAAATGAAGCAATCTTACTGAATTTAGAACATTCCGGACAGGATTCCAAGGACCTTACAGATAAGAGAGAAAATCTAGTAAAGAGAGTAAAAAAAGCCAGAGAAGATGTTATCCAAAAGAAAACCAAAAAACTTATGAGGGAGCTTGAAAACAAAGAAAATAAAGAAGGTAGTGACGAGACGAAGGAATCCACTACTACAATTGAGGACACTGAGGCAGAGATAGTCAATAGAAAAAGCCAGACTACAAAAACTGCACACACACAGAAAAATAGAGATGAAATACAAGTTTCAAAGAATAAGCAAGAATATAAGAGACAACTCCATGAACAAGAACAGTTCAACATATCTAATAATAATAAACGATCATAGAAGATCACCCTATCCAAATCGTGGACAAAGACCCAGGTATAGACAGAACCGCAGGCGATACAACGACTACAATAATTACAGGGAATTTAATGATGACAGAGACAGAAGACCGAGAGATAACTATACCCCAGAAAGAAGGGGTAATGATTATGGTCAAACTCCTCAAAGAAGGAGAGATACAAGGCCGAGAGTCTACTACTCACCAGATAGAAGGACAAATCAATGGAACAATAGATGGGACTACTATGACAACAGGACACCAAAACATCATAATTTCAACAATCAAACCAACTGGAGAGGGGATCACTATTCACAAAGGAGACAACACCACTACAGGAGGACACAAAGAAACAGACAAAATGAATGGAAACCTGCCTTTTATCAGCAAAGAGAAAATATCAATTCTGAAGAATACAACAGAAGAGACTACTCCGACTATACACATAGGGAGGCTTACAAAACACCTCAAACAAAAGGAGGACGGAAGACAGCCCAAGATGAATACCGTGGGAAAACGCTAGACGATGGACACACAAAGGACGAGTGGAGGATTGAACACTGCATCAAAAGAACAGAATCAAGAGCTGTTCCACAAACATCCACTACTCCTAACATCGAGGTCTTATCCTCATCCTCCTCTTTTTTAGGGTTAGAACACCCATCCAGCAAAGAGAAAAACAAGCAACCGATGCCCCAAAAAAACACAGGACCAGAGAAACCAAAAGCATCAAAAAGAAGACTCATCGAGGAAGAAGAGGAGGAATAAAATTAAACAAGAAATCAAACATGAAATCCAATCAGGAACATGATTCAGACGAAAATGCAAAAAATAACGGTGGCATTTTTAACCTTAGTTCACACACCCTGACGAAAGATGAGAATTCAGTTCTGAAGTTTGGCCTATCCTTTGCTCCTACTAAGAGCTTAGATAAATTTCAAACATTTATCAACACCAAGGAATTTGTGAGGAAACTCACACTCAAAAGGTTCTTTTCCAGGTCTCCAACCGAGAGACTAGCTTATACACCAAGAGAATACACAGACTCTTTCAGACACACGGAACTTAAACCTAAATCTACATTTTATCCAGTTGCGAGCAAAGGAGTAGCTATAGAAACCTTTGAGAATCTAGTATGTCGAGATATTAGAGATATCCAACAGAAGAAACTCAAAATAAGGAAACACAATCTCACTACTCAACAGTTAAAAACAATTAAGGAACTCGAAAACAACTATGACCTAAGTATTAAACCGGCCGATAAGGGAGGAGGCATCGTCATCATGAATAGAAGTGACTATGAATCAGAAAATGAAAGAATATTGAGCGACCAAAATACCTACTGCAAATTACGCTCAAATCCGTTGGGAACATACAAGAAAGAACTATTGAGTTTACTGGATAAGGCAAAAGAGAAAGGGATTCTTACTGAGAAAGAATACAAATATATTAACATAAATCATCCTATAACCCCCGTGATATATCACTTACCCAAGATTCATAAAGCACTGCAAAACCCCCCCGGAAGACCGATCATTTCAGGTATCGGATCACTCAGTAGTAATTTATCTGAATACGTTGACCTGAATTTACAGAGGTATGTCCAACAACTTCCCTCTTACCTGAAAGACTCTACCCAAGTTTTGAATCTACTGGAAGATATAACATGGGAAGAAGGCTTCATTTTAGCCAGTTGTGATGTCACATCATTATACACCTGTATTCCTCACCAAGAAGGAATTGAAGGGGTGGAATATTTCCTGAAAAAGGACAACGAAGTCGTAGATGAACAAAGGAGATTCATTCTGGATAGTATTAAGTATATACTACAACACAACTATTTTTGTAATAACGGACAATATTACCAACAAATTTGTGGAACAGCAATGGGGACCAGGTTCGCGCCTAGCTATGCCAACCTATATATGGGTAAATGGGAGCATATCTTTTGGGAATCTTGCCCAGCTAGCGCGGACCTGGTCCTCTATCGCCGTTATATCGACGATATACTAATAGTCTGGAAGGGGACACAATCGGATCTTGACTTCACCTTTGAAATCATGAATAAAAACAAGAACAACCTACATTTTACATATACCAGCAGCCAGACCGATATAATTTTCCTCGATTTGAAAATCAAAGTAAAAAACGGAAAGCTAGAGACCTCAACCCACTTTAAACAAGTGGACAGCAATAACTATATACACATGACCAGCTGCCACCATTTCAATTGGAAAAATAACATACCAAAGAGTCAACTGTTAAGAATGAGGAAAAACTGTTCCACTGCAGACAAATGGGAAGAACAGGCAACAACGATAAAATATAAATTTCTTGAGAGAGGGTACAACGAGACAGAATTGGACCAGAAAATTCAAGAAGTCAGGATGATCGACAGATCCACTCTTACCAAATATAAAAAACCAAAAACAACAACAAAGGAAGAGTCACTGGATATAGCGATGATCACAGAGTACAGTGATAACAAAAATATCATTGAGAAAATATTCAAAAAACATTGGGGTATACTAAAAGACGATGATCTGATAGGTGAAAAACTCCCTACTCAACCCAGGTTCATTTACAGAAAAACCAAGAACCTGAAAAATAAACTAGCCCCGAGTATACCGAAGAAAAAGACCGCCAGAGTTACAAATGTGTTTGGAAAAGAACTTAAAGGATTCTTTCCGTGCATATCATGCAAGTCTTGTAAACACGGTATAAAAGCATCATCCTTCATTTGCCACAACACCAAGGAAACATATAAGATCAAGGATCTAATCAGATGCCAAGACAAGGGCATTATATACATGCTCCAATGCTCATGTGGCCTACAATATGTGGGCCAAACTTCTAGAACCCTGAAGGATAGGATGCGAGAACATCTGCTACAGATCGAAAAACTAAATGTAGACACAGCGTTATACAAACACTTTGTAGATAAACACAAAGGCAACACTAAAGAACTTACCTTTCTAGGGATACAAAAGATCAAAATGGATTGGAGAGGAGGGAACTATGAAAAAAGACTCCTCACAGCAGAATCCAGGTGGATCTTCAACCTAGATTGTCTATACCCAAGAGGTCTTAATAACAAAGAAGACTTGTCGCACCTTTTCAACATGGTCTAACCACATCAGATATTCTGAATCGAAAATAGATCCACAACAAAATGAATCTTCCTGACCAAATTAACCCCTCTCAAAATGTTTCTACTAAAGTAGAAATTTCAAATTGAAAACAGACTCTATATATCAGATATTCTGAATTGAAAAAAAGATCCACTACAAATTGAAGCTTCCTTGACTAAACCAACCCCTCTCAATATGTTTTTACTAAAGTAGAAATTTCAAATTGAAAACAGATACCTCATAAAATTAATCCCTTTTGACCAAAAACTCTCTCTTTCAAATTACACCTTATGATTCAAACCTTGATAAGAAACATCCAAAAAATACACAATGAGGGTAACGATTAAAAGTTGACATTGTTACACTTCTATGAGACCCAAACCCAAATTCCGCTACAAGTCCCCATATCTTGACGTCCCCTAAGTCCTATAGGGAACATTTATCTCCTTATAGTAAAGGATTAACTATTTAATTTATTAATACGTGTATAAAACTATTCATTTAGGTCAATACACATATCCCTATCTATTTAGGGTAAGTACTCATTCCTCTCCTTTATTCCATCTAATCCTACAAGTAGATAGTATGATAATATTCCGATTTTACATCACCAAAAAGGTACCAATGAAACTAGGAAAAGGTATCCTATAAAAAAGAAATCTCTTTAAAGAAGAAAATTTAAAATCACTAAATTAAATTTTAGAAGCACCCAGACCTTTATGTCTCTCACTATTAGAAAGAGAATAGAAGGTAAAACTACCCTCCCCTGTTACGCCGATAACCAAAGTCCATCTTTCATATTACTAATACGGAAATAGTTCTCTTTTTTTCATAAAGGTTCTCTTTCCCAGTACCAAAGAAAGTGACATATGATCCCTCCATACAGTTCCGTAAAAAAACATATGAATAATATGCTAAAAAGCTATGTTCATTGACAGTCTCGAACATTTACTGACAGTCTCAAACATTACAGTTGGGAATAAACAAATTTATTATGAGCAAATAGAAATGAAAGTTATACTAAGACATCTTTTTTTAGGATCGTCTAAAAAAAGAAAAAAAGCCCCTAGAAGATCAATATTAGACAATACCATTATACTAGGATTAATGCAATCTTCATATTCAAATAGTTCAAGGAAACATCATACTCTTATAATTACGGCTATTCACACACCAATAGTAAGGCAGGATTAGGCAAACCCACCTCTCAGAACCAATCAAAGGCGCCAACCCGAGGCCGTGACGTCATGACCAATCAGGTCGGTCCGATCACGGACCTATGTTTACCAGCATTAAGAAACAAAATATGGTAAGGAAATAAGAAAAATATAGACTCCCCGACTCCCATTGAAATATATACCTAATTCGAATATACGATCTATAAAACCGATCGTAAAAATTACCTAGACCGGAAGTGACGTCACGTTACCCACGGAGGTATTAGGCAAAAGAATCCTCTTTAACAACAAATGTTAAACTTAGGAAACAATCTACCATTACTCCACACCAAAATAAGTAAACTACACACAACTTTAACTATATTTAGCCCCAAAAAAAGATAGCAAATTCGGCAAACCGGAAGTGAACAACAAATCACTTCCGGTCAAACAACCTATATAAGGCCGCCACCAGTATACCAAAACCAGTCTTGAGAAAGGCCTAGCACGGGCCGAAACGCGTTGACCAGCACTGGTAAGCCTTATTTCATTATTTGCTGAACATTTAGGACAATCTACACTATATTTTTTTTCTTCTCTCTCCACAGGTTATTGTTCTCTGTTTTCCATTTTTTATTTTTGTTTTTGCACTCATTTTCTATTGGATTGAAGACCTTTTTGTTTGAAGATAAGGATCTTTAGGAATAATGGAATACTGAGATTATATCTTTTTATACACCAATCTTTTTATACACCAATTTTTATACACCAATTTCTATTGAGACATTGCCGACACTTTCATTTGCAACATTTGTATCGATTTTGGAACAGTTGGACACAACTTTTTTATTATATTTTTTATTATATTTTTTATTCTCTTCTCACTGGGATTTAGGAAACTTAGCAACTGGAACAATTAGAACCATTTCAGACTTTTCACTTCACTATCTTACACCTTTTTGATTTATACAAGGTTTGGACTACACTTTTGTGGAATATATATTTTTTTGGATTATATTTTTTAGGATTATATAAAAATTTTTTTTTTTTTTTTTTTTTTTTTTAATTTTTTTGGATCGCAGTTTGAAGTTTTTTCCCCAACACTTTACTTTGAGGAGTTTTTTTCACATATTTTTAACTTTTTTCTCCTCACATTTGATTCATCTTAGAATTCCATTAGAGAATTTACAACAAGATTGTCCGCAATCATTTCTTTCGCTGCTATTGTATAATATAGTATTGTATATTATTGCTCAAGCACTATTGTATTATCTTTATATTTTATTGTTTTATCTTATTCGATTTCGATTTTATTCTATCTGTTATTTATCATGGATCCATGAAGCATTGTATATTTACTTGAAGCATTGTATGTATATTTGTTTTATCTGCAAAACATTTTTATTTATGTATTAAAACATTTTTTAGACCACATTGGAGTTTAAATTATAATTAGATTTTACATTTTCATACACCTAGCCTCCTTAGGGTAGGCGCCTTGGGTTATACCTCAATTTTCTTCTTGCACATTGGGTACCAGCTAGGATTACCCCTCCCCGGGCACATAGGTTGTTAATAGGCGCAGAGGTCAATCTTTTCTAAAGAAACATGAATAAAAGCATGCATGCAAGGGCATAGCAACAGTAATGATGAAAAGATTTTTAACTTTATATGACACTTGATAACCACTATAAGTTTGTTATTAATTAGAAAGCAACATTTCCTTTAGATTTTTAGTCATAACATTATTTACACATGTAATTTGACTAATGATATATATGAAATATGAATTTCATATGTGTATCCTCCTGTATTCTTATATGGGATGATATTGTTAAAATATGAACACATATAATTTTTGAGAAACTGTAGACATGACACAGATATTAACTGACATCATGTGAAAAAAATGATGGCGTAGTTTAAGCTGTCATTTTAACCCCTTAATGACCACAGCACTTTTCCATTTTCTGTCCGTTTGGGACCAAGGCTATTTTTACATTTCTGCTGTGTTTGTGTTTAGCTGTAATTTTCCTCTTACTCATTTACTGTACCCACATATATTATATACCGTTTTTCTCGCCATTAAATAGATTTTCTAAAGATACCATTATTTTCATCATATCTTATAATTTACTATAAAAAAATTATAAAATATGAGGAAAAAATGAAAAAAAACACACTTTTTCTAACTTTGACCCCCAAAATCTGTTACCCATCTACAACCACCAAAAAATACCCATGCTAAATAGTTTCTAAATTTTGTCCTGAGTTTAGAAATACCCAATGTTTACATCTTCTTTGCTTTTTTTGCAAGTTATAGGGCCATAAATACAAGTAGCACTTTGCTATTTCCAAACCATTATTTTTCAAAATTAGCGCTAGTTACATTAGAACACTAATATCTTTCAGGAATCTCTGAATATCCATTGACATGTATATATTTTTTTTTAGTAGACATCCCAAAGTATTGATCTAGGCCCATTTTGGTATATTTCATGCCATCATTTTGCCGCCAAACGCGATTAAATACAAAAAATCGTTCACTTTTTCACTAATTTTTTCACAAACTTTTGGTTTCTCACTGAAATTATTTACAAACAGCTTGTGCAATTATGGCTTAAATGATTGTAAATTCTTCTCTGGGATCACCTTTGTTCAGAAATAGCAGACATATATGGCTTTGGCATTGCTTTTTAGCAATTAGAAGGCTGCTAAATGCCACTGCGCACTACAAGTGTATTATGCCCAGTAGTGAAGGGGTTAATTAGGGAGCATGTAGGGAGCTTTTAGAGGTAATTTTAGCTTTAGTGTAGTGTAGTACACAACCCCAAGTATTGATCTAGGCCAGTTTTGGTATATTTCATCCCACCATTTCACCGCCAAATGCGATCAAATTAAAAAAAAACTTTACATTTTTCACAATTTTAGGTTTTTCACTGAAATCATTTACAAACAGCTTGTGCAATTATGGCACAAATGGTTGTAAATGCTTCTCTGGGATCCCCTTTGTTCAGAAATAGCAGACATATATGACTTTGGCGTTGCTTTTTGGTAATTAGAAGGCCGCCAAATGTCGCTGCGCATCACGTGTGTATTATGGCTAGCAGTGATGGGGTTAATTATGTAGCTTGTAGGGAGCTTGCAGGGTTAATTTTAGCTTTAGTGTAGAGCTCAACCTCCCACCTAAAACATCAGACCCCCTGATGCCTCCCAAACAGCTCTCTTCCCTCCCCCACCCCACAATTGTCCCCGCCATCTTAAGTACTGGCAGAAACTCTGCCAGTACTAAAATAAAAGCTATATTTTTTTGTTTTTGTTTTTTTTCTTAGCATATTTACATATGCTACTGTGTAGGATCCCCCCTTAGACCCCAACCTCACTGATCCCCCACCAAACAGATCTCTAACCCTCCCCCTCTGCCTTAATGGGCGCCATCTTGGGTACTGGCAGCTGTCTGCCAGTACCCAGTTTAGTACAAAAAGTGTTGTTGTTTTTTATTTAATTTCCCTTTTCTGTAGTGTAGCTTCCCCCCCCCAGATCAACTCCCCACCCCTTCCAGATCCCTTAGATTATTTATTATTATTTTTATTTTTTTTTAAAGTTTGGTTTTTTACTTTTATTCACACTTATTTTTCTGCAGTGTAGCGGTTCCCTCCCGCTCCCGCCCGTGCACGCGCCCCGCCCGCCGCCCCCCGTGCGCGCTCCCGCCCCTCCCGCCCCCGATCCCGCCCCCCTCCACTTCATTCGGCACATCAATGGCCGCCCACCCGCCTCCCAGACTTGCTCCCACCCACCAACGATACCGGCCACCGATGTCCGGTGCAGAGAGGGCCACAGAGTGGCTCTCTCTGCATCGGATGGCCAAGGGGGGTTATTGCAGGATGCCTCGATATCGAGGCATCACTGCAATAACCGGAAAGCAGCTGGAAGCGAGCAGGATCGCTTCCAGCTGCTTTCCAGACCAAGGACGTACACCACACGTCCTCGGTCATTAAGTGTATTTTTTTGGAGGACGTGTGGCGTACGTCCTTGGTCGTTAAGGGGTTAAAGCAAATATACAGCTGTTTCAATAATATTAAAAAGTTTTTTTTTTTTATAAAAACACATTTATGAATCCATGAGGTTTGGATAACAGGGCTACAGGGATGCTAAATTGTAATTAGGTGAACACTACCACATTTAAAATTTTAGAACAATATTTTATTAAAGTAATGTATTACTGTACATCACATTATTTGTAAAATGTAATCTTTTTTTTTTATTAAGGTCACTGTAATGATAACTAAGGTACCCTTTGTGTAGATATTATACTCATGCCTACTTCCCATTGTATTGTTCAATGTATTAACCCCTTTGCTACCGGGAATTTCAGAGAAAACCATGCCCAAAATATGGGAGAATGTTAAGCAATTTTGCTATTACTCCATTTAAACACAAAGGCCTAGATTTAGAGTTGGGCGGTAGCCGTGAAAACCAGCGTTAGAGGCTCCTAACGCTGGTTTTTACCGCCCGCTGGTATTTGGAGTCAGTCAGGAAAGGGTCTAACGCTCACTTTCCAGCCGCGACTTTTCCATACCGCAGATCCCCCTACGCCATTTGCGTATCCTATCTTTTCAATGGGATCTTTCTAACGCCGGTATTTAGAGTCTTGGCTGAAGTGAGCGTTAGAAATCTAACAACAAAACTCCAGCCGCAGAAAAAACCCAGGAGTTAAGAGCTTTTTGGGCTAACGCCGGTTCATAAAGCTCTTAACTACTGTGCTCTAAAGTACACTAACACCCATAAACTACCTATGTACCCCTAAACCGAGGCCCCCCCACATTGCCGCCACTCTATTAAATTTTTCTAACCCCTAATCTGCCGACCACCACCTACGTTATCCTTATGTACCCCTAATCTGCTGCCCCTAACACCGCCGACCCCTATATTATATTTATTAACCCCTAACCTGCCCCCCACAACGTCGCCGCCAGCTACCTACAATAATTAACCCCTAATCTGCCGACCGCAAAGCGCCGCCACCTACGTTATCCTTATGTACCCCTAATCTGCTGCCCCTAACACCGCCGACCCCTATATTATATTTATTAACCCCTAACCTGCGCCCCACAACGTCGCCGCCAGCTACCTACAATAATTAACCCTTAATCTGCCGACCGCAAAGCGCCGCCACCTACGTTATCCTTATGTACCCCTTATCTGCTGCCCCTAACACCGCCGACCCCTATATTATATTTATTAACCCCTAATCTGCCCCCCACAACGTCGCCGCCAGCTACCTACAATAATTAACCCCTAATCTGCCGACCGCACCTCACCGCTACTATAATAAATGTATTAACCCCTAAAGGTAAGTCTAACCCTAACACTAACACCCCCCTAAGTTAAATATAATTTAAATCTAACAAAATAAATTAACTATTATTAAATAAATTATTCCTATTTTAAACTAAATACTTACCTGTAAAATAAACCCTAATATAGCTACAATATAACGAATAATTATATTGTAGCTATTTTAGGATTTATATTTATTTTACAGGCAACTTTGTATTTATTTTAACCAGGTACAATAGCTATTAAATAGTTAATAACTATTTAATAGCTAAAATAGTTAAAATAATAACAAAATTACCGGTAAAATAAATCCTAACCTAAGTTACAATTAAACCTAACACTACACTATCATTAAATAAATTAAATACAATACCTACAAATAAATACAATTAAATAAACTAACTAAAGTACAAAAAATAAAAAAGAACTAAGTTACAAAAAATAAAAAAATATTTACAAACATTAGAAAAATATTACAACAATTTTAAACTAATTACACCTACTCTAAGCCCCCTAATAAAATAACAAAGACCCCCAAAATAAAAAAATGCCCTACCCTATTCTAAATTAAAAAAGTTCAAAGCTCTTTTACCTTACCAGCCCTGAAAAGGGCCATTTGCGGGGCATGCCCCAAATAATTCAGCTCTTTTGCCTGTAAAAAAAAACATACAATACCCCCCCCAACATTACAACCCACCACCCACATACCCCTAATCTAACCCAAACTCCCCTTAAATAAACCTAACACTAAGCCCCTGAAGATCTTCCTACCTTATCTTCACCATACCAGGTTAACCGATCCGTCCTCCGAAGTCTTGATCCAAGCCTCCGAAATCTTCATCCAAGCCCAAGCGGGGGCTGGCGATCCATAATCCGGCTGAAGTCTTCTATCAAGCGGCAGATGAAGAGGTCCAGAAGAGGCTCCAAAGTCTTCATCCTATCCGGGAAGAAGAGGAGATCTGGACCGGCAACCATCTTGAGCCAAGCGGCATCTTCTATCTTCATCCGATCACGAACGGCTCCATCTTGAAGACCTCCGAAGCGGATCCATCCTCTTCTTCCGACGTCCAACTGAAGAATGAAGGTTCCTTTAAGGGACGTCATCCAAGATGGCGTCCCTCGAATTCCGATTGGCTGATAGGATTCTTTCAGCCAATCGGAATTAAGGTAGGAAAATTCTGATTGGCTGATGGAATCAGCCAATCAGATTCAAGTTCAATCCGATTGGCTGATTGGATCAGCCAATCAGATTGAGCTCGCATTCTATTGGCTGTTCCGATCAGCCAATAGAATGCGAGCTCAATCTGATTGGCTGATTGGATCAGCCAATCAGATTGAACTTGAATCTGATTGGCTGATACCATCAGCCAATCAGAATATTCCTACCTTAATTCCGATTGGCTGATAGAATCCTATCAGCCAACCGGAATTCGAGGGACGCCATCTTGGATGACGTCATTTAAAGGAACCGTCATTCGACGAGTAGGCGTCGTTAGAAGAGGATGGATCTGCGTCGGCTGGGAAGAAGATGGCTCCGCTCCGGAAGAAAGAAGATTGAAGATGCTGCTTGATAGAAGACTTCATCCCGATGATGGACTTCCGACTTCAGCCCGATGATGGATTTCTTCAGCCGCCGCTTGGATCCAGACTTCAGCCCGAGGATGGACGTCACTCTTCAGCCCCCCGCTTGGGCTTGGATCAAGACATCGGAGGCTCTTCTGGACAGATCGGGACCCGGTGAGGTGAAGACAAGGTAGGGAGATCTTCAGGGGCTTAGTGTTAGGTTTATTTAAGGGGGGTTTGGGTTAGATTAGGGGTATGTGGGTGGTGGGTTGTAATGTTGGGGGGGTATTGTATGGTTTTTTTTTACAGGCAAAAGAGCTGAATTCTTTGGGGCATGCCCCTCAAAGGGCACTTTTCAGGGCTGGTAAGGTAAAAGAGCTTTTCTATTTTAATTTTAGAATAGGGTAGCGCATTTTTTTATTTTGGGGGGCTTTGTTATTTTATTAGGGGGCTTAGAGTAGGTGTAATTAGTTTAAAATTGTTGTAATATTTTTCTAATGTTTGTAAATATTTTTTTATTTTTTGTAACTTAGTTCTTTTTTATTTTTTGTACTTTAGTTAGTTTATTTAATTGTATTTATTTGTCAATATTGTATTTAATTCATTTATTGATAGTGTAGTGTTAGGTTTAATTGTAGATAATTGTAGGTATTGTATTTAATTAATTTATTGATAGTGTAGTGTTAGGTTTAATTGTAGATAATTGTAGGTATTGTATTTAATTAATTTATTGATAGTGTAGTGTTAGGTTTAATTGTAACTTAGGTTAGGATTTATTTTACAGGTAATTTTGTAATTATTTTAACTATTTTAGCTATTAAATAGTTCTTAACTATTTAATAGCTATTGTACCTGGTTAAAATAAATACAAAGTTGCCTGTAAAATAAATATTAATCCTAAAATAGCTACAATATAATTATAATTTATATTGTAGCTATATTAGGGTTTATTTTACAGGTAAGTATTTAGCTTTAAATAAGAATAATTTATTTAATAAGAGTTAATTTATTTCGTTAGATTTAAATTATATTTAACTTAGGGGGGTGTTAGTGTTAGGGTTAGACTTAGCTTTAGGGGTTAATACATTTATTATAGTAGCGGCGAGATTCGGTCGGCAGATTAGGGTTAATAATTGAAGTTAGGTGTCGGCGATGTTAGGGAGGGCAGATTAGGGGTTAATACTATTTATTATAGGGTTTTTGAGGCGGGAGTGAGGCGGATTAGGGGTTAATAACTTTATTATAGTAGCGGTGAGATGCGGTCGGCAGATTAGGGGCTAATTATTGTAGGTAGCTGGCGGCGATGTTGTGGGGGGCAGATTAGGGGTTAATAAATATAATATAGGGGTCGGCGGTGTTAGGGGCAGCAGATTAGGGGTACATAGGGATAATGTAGGTTGCGGCGGTATACGGAGCGGCAGATTAGGGGTTAATAATAAAATGCAGGGGTCAGCGATAGCGGGGGCGGCAGATTAGGGGTTAATAAGTGTAAGGTTAGGGGTGTTTAGACTCGGGGTACATGTTAGGGTGTTAGGTGCAGATGTAGGAAGTGTTTCCCCATAGGAAACAATGGGGCTGCGTTAGGAGCTGAACGCTGCTTTTTTGCAGGTGTTAGGTTTTTTTTCAGCTCAAACTGTCCCATTGTTTCCTATGGGGGAATCGTGCACGAGCACGTTTTTTAAGCTGGCCGCGTCCGTAAGCACCGCTGGTATCGAGAGATAAAGTTGCGGTAAATATGCTATACGCTCCTTTTTTGGAGCCTAACGCAGCCCTTCTGTGAACTCTAGATACCAGCGGTATTTAAAAGGTGCGGCCAGAAAAAAGCACGCGTAGCTAATGCACCCCTTTGGCCGCAAAACTCTAAATCTAGGCGATAGTTGTTTTTTTTTAACCTATCAAAACCTATGATGTCTACTTCCCATGGTGTAGTTCAATGTATTAACCCCTTTGCTACCGGGAATTTCAGAGAAAAACATGCCCAAAAATATGGGAGAATTTTTAGCAATTTTGCTATTACTCCATTTAAACAGAAATAGAGCCATTTTTTCCCCTATGAAAACTATATATATATATATATATATATATTTTTTTTTTTAAAGTAGCCAACCCAAGGAAATGATCTAGGCCCATTTTTGTATATTTCATTCCACCATTTACCCACCAAATGTGATCATATAAAAAATAATTGTTAACTTTTCACAAACTTTGGGTTTCTCCCTGAAATAATTTACATACTGCCTGTGCAATCATGACACAAATGTACAAGCTTCTCTAGGATCCCCTTTGTTCAGAATTAGCAGATATGTATGGCTTTTGCATTTTTTTTTGGTAATTAGAAGACCGCTATTTGCAGCGGAACACCACACTTATAATATTCCAGTGAAGGGGGTAGCTTATAAGCATCATTTTTACCCTTCCACCTCACACCTCCTGCTCCATGTTCCTTACTTGATACCTCCCAAACAGCTGTCTTCCCTCCCTCCCCTCCCCCCACTGGTCACCACCATCAGACAGTCTGCTAGTATGCAGTTTAGGGATTTCTTTTAATTTATTTTTTTTCGCACAGTGTGAAAAACCCTCCAATCTCCCTGATCTTTCCCAACTTTCTCCCTTTAGTACACATACAACCCAATGTATTAAATACATTACATCTCTGAAGAAGCGCATATGACATGCGCGAAACATGTCAGATAGTTTAAACTGTCCTTGCTAAACTACCATACAGAAGAATAAACTCTACTGCACTGGCTATTCAATCCGGATATGTTCTCTTTTTTTTCCCTATTAAATACATTAGTCTGTGAGAAATATATTTAAGACCTTTCTGAATGAAATAATAGTTTAATATATAAATTACAAAATATTTAGGCAATAGGACCCTTTACAAAAACTCTATTATAAAAGATATGCTCAGCAATGGGTGGGGTGAATACTTCACACCTGTACCTTTGCATCCTCAGGAAATCTATGTATAGCATCAAACACATAGCCACCAACACCTGCAAAGGATTATGTATATATGAGTTTCATTATTGCTTATGTCTAAATGTGAAGTATTCTGCCCATGTATATGGCTGACATCTTTAGAAATATAACACTTGTTACTAAACTGGGGTATAAATGTTGCTAGATTTTAGAGAGGCCTCAGACTGAGCACAGACTGAGCACACACACTCTTGTCTACTGCTAAGTCTTCCTTGCTTGCTTACTGGATATTATAGGAATTTTCATTGCTGATATACAAATTCCTATTTCTAATCTACCATTTATTTATCTATGTACCATCCATTTATCTATCTATCATCTATCATCTATCTATCTATCTATCTATCTATCTATCTATCTATCTATCTATCTATCTATCTATCTCTATCAAACTCTATAACTATTCCTTTATTTTTTTATTTTATTTCCATCTTTCACTCTCTCTCTTTATAATATATATTTTTGCAGGTTTGAACAACTCTTCTTTGTAAAATGGAAACAGCAACACAGTAAGTATTAATTACTTGTAATACCCCCCCCCCCTTAGCTTTCCCCTCACACTTGACAGGTCAGCAGACACAGCTTCTCTCTCTTGGGATCAGGGACCAGTCCTGGCTCCCTGATATGCCCATCTCCAACCCCACCCTCACTTGTTATCAGCTGTCCTACTCTCCCTCCTCTGAATGTGCCTGCCTATGCCTGACTGCAGATGTTTCCTCCCATCTCCAGTTTTTCTCTGTGGGTTATTAGTTGGCCATGCAACGAAGTTGCAGGACAACCTATTGTTATTGTCAGAATTATTATTTTTATTATTATTATTATTATTATTATTATTAGGTGGCCATGCAACGAAGTTGCAGGACAACCTATTGTTATTGTCAAGATTATTATTATTATTATTATTATTTTTTTTTGATTATTATTATTCCGCCACTTATTCAAATGCTTATAAAAACAACAGCATAACTCAAAAATTCATGAAACTTGGCACAATGCTAAAGATCTATGCTGTGCATAATCCTATGCAACATAAATCTCATAGGTCATGTGATCTAGCAGCCATATTGCTTTTTGCGACAAATTTCAACAAACACTTGAAAATCTTCTTCTCCAGAACCGCTTATGTTACAGCTGTGAAACTTGTTGTAAGTACTGCTGTACTAACCTAGAATAAAGTTTGTTCAAGAGAAGTGATTTAGTCACATGACCTAGCTGCCATTTTGAATTGTGCGAAAATCTTTAAACATCTTCTTCTCTGCAACCACTAAGTGAAATGAAGCGCAATTTTGCACATGTGCTCCTTGCAATATCCTCTACCAAGTTTGTTCAAACTGCAAATTTTCCATAATCAACATGGCTGCTATGAGCCATTCGCCTTTTTATCGCTGTTTAATTGCGTAAATTTGCACTTTATGCATTATGTTTACACTATTTAACTATATTACAGTGTAGCAGACACATGAGTACACATAGTCATGACCCCTAAAGGCAATATTGCAGTAAAAATTCACACTGCGCAGTCGCCTTCGTGAAATAAAACATTTGCAAATTTTCATAAAACTTCTGCAAATTGTAGAGGTCTATAGTGAGCATTAGTATGTGCAATTTGAAAGCCATACAATGCATAGCTTGGCAGCCATTTTGTTTCGTATGCACGTTTTTTAAAAACTACAAAAATCTTCTTCTCCGAAACCGCTTATGGCACAGACTTGAAATTTTGTTTACAGAGTTATCTTATGACTAACATTCAGATTTGTTCAAGAGAAGTTGATAAGTCATGTGGTTTGGCAGCCATTTTGAATTGTCCAAAAACGCTTAACAATATTTTAAAATTAATAATAAAACAAAAACCGCTTTACAAAAATGCTTTATTTTTGCCATGTTAATTGACATCTATGGTGACAATTATTGTGCATAATATGGAGGCTGTATATCATATGATCTGGCAGCCATTTTGTTTTATGCGAATATTTCGAAAATCTATTTTCTCTGCAACTGCTTATGTTAGAACTGTGAAACTTGCTGTATAACCTTATATTGTGACCTAGAATCACAGTTGTTCATGTTGAAGGAATTGGTCATAAGCTGTGGCAGCCATATTGGTTTACGCGAAAATTTCAAAAATGTGTTTTCTTTCCAACCGTTTATGTTAAAGCTGTGAAATTTGCTGTATAACCATATATTGTCACCTAGAGTTACATCTGATCGTGATGAAAGTATTGGTCATATGGTGGGGCAGCCATCTTGAAAAACGCAAAAACTTTGAACATGTGTTTTCTTTCCAACTGCTAATGTTAGAATTGTAGAAACTTCTATAAAGCTTTATATTGTGACTTAGCTGCTTGTATGCAATTGCAATGTTGATGCGCATGGCCACCTCTATCGCTGCTTGCAGCTATATTTATTATTAGGTGGCCAGCAACAAAGTTGCAGGACAACCTATTGTTATTGTTCGGATTATTATTAGGTGGCCAGCAACAAAGTTGCAGGACAACCTATTGTTATTGTTCGGATTATTATTATTATTATTATTATTATTATTATTATTCTTTTTATTCCGCCAAGCTTTGTATTCAATTGCCCATAACTGCTTAACTGTTTTTGCAAAGCTCTTAAAATCAGGTATGCTGGTACAGCCTATTGCTGTGCTACATCTCATGCAAAATTGAACTCATAGGTCACATGCTCTGGCAGCCATATTGTTTTTTGCGACAAATTTCGACAAACGCTTAAAAATCTTTAGCTCTGTAACTGCTTATGTTACAACTTTGAAACTCGCTGTGCTTAGTGCTACTATGACCTGAAATTGCTATTGCTCAAGAAAAGTGCCTAGGTCACATGATGTGGCAGCCATCTTGCATTTTGCGAAAATATTCAAACATCTTCTTCTCCTAAACCGCTTAGTGCAATGACACGCAATTTTGCACATATGCTCTTTGCAAGGTCCTCTACCAAGTTTGTTCAAACTGCGATTTTTCCATAATCAACATGGCTGCTGTGAGACATTAACCTTTTTATCGCCATTTAATTGCGTAATTTTGCACTTTATACATTAGTTTTACAATATTTAACAATATTACAGTGTAATAGACACATGATTACACATAGTCATAACCCTTAAAGACAATATTGCAGTTAAAATTCGCATTGCGCAATCGCCTTCGTGAAATGAAACATTTGCAAATTTTCATGAAACTTCTGCAAATTGTAGAGGTCTATAGTGAGCATTAGTATGTGCAATTTGAAAGCCATACATTGCATAGCTTGGCGGCCATTTTGTTTCGTATGCACCATTTTAAAAAACTATAAAAATCTTCTTCTCCAAAACCGCTTATGGGACAGACTTGAAATTTTGTTTATAGAGTTATCTTATGACTAACATTCAGATTTGTTCAAGAGAAGTTGATACGTCATGTGGTTTGGCAGCCATTTTGAATTGTTCAAAATTGCTTAACGATATATTTAAATTAATAATAAAACAAAAAACGTTTTACAAAAATGCTTTATTTTTGCCATGTTTATTGACATCTATAGTGAGCACTATTGTGCGTAATATGGAGGCTGTATATGTTACGATCGGGCAGCCATCTTGGTTTACGCGAACATTTCGAAAGTCTATTTTCTCTGCAACCGCTTATGTAAGAACTGTGAAATTTGCTGTACAGTCTTATATTGTTACCTATATTCATAATTGCTCATTAGGAGAGAATCAGTCACATGATGCGGCAGCAATATCAGTTTTATGTTTATCGTAATTATTTGTAATTCAATACTTCCTCTTTTGAGTCAATTGCTCACAGAACACAAATTACTTATGCTAATCTCTTGAAATCAGGTATGCTGGTACAGCCTATTGCAATGCTACATCTCATGCAATATTTAACTCATAGGTCATAAGGTTACGCAGCCATATTGTTTTTTGCGACAAATTTCGAGAACTGCTTAATAATCTTTAGCTCTGGAACTGCTTATGTTGCAACTTTGAAACTTGCTGTGCTTAGTGATGCTATGACCTAGATTTTCCATTGCTCAACAGAAGTGACTTGGTCACATGATGTAGCAACCATCTTGCATTTTGCGAAAATCTTTAAACATCTTCTTCTCTTAAACCGCTTAGTGCAATAAAGCGCAATTTTGCACCTATGCTCCTTGCAAGGTCCTCTACCAAGATTGTTAAAATTGTGATTTTTCCATAATCAACATGGCTGCTGTGAGACATTAACCTTTTTATTGCCATTTAATTGCGTAATTTTGCACTTTATACATTAGTTTTACAATATTTAACAATATTACAGTGTAATAGACACATGATTACACATAGTCATAACCCTTAAAGACAATATTGCAGTTAAAATTCGCATTGCGCAGTCGCCTTCGTGAAATAAAACATTTGCAAATTTTCATGAAACTTCTGCAAATTGTAGAGGTCTAAAGTGAGCATTAGTATGTGCAATTTGAAAGCCATACATTGCATAGCTTGGCGGCCATTTTGTTTCGTATGCGCCATTTTTAAAAACTATAAAAATCTTCTTCTCCGAAACCGCTTATGGGACAGACTTGAAATTGTGTTTATAGACTTATCTTATAACTAACATTCAGATTTGTTCAAGACAAGTTGATACGTCATGTTGTTTGGCAGCCATTTTGAATTGTTCAAAATTGCTTAACGATATATTTAAATTCATAATAAAACAAAAACCGTTTTACAAAAATGCTTTATTTTTGCCATGTTTATTGACATCTATAGGGAGCACTATTGTGTATAATATAGAGGCTGTATATCTTACGATCGGGCAGCCATCTTGGTTTACGCAAACATTTTGAAAGTCTATTTTCTCTGCAACTGCTTATGTAAGAACTGTGAAATTTGCTGTACAGTCTTATATTGTGACCTAGGGCTCCATGTACGAAGCAGCGAAAGCTGCTCCGGAGCCTTTGCGGGGCAGGTTCGCATATGCGAGCCTGCTTCCCGCAATGTAAGAAGCAGCGGTCATTAGACCGCTGCTTCCTACACCCTACGCCACCTCTTAGGTGGCGAAGCAAAATCACCGAGAGCTCGCTCGCTCTCTGTGATTGACAGCCCCTTCAGTCGCGTGATTGGTCGCGCAACTGAAGGGGCGGGCATTACACACTCCGCTGAGTGTGTAATGGTACATACGGGCAAGCGGATCAATAGATCCGCTGCCCGTGTGTAGCGGAGGCAGGCGGACAGCTTCGCGAGTTAAGAAGCTGTCCGCCCGCCTCTTAGTACATGGAGCCCCTAGAGTCACAGTTGTTCATGTTGAAGGAATTAGTCACAAGCTGTGGCAGCCATATTGGTTTATGCAAAAATTTTGAAACTGTGTTTTCTTTCCAACCGCTTATGTTAAAACTGTGAAATTTGCTGTATAACCATATATTGTCCCCTAGAGTTACATTTGTTCATGTTGAAAGTATAGGTCATATGGTGTGGCAGCCATTTTAAAAAACGCAAACATTTCGAAAATGTGTTTTTTTTCTCCAAATGCTTATGTTAGATCTGTAAACAGTTGTTATATAGCTTTATTTTGTGACATAACTAATTATATTGCATTCCAAAAATAATGCGCTGGCCACCTCTATTGCTGCTTGCAGCTATATTTATTATTATTATTATTATTATTATTATTATTATTATTATTCTTTTTATTCCGCCAAGCTTTGTATTCAATTGCCCATAACTGCTTAACTGTTTTTGCAAAGCTCTTAAAATCAGGTATGCTTGTACATCCTATTGCTGTGCTACATCTCATGCAAAATTGAACTCATAGGTCACATGCTCTGGCAGCCATATTGCTTTTTGCGACAAATTTCGACAAACGCTTAAAAATCTTAAGCTCTGGAACTGCTTATGTTACAACTTTGAAACTCGCTGTGCTTAGTGCTACTATGACCTGAAATTGCTATTGCTCAAAAGAAGTGCCTTGGTCACATGATGTGGCAGCCATCTTGCATTTTGCGAAAATATTCAAACATCTTCTTCTCTTAAACCGCTTAGTGCAATGAAGCGCAATTTTGCACATATGCTCCTTGCAAGGTCCTCTATCAAGATTGTTCAAACTGCGATTTTTCCATAATCAACATGGCTGCTGTGAGACATTAACCTTTTTATCGCCACTTAATTGCGTAATTTTGCACTTTATACATTAGTTTTACAATATTTAACAATATTACAGTGTAATAGACACATGATTACACATAAAATTCATTACATTAAAATTCGCATTGCGCAATCGCCTTCGTGAAATAAAACATTTGCAAATTTTCATGAAACTTCTGCAAATTGTAGAGGTCTATAGTGAGCATTAGTATGTGCAATTTGAAAGCCATACATTGCATAGCTTGGCAGCCATTTTGTTTCGTATGCGCCATTTTTAAAAACTATAAAAATCTTCTTCTCCGAAACCGCTTATGGGACAGACTTGAAATTTTGTTTATAGAGTTATCTTATGACTAACATTCAGATTTGTTCAAGAGAAGTTGATACGTCATGTGGTTTGGCAGCCATTTTGAATTGTTCAAAATTGCTTAACGATATATTTAAATTAATAATAAAACAAAAACCGTTTTACAAAAATGCTTTATTTTTGCCATGTTTATTGACATCTATTGTGAGCACTATTGTGCGTAATATAGAGGCTGTATATCTTACGATCAGGCAGCCATCTTGGTTTACGCGAAAATTTCGAAAGTCTATTTTCTCTGCAACCGCTTATGTAAGAACTGTGAAATTTGCTGTACAGTCTTATATTGTCACCTAGATTCATAATTGCTCATTAGGAGAGAATCAGTCACATGATGCGGCAGCAATATCGGTTTTATTTTTATCGTAATTATTTGTTATTCAATACTTCCTCTTTTGAGTCAATTGCTCACAAAACACAAATTACTTATGCTAAACTCTTGAAATCAGGTATGCTGGTACAGCCTATTGCAATGCTACATCTCATGCAATATTGAACTCATAGGTCATAAGGTTACGCAGCCATATTGTTTTTTGCGACAAATTTCGAGAACTGCTTAATAATCTTTAGCTCTGGAACTGCTTATGTTGCAACTTTGAAACTTGCTGTGCTTAGTGATGCTATGACCTAGATTTTCCATTGCTCAACAGAAATGACTTGGTCACATGATGTAGCAACCATCTTGCATTTTGCGAAAATATTTAAACATCTTCTTCTCTTAAACCGCTTAGTGCAATAAAGCGCAATTTTGCACGTTTGCTCCTTGCTAGGTCCTCTACCAAGATTGGTAAAATTGCGATTTTTCCATAATCAACATGGCTGCTGTGAGACATTAACCTTTTTATTGCCATTTAATTGCGTAATTTTGCACTTTATACATTAGTTTTACAATATTTAACAATATTACAGTGTAATAGACACATGATTACACATAGTCATAACCCTTAAAGACAATATTGCAGTTAAAATTCGCATTGCGCAGTCGCCTTCGTGAAATAAAACATTTGCAAATTTTCATGAAACTTCTGCAAATTGTAGAGGTCTATAGTGAGCATTAGTATGTGCAATTTGAAAGCCATACATTGCATAGCTTGGAGGCCATTTTGTTTCGTATGCGCAATTTTTAAAAACTATAAAAATCTTCTTCTCCGAAACCGCTTATGGGAGAGACTTGAAATTTTGTTTATAGAGTTATCTTATGACTAACATTCAGATTTGTTCAAGAGAAGTTGATACGTCATGTGGTTTGGCCGCCATTTTAATTGTTCAAAATTGCTTAACGATATATTTAAATTCATAATAAAACAAAAACCGTTTCACAAAAATGCTTTATTTTTGTCATGTTTATTGACATCTATAGTGAGCACTATTGTGCATAATATAGAGGCTGTATATCTTACGATCAGGCAGCCATCTTGGTTTACGCAAAAATTTCGAAAGTCTATTTTCTCTGCAACCGCTTATGTAAGAACTGTGAAATTTGCTGTACAGTCTTATATTGTGACCTAGAGTCACAGTTGTTCATGTTGAAGGAATTAGTCACAAGCTGTGGCAGCCATATTGGTTTACGCAAACATTTTGAAACTGTGTTTTCTTTCCAACCGCTTATGTTAAAACTGTGAAATTTGCTGTATAACCATATATTGTCACCTAGAGTTACATTTGTTCATGTTGACAGTATAGGTCATATGGTGTGGCAGCCATTTTAAAAAACGCAAACATTTCGAAAATGTGTTTTTTTTCCAAATGCTTATGTTAGAACTGTAAACAGTTGTTATATAGCTTTATTTTGTGACATAACTACTTATATGGCATTGCAGAAATAATGCGCTGGCCACCTCTATTGCTGCTTGCAGCTATATTTATTATTATTATTATTATTCTTTTTATTCCGCCAAGCTTTGTATTCAATTGCCCATAACTGCTTAACTGTTTTTGCAAAGCTCTTAAAATCAGGTATGCTGGTACAGCCTATTGCTGTGCTACATCTCATGCAAAATTGAACTCATAGGTCACATGCTCTGGCAGCCATATTGCTTTTTGTGACAAATTTCGACAAACGCTTAAAAATCTTTAGCTCTGGAACTGCTTATGTTACAACTTTGAAACTCGCTGTGCTTAGTGCTACTATGACCTGAAATTACTATTGCTCAAGAGAAGTGCCTTGGTCACATGATATGGCAGCCATCTTGCATTTTGCGAAAATATTCAAACATCTTCTTCTCCTAAACCACTTAGTGCAATGACACGCAATTTTGCACATATGCTCCTTGCAAGGTCCTCTACCAAGTTTGTTCAAACTGCAATTTTTCCATAATCAACATGGCTGCTGTGAGACATTAACCTTTTTATCGCCATTTAATTGCGTAATTTTGCACTTTATACATTAGTTTTACAATATTTAACAATATTACAGTGTAATAGACACATGATTACACATAGTCATAACCCTTAAAGACAATATTGCAGTTAAAATTCGCATTGCGCAATCGCCTTCGTGAAATAAAACATTTGCAAATTTTCATGAAACTTCTGCAAATTGTAGAGGTCTATAGTGAGCATTAGTATGTGCAATTTGAAAGCCATACATTGCATAGCTTGACGGCCATTTTGTTTCGTATGCGCCATTTTTAAAAACTATAAAAATCTTCTTCTCCGAAACCGCTTATGGGACAGACTTGAAATTTTGTTTATAGAGTTATCTTATGACTAACATTCAGATTTGTTCAAGAGAAGTTGATACGTCATGTGGTTTGGCAGCCATTTTGAATTGTTCAAAATTGCTTAACAATATATTTAAATTAATAATAAAACAAAAACCGTTTTACAAAAATGCTTTATTTTTGCCATGTTTATTGACATCTATAGTGAGCACTATTGTGCGTAATATGGAGGCTGTATATCTTACGATCGGGCAGCCATCTTGGTTTACGCGAAAATTTCAAAAGTCTATTTTCTCTGCAACCGCTTATGTAAGAACTGTGAAATTTGCTGTACTGTCTTATATTGTGACCTAGATTCATAATTGTTCATTAGGAGAGAATCAGTCACATGATGCGGCAGCAATATCGGTTTTATGTTTATCGTAATTATTTGTAATTCAATACTTCCTCTTTTGAGTCAATTGCTCACGAAACACAAATTACTTATGCTAAACTCTTGAAATCAGGTTTGCTGGTACAGCCTATTGCTATGCTATATCTCATGCAATATTGAACTCATAGGTCATAAGGTTACGCAGCCATATTGTTTTTTGCGACAAATTTCGAGAACTGCTTAATAATCTTTAGCTCTGGAACTGCTTATGTTGCAACTTTGAAACTTGCTGAGCTTAGTGATGCTATGACCTAGATTTTCCATTGCTCGAGAGAAGTGACTTGGTCACATGATGTAGCAACCATCTTGCATTTTGCGAAAATCTTTAAACATCTTCTTCTCTTAAACCGCTTAGTGCAATAAAGCGCAATTTTGCACGTATGCTCCTTGCAAGGTCCTCTACCAAGATTGTTAAAATTGCGATTTTTCCATAATCAACATGGCTGCTGTGAGACAATAAACTTTTTATCGCCATTTAATTGCGTAATTTTGCACTTTATACATTAGTTTTACAATATTTAACAATATTACAGTGTAATAGACACATGATTACACATAGTCATAACCCTTAAAGACAATATTGCAGTTAAAATTCGCATTGCGCAGTCGCCTTCGTGAAATAAAACATTTGCAAATTTTCATGAAACTTCTGCAAATTGTAGAGGTCTATAGTGAGCATTAGTATGTGCAATTTGAAAGCCATACATTGCATAGCTTGGCGGCCATTTTGTTTCGTATGTGCCATTTTTAAAAACTATAAGAATCTTCTTCTCCAAAACCGCTTATGGGACAGACTTGAAATTTTGTTTATAGAGTTATCTTATGACTAACATTCAGATTTGTTCAACAGAAGTTAATACGTCATGTGGTTTGGCAGCCATTTTGAATTGTTCAAACACGCTTAACGATATTTTTAAATTATTAATAAAACAACAACCGTTTTACAAAAATGCTTTATTTTTGCCATGTGTATTGACATCTATAGTGAGAACTATTGTGCATAATATGGAGGCTTTATATTATATGATCTGGCAGCTATTTTGTTTTACGCGAAAATTTCGAAAATCTTTTTTCTCTGAAACCACTTATGTTAGAACTTTGAAACTTGCTGTATAACCTTATATTGTGACCTAGATACACAGTTGTAAGTGTTGATGATGGAATTAGTCACAAGCTGTGGCAGCCATATTGATTTACGCGAACATTTTGAAAATGTGATTTCTTTGCAACCGCTTATGTTATATCTTTGAAATTTGCTTTATAGCTATATATTGTGACTTAGCAGCTTGTATGCCATTGCAAAGTCGATGCGCATGGCCACCTATATCGCTGCTTGCAGCTATATTTATTATTTTTATTATTCCGCCACTTTTTCTATTGCCCATAACTTTTGAACTGCTAAAGCAAAGCTCTTAAAATCAGGTATGCTAGTACAGCCTTTTGCTCTGCTACATCTCATGCAATATTGAACTCATAGGTCATAAGGTTACGCAGCCATATTGTTTTTTGCGACAAATTTCGAGAAACGCTTAATAATCTTTAGCTCTGTTACTGCTTATGTTACAGCTTTGCAACTTGCTGTGCTCAGTGCTGCTATGAACTAGATTTGCTGTAGCTCAAAAGAAGTGCCTTGGTCACATGATGTAGCAGCCATCTTGCATTTTGCGAAAATCTTTAAACATCTTCTTCTCTTAAACCGCTTAGTGCAATAAAGCGCAATTTTGCACATATGCTCCTTGCAAGGTCCTCTACCAATTTTGTTAAAATTGCGATTTTTCCATAATCAACATGGCTGCTGTGAGACATTAACCTTTTTATCGCCATTTAATTGCGTAATTTTGCACTTTATACATTAGTATTACAATATTTAACAATATTACAGTGTAATAGACACATGATTACACATAGTCATAACCCTTAAAGACAATATTGCAGTTAAAATTCGCATTGCGCAGTCGCCTTCGTGAAATAAAACATTTGCAAATTTTCATGAAACTTCTGCAAATTGTAGAGGTCTATAGTGAGCATTAGTATGTGCAATTTGAAAGCCATACATTGCATAGTTTGGCGGCCATTTTGTTTAGTATGCGCTGTTTTTAAAAACTACAAAAATCTTCTTCTCCGAAACCGCTTATGGCACAGACTTTAAATTTTGTTTACAGAGTTATCTTACGACTAACATTCAGGTTTGTTCAAGAGAAGTTGATAGGTCATGTGGTTTGGCAGCCATTTTGAATTGTTCAAAAACGCTTAACGATATTTTAAAATTAATAATAAAACAAAAACCGTTTTACAAAAATGCTTTATTTTTGCCATGTTTATTGACATCTATGGTGAGCACTATTGTGCATAATATGGAAGCTCTATATCTTATGATCAGGCAGCCATCTTGGTTTACGTGAAAATAACGAAAGTCTATTTTCTCTGAAACCGCTTATGTTAGAACTAGGAAATTTGCTGTATAATCTTATATTGTGACCTAGATTCATAATTGCTCATTAGGAGATAATCAGTCACATGATGTGGCAACAATATTAGTTTTATTTTTATCGTAATTATTTATAATTCAATACTGCCTCTTTTGATTCAATTGCTCACAAAACACAAATTACTTATTCTAAACTCTTGAAATCAGGTATGCTGGTACAGCCTATTGCAATTCTAGATCTCATGCAACATTGAACTCATAGGTCATATGGTTAGGCAGCTATTTTGTTTTTTGCGACAAATTTCGAGAAAAGCTTAAAAATCTTCAGCTCTGGAACTGCTTATGTTACAACTTTGAAACTTGCTGTGCTCAGTGCTGCTATGACCTAGATTTGCCATTGTTCAACAGAAGTGCCTTGGTCACATGATGTAGCAGCCATCTTGCATTTTGCGAAAATCTTTAAACATCTTCTTCTCTTAAACCGCTTAGTGCAATAAAGCGCAATTTTGCACATATGCTCCTTGTAAGAACCTCTACCAAGTTTGTTAAAATTGCGATTTTTCCATAATCAACATGGCTGCTGTGAGACATTAACCTTTTTATCGCCATTTAATTGCGTAATTTTGCACTTTATACATTAGTTTTACAATATTTAACAATATTACAGTGTAATACACACATGATTACACATAGTCATAACCCTTAAAGACAATATTGCAGTTAAAATTTGCATTGCGCAGTCGCCTTCGTGCAATAAAACATTTGCAAATTTTTATGAAACTTGTGCAAATTGTAGAGGTCTATGGTGAGCATTAGTGTGAGTAATATGAAAGCCATACATTACACAGTGTGGCGGCCATTTTGTTTCGTATGAGCTGTTTTTAAAAACTACAAAAATCTTCTTCTCCGAAACCGCTTATGGCACAGACTTGAAATTTTGTTTACAGAGTTAGCTTATGACTAACATTCAGATTTGTTCAAGAGAAGTTGATAGGTCATGTGGTTTGGCAGCCATTTTGAATTGTTCAAAAACGTTTAACGATATTTTTAAATTAATAATAAAACAAATACCGTTTTACAAAAATGCTTTATTTTTGCCATTATTATTGCCATATATAGTGAGAATTATTGTGCATAATATGGAGGCTGTATATCATGTGATCTGGCAGCCATTTTGTTTTATGCGAAAATTTCACAAATCTATTTTCTCTGCAACTGCTTATCTTAGAACTGTGAAACTAGCTGTATAACCTTATATTGTGACCTAGAGTCACATTTGTTCATGTTGAAGGAATTGGTCACAGGCTATGGCAGCCATATTGGTTTCTTTGCAACTGCTTATGTTAAAGCTGTGAAATTTGCTGTGTAACTATATATTGTGACTTTGCAGCTTGTATGCTTTGCAAAGGTGATGCACATGGCCACCCCTATCGCTGCTTGCAGCTATATTTTATTTCTGACTTTTCTAGAAGCACTTTTATTTTCTACCTCTGTGTGTCACTATTTCTTTGTATTTACAGATTGACAACGTTTGTTCAAATCTTACAATATTGTTGTGCTGCTTTATTTTAATACTGCTATATATTTTACATTTTAATCCCCAAAAATTTTTATCTTTTAAAAATAAAAAATAAATAAAAAATAAACTTTGCTTTTATTTTTTCCCCATTTTTTTTTTCTGTGGTCTCAAGATGTCTCAAGAGGAGAATAATCCAATTAATCCTGAACCCTCTTTGCAAAATATTATGGCATCTATGCAGTCCTTTATGAGAAAGATGGACAACAAAATTAATAGTTTTATTGTTAATTTTCAGTCAGATCCTCCTCAAATACATAAAAACACACTTCTAAAACTAAACATTTTCCCCTTCTTATATTGAAAAAGATGCTGATAATCTGCTTCAGACAGACAACCCTCATAGCTTATTACCAATAAGCACCTGTACAGTTAGCCGGTAGTCATCCGGCCCCAGAACTTCTGAATGTGTTGAGAGTCACAATTCAGAGGGTAGTTTTCCTGATGCTTATTGTAAAAGAACTGGTCTAAAAAGACAAGCATCAACATTTTTACAAACTCTCTCTAAAAATCTTTCCCCCTCTTCTGGTGAGGGGGAATTTTCAGATGAATATAAATATAACAATTGTCAATCCTCTGATAATGATTCAGATTATTCTGATTTCAACAACTTTATTAAATTTAAAAGACTTAAAAAATCTTTGCCTGTTAAAGGGAGACTCAATCAAAATTAAACTTTCATTATTCAGATAGAGCATGCTATTTTAAACAACTTTCCAAATTACTTCACAGTCTTTTTATATTTAAACTTTTTGAGTCACCAGCTCCTACTGAGCATGTGTAAGAATGAGTGTGTATGCATTTGTGAATGGCTGATGGCTGTCACATGGTACGTGTATGCATTTGTGATTGACTGATGGTTGTCACATGGTACAGGGGGAGTGGAAAAAGACATCAATTTTAAAATTGTCAGAAAAAAATTCTACTACTCATTTGAAGTTCAGACTAAGTGCTATTGCATTGTCTTGTTATCTTGCATTTGTTGTTTATGCAAATCTACTGTGTTAACTGGTCCTTTAATGATTCAGAAATAGTTTTTTTCGATTCCCTTGGAAAACCTAGATTTAAACCAGAGGAGGTTAAGCATCCCAGATCCTCGGAGTGGTTTCCCTCCTCAGGTGTTGCAGAATATATTGATTTTTATTTAAGGCATCCCTTATTGCAAGAAGTTTGTAGTAAACTTTGTGCCAAATGTCCTCGCCCCTCCCTCCCAGGTAACTCCTCTGTCACTCCTGACATTGACCCCCAAATTTAAAAATTCCTGGGTTCTCCTAGATCTAGCATTAAACGAGGATCTGACAAATTACTTAAGTCTTGTTAAGAAAAGCTTTTAGATATTTCTGGACCCTTATAAATAATTCTACAATTGATCCTCAAATCATCATAGAGTATATTCAAAGAGCCTTTGTTTTATTAGGCAATGCCAATACTGCTATAGGTTGCGAACGCAGAAGGTCCATTCTGCGCAGGCTAGAACATCTACAGACCCCAATGGCCTTCTCTTCGAAGAGGTATATCTCAAAAAACTCAGTGACTATACTAAAACTTTTTCTAGTTTATCTAAAACTAAAGCCACTGTAAAGAAGACCCTCTACTAAAATCTATGCCCCCTTTTTGATAGGGCCGGAAAACGAAGGGGTTGTTTTCCTGGCTGTCAACCCTTCATCTCAAAACCCCAAATTTATCAGCAGCATCAACAATTTGTCTCTCCCTTCTTCCCCACAAGAACCTGCTTCTGGCCCAGAGGTACAAGATCAAGAGGTCGCTTTAGAACCCCTTCAGGTAATTTCTATTCTTCTCCCCCATTTTCTCTTTTTTCTCTAAAAAAGATAGGTGGTCGACTGGCTCATTTTCTTCCAAATTGGTCTGTAATAACTTCAGACCCCTGGATTCTTCAGACTGTCTCTGGAGTCCTAATAGATTTTATTTCCTTTCCCATCCAAACTGTTCACCCTCGTCCAATTTTATTTTCAAGTTCAGATTGTCAAGCAATAGATTAAGAGATTTCCTCTCTAATTTCAAAACAAGCTGTCGAACTCGTTCTTGTAGACAAAGACAGCTACATAAGCAAGATTTTTGTAGTAAAAAGAAAAATGGCCAATTTTGACCAGTCATCAATCTGAAAATTCTAAATCATTATGTAACTTATCAACATTTCAAGATGGAGGGTATCCATCTTCTGAGGGACTCTCTACTGGACAAGGATTGGCTTGTTCAATTAGACCTCAAAGATGCATACCTTATCGTTCCTATACATTCTTCCCACAGGAGATTTCTTTGCTTCTTCTGGAACTAAACTCTTTCGCAATTCACCTGCCTTCCATTCGGCCTTTCATCCGCTCCATGGATATTCACGAAAATTCTAAAACCAGACATAGCCTGGCTAAGATTCAGAGGAATATGCCTGATAGTTTATCTGGACGACATTCTTATCATGAATCAAGTCCCCTCCACTCTTCTTCTTCATTTGAACATCACTTGTTCCCTTCTGGAGAATTTGTGATTCATAATCAACAAAGAAAAATCCTCCCTTCTCCTGTCTCAAATCATTGTTTTCTTGGGATTTGAAAAAAATCAACACTTTAGAGAAATTGAAGAACATCAAGAAGGAGATTTCCTCTCTTTTGAAGAAAACTTGCTTTCCTCTTTGCTTATTAGCCCGTATCATCGGTCTACCCTCCTCTTCCATTCAAGTCATTTTTCCAGCCCCTCTACATTATTGGGCTCTTCGATGCTTGAAAATATCTCACCTTCAAAGAGGTTTTTCTTATCAGATTTCCATATCCCCAGAAGCCAAAGAAGAGCTCATCTGGTGGATTCAAAACATAGAGGCATTGAACGGCAAAGCAATCTTCGGTTCTGTTCCAGATTTTGTCATAGAATTGGATGCAAGCAGCTCCGGCTAGGGTGCGCGTTGTGGTGCCACAATCACAGGTGGCAAATGGACCCTTCTAGAATCCAATCTTCATATCAACTGCAACGAACTTCTGGCGGGATCCTTTGCAATTCAGAGTTTTCTCAAGTCCAACCTTCCTACTTTGGTTCTTCTTCGCATGGACAACCTTTCGGCAGTTCAATATCTAAATCGTTTAGGATGCACAAAATCAAAACCTCTTTCAGATCTTACAAAAAACTTCATTCACTTTTGCCTCGACAAGAATAGTTCTATTTCTGCGGAATTTATTCTGGGTCTATCCAATCAGGCTGCAGATTGGGGTTCTCGCTATTTGAAGGACTCCAGCGATTGGAAATTGGACAGGAGTATTTTCCTAAAGATTTCTTCTCTCAGGGGACCTTTCCTTCTTGTCATTTTTGCCTCTCATTCCAATTTTCAAGTCAGATCCTTTTTCAGCTGGAGACCAGACCCAGACACCTCTGCCGTGGTCACTTTCATTCAAGTGTGGCCCCCTTCAGGATCTTATGCTTTCCCCCCCTTTTCTATGATTGCTTGGACTCTGGCTTATATCCACAGGAACCCGATATCTCTTCTCCTGATCACCCCCTGTGGCCATCCCATCCTTGGTACCCTTCTCTTCTGGAACTCTCTTTCCTTCCTCCCCTACTTATTCCTTCCATCCCTCATCTCCTCCTAGATCCCCTGGGATTCCCTGATCTCCTGTTGCTTTTCAAATCTCTAACTCTTGTTGCTTGGATGCTTTCAGGGGATCTTGGTCTCTCGATGGACTTTCGGACCAAGCTCGATCTTTATTACAAGACTCTTGGGCTTCTGGAACCAAAATATGTTATCTCTCAGCTTGGTACAAGTGGTTTGGCTGGCGTGTCCAGAGGGACTTGGATCCCTTTTCAGCTCCTTTGAATTTGATTTTAGATTATTTCTCTTTTCTTTTTGACTCAGGTCTTGCCTATAGATCTATCAATATAGCTTGTTTGGCTATCTCTGCTGGTCACATCCTTATTAATAATACCCCTGTTGGGAAAATCCATCAGGTCTGCAGACTTCTCAAAGCAATTCATATCCAAAAACCTCTGACTTCTAAATACTCTTTCTTTTGGGATGTAGAAGTGTTTTTGTCCTTTCTTAGAAATTGGCCTTCTAATGGCCTTCTTTCTCTCAGACAGCTGTTAGCTAAACTTGCCACTCTTCTCTGTCTTCTCTCTTTTCGCAGAGTTACTGATGTTCGTGCCATTGATATTAATTCTCAAATGTTTTCTCCTTTTGGTGTCACCTTTATCCTTTCTAAAAGCACTAAATGTCTTTCTCAATCTATATTTTATCCTTATTTCTCTGATCATCCTAAATTGTGTGTTGTCCTTTGTCTGAAAGAGTATTTGTCTCATACTCAACCTTTACGTCTTTCTTCTTCTCAACTTCTCATCACTTTTGTTTCCCCTTTCAAACCTGTCTCCTCTACTTCTATTGCCAGGGGGGTAAAATGGATTATGCTTCTTTCTGGTGTGGAAGAATCTTTCTCAGCTCACTCCGTTTTGGAACTTCTGCCTCTAAAGCCTTTTTAAAATCCTGTTCCCTCCAAGATATTTTAAATGCAGCTGACTGGTCTTCAGACTCCACCTTTAGACAATTTTATTTTAAACCTATTAATAACGTTGCTTTTTCTTTAATTTCATGATCCTTTTTTGCTTTAAACTAGCAAAATATGAGTCTCTGGTCTTGTAATAAAATTCATATTATCCTAGCTTTAGTGTAGCTATAATCTAGATTTTATTAAAGACACAGAGACGAATATTTTCCCACCCTGGCAATCTTTCTGTTCCCTCCCAGTATTAAAAGGATATTTGATTTATTAATATATTAAAATAAATAAAATAAATATTTTTATTTCCAGCATCCACCTCTCAAAACGTCTCCTTCAACTGATTTGGATTTTCCTATCACTCCTCGAAATCTATGTCATCTGATCAAAATTCTCCTTCAGCCTAGACAGATTCCCAGAAGAATTCTCTCCTACCTCAACCTCATGTTTCTCCATCCTGTCTTTTTACAGTAGCGGGTGAAGCCATCTCCCTGAAATTAGTTTTTGCAGGTTGGGATGTCTGTAATACTGGAACTTTAATAATGGATACATTGACATATCCAGAGTCAGCTGGAAACAGTATAGAAAAAGATTTATTTATTTTAATTATTATATAAAGTAGCTTTAGATTTAAAACAGTGCAAAAGAGAACAAAATAAAGTCAAATTTGGATATAAGTACTCGAGTGAAAGAAAAACATTTTAAATGAAGAAAAATACATATGAAATTTGTTAGTCTTAAATTAGTCTTAAATGCCACCATCTCACCTAATTATAATTTGGACTGTGCTAGCAATGGTTCACACACTTAGGTGTCTTTTGTTACCATAATCTCCATGCACCATTAAAATGTGTTTGGGGGAAGGAATCTTTTGACAAAATGATAACAAAATGGTCAATAATTTGCTTTTTGCTCTCTTCAAGGAGAGTGAGGCACAAGCAATTTATTCACAAACAGGTTTAATGTCTTTTTAATGCTTTAGGTAATAAAAATAAAAACATGGAAAAGATTTTTGATATTCATTGTAATGAAATTATTTTCAGATATCTCTAAATTCAATAAAATATATATTAAAAAAGAATTTCTCAGTTATTTAGATTAAAAACTACCTTAGGAAAGTAATATTTTAAATAAAATAATGCATTATTCTTCATGCCAGTAAGTTATACAATAATTTACAAACAGTATTATAAGACATCTATTTATTTATTCACTCACCTTTTTTAAATTTTAAATAAACACATCTTAAAAAACCCCAAAAAACCACACAATTAAATTACTTGTAATTTTGATTCTGAAAAATGTTCAAAGTTATAGGATAAGCCTAGAAAATATTTCATCCAAATGTATGTCCAAATTGCCTCATCAAATGTTTTACACAGAAGTAAATATTATTATTGAAGAAAAGGGAAAATTTTACTGCAAATGGAAATTATGAGAAAACGGCACATTTAAGCTAAACTGTTTTATAAAATAATGACTATATGATCTAGTAATTTAATAAAAACTCGTCAATCAGAAGAAAAAACTAGATATACAACTAAAAGAAATCTCAATATTATTATTGTGAAAGGAAAAGTAAGAAAGAAATCGGACTTGTTTTTTGTTTTCAAGATCTTGCAGGCTATTTTAATTTTATTTTTTTTCATTGTAATTATTATTGCACATTTAAAGGGACATGAAACGCACACGGCTAGATTACGAGTTTTGTGGTAAGATGAAAAAGCAGTGTTAACAGGTCCTAACGCTGCTTTTTCACTACCGCTGCTATTACGAGTTTTGCAGGTTTAGGGGCACCGCACACTTTTTTGGCCTTACCGCAAACCGACTTACGTAAATTTCATAAACCTTTTTTTCTATGGGACTTCCATAGCACTGGTATTAGGAGTCTGTCTTGGGAGGCCAAAAAGTGAGCGGTACACCCTCTACCTCCAAGATTCCAAACGCATTCTAAAGTACGTAGTTATGAGTTTTACACTACAACGCTGTAGCATAAAACCTCTTAACTAAAGTGCTAAAAAGTACACTAACACCCATAAACTAACTGTTAACCCCTAAACCGAGGACCTCCTGCATCGCAAAAAAATATGATAAAATGTTTAACCCCTAATCTGCCGCTCCGGACATTGCCGCCACTAGAATAAACATATTAACCCCTAAACCTCCACACTCCCGCCTCGCAAACACTAGTTAAATATTATTAATTCCTAATCTGCCGCCCCTAACATAGCCGCCACCTACATTATACTTATTAACCCCTAATCTGCCGCTCCAGACATCGCCGCAACCTACATTATATGTAAACTCCTATTCTGCTGCCCCCAACATCACCGACACCTACCTACATTTATTAACCTCTGCTGTCCCCAACGTTGCCGCCACTATATTAAATGTATTAACCCCTAAATCTAAGTCTAACCCTAACACCCTCTAACTTAAATATAATTTAAATAAATCTAAATAAAATTTCTATCATTAACTAAATTATTCCTATTTAAAACTAAATACTTACCTATAAAATAAACCCTAAGCTAGCTACAATATAACTAATAGTTACATTGTAGCTAGCTTCGGGTTTATTTTTATTTTACAGGCAAGTTTGTATTTATTTTAACTAGGTAGAATAGTTATTAAATAGTTATTAACTATTTTATAACTACCTAGCTAAAATAAATACAAATTGACCTGTAGAATAAAACCTAACCTAAGTTACACTTACACCTAACCTAACCCTACAATTAAATCAATTACCTACATTAAATACAATGAAATAAATTAAATTAAATTAGCTAAATCACAAAAAAATACTAAATTACAGAAAATAAAAAACAAATTACAGATCTTTAAACTAATTACACCTAATCTAATAACCCTATCAAAATAAAAAAGACCCCTCAAAATAAAAAAAACCCTAGCCTAAACTATCAATAGCCCTTTAAAGGGCCTTTTGCGAGGCATTGCCCCAAGGTAATCAGCTCTTTTACCTGTAAAAAAAAAATACAAACAAGCCCCCAAACAGTAAAACCCACCACCCACACAACCAACCCCCCAAATAAAAGCCTAACTAAAAAAACCTAAGCTCCTTATTGCCCTGAAAAGGATATTTGGATGGGCATTGCCCTTAAAAGGGCATTTAGCTCTATTTCAGGCCCAAAGCCCTAACCTAAAAAATAAACCCACTGAAAACACCCTTAAAAAAATCCTAACACTAACCCCCGAAGATTCACTTACCAGGAGAAGTCTTCATCCAAGCGGCAAGATGTCCTCAAGGAAGCCGGCAGAATTGGTCCTCCAGACGGGCAGAAGTGGTCCTCCAGACGGGCAGAAGTCTTCATCCAGACGGCATCTTCTATCTTCATCCTTCCGACGCAGAGCGGCTCCATCTTCAAGACATCCGGTGCAGAGCATCTTCTTCAAACGACGTCTTTTTTGAAATAAATATCACTTTAAGTGACGTCATCCAAGATGACGTCCCTTAGATTCCGGTTGGCTGATAGAATTCTATCAACCAATCGGAATTAAGGCTGAAAAAATCCTTTTGGCTGAAGTAATCAGCCAATAGGATTGAACTTCAATCCTATTGGCTGATTCAATCAGCCAATAGGATTGAGCTTGCATTCTATTGGCTGATTGGAACAGCAAATGAATGAAGATGCGTCTGGATGAAGACTTCCGCCCGTCTGGAGGACCACTTCTGCCCATCTGGTGGACCACTTCTGCTGGCTTCCTTGAGGACATCTTGCCGCTTGGATGAAGACTTCTCCCGGTAAGTGAATCTTCTGGGGTTAGTGTTAGGATTTTTTTAAGGGTGTATTGGGTGGGTTTATTTTTTATGTTAGGGCTTTGGGCCTGCAATAGAGCTAAATGCCGTTTTAAGGGCAATGCCCATCCAAATACCCTTTTCATTGCAATGGGGAGCTTAGTTTTTTTTAGTTAGGCTTTTATTTGGGGGGTTGGTTATGTGGGTGGTGGGTTTTACTTTTGGGGGTGGTTGTTTGTATTTTTTTTTACAGGTAAAAAGAGCTGATTACTTTGGGGCAATGCCCCGCAAAAGGCCCTTTTAAGGGCTATTGATAGTTTAGTTTAGGCTAGGGCTTTTTTTTTATTTTGGGGGGGCTTTTTTTATTTTGATAGGGCTATTTGATTAGGTGTAATTAGTTTAAAGATCTATAATTTGTTTTTTATTTTCTGTAATTTAGTGGGTTTTCTTTTTGTGATTTAGCTAATTTAATTTAATTTATTTAATTGTATTTAATGTAGGTAATTTATTTAATTGTAGGGTTAGGTTAGGTGTTAGTGTAACTTAGGTTAGGTTTTATTTTACAAACTTGCCTTTAAAATAAAAATAAACCCTAAGCTAGCTGCAATGTAACTATTAGTTATATTGTAGCTAGATTAGGGTTTATTTTATAGGTAAGTATTTAGTTTTAAATAGGAATAATTTAGGTAATTATAGTAATTTTATTTAGATTTATTTAAATTATATTTAAGTTAGGGGGTGTTAGGGTTAGACTTAGATTTAGGGGTTAATACATTAATTATAGTGGCTGCGACATTGGGGGCAGCAGATTAGGGGTTAATAAGTGTAGGTAGGTTGCGGCAACATTGGGGCGGGAGATTAGGGGTTAATAAATATAATGTAGGTGTCGGCGATGTTGGGGGCAGCAGATTAGGGGTTAATATGTTTATTATAGTGGCGGTGGTGTTCGGAGCGGCAGATTAGTGGTTAATAAGTATAATGTAGGTGACGGCAATGTTTGGGGCGGCAGATTAGGGGTTAATAAGGGTAAGATTAGGGCTGTTTAGACTCGGGGTTCATGTAAGGGTGGTAAGTGTAAACATAACTTTTATTTCCCCATAGGAATCAATGGGGCTGCAATATTGCGTTTTACGCTGCTTTATTGCAGGTGTTTTCTCAGCCGGTTCTCCCCATTGATGTCTATGGGGAAATCGTGCACGAGCACGTACGACCAGCTCACCGCTGACTTAAGCAGCGCTGGTATTGGAGTGCGATATGGAGCAAAATTTTGCTCAAAGCTCACTTCTTGCCTTTTACCGCCGAGTTTGTAAAAACCTGTAATACCAGCGCTGCAGGTAAGTGAGCGGTGAGAAAAAACTGCTTGTTAGCACCGCACAGCTCCTAACGCAAAACTCGTAATCTCGCTGACAATTTTTCTTTCATGATTCAGATAGATCATACAATTTTAAACAACTTTCCAATTTACTTCTATTTAATTTGCTTCATTCTCTTGTTATTCTTTGATGAAGGAGCAACAAAGCCCTACTGGGAGTTAGCTGAAAGCCAATGACAAGAGGCATATATGTGCAGCCACCAACCAGCAGCTTCTGAGCTTACCTAAGTATCATTTTCAACAAAGGATACAAAGAGAACTAAACAATTTACATAATAGACATAAAATGGAATGTTATTTAAAATGACATGCTCTCTCTGAATCTTGAAAGAAAAAAAATGTTGGTTTCATGTCCCTTAAAGAAATTTACTTAGTGCCCTGTATTTGTTTTAGTGTTAAATAATTAGTAAGATTGTTTAAATGTATATGAAGGTCAAATTAAACTTTCATGATTCAAAGAGAACATCTGATTTTAAAGCACTTTTAAATTCTCTTCTATTGTCAAACTAACTTTGTTCTCTTGGTATCCTTTGTTGAACATCATATGTACATATCCTTAGCTGCAGCTATGCACTACTGTAAACTAGCTTGTGTTACACACATTTCTCTTTTGTCCTTGTCTCACCAGGTGTTTAACTCCCAGTAATATATTGCTGCTCTGTGGTTGATTTGAACTTTGTTTAAACCTTTTGCAGGGGTTAAACACATAGGGCTCTATGTACTAAGCTGCAAATTCTGCCTTGGAGCCCTTGTGGTGCAGGGTCCCTCATGTGAGCCTGCTTACATGGTCATACAGATACTGCTTCTAACCCTCTCTGATTGGTTGCTCTTGCTGAACAGGGAGCAGTGCTGCACAAGTGCAATAGAAGATGTGGGCAGCGGATTTACAGTGCCCCACCCCCTCTTGCTGCAAACAAGTGCAGACAGGATTACAAGTCAAGAGCCTTGCCCCTCCTGCACCTTAATACATCTAACCCATAGTTATAAAACAAAAACAAAATATGTCAAATATTGGTGCATTTTCTTTTTGCATGTTTATGTCTCTTTAATGAGGCAGAGTCCTTGTTTTTGAGCATTCTGGTATAATTTCTATTAAACTGAGGGTCAAAATTATCAGAACAAAAATGATTATAAAATAATATTACTACATTAAAGGGACAGTAAAGTCAAAATGAAACTTTCATGTTTCAGATAGGGCATGCAATTTTTTTTTCAAATTCTTTTTATTATTTGGGTTCACAAGCATATATAAAACATGGCAATTATATAGAAATATCGGGGGTACAGGGTCAAGCAGGAGTCTTATATAAACATCTAAAAAGATTATCAAAAGTTAGATGTCCTTAAGTGTGTAGCCCTTTCCAAATGTGGGGCACTGTTCCATGATGAGTTGGCGAGTGAGAGGAATAGTCCATGTGACAACCCAAATACCACTTTACATTTTCACATTTTCTATATACAAATTAACATAAACTTTACAACATTATTTAACTATTCATTTAACTAAGTCTAGTAACCAAGTGAAAAAGGAACGAAGAGAGGGAAGAGGGGGAAAAGAAGGAGGAGGCATAAGAGAGAGAAGGGAAGAGGAGAAAAAAAAAAGAGAGGGGGGAGTTCTCCCCCACCCCCCCAATCCCAGCACCCCTTGTATATTGTTATTATTATTTCTCAATTAACACTTCTTCCCAGCCATAGGCCTGGGTATTTCTTTAATGGTCAAAATTCAAAGTGCTCCAATCCCCTCTGAGGGACATTTCCAAGAATATCTCGTGTTGCGAGAATTGGCGCAGGATGTGTTTTTGTAGAGAAGGAGAGAGAACTCTTATAAAACCCTGCTATTTTTTAAGTCTACGTTTTATGTCTAGTTTGGTATCAAGTTGTTCTATAAAAAGTTATTGAAGTAGTCTTTGTTTGAATTGAGACAACAGGGGAGGGTTACTGGTGATCCAGAGAGCTGAAATGCACTGACGAGCTAGCATGATGCAGAGGGTAAGGAGGGGGTGAGTGGTACTATTCCCTCCCTCTCGTGTAAGCAGAAGAACTGTCTTTAAGTCAAAGACTAAGTCAAAATGTAGTGTTATTCTAATCCAGTATTGTACCTGGCCCCAAAAGCGTTTGACTAGCGGGCAATCAAAGAAGTAGTGGCCAATTGTAGGCTTAGGCAAACTACATTTAATGCAACAGTTCGGGTGTGTGGGATTCCAATGTGCCAAGCGTGCTGGGGTGATGTAGTCTCCATGAAGGATTCTAACCTGCATCTCCCTATGGGTGATTGCCATACTAGCCTTTTTAGTCAAAACTAGACTATTTTTAATGTCGTCAACAGTAACGTATCTCATAACTGCACTTCTTATTCTAGTTTCAATATTAACAATAGTAGATTCTGCAGTATGCCCAAGCAGTTTCTGATAAATCGGGGATAGGGAAAAATGTCTCAGTTTGAAGGCTGTATGTACAATAGAAAAAGGAAACCAGAAACCAGGGTCTTGTGATATTAAGGAGTTTGCATAGTATCTACACTGTAGGTATGCATAAAAGTGAGGGTTAGGCAAGTCAAATTTGTTCTTCAGGTCTTGAAATGTTCTGATAGTATGAAAAAGTGGGTCTAACAATGCGCCAACAGAGTTGATGCCTACCGCTTTCCATAATTGGAATGGTGCCATCTTGTTCCCTGCTGGGAAGTCTCTATTACCCACCAGAGGGATATATTTTGGGGAGGGACCCTTCCTGTCTAAGTATCTCAAAAGCCTGCCACCAAGCCTTTAATATGTCTTTGTACATTAAGTTATGTTTATGTTCAGGTGGGAAATCTCGAAGAGGGATATATGGCAGGAACGCCAAAGAATGCGACCCCACCACAGCCTCCTCCAGGGAAAGGTCTGAAAAGTGTGTGGTACCCAGTTGCCAGTCTAATGCTAGATGTATTAACCCCTTAATGACCACAGCACTTTTCCATTTTCTGTCCGTTTGGGACCAAGGCTATTTTTACATTTTTGCGGTCTTTGTGTTTAGCTGTAATTTCCCTCTTACTCATTTACTGTACCCACACATATTATATATTGTTTTTTTCGCCATTAAATGGACTTTCTAAAGATACCATTATTTTCATCATATCTTATAATTTACTATAAAAAAATTATAAAATATGAGGAAAAAATGGAAAAAAACACACTTTTTCTAACTTTGACCCCCAAAATCTACAACCACCAAAAAACACCCATGCTAAATAGTTTCTAAATTTTGTCCAGAGTTTATAAATACCCAATGTTTACATGTTCTTTGCTTTTTTTGCAAGTTATAGGGCCATAAATATAAGTAGCACTTTGCTATTTCCAAAACACTTTTTTCAAAATTAGCGCTAGTTACATTGGAACACTGATATCTTTCAGGAGTCCCTGAATATCCCTTGACATGTATATATATTTTTTTAGAAGACATCCCAAAGTATTGATCTAGGCCCATTTTGGTATATTTCATGCCACCATTTCACCGCCAAATGCGATCAAATAAAAAAAAAAGTAAAATTTTTCCAAATTTTAGGTTTCTCACTGAAATCATTAACAAACATTTTGTGCAATTATGGCACAAATGGTTGTAAATGCTTCTCTGGGATCCCCTTCGTTCAGAAATAGCAGACATATATCGCTTTGGCGTTGTTTTTAAGTAATTAGAAGCCCGCTAAATGCTGCTGCACACCACAAGTGTATTATGCTCAGCAGTGCACGGGTTAATTAGGGAACTTGTAGGGAGCTTGTAGGGTTAATTTTAGCTTTAGTGTAGTGTAGTAGACAACCCCAAGTATTGATCTAGGCCCATTTTGGTATATTTCAGGCCACCATTTCACCGCCAAATACGATTAAATTAAAAAAAAATAGTCAACTTTTTCACAAACTTTAGGTTTCTCACTGAAATTATTTAGAAACAACTTGTGCAATTATGGTACAAATGGTTGTAAATGATTCTCTGGGATCCCCTTTCGTTCAGAAATAGCAGACATATATGGCTTTGGTGTTGCTTTTTGGTAATTAAAAGGCCGCTAAATGCCACTGCGCACAAAACGTGAATTATGCCCAGCAGTGAAGGGGTTAATTAGGTAGCTTGTAGGGAGCTTGCAGGGTTAATTTTAGCTTTAGTGTAGAGATCAGCTTCCCACCTGACACATCAGACCCCCTGATCCCTCCCATAGAGCTCTCTTCCCTCCCCCACCCCACAATTGTCCCCGCCATCTTAAGTACTGGCAGAAAGTTCCAACCCGCCATTAAGGTAAGGTTGTTGCAATTTTAAGGCTGCTATACGAGTTTCCTTTCCTTTCCAAATAAATGATTGTATTGCTTTGTTGGTCATTAAGAGATCTTCTTTAGAAAGTAGAAAGGGTAACATCAGCAGTGGGTATAGTATCTTAGGTAGAATAGACATTTTAACAAGGTTAATACGACCCAATAGGCTAAGGGGGAGCTTAATCCAAGTTCTTAAATGAGATTGCAGTTGGATACATTGTTTTGTAATATTTAGGTCATATATTTTGTATGGGTTCCTATGCAACTCTATCCCCAAATAAGTTAGGGTGTTGGGTTGAACAGTAAAAGGGAATTTGGAATTGTCAAATTTATGATCAGTTAACCATTAGATTTCCGATTTACTCATATTGACCTTATATCCTGCAAAGTCTCCAAACATCTGTAGGTATATGAAGAGAGGTGTTTGTAACAAAGAGAAGCATGTCATCAGCATATAAAGCCATGTGTAGTGCATGCCCATTTATAGACATTCCTGGATATATTTGTTTTAGCTTAAGGGCCAAAGGCTCCAGGGCAAAATAAAAAAGTAGAGGGATAGCGGGCAACCCTGACGGGTACCCCTCTGCAGATTGAAGGGGGGGAGAGAAGGCCATTGACCAGGATATTTGCGGTGGGAGCAGAATAGATTTTACCTAGGAATTGAAGAAACGGCCCTTCAAAATGATACTGTTTAAGGGTATTAAATAAATGTGTCCATTCCACTCTATTGAAGGCCTTCTCTGCATCAAGCGATAACAGGAAGGCCCCCTGGTTCTCTCCACATTGTCTCTGTCAAAGACCAAAATAGTCTGAATGCAGTAGAGAAGGGATACATTTTTTAAGTCTATTAGCGAGAATTTTCATGAGTATCTTGTAATCGGTGTTAAGTAGGGAGATAGGGCGATACGTCTCTGGGAGGGAGTGGTCTTTCCCGGGTTTAGGAATTGTTACAAACTGCTATTTGTAACTGGCCCTTTAAATGAAAAATTGCCCTGCTTCCATGGATTGTGGAGAAGCCTATTTGCCAGCCTCCTTCCTCATGACTATGGCCCCTGGAAGATTGTGCCCCTGAGAACGAATTAACTTTTATTGGGAGTGTATGGCCCTTTAAGAACCGTCTGGGGACATATTGTGACTTTGGTGAACAATGTCCCTTTAAGACTATGTCCCCAGACCTGTAAAATAGCTTGTCCCTGGCTTTCTCCCACTTGGTTCAGTGAATGGGACTTGCTGAGCCAGGTGCCACACAGGCAGAGTGTTCCACAGAGGGGGAGCACTGTTACAGAGGCATTGGTTTTCATTGTATGCCATTAAGAGTTAATTTTGTTGAGCTTCAAGAAGCTTTCTAAATGCAAGTTTGCTGGGATCAGCTCTAATTAAGTTTAGTGATAACACATTCCCATTGTCTAATCAGACTGCTAGTGATAAGGTGGACTGCATTGTTTTATTGTGTGTAATGTTATCTGCTGAAGTAATGTTGTGGCCTGTCAAAGGGTGTTGCCTCTCTATCTAAATGCATCAAATGTGTGATTGGGGATTTTATGCCTCCCCCTGAGAGTGTCTTTTTTGCATGTAACCTCAATAAAAACCAGGCTGTGTGTTCCAGCACATCAGACCTATTTTCACCCTCTAACTTGCAGCTTTGACTCATGTTTGTAGGGGACAGCTATATCACTACAGGGATTGCTATGTTTTTCATACTCCCTTAGCTACAGGGATTGCTACAGAAGGAAGAGGTTCACCTACTGGAGCCTGGTCGTAGGTCCAGGGCGCAGAGCAGACAGCGAGATACCAGTCCAGCAGCGGTGGTTCGTAGAGTCTGCATTACGTATGGTGGCTACGCAAGAGTTATAGTGTCTACGGTGCTGCTGCTCCTTTGGTGAGCGCTAGGAGCATCCTTTTCTACGGTCCAACTTCCAGCCAGCCTGGAGGAAACCGTAACAGGAATTAATGTGATGTGTGCTGAGGCAAATGAGGTAGAGGGAAGTGCATCTCCTAGGAACACCGCGTTAAAAACCCTAGAAAGGATAGGGGATATTTGAGGCGATAGAAGTCTGAAAAATTCTACTGGGAGTCCATCTGGGCCTGGCATCTTTCCCAGCAATAGGGATTTGATGGTAAATTGGATCTCTTCAGAAGATATAGGAGAATTAATTATCTCCAACTGCTCCGCAGAGAGTTGTGGTAATGCAATGGAACCCCAGAAGTTAATTTGCGAGTTTGGGTCTGTTGGTGGCTGGCTAGAGTACAATTGTAGATAATATGTCATCATACATCCTCAGGCATAGTATAGGTCTTTCCCCTGAACCTAAGTGCTGCTATATCTTTCTTAGTGTGGTGGGGTTTAACTAGGGTGGTCAATAACCTGCCCGCTTTATTACCAAAGCGGTAAAATTTGCTCGCAGTCTTTAGGAGACCCGATGCAGTCTTTTGTCTAACAAAGGCATCTAACTCTGCTTTGGCCGCTGTGTAAGAATCATACAAGTTACGTGTTTTGTGTGTGCAGTATGCCAAGTATGTCTGACATAATGTATTCTGTTAAGCGTTATGTGTATATTGGGTTCTACGTTTAAGGTCTGCTACATAGGATATAATATGTCCCGTGAGTACTGCCTTGGCTGTCTCCCAAAACAGCTGCGGGTTGTCTAAGTGCGCTAAGTTGTCTGTGTAAAAGTCATTCCATACATGTGTGAGGGTTTTCTGAAATGGTTCAGAGGTAATCAAATATGAGGGAATTCGGAGGCAGTTCCTTCCAGGACGTCTGTAAGAGTTCCCTTAAGTAATCTCTATTGGGACATGGTCCGAGATCATGATGTCATGAATGGTTTCTGAGGCCACCTATGTAACTAGAGTCTCAGCCACTAAAAAAAGGTCTATATGGGATAGTGAAGATTTAGCTTTGGATAAACATGTATAGTCCCTACTCTCCGGGTGTCTCCTGCGCCAAATGTCCACCATGGCCAGCGAGTTAGATAACAAGTTAAATACTTTACCCTCAAATCTCCCTTTGTAATTCCGCAACCTCTTGGCAGCAGGCACGTCTTGTACCCAGGTTCTATCTAGAAGAGGCTGTGGAGCTAAGTTAAAATCAACTCCAATTAATAGGTTCGAGCCCACAAACGGAATTAGGTTTTGTGTTAAGGTTTCCCAGAAGGTCATTATTTTAAGGTTGCATAGATTGTAATTGTTTGTGTCTATCGAAATGTGTGCTATAAGAAATCTACCCTCTGGCTCAACAACAGTTCTGTGTATCTCAACCTGCAGGCGTTTGCCAAACAATATTGCTAGACCTCTACTAGAGGAGTTATATGACAAATACAGAACTTTACCGACCCAATCACTTTTAAGTATTTCATGCTCTCCATCCTCTAGGTGGGTCTCCTGCAAAAGGGCAATGTCAGCCTTTAGTTTGCGCAGCTGGGTTAGGATTGATTTGCGTTTTATGGGAGAATTGATGCCACCCACATTGCAGGAAAGCAGCTTAAGTACCATAACCTAATGTAAGTAGGGGTCTAATAGTGGGCAGCGAGGAGGGAGAGGGGTGGAGGAGAGAGAGGGGGAGGAAAGAAGAAGAAGGGAAGAAAGAAAAAAAAAAGGGGGGGAGGAACACACCATTCAAGTTGAAAAACAATATTGCAGAAAAATACCTTCAGACATTTAATTAACTGAATCTTAACCTTTCACCTAGTTGGTGCAAATGGGAGTCGACTACTGGGTAATGAGGGATGATGAACATTAGGCGCAGAGATTGTACGAATATGGATACATAAAAGTAAGTGTACTCTGCGGCATAAAATAGTAGACTTAGATATATAGTTGCTAAGATAATTATAGATAATACTGTAAATATTAGAACTCTAACACTAAACAGCAAATTAAACAAATATAACCAATCACAATTAAACTTTTTCCCTTTGCAGAGGTGCCTCAGTAGAGTGAAATAAACATATATAATAATGGAATTGGGATTGACACATTTGTTGAAACAAATATAAACAAACCTATCAACAAATCTATAACAAATAAAACTAAAAAGCCCTTTTGAGGTGATATGTTCCCAGATAACCCAGGAATAAGAACCTGCGTTCTGGTGAGTCTCAGTCTCAAACCTCTAAGGGAACTACACCCCAAATAGAAAAACAAAATATACATATCTTATCCAGATGGGAAATATAGCTTCTAGTCTCGACTCTGGTTCAGCCCAAGTCTCTGTTGCTTGCTCTGGGTGAGTGTTGGTTGTTGATCTCAGTGGCAAGAAATGCTTCCAAGGCTTGCGGCCAGTGAAAATACTTTGGGCCTGCAGTGGTAACCAGCCGCAGTTTAGCTGGGTATAGGAGGGCCACCTGGCGGTCTTGTTCATGCAATTTTGAACATAGTGGGGCAAAATCTTTTCTTCTCTTGGTGACCTCCATGGAATAATCTTGAAAGAGCAGGAAGCAATTGACTTCGTATTCGACTGATTTCTTTGTTCTATAGGCTTGAAGGAGTAGATTTTTTCCTGAAAGTTCAGGCATTTGAAGATCACTTGCCTTGGCTTACCCCTATCATTTGGTAGAATGTCCGGGCCCACTCTATGGGCGCGCTCTATGTCAATTGGGAGATGATCAGCAGATACCCCAAAAAGTTTTGGGACGGTGACAGCCACAAATTCCATAAGTGCTTTGCCTTTGACAGATTCAGGTACCCCTATTATACGCAGATTATTATGACGACTCCTATTCTATAAGTCTTCAACACGGTCTAGTAGGTACTGATTCTGTTTTACAATCCGTTTAATCGAAATGTCAGCACTAGATTCTTTGTCCTCTACCTCTGAGATGCGGTTTTCTGCTGTTGATATGCGTGTAGAGAACTGTCGGACCTCACTTGTTAAATTGTCCATACATGCTTGCAAAGAGTCTATTCTAGGCAGGAAGAAAGATTTTAGCTCTTGCATTAGGGTTGTGTGATCCCCAAGCTGTGAGGTCTGTTGTTCGGGTTGTGGATGTATGTCTATTTGTGAGTCCATTAGCTGGCGTGTTTTTTTTTTCAGCCGCTTTTGATTTGTGACTCATTGTGTTGGTATGAGTTGATGATATTTTTCGAAAGTATTGGTCCACTCTCATGAGAAGAAGTTGTGGTTGCGTGCAAGGTTACAGGCTAACCACACAATGCAGGCTCAAAATGTTCAAATCACACTGTTAGGGTTCAGAGATTCACACACCCATGAATACTGCATCTTTAAGAGTATAACTGCTGTCCTGCAGGGAGTTTGTAGTTATGGTTCTTTATATACCAGTTTATACACCAGTTTAAGGCCCCTTACTCTTGTCAGAATGCGGCGCCCACGTGGGCAGAAGAAATGGATGTTTCTCGGGGCCTATCACTTGGTAATATAGGAAGCAAAGTGGGAGCGCACCAAAAAAACTGTGAGGCAGGTCCCTTTTATTTAGCCCACTAAATATGTCTCTCTGTACAGTGTTGCAAAATCAAGGCTCGTGCCAGAATATACAGGCCACCAGCTTTCCACCTACTTGTATGATCCAGGTAAGTTGTGGGCGAGTTGCAGTTCGTAATGCGGCCTTATTGTCACCCACGTTGTCCGGTGAAGTAGCTGTTTGCTGGGGCTCGTTACCGAGCGGACGTTTGACTCTCTGAGCTTTTGTTGTTAAGGCTGGTATTATAGTGACCTGACCAGTTCTCAGTCGGAGCTTCTGCGGCGTGTCCACCGCGTGGATTGAAAATTGTGTTGCGCAACCAGGGGCTAGGGCGGATGTTGGGCCCTTCACAATGGAGTTGTCGGCTAGTGATGACCATAAGATGTGTCCCCTAGCAAGACAGGAATCTGTGGGGGGCCAACTAGCAGCAAGATCCGAGAAAATAGGGGATATTTTTGCAAGGATGCACAGAGCTCTTGTTATCTGCTGCCAGTCAGCTGTCCTGCCCACCGGGAGTCCCCGGGCATGCAATTTTAAACAACTTTCCAATTTACTTGTATCATCAAGTTTGTTTAGTTCTCTTGTTATTCTTTGTTGAAAGCTAAACCTCGGTAGGCTCATATGCTGGTTTATAAGCCCTTCAAGGCCGCCTCTAGTATCAGTGTGTTTTGACAGTTTTTTACAGCAAGACAGTGTTAGTTCATGTGTGCCATATAGATAACATTGTGCTCACTCCCATAGAGTAATTTAGTAGTCAGCACTGATTGGCTAAAATGCAAGTCTGTCAAAAGAGCAGAGATAAAGGGGCATTCTGCAGAGGCTTAGATACAAGGTAATCACAGAGGTAAAATCGTATATTAATATAACAGCGTTGCTTATGCAAATGGATAATAAAGGGATTATTTAGCTTTATAAACAATAAACAGTAGACTGTCCTTTTAATAGTAGGCCTTTATTCTTATTTTTAAATGGCATTTATTTTACATATTTGAATAAAAATAAAACATTCCTTATAATTCAAATCTACATTTGCTTTATGTACACCATATATGTAGCTTAAAAGAAAAGCAATATAAAAGTATAGTGCATTGCCAGTTGAATAAAACACTATAAAGCTGAACTGCCATTTATAAATGGTTTTTTCATTTTAGATGATTCCCATCCTTGACGAATTCTTGTAATTCTTTTGTCTATACATGGACAAATAAGGATGACTTTTAAGACAAGAACAATGCAAGGAACAACAAGAGACAATGTATATGCAGGAGGCAGACACCATCTGAATCTATCTAAATGAATGAATTTGTCCCAGCCAAAAATCAGCGCATGTCCTGTGCACAACACCAAGGTAACGTATCCAAGTTTTGACTGAAAAAAAGGAATATAGAAATTGTTAAACTGCAGTTATTAATCGTACATATTTAATTTGTCTACATAACCTGTCTACACAATATCTTCCAAAATTTTAAATGTATCATGTCTCAATATTGATTGATTTTCTTGACTTCAATTAGAAAATAGCTGAATATAATTGTCTTAAAGGGACACACAAGTCAAAATAAAACTTTCATAATTCAGATCGAGCATGTAATTTTAAACAACTTTCCAGTTTACTTCCATTAACAAAATGTGCACAGTCTTTTTATATTTACACTTTTTGAGTCACCAGCTCCTACTGAGCATGTGCAAGAATTCACAGAATATACATATTTGAATTTGTGATTGGCTGGAGGAGTGTAAATAGACATAACTGGGAAATTTGTCATAAACAATATACTACTCATTTGAAGTTCAGTGTGGAGATATAATATAATAATAATAGGGCAAGGCGATACAGGGTACTCACATGTGTCAAAGGCACTCAATTATGCCCATAGAAGCAGGCTGGTTTTTTATCAGCAACCCAGCTGGCTGAACTCTGGTAATGCTGGAACTCAGGATCCACAGCATGCAATGTAGGTAGAGGAAACCCTCCAGGTAGCGTAAGCTCAAAGATTAAAGGGACACTGATGTAGGGTAATATTTTTTCTTTCGTGATTCAGATAGAACATGCAATTTTAAGCAACTTTCTAATTTACTCATATTATAACATTTTCTTCATTTTCTTCATTCTACATTCTTTATTTGAAATGCAAGAATGTAAGATTAGATGCTGGACAATTTTTGGTGAACAACCTGGGTTGTTCTTGCTGATTGGTGGATAAATTCACCAACCAATAAACAAGTGCTCTCCAGGGTCTGATGCAAAAATAAAGCTTAGATGCCTTCTTTTTTCAAATAAAGATAGCAAGAGGACAAAGAATAATTGATAATAGGAGTAAATTAGAAAGTTGCTTAAAATTGCATGCTCTATCTGAACCACGAAAGAAAAAATGTGGGTTCAGTGTCCCTTTAACACTTAAGCAATGAGTGTGTTAACCTAAGTGATATAGGATATAGTGACTCGACTTGCATCCAACTCTATGAGTGATAGAATATACAACTAGTTCACCCTTATGATCTCACGATCGTGATCAAAACAAACCAACTTTCGAATATTTAGTAAAAAAGTGTGCCACCATATGAGGGCGTCTGTATTAACAAAGGGTTAGATAGATGCAGTTGCACCAATTGTGATCTAGATGGATGGCTTACTGGTTAATAATTATTACCTTCTATATACAACCCACTGACGGCCACTAAGTCTCCGCTGCTCTGTAGCTCTGATATAAGCCACGTCCCCAACAAAGATCCTGATAGACTTGATGTCATAGTGACGTCATAGAGCAGGCATTAAAGGGACAGTCTACACCAAAATTGTTCTTATTTTAAAAAGATAGATAATCCTTTGATTACCCATTCCCCGTTTTTTCATAACCAACACAGTTATATTAATATACTTTTTACCTCTGTGATTACCTTGTATCTAAGCCTTTGCAGACAGCCTCCTTATCTAAGTGCCTTTGACAGACATGCAGTGTAGTCAATCAGTGAAGACTCCTAAATTACTTCACGAGAGTGAGCACAATGTTATCTATATGACACATGTGAACTAGCACAGTCTAACTGTGAAAAACTTTCAAAATGCTCTGAGCTAGGAGACAGTTTTCAACTGTTTAGAAATCAGTTTGAGCCTAGCTAGGTTTAGCTTTTCAAAAATACCACCAAGGGAACAAAGTAAATTTGATGATAAAAGTAAATTGGAAAGTTGTTTAAAATTGCATGCCCTATCTGAATCATGAAAGTTTAGTTTTGACTTTACTGTCCCTTTAACTATATGTAGCAGCCTGTTATCAATACAAGAGGCTTAAAGGGACGATGAACCCAAATGTTTTCTTTTATGATTCAGATAGAGCATGACATTTTAAGCAACTTGTTATACATTTTTCTTCGTTCTCTTGCTATCTTTATTTTTTTAATGTAAATCTTAGCAGCCAGCCCATTTTAGGTTCAGCACCATAGGCTTACATTTACCCACCAATAAGCAAGCATAACCCAGGTTCTCAACCAAAAATGGGCCGGCTCCTATGCATCACATTCCTGCTTTTTAAATAAAGATAACAAGAGAACGAAGAAAAATTGAAAATACGAGTAAATTAGAAAGTTGCTTAAAATTGCATGTTCTATCTAAATTATAAAAGAAAAAAAAAATTGGGTTTAGTGTTCCTTAACCCCTTAATGACAACTGATGTACCAGGTAAGTCCTGCAAAAACTGTCAGTTAGTGACAATGGACGTACCTGGTACGTCAGTTGTCTAAGAGAGTGCTGGAAACTATTGCAATCGCTTCCAGCAGCTCTCAGGGTATTGCAGTGAAGCCTCGATATTGAGGCATCCTGCAATACCCTTTAAAAAGCATCCGATGCAGAGAGAGCCACTCTGTGGCCCTCTCTGCAACGGTAGCGATGGTGCCATTCATTGGTGGGTGGGTGGGAGCTTACAAGGGAGGCGGGTGGGCGACCCATGGCTACCCGGCATCCGGTTCCTGCAAGTGCATTGTGTATGCCGGATGCTGGGAGCATGCGGAGGGTAGGCCTGCGGGGGCGTGTGCAGCAACCACTGCCACCAATGATTACTGTTAAGAGGGAGGGGGGGCAGAAAACTTTTTAAAAAAAAAATAAAATAATAGGATCTGGTAGGGTTAGGGGGATGGGGGTATTTGGGGGGGGGCAGCTACACTACAGAAAAAGCTGTAATAAAAAAAAAAAACACAAAAAAAACGTTATTTTTGGGGGAAAACTGGGTACTGGCAGACAGCTGCCAGTACCCAAGATGGTGGCAAATAGGTAGGTGGGGAGGGTTAGAGAGCTGTTTGGGGGGGATCGGGGAGGTTGGGGGCTAAGGCAGGGGTGAAAATTGTGAAAAATTTAACTTTTTTTTTTTATTTGCTCCAATTTGGCGGTCAAATGGTGGCATGAAATATACCAAAATGGGCCAAGATCAATACTTTGGGTTGTCTACTACACTACACTAAAGCTAAAATTAACCTTTCAATGTCCCTACAAGCTCCCTAATTAACCCCTTCACTGCTGGGCATAATACATGTGTGGTGCACAGCGGCATTTAGTGGCCTTCTAATTACCAAAAAGCAATGCCAAAGCCATATATGTCTGCTATTTCTGAACAAAGGGGATCCCAGAGAAGCATTTACAACGATTTGTGCTATAATTGCACAAACTGTTTGTAAATAATTTCAGTGAGAAACCTAAAGTTTGTGACAAAATTTGTGAAAAAGTGAACCATTTTTTTTATTTGCTCGCATTTGGCAGTGAAATGTTGGCATGAAATATACCAAAATGGGCATAAATCAATACTTTGGGTTGTCTTCTAATAAAATATATATGCATATCAAGGGATATTCAGAGATTCCGGACAGATATCAGTGTTCCAATGTAACTAGTGCTAATTTTGAAAAAAAGTGGTTTGGAAATAGCAAAGTGCTACTTGTACTTATTGCCCTATAACTTGCAAAAAAGCAAAGAACATGTAAACATTGGGTATTTCTAAACTCAGAACAAAATTTAAAAACTATTTAGCATGATTGTTTTTTGGTGGTCGTAGATCTGTAACAGATTTTGAGGGTCAAAGTTAGAAAAAGTGTGTTTTTTTCCATTTTTTTTTATAGTAAATTATAAGATATGATGAAAATAATGGTATCTTTAGAAAGTCCATTTAATGGCGAGAAAAATTGTATATATTATGTGTGGGTACAGTAAATGAGTAAGAGTAAAATTACAGCTAAACACTAACACTGCAGAAATGTAAAAATAGCCCTTGTTCTTAAGGGTAAGAAAATTGAAAAATGGTCCGGTCATTAAGGGGTTAAAGGGGAAAAATGGGATAACGTGTAAAAAAGATATAGGGGATATGTGGGGAGTAGGCCACCTAAGAGATAATGTCATAAAAGTGAAACTAGGTGATTAGGTATATATTGGGAAAATGAAAAAACCCCATAAAAATATGTTGTGTATGTCAGGTTCTGTGTAGTGTGCTGATTTATAGTGGAGACAGCATTTGGGTACATTTAACACTAAGGGGCCCATTTATCAAGCTCCAAACAGAGCTTGTGGGCCCCTGTTTCTGGCGAGTCTTCAGACTCGCCAGAAACACAAATTATGAAGCAGCGGTCTAAAGACCGCTGCTCCATAACCCTGTCCGGCTGCTCTGAGCAGGCGGACAGGAATCGCCGGAAATCAACCCAATCGAGTACGATCGGGTTGATTGACACCCCCCTGCTGGTGGCCGATTGGCAGGGGAGTGTCAGCAGGGGGCGGCGTTGCACCAGCAGCTCTTGTGAGCTGCTGGTGCAATGTTAAATGCGGAGAGTGTATTGCTCTCCGCATTTAGCGAGGTGTTGCAGACCTGATCCGCACTGGTCCTGTGAAAGGAAAAAAAAACAGTGTATAAAGAGACAAGTTTGATAGTATAATGAATGATTTGACCACTAGTGAATAAAGTGTGGTAATTAGCTAATATCTAATAAGCCTGAAGCTAACGGTGAGTGATTTACAATGTGGCATCTAGGAACATAACCACATGACCCAACTGCTGACAATTACAACTGCTATTGCATTGTCTTTTTATCATGCATCTTTACTGTATGTACTTGTCCTTTAAGCAAGTTAAACAGTAATAAGAATTTTGATGCTCTTTTATTAGACATGGGACAATTATCTATAGAGTTAATGATTATTATATGCCGAGATTTGTTAAAAATTAGTCACTATACAATTACAAGTAGCATGTTAAATTTTTTGCTCCTGTGTTAATTTGTGCGCAATCAAATTTATCTCTAGCCGGGTTAGTGCGACTGAAGACCTCGCATAAAGGATTTGGGCTAACATAATAGTTGTACCAAACACAACATAAATACATTAAAATAAACAGTTACACTCAAATATATATTTATATTATGTGATAAAAAATATTCATATAAATATTAATATTTTTTTTAATAAGGATTCAAAGGTATATAGATATATGACAATATATCAATATATAATTCTAAAACCAGAAAGTCTCAAATAGACTTTTATTTTTAATTATGTGTTTTACTGTGTATTTACTGTTATTCATGTTGCGTTAGTGCACTTGAAAAATTTGTTTACTTAGCCACATTAACCCGACATGAGTATATTGAAAAATATTGATAATCAATTTAAATAATTATTATAGATGTATTTTAAAATACTAAAAAATCAATAGAATATATATGTGCATTTTACAGTAAGTATAATAATTATGAATAATTATTATTATTTTTTCATTATTTTGTATTTAATATTTACATAACACACCCTAAGATAACTAATTATTCATGTGCGCTAACCCGACACTACTTTAGATTTACATTGTGAACCCGGAAGTGCTTTATGCAGATTCTACATTCCAATGTTCTTTTTATTTTTAAAAATATATTTATTTATCTGATAATGTTATCTATATGAATATATATATACAGGTATTTAAAATAAAAATACAATTTTCCTGTATGTGAAGAACATTGGAATGTGAAATATTAATAACTCCTTCTGGGTATAGCGCTGTGGGTTATATGTGGTATCTGGTTAGCGAGTATTTCTTTTTTTTCTTCTGCACTTTCAATTGAAGTCTTTGGGGAGAAGTTAATGTGGTTGCAATATCCATAGTGCTTTAGATAATGCGCGTTGGGTTTTGCTTGAGCGCAACATCTTTACTCTCAATTTGTAATACGTGCACTAATACGTGCAAAAAATCTTTGCTTCTGGCGCTGTTATATCTTGATCTAAATTGCTAAATAGTGTACCACTTGTAACCTGGCCCTCTGTTTACTGATTAAAATAAAAAAATATTTTCAAAATGTATCTGAGTTTTGAAAAACTTAAGTTTTATGATCTCTTTAGCCAATTCAAATCTGTTTTTATGTTTTTTAAAATCAACTTTGTACTAAGTTTACATAGTAAATAGCCAGTGGAAATATGGTTAAAAAAATCTGAATGTTTAATTAAGAACCAAAGCTCACTGTCAAGTAAATTTAATGCAAATCCACAATTTTTAAACAACAGAGGGCATGTTCTAAAATGATCCTTTTGGTTGCCAGTGGCATTATTCAGAAATATTTCTAATCTTTTAAATGAAACCTTTGCTACAATTAAATTTCTTTACTATAGTAGTTTGACAGATGCAAAGCATGCATCTTGAAATGTCTAACTTTATAGAAACTTAGAAACATAGATTTTGACAACAGATAAGAGCCATAGGCCCAACAAGTGTATCCAATGTTTCCTAAAAGTATAAACATATCTAGTTGGTAGGATAGCCTTATGCGTATCCCAGGCATTCTTGAAGGCTCACACAGTGTTTGTCATTACCACCTCTTGTAGAAGTTTATTCCATAAATCAATCATCCTTTCTGCTAAGAAGTAGTTTCTTAAATTATTCCTAAACCTAATACCCTTCAGCTTGCGATCATGACCCTTAGTTCTTGAATTTTGTTTTTTAATAAGACATGCTCACAGCCTCAGCTTTACTAAGCCCCTTAAAATAGTTGAAATTTGCTTTCATTTGACCTCTTTCCCTTCTCTCCTCTAAGCTATAAATATTTAGCTAATTGAACCCTTCTTTGCACAGATTCCAGTTGATTTATATCCTTTTGGAGATATGGCCTCCCGAACTGCACACGATACTCAAGGTGAGGCTTAACTAGTGATCTGTATATTTTTATAAGAACCTTACTATGTCTGCTGCAAACACTTCTACCAATACAACCAAGCATTCCACTGACCTTACTTGCTGCAATACTACACTGTTTACTTAATTTTAAATCATCTGAAATAGTAATTCCCAAGTTCCGTTCCTCATTTGTAACAGTCAGTAAAGTGTCATTGAGTCTGTAATTAATGTTTGGATTTTTCTTTTCTAAATACATCATTTTGCACTTTGCAGTGTTAAACTTTAGATCCCTGTTATTTGTCCAAGCCTTCAATTTTTCTTATTTGGTCCACCCTTCCTAAAACATCTACTCTATTATTTATTTATTTATAAAATATTTTACGAGGAAGGATACATTGAGATTTCTCTCGTTTTCAAGTATGTCCTGGGACCACAAAACATTGCATTGATACAATAGGGTACAATAAAATACAAAACAATAATAATATACAATATATTCAAACATTTAACATAGAACTGGTAGGAAATATGTAATCAACCATGACAAGCACATTCTGTTTTGAGATACGTAGAGATGGATCTCTTAAAGGCTATTAGGCTTGGGGAAGTTTTTCAAGTATGAGGGAGGTCATTCCATAATTGTGATGCTCTGTAGGAAAAGGAGGATCGAGCTGATTTCTTTTTGTATTGCGGCAAGCTAAATAATGTGCTGTTATTGGATCGGAGGTTATAGGAGGTGGGAATAGCAGGGTAGAGCATTCTGCTCAGGTAGGGTGGGACCTTCCCAGAAAGGCTCTTAAACACAAGACAGGAAAGATGGAGGGTGCGTCTGGATTCCAGCAACAGCCAGTTTAGTTCTTTTAGCATGTCACAATGGTGGGTCCTGTAGTTACATTGTAGCACAAAGCGGCAGAATGTGTTATACAATGCATTTAGTTTATTAAGGTGAGTTTGCGGTGCAGGTGCATATACTATGTCCCCGTAATCCAAGATAGGCATCAGCATTTGCTGTACAATCTTTTCCTTTCCTATAGGGCTGAGGCAGGATTTGTTTCTGTCCCAGACACCTAGTTTTGGATAAAGTTTAGATGCAAATTTTTCTATGTGGAGGCCAAAAGATAGATGGGGGTCTAACAACATACCTAAGTATTTAAAAGAGTGGACTGCGGTCAGCGTGCAATTGGATTTTGTTTTGATGCGAAGATGGAAATTTTGTAATTTGTGTAATTTAGGTCCCGTTCCAAAGATCATTGTGACAGTTTTGTCACTGTTTAGGAAGAGTTTGTTTTTTGAGATCCACTTTTCTACCTTTGTGAACTGGTCTTGGAGCACTGCTTCAAGCTGTGACAGATCGGAATTGTTTGCATAGATTACCGTGTCATCTGCGTACATGTGTACAGTTGAGGATTTGCTGACATTAGGCAGATCATTTATAAATAATGTGAATAGTAGGGGGCCGAGAAAGGAACCTTGGGGTACACCACACGTGACTGGGAGAGGGAGGGAGTCACTGTCAGAAATGGAGACATATTGTGATCGATCCGATACATATGATCGAAACCAGGACGATCAACAATACCAGAGTTTTTTAGTTTGAGCAATAGTATGTCGTGGTCTACTGTGTCAAAAGCCTTTGCAAAATCAAGGAAAATAGTTCCAGTTAGGTCTCCTTGTTCCATGCCAGTTTGGATGTCGTTGCAAACATTTAGGAGGGCAGTTGTAGTGGAGTGATTCGGGCAGAAACCTGATTAATCAGGGGTCAGATAGTTAGATTGCTGGTAATACTCACATAATTGCGTATGGACGCATTTTTCTAAGATTTTTGACAATACTGGGAGCAAAGATATAGGGCGATAATTAGAAACCAAGGTTAACTCCCCACTTTTATGGATAGGCACTACTCTTGCAGTTTTCCAAAGTTTGGGTATGTATCCAGACACCAAGGATTCATTAATTAGGGTTGTGACCGGTTTAGCAATTGCCGGCGCACTGAGCTTCAACAGCATTGCTGGAATTTGATCAGGTCCAGACTGGTTTTTTATTTTAGATTATTAAGGTGTTTCTTAATGACATTGATGGGTACAAGTCTAAAATTGAACTTCTCTATATTGGATCTTTTGGGGCCTGATCCATATTTGTAGTTTCAGGATGCGTGCCATTTATTAGTTTGTCAATCAGGGTGGTGGAGCATCTGACAAAATAACTATTAAAGGCATTTGCTACTTTTAAGTGGAGTTGCAGTGTATGGTTGCCCACATTGACAGTGGGGGTTAGGAGTGGATTGGAGGATTTTTTAAGTTATTTATGAGTTTCCAAAACTTTCTAGCGTTTGATATGTTATTGTTCAGATTTTCACAAAAATATTGGGCCTTGGCCAATTTTGTTTGTTTAGTGCATATATTTCACCATTGTCTATATACACAGTGATCATTCATAGAGCCTGTATGCTTGAACTTTGACCACAATGAATCCCGAAACTGGTACATTTGAATGAGGTCAGCTGTGATCCAATTCAAGTGTGCTCCTTTTACTCTCACCTTACGCAGCGGGGCATGTAAATTCCAAACTTGTAGGAGCTCAGACTGAAAGAATTCAACTGCAGAGTCTAGATCAGGGATTAAGTTTAATCTGTGCCAGGGGAGGTTCTGGATGTCAATTAGAAAAGATTGAAGATTCCATTTTTTGAAGGATCTGGTGACTTTTACCTTGGGAGAGGATTTAGTTGCCTTTATTTTGCGCACGCAATACACTAAGCAGTGGTCACTGAAATTGTTATGGAGAACATCTGCCTCCTGGATTCGGTCGGGAGAAATGGAGAGAATCCAGTCGAGCAGGGTATGATTTTGGCTTTTGATGTTTATGCGAGTTGGGGAGGAGATTAATTGCGTTAGCTGCAAAGATTTAAAGAGCGAGCAACAACTATTATTTTTTGGATTCAGCCAATCAATATTAAAATCTCCAAAAACCAAAATTTCACTTTTTGGGTTTTGAGCTATGGTTTCACTAAGGAGATGTGCTATGTCCGAAATGTAATGGACAGGCGAGCTAGGTGTGCAGTAGATTCCTGCAACAATGATTGATTTACGGCACGGGATCTCAATTGTGCCAGAAAGGAAATCAAAGGTGGCAGGAGAGCTATATTTTTGTAAGGGGGTGTAGTTTGTGGAAATGTCAGCATAAATTACAATGCCGCCTCCTCTCTTTGCTCTATCATTTCTATGGCATGAGTACCCATGTATTGCAATGGCAGAGTCAGGTATTTTTGCGGTTAGCCACGATTCAGAGATCACAATGATTTTGGGCTTGTAATGCGAACACCAAGCTTGCAGTGCATCGATTTTTGGTAGTAAGCTGCAGATATTACAGTGCACAAAGGAGAGGCCTTTTTAGCTGGAAGGCTAGGAATGGAATTTGTTGCTGGACCAGGGTTAGACTCTACATCATTTGCAAGGGCAAGTAACATAAGGAATAGGAATTTGGAAATCATTTTTGTTTGGCCATATAGTGAATGTAATACTTTATAATTTTGTGAGGTGGGGGTAGGAGGGTTATTTTTTAACAACCCTCCACCAGCACTCAGCAGATAAGTTACAGCAACAGAGCAGGCCATGGTGTATGATAATGTGTTTTCCAGTTTGAGGTGTGTGTTTATGGTGGTAATGATAGGAACAAAATTGGAGTGAGAAAAGAGTTATCATGAATAACAGTATGGTCATATTTGGATTAAAATTATTACAATTTTTTGTATCATCTGCAAACAAACCGTTTACTATTATCCCTGATAAATATGTTAACCAAAAAAATTCCCAGAACTGAGCCTTGAGGAAGACCACTATTAACTGCCCCCTCTACTGAATGTAGTCCATTTTCTAAGACACTCTGTTTTCTATCCTACGCCAGCATTCCACCCAGTTCACAATTTTTGAGTTTAGACCTGGAGATAGTTTCTTGTGTGGGACAGTATCAAATCTAGATTTGTTAAATCAACTGTTCCACCCTTGTCTAATATTTTTGCAAGTTACAATTCTTTCTTTTATGAGAGTTTCCATTAATTTCCCTACTAATGCATTTAAACTGACTGGCCTATAGTCTTCCCTACTACCCTTTTTATGAAGAGGCACTACATTACAGATCAGTTAATCGGGCAGCTAGCACAGAACAAACTTGGGTACAGTTTGTACAGTAAGGATGGATTGCACCTGAATGACATGGGTGCAGGTGTGTTGGAGAAAAGGATGGTAGCACATTTAGAGAATCTTTCAACTAGGCAAAGGGGGGGAGGGTCAGTTAGAACACAATAGAACAGAGAAATCAGTCTGTGAATATGTCACTACCTTAATATCTCAAGGAAGGGATGACTTAAGAAATGTTACATTAGAAAGTATAGAGGAAAGCACACCAAGTAGCAGCAGAAAGCATATGAAAATTAAGTGTATGAAAACAAATGCAAGAAACATGACAGGTAAAATGGGGGAGCTGATGCTCTTAGTTACAGAAGAGGACTATAATGTTATCAGTATAACTGAAATTTGGTGGGATGATTCACATGACTGGGCAGTTAACTTAGAAGGGTATACTTTATTTAGGAGTGACAGGAATAATAAAAGGGGTGGAGGAATCTGCATGTATATTAAACCTAATCTTAAACCTACAATAAGGGAAGATATTTATGGTACAAGTGACAATGTAGAGACAATGTGGGTTGAAATAAAGAGTGGGGGGAAAAATCCTAAAAAAATATTACTAGAAACATGCTACAAGCCCCCCCACCCCACCCCACATTAGTGACCCGTAGGAAACTCAACTACTAATCCAAATAGGTAAGGCTGCTAATAACAGTGCTGTAATTATGGGAGATTTTAACTACCCTGATATAAACTGGGCCAATGAAACCAGTAATTCTGCTAAGGGGGATAGATTTTCAAATGTTCTCAGGGATAATTTCTTGTCACAATTAAAGGGACATAATACTCATATGCTAAATCACTTGAAACTGATGCAGTATAACTGTAAAAAGCTGACAGGAAAATATCACCTGAGCATCTCTATGTAAAAAAGGAAGATATTTTACCTCACAAGTTCCTCAGCTCAGCAGAGTAAGTTCTGTGTAAAAAGTTATACTCAGCTGCTCCCAGCTGCAGGTAACAAAATTAAAAAAATGAAGCAATGAACAGTAGCCAATCAGCATCAGCAGTGCTGAGGTCATGAACTCTTACTGTGATCTCATGAGATTTGACTTAACTCTCATGAGATTTCATAGTAAGCTTCCTTTACCTGATTGGTGAAATAATATGAGAGTGCACGATGCTAGTCCCTTCAGATGTCCCAGGACAAACACACTAAAATGCTGCTTAGAAATCCTTTACAATGGGAGGTGGCTACTGAGGAACTTTTGAGGTAAAATATCTTTCTTTTTTACATAGAGATGTTCAAGTGATATTTTCTAATCAGCTTTTTACAGCTATGCTGCATCACTTTCAAGTGTTTCAACATTTGGGTATTATGGCCCTTTAATAGAGGAGCCAACTAGGAGTAAAGCTATATTGGATTTAGTGCTATCAAACAATACAGATATAATATCAAACATAGAAGTCAAAGAATATTTGGGTAACAGCGATCATAACATGGTTACATTTGAAATCTCTTTTCATATGCAGTGTCTTAAAGGTTTAACTAAGACTTTTAATTTTAAGAAAGCAAAATTCAACGATTTAAGGAAATCATTAAATAATATAAATTGGGACAATGTATTCTCTAATAAAAATACAGAGGATAAATGGATAATATTTAAAACTTTGTTAAATAAATATACATATCAACAAATACCATATGGTTATAAAAATCAAAATAAAAAATCAAAGCCAATGTGGCTAAATAAAAATGTGTTAAGAGAAATTAGGAAAAAACGTAGGGCATTTAAATTATTCAACAGAAAATAGTACATACTCAACATTCCATATTTATAAGGAATGTAACAAAGCATGCAAAAAAGCAATCAAATTAGCCAATATTGAAAATGAAAAATTAATTGCAAAGGATTCTAAGTCTAACCCTAAAAGGTTATTTAAGTAAATAAATAGCAAAAAATCTAAGGACAATATAGGTACATTGAAATGCGTGGAGGGTAGCATGATAAATAATGACAGGGAGAAGGCTGAGGTACTAAACCAGTTTTTTTTCTTCAGTATACACAAGAGAGGAACCATTGGAATATACTTTGGAACAAAATAGAACATGCCAGTCCATACCATTAACTGGGTTATGTTTAGAGGATATCAGGAAAAAACTGAATAATATTAAGGTAAATAAAACTCCAGGCCCAGATGGAATACACCCAAGGGTGGTAAGGGAACTTAGCACTGTTATAGACAAAACACTACTATTAATTTTTCAAGACTCATTATCCTCAGGCATGGTACCCCAGGATTTGCGTAAAGCTGATGTGGTGCCATTCTTAAAAAAGGGAAGCAACTCTCATGAGATTTCATAGAAAACTTCCTTAAACTTAATAGGGAAATAAGATGAGTGTGCACATAAGCTCACTCCCTTAGCTGTCACGGGACAGACATACTGATTTGCTGCTTAGAAGTCCTTTACAATGGGATGTGGCTACTGAGGAATTTTTGAGGTAAAATATCTTTCTTTTTTACATAGTAAAATGAAAGTGTCCACAGCTCTCCAATGCTAGAAAATATCTTTATTAGGACAAAATAGCAACGTTTCGAGGCTAATGCCTCTTAATCATGCATCATTTTAACATAGAGATGTTCAGGTAATATTTTCTAGTCAGCTTTTTACAGCTATGCTGCAACACTTTCAAGTGTTTTGAAATTTGGGTATCATGGCCCTTTAATGAAATCCTGATAATGTGTTTTACATCTCCAAAGATCATTTGTTGAAAGCTGATTCCATTTTAACTTTAAAATATAGGACTAGGTTGCAAGTGGAGGGATATTGTTTGCGAGCAAGCGATATCAGGTTTTTGAGGCCATTTGTGTGCAAGTTAAATTCTGCTTGTATTACAAATTGAAAGTAAATGCAAATGTGTATGCCACAAAACACATCAAAATACCTTTAAAAGTATAATAACACTATCTAATTTTAATATATATATATATATATATATATATTGCAATAAAAAGTTATAAGGGCTCAAGATATGAGGTCTCATTCACTTTCACTTGAGGAAGGGGAGGAGCCCTGAAACATTTAGTGTCAATTACCGACCTGGCCAGGCAAACATTTTTTTATCTCTCCACTTAAATGCTTTTTAAACCACTTTTATATTTATTGTTTAAAGCTTAGTGTGGGGACTCCACTTTTATTATTTCTTCTGTATATATGCATATGCTTTATGATAATATGATACTATACAAATGTTTTATACTTATTGTTTATATATATATATATATATATATATTCTTCAAAGCGCTTTCATTTTATTTACAAATACACACACACACACATATATATATATATATATATATATATATATATATATATATATATATAGTTATGCAACAAATTTAAAATATATACGTATATTAATATATACATATATATTTATGTTTTTATGTGTATATAAACATATTATATGTGTATATAAACATATTAACACATAAATATATATGTATATAAGCATATAGCATTAAACTATGTGTTTAATTAATATATGTATTTTTTAAATTAACATATAGTTCAAAATTTAGTTTAGAATTTAGTTAAATTAAGCTGGTAAGTAATTGTGAAATTTAATTGTGGTATTTTTTAAATTATTTTTTTACTTTTTGAAACTATAATGATGCTATAAATTAAACAAGAGCATGAATTTACTAATTAGTAATTAGTAATAAAGAACCATCGGCTAGATTATGAGTTTTGCGTTATGAGCGATGCAGTGCTAACTTGCAAGTTATTGTCACCGCTCACCTCCCTATTGCGCTGCTATTACAGGTTTTCATAAACCCAGCGTTAGCAGGCTATAAGTGAGCGTTGAGCAAAATTTAGCTCCATACCGCACTCCAATACCAGCTCTGCTTTGAGCTGGTTTTATGTGCTTGTGCACAATTTCCCCATAGACATCAATGGGGAGAGCTGGCTAAAAAAAAGCCTAACACCTGCAATAAAGGAGCGTAAAGCTCCGTAACGCAGCCCCATTGACTCCTATGGGGAAAGAAAATTTATGTTTAAACCGAACACCCTAACATAAACCCAGAGTCTAAACACCCCTAATCTGCTGCCCCCGACATCGCCGACACCTACAGTATACTTATTAACCCCTAATCTGCCTCCCCTAACATCGCCGCCACCTACATTATAGTTATTAACCCCTAATCTGCCGTCCCCAATGTCTCCGCCACCTACATACACTTATTAACCCCTAATCTGACACCCCCGACATTGCCGCCACCTACCTACTCTTATTAACCCCTAATCTGCCGCCCCTGACATCGTCGGAACCTACCTACACTTATTAACCCCTGATCTGCCGCCCCCAACGTCGCTGCTACTACACTAACGCTATAAACCCCTAAACCTAACCCTAAGTCTAACCCTAACACCACTAATTTGAACATAATTAAAATAAATCTAAATAAAAATTACAATTAATACCTAATTCCTATTTAAAACTAAATACTTGCCTGTAAAATAAACCCTAAGATAGCTACAATACAACTAATAGTTACATTGTAGCTATCTTAGGTTTTGTTTTTATTTCACAGGCAAGTTTGTATTTATGTTAACTAGGTAGATTAGTTAGTAAATAGTTATTAACTATTTACTAGTTACCTAGTTAAAATAAATACAAACTTACCTGTAAAATAAAACCTAACCTGTCTTACACTAACACCTAACCTAACACTACAATTAAATAAATTACATTCATTAAAGACAATTAACTAAATTACAAAAAAAAAAACGCTAAATTACACAAAATAAAAAAGAAATTATCAAATATTTAAACTAATTACACCTAATCTAATATAGCCCTATAAAAATAAAAAAGTCCCCCCAAAATAAAAAACCCTAGCCTAAACTAAACTGCCAATAGCCCTTAAAATGGCCTTTTTACCCCAAAGAAATCAGCTCTTTTACCAGTAAAAAAAATACAAACAACTCCCGCAACAGTAAAACCCACCACCCACACAACCAAACCCCCCAAATAAAAACCTATCTAGAAAACCTAAGCTCCCATTGCCCTGAAAAAGGCATTTGAATGGGCATTGCCCTTAAAAGGGCATTTAGCTCTTTTTCCGCCCAAACCCTAATCTAAAAATAAAACCCACCCAATAAACCCTTAATAAAACTTAACACTAACCCCCGAAGATCCACTTACAGTTTTTGAAGACCCGACATCCATCCTCAACGAAGCGGCAGAAGTCTTCATCCAAGCGGCAAGAAGTCCTCAACAAAGCCGGGAGAAGTCTTCATCCAAGCGGGCCAAAGTCTTCATCCAGGCCAGCAGAAGTCTTCATCCAGACGGCATCTTCTATCTTCATCCATCCGGCGCGAAGCGGCTCCATCTTCCAGACATCCGGCGCTGAGCATCCTCTTCTTTACACAGCGACTGAAGAATTATGGTTCCTTTAAGCGACGTCATCCAAGATGGCATCCCTTGAATTCCGATTGGCTGATAGAATCAGAATTAAAGGTGAAAAAATCCTATTGGCTGATGCCAATAGGATTTTTTCATCTTTAATACTGATTGGCTGATAGAATTCTATCAGCCAATCGGAATTTAAGGGATGCCATCTTGGATGACATCACTTAAAGGAACCTTCATTTGAGAAGAGCCGTCGGAAGAAGAGGATGCTCCGCGACGGATGTCTTGAAGATGGAGTCGCTCCGCGCCGGATGGATGAAGATAGAAGATGCCGTCTGGATGAAGACTTCTGCCGGCTTGGATGGAGACTTTGGCCTGCTTGGATGAAGACTTCTCCCGGCTTCGTTGAGGACTTCTTGCCACTTGGATGAAGACTTCTGCCGCTTCGTTGAGGAGGGATGTCTAGTCTTCAAAAACTGTAAGTGGATCTTCGGGGTTTAGGCGGAAAAAGAGCTAAATGCCCTTTTAAGGGCAATGCCCATACAAATGCCCTTTTCAGGGCAATGGGGAGCTTAGGTTTTTTTTAGATAGGTTTTTATTTAGGGGATTTGGTTGTGTGGGTGGTGGGTTTTACTGTTGGGGGGTTGTTTATATTATTTTTTTACAGGTAAAAGAGCTGATTTCTTTGGGTCAATGCCCCACAAAAGGCCCTTTTAAGGGCTATTGGTAGTTTAGTTTAGGCTAGGGTATTTTATTTTGGGGGGCTTTTTTATTTTGATAGTGCTATTAGATTAGGTGTAATTATTTTTAAATATTGGATAATTTCTTTTTTATTTTGTGTAACTTAGTGTTTTTTTGTAATTTAGTTAATTCTATTTAATTAATGTAATTGATTTAATTGTAGTGTAAGGTTAGGTGTTAGTGTTCGACAGGTTAGGTTTTATTTTACAGGTAAATTTGTATTTATTTTAACTAGGTAGTTATTAAATAGTTAATAACTATTTACTAACTATTCTACCTAGTTAAAATAAATACAAACTTGCCTGTGAAATAAAACCTAAGATAGCTACAATGTAACTATTAGTTATATTGTAGCTAGCTTAGGGTTTATTTTACAGGTAAGTATTTAGTTTTAAATAGGAATTAGTTTGGTATTAATAGTAGTTTTTTTAGATTTATTTTAATTACATTAAAGTTAGTGGGTGTTAGGGTTAGACTTAGGGTTAGGTTTAGGGTTTAATAACTTTAGTATAGTGGCGGCGATTTTGGGTGCAGCAGATTAGGGGTTAATAACAGTAATGTAGGTTGCGGCGATGTTAGGGACAGCAGATTGGGGGTTAATAATATTTAACTAGTGTTTGCGATGTGGGAGTATGGCGGTTTAGGGGTTAATATGTTTATTATAGTGTCGGCGATGTCGGGAGCGGCAGATTAGGGGTTAATAATTTTAGTTTAGTGTTTGCAATGTGGGAGGGCCTCGGTTTAGGGGTTAATAGGTAGTTTATGGGTGTTAGTGTACTTTGTATAACTTTAGTTATGAGTTTTATGTTACAGATTTGTAGCGTAAAACTCATAACTACTGACTTTCAGGTGGCGGTATGAATCTTGTAATTATAGGCTGTACCGCTCACTTTTTGGCCGGAAAAGCAAACTTGTAATACCGGCGCTATAGAAGTCCCATTGAAAAAGGACTTTTTTAAAGCTGCGGTAGTTACGTTGCATTATGGCCAAAAAAGTGTAATACCAGCGGTAGTGAAAAAGAGCCATAACGCTGCTTTTTCACTCATAACGCAAAACTCGTAATCTAGCCGCATATTACTTACTACTATTTTCATCATTATTTAGCATATTATCTACACAACTCTTGGGAGAAACACAGATACAGGGAAAACAGACGTCATAATGGGTCATTTTGTGTTATTGGGAGGTATAAACTTTGTTATGTAGTGTAGTTCTAGTAGGGGTTTCAGTTTCTTTAAAAATTTATTTTTCTCCCTAGAGAGCCAAGAAATTATTAGGCATTTTGCTAAATTTTGAAGAAAATCTAGGTTACAGACTTTGCCTTTGGCCTCTCTAACACTATTTTTACACAAATGCAGAAGGTATTTAAGGTTCCTTTAAGGTAGATCCATTAAAAACATCAACATTCCTTTTAGATTTTCCTTATCAATATGGTAAAAATAAAAAAATAAATCTTTTTTTACACATACTAAAAAAATAAAACAAGTGAATAATTTAAAAAAATGTTTAAAATATACCTGTACAAACCGAAATTCTCTCCAGTTCATTACGTTGCTAACAGATGGTAATGATGTGATACCTAAGAGAACATAGAAGAAAAATCCTAATATTCCTAAGGCTATATAAGAATCCGTACGCCACGCAATTATGTTTGAGAAAGGACTTGACGAATTGTTTTTAATCTAGAAAAAAAAAGAAATGTAATAGTTAAAGTATTAATACTATTATTATTATTATTATTATTATTATTATTAATGGTTATTTATAAAGTGTCATCAGATTCCGTAGTGCTATACAAAGTAAAGTATATTTATTGAGTATATTACAATACATACACTAACAAGTACAATATGGTAGGTTACATTTGTGAGGGTACATCACCACAGTAGTTAAATTGACAAACAAACAAAAGTAGAGGAATGTCTTGCCTATGAGCACAATCAATAATTGGAGCATTTATTCAATGTGGCCTGAAGGTAGAAAGGGTCTCAAACTTAGAATCTAAAGAAGAGGGAGTGACACAGAAGGTAAGAGGGAAGAAAATTCAAGAAATATAGTTAAAGTAAATTAGGAGTTAAAAGGAATGAATCTGTAAATGGGAGAATGTGTGTACCAAGAGCATTGAGACCATCTCACAAGAGAACCTGCAGTCACGATTTATCAAGCAGCAGTCATAAGACCGCTGTTTCCCTACCCTCTTCTCAACTTCTTAGGTGGAAAATTTCAATCTTTCTGGTCTTGTCTGAATGGGGAGATTGACAGGGGCAGGATTGCACCTGAGCAGATAATAACGCTCGTGTCCAATGTTGAATTCTGCCTGCAGATTGCTGTCTGCCAGAGGCGAGCAGGGGCATACAGGAGCGAATATGTCCGCCCCTGTCCACCCTTGCTTGATAAATGTAGCCCTATGTGGCAGATTGTACAACTGCAGTTAATCCTTCATTGCAATCATGTCAACTATGATAGTTCTACCTGAGAGCAATTACGAGTGGTTATATAATAAGGGTAAACATAAACGTGGGGGGGGGGTGGAAAGTGCTTTGTGTAAAATATAGGAAGTCTCTATGCAGGCAGTGGTCAGATCCTTTAGGTGAGCTGTGAGGTCTAAGTGAAGTGAGTCTCAGCAGGGCTTAGTAAAATAGATGAAGTTAGTATGCAGGCAGTGGTCAGGTGCTTTAGATAAGCTAGGATGTCTAAGTGAAGTGAGTCTCAGCTGGGCTTAGTAAAATAGATTAAGTTAGTATGCAGGCAGTGGTCAGGTGCTTTAGATGAGCTAGGATGTCTAAGTGAAGTGAGTCTCAGCTGGGCTTAGTAAAATAGATGAAGTTAGTATGCAGGCAGTGATCAGGTGCTTTAGATGAGCTGGGATGTCTGAGTGAAGTGAGTCTCAGCTGGGCTTAGTAAAATAGATGAAGTTAGTATGCAGGCAGTGGTCAGGTGCTTTAGGTGAGCTGGGATGTCTGAGTGAAGTGAGTCTCAGCTACGCTTAGTAAAATAGAGGAAGTGTGTAAGCAGGCAGTGGTCACATGCTTTAGGTGAGCTGGGATGTCTGAGTGAAGTGATTCTGTGAAATAGAGCATTGGTTGAGTGATCAGCTTGGAGTGGTTTTAGCTGTGTAGATAAGCAGAGTGACATGGGTTAATACAAGTGGTAAGAGTGAATTAGCATACAAATTGAATAGGATGAAAAACAGAGAGTACATAAGTGTTCATCAGTGCAGATGAATTTCTCATCATTTTACACCAAAAGAGAGGGAGAGACCTCTCTACAAGACTGCACATATAGCACTCTGTGCCTGGACTAATGATGGAGAAATTGGGAATTTAAAATATAACTTTTATTAGATACATTAAAATAAAACACTCAATTAAAAACAACCTGGAAGTAGTAGGCCTATTCCTTAATCTTCTGTAAGCCTTTGATGTGTTATAGGTGCTTAGAAGGAAATTGCGTAGGCAGGGAGTTATAAGTGAGGCCACTTTGTTCAGTAATAATTTAAATACTAAAGTGTTAATATTTGTGTGTCAAATGCACATATATCTAAGTATCTAAATATATTATTGATTTGTGCTTAGGTATTGGAATTGAATTCAATGCTAGTAACGTTCAGTGAACTCCAAAATACACATCAGAAGTAATGTTAGAAACTTCACTTTATTAACAACTGCCACTCCTGTTTGATCTTTTGTTGGAGTATAGATAGTTAAAATATTCAGAATAATCAGGTCTCACGTGACAGTTTGTGATCCTGAATTATTTGGTTATATTTTTGAGAATTCAAATGTGTATTGTGTATCTTCTTTATTCAACTTTTTCCCACAGTTAATAGGTTTATTGTTACATTAAATTATTACAACCTCTGTGTGGTTCAGTTGATTCATTTGTGTCAGAATATTAACAAGGTCTGTTTCTGTTTACTAGCTAGTCATACGTCCAAATATCAGTAATGCTGTGTTTGGCGTAAGGATTATTATCCCATTATCTCAGTACCACTTTCACATATGAAATTCTTGTAGGATTGTGTTATTTTGTAATAGGAAGTATATGTGCGACTTCTATTAAGTTCAATCCTAATGGTAATAATGTGCACTTTTCAGTAACATAGTGTAATATAGTTCTTACACCTAATGACTCAGCCAATATAATTGTGCTGAATCTTGGTAGATATTGAAACAATAGGATGCATCAACTGTTATATTTAACTGTTTGTACTTCAGTGGTGGGGGAACTCACTTCACTTGTAAGTGTGTAACCGCAATATTATGCTGCTATGTATACAGCGATTGCGGTAGTATGTTATGTTTGCCACTCTTGCTGTAATATTCTGTGTATCCTCTCTTAAATTAATTTTGTTCCTCATGTGATTCCGTGTCACACTAAGAATGCAATATGGTGCTTGGTGTAAAATACTTTAGAACCAGATACTTATTTTCCAGAGTTATTTGTTATACGCCAACCGTTACTTAGTTTTATTAAGTTAGGTCTATATATACCTTCCACTCAACTGGTATGGCTATAAACTTGTTGAGATATTGTCTGGAAAGTTTAAGTTATCTAATGTAGCAGCAAACGTTAAATAGTTACCCCGGTAAGATAGAATTGTATATCTGTAAGTACAACTATGTTTGCAATTCCCCCAAAGCGGTATCTATAGGTTGCCACCTAATAAATAGCTTAGTGCTAGCAACTCTCTGTCAAATCAAATAGTTTGTGGTCAAAGTTACAACTAAGTTAATCGATTCTAGTAGTGACTGTTAGTCATATATATAGAACTAGATGCGTTATATCAATTTTGCCCCGCCTAAACAGGCCAACTACTGCAGGTAATTTTTTAAAAAATATATAGAGCTCCCATCTGCTCTATAACCCCCTGACCGGTTTCGCCCGTATCGGGCTTTTTCAAAGGCCGCTGCTTCATAACTGCTGTTTCTGGTGAGTCTGAAGACTCGCCAGAAACACGGCCTGCAAGCTCCATACGGAGCTTGATAAATGGGCCTCATAGTCTTTATGGAATACAAATATTAAAAGTATACAATCCTAGACTTCTGATTAGGGAGTCTTCTAGACAATAACTCTAAAATCAAGTATCTTTCAATACAAATGCAAACAAAACACACGTCATAATATTAGCAGTTATTTAGCTGTGCAATAATATTAACGCACCCACAATATAGAAGACATTTCTTAAAATATTTGTTTTCTATAATAAACCTCTCACTGGTAAGTTTGCTAATGTTAATAATTGTTAATCAGAATAAAATGGAACATTTTACCAAAAACTTGTTAACTATATAAACAGTAGAATCGTCCTCCTCTGTATTCTAGACTATTGTTCTTCATATAGGCTGCATCCTATATAAGATATTAGAAACTAATTGCTTCAGCTATTAAGAGTGATGTGTATGCTCCTCTCTAATCATAATTACTGACTAATACACAAGTCTCCTCCAGCACAAAAACCACTGTGTTCAGTCTCAGGCAGTCTTTAAAAGGTTCTATCAAGAAAGATTAGGTCTATTTATGTGACATTAAAGTCATGTTGTTTGTGTTTGTTGCATCCTAAATCATTTTTATATAGATTATTAATTTAGTTTTTTGGGTGCTATATTTCATAAATAGCTGCATGTTTTGCTTTTTATTTGATTTAAAGGAACACTAAAGTCAAAATTAAACTTTAGTTTTTTCAGAAGAAATCTGTTCCTGTGTTTTTTTTCCTTAGATAAGCCAGAGCCTTCATGAATAGTTTGTAAGATCCACAAGTGAGAACATTATGGGGCCTATTTATTATTGTGCGAGCGGACATGATCCGATATTTTGTCATTCTACATGGAAAATGGAGTGGCTGACCATTAGTTCAATTTCCATTTTCCCTGGAAGCATAAACTAAATTCTTCGGGAAAATGTATTAACTTCTTTTATTTCTCCTTTTTTATTTTAAAAACTGTTTGCTTTGTGTAATTTGTTTATTAACTGTTTTTAAAATATATAAATTGCACTGTTACTTCTTTTTGCTCATAATAATAGTTTCTTTATTAAGTTTTGCTTTTGTATTATAGTTGAACCACGTCACTGAAAGAGACTGGTAGTATTAATAATGTGATTTTTGATTCATTTTTGTTAAATTGTATTCTGGGATTTTACTTTGTTAATCTGGGTTTTCCTTAAAGGGACACTGAACCCAAATTATTATTTTTTCGTGATTCAGATAGAGCATGTGATTTTAAGCAACTTTCTAATTTACTCCTATTATCATTTTTTTCTTTGTTCTCTTGCTATCTTTATTTGAAAAAGAAGGCATATAAGCTTTTTTTGTTCAGTACTCTGGACAGCGCATTTTTTATTGTGGATGAATTTATCCACTAATCAGCAAGAACAACCCAGGATGTTCACCAAGAATGGGCTGGCATCTAAACTTACATTCTTGCATTTAAAATAAAGATACCAAGAGAATGAAGAAAATTTGATAATAGGAGTAAATTAGAAAGTGTCTTAAAATGTCATGCTCTATTTGAATCATGAAAGAAAAAATTGGGGTTCAGTGTCCCTTTAAGATTTCCCATATAATAAATCTTAAATGGTGGCAGCTTAGGGATAGTTAAGTGTGGATAGCATTAAAGGGCAGTTTTGGGCATTTATTCTAGGTCTAGAACTGATAAGAGAGTGTTGTTAACCCTTGCTCTCACTGAACTAAGTCACAGGCTTGCCTGAAGTGGCTAGACTGTGACAAATTGGTTAAGATGGAAAGGGTCTGTTAACCATTTCTGTTACCTCTCCAAGGCCTAGATTTGGAGTTCGGCGGTAGAAGGGCTGTTAACGCTCCGCGGGCTTTTTTCTGGCCGCACCATAAATTTAACTCTGGTATCGAGAGTTCAAACAAATGCTGCGTTAGGCTCCAAAAAAGGAGCGTAGAGCATTTTTACCGCAAATGCAACTCTCGATACCAGAGTTGCTTACGGACGCGGCCAGCCTCAAAAACGTGCTCGTGCACGATATCCCCATAGGAAACAATGGGGCTGTTTGAGCTGAAAAAAAACCTAACACCTGCAAAAAAGCAGCGTTCAGCTCCTAACGCAGCCCCATTGTTTCCTATGGGGAAACACTTCCTACGTCTGCACCTAACACTCTAACATGTACCCCCGAGTCTAAACACCCCTAACCTTACACTTATTAACCCCTAATCTGCCGCCCCCGCTATCGCTGACCCCTGCATATTATTTTTAACCCCTAATCTGCCGCTCCGTAAACCGCCGCAACCTACGTTATCCCTATGTACCCCTAATCTGCTGCCCTAACATCGCCGACCCCTATATTATATTTATTAACCCCTAATCTGCCCCCCACAACGTCGCCGACACCTGCCTACACTTATTAACCCCTAATCTGCCGAGCGGACCTGAGCGCTACTATAATAAAGTTATTAACCCCTAATCCGCCTCACTAACCCTATCATAAATAGTATTAACCCCTAATCTGCCCTCCCTAACATCGCCGACACCTAACTTCAATTATTAACCCCTAATCTGACGAGCGGAGCTCACCGCTACTATAATAAATGGATTAACCCCTAAAGCTAAGTCTAACCCTAACACTAACACCCCCCTAACTTAAATATAATTTAAATCTAACGAAATAAATTAACTCTTATTAAATAAATTATTCCTATTTAAAGCTAAATACTTACCTGTAAAATAAATCCTAATATAGCTACAATATAAATTATAATTATATTATAGCTATTTTAGGATTTATATTTATTTTACAGGCAACTTGGTAATTATTTTAACCAGGTACAATAGCTATTTAATAGTTACCTAGTTAAAATAATAACAAATTTACCTGTAAAATAAATCCTAACCTAAGATATAATTAAACCTAACACTACCCTATCAATAAATTAATTAAATAAACTACCTACAATTACCTACAATTAACCTAACACTACACTATCAATAAATTAATTAAACACAATTGCTACAAATAAATACAATTACATAAACTAGCTAAAGTACAAAAAATAAAAAAGAACTAAGTTACAAAAAATAAAAAAATATTTACAAACATAAGAAAAATATTACAACAATTTTAAACTAATTACACCTACTCTAAGCCCCCTAATAAAATAACAAAGCCCCCCAAAATAAAAAATTCCCTACCCTATTCTAAATTAAAAAAGGTAAAAGCTCTTTTACCTTACCAGCCCTGAACAGGGCCCTTTGCGGGGCATGCCCCAAGAATTTCAGCTCTTTTGCCTGTAAAAAAAAACATACAATACCCCCCCCCCCCAACATTACAACCCACCACCCACATACCCCTAATCTAACCCAAACCCCCCTTAAATAAACCTAACACTAAGCCCCTGAAGATCTTCCTACCTTGTCTTCACCATCCAGGTTCACCGATCCGTCCTGAAGAGCTCCTCCGATGTCCTGATCCAAGCCCAAGCGGGGGGCTGAAGAGGTCCATGATCCGGTCAAAGTCTTCATCCAAGCGGAGCAGAAGAGGATCTTCCATCCGATTGAAGTCTTCATCCAAGCAGCATCCATCCGGAGCGAAGCGGCAGGATCCTGAAGACCTCCAGCGCGGAACATCCATCCGGCCCGACGACTGAACGACGAATGACTGTTCCTTTAAGGGACGTCATCCAAGATGGCGTCCCTCGAATTCCGATTGGCTGATAGGATTCTATCAGCCAATCGGAATTAAGGTAGGAATTTTCTGATTGGCTGATGGAATCAGCCAATCAGAATCAAGTTCAATCCGATTGGCTGATCCGATCAGCCAATCAGATTGAGCTCGCATTCTATTGGCTGATCGGAACAGCCAATAGAATGCGAGCTCAATCTGATTGGCTGATTGGATCAGCCAATCGGATTGAACTTGATTCTGATTGGCTGATTCCATCAGCCAATCAGAAAATTCCTACCTTAATTCCGATTGGCTGATAGAATCCTATCAGCCAATCGGAATTCGAGGGACGCCATCTTGGATGACGTCCCTTAAAGGAACAGTCATTCGTCGTTCAGTCGTCGGGCCGGATGGATGTTCCGCGCTGGAGGTCTTCAGGATCCTGCCGCTTCGCTCCGGATGGATGCTGCTTGGATGAAGACTTCAATCGGATGGAAGATCCTCTTCTGCTCCGCTTGGATGAAGACTTTGACCGGATCATGGACCTCTTCAGCCCCCCGCTTGGGCTTGGATCAGGACATCGGAGGAGCTCTTCAGGACGGATCGGTGAACCTGGATGGTGAAGACAAGGTAGAAAGATCTTCAGGGGCTTAGTGTTAGGTTTATTTAAGGGGGGTTTGGGTTAGATTAGGGGTATGTGGGTGGTGGGTTGTAATGTTGGGGGGGTATTGTATGTTTTTTTTTTACAGGCAAAAGAGCTGAAATTCTTGGGGCATGCCCCGCAAAGGGCCCTGTTCAGGGCTGGTAAGGTAAAAGAGCTTTTACCTTTTTTAATTTAGAATAGGGTAGGGAATTTTTTATTTTGGGGGGCTTTGTTATTTTATTAGGGGGCTTAGAGTAGGTGTAATTAGTTTAAAATTGTTGTAATATTTTTCTTATGTTTGTAAATATTTTTTTATTTTTTGTAACTTAGTTCTTTTTTATTTTTTGTACTTTAGCTAGTTTATGTAATTGTATTTATTTGTAGCAATTGTGTTTAATTAATTTATTGTTAGTGTAGTGTTAGGTTAATTGTAGGTAATTGTAGGTAGTTTATTTAATTAATTTATTGATAGGGTAGTGTTAGGTTTAATTATAACTTAGGTTAGGATTTATTTTACAGGTAAATTTGTTATTATTTTAACTAGGTAACTATTAAATAGCTATTGTACCTGGTTAAAATAATTACCAAGTTGCCTGTAAAATAAATATAAATCCTAAAATAGCTATAATATAATTATAATTTATATTGTAGCTATATTAGGATTTATTTTACAGGTAAGTATTTAGCTTTAAATAGGAATAATTTATTTAATAAGAGTTAATTTATTTCGTTAGATTTAAATTATTTTTAACTTAGGGGGGTGTTAGTGTTAGGGTTAGACTTAGCTTTAGGGGTTAATCCATTTATTATAGTAGCGGTGAGCTCCGCTCGTCAGATTAGGGGTTAATAATTGAAGTTAGGTGTCGGCGATGTTAGGGAGGGCAGATTAGGGGTTAATACTATTTATGATAGGGTTAGTGAGGCGGATTAGGGGTTAATAACTTTATTATAGTAGCGCTCAGGTCCGCTCGGCAGATTAGGGGTTAATAAGTGTAGGCAGGTGTCGGCGACGTTGAGGGGGCAGATTAGGGGTTAATAAATATAATATAGGGGTCGGCGGTGTTAGGGGCAGCAGATTAGGGGTACATAGGGATAACGTAGGTGGCGGCGCTTTGCGGTCGGAAGATTAGGGGTTAATTATTTTAAGTAGCTGGCGGCTACGTTGTGGGGGCAGGTTAGGGGTTAATAAATGTAATACAGGGGTCGGCGGTGTTAGGGGCAGCAGATTAGGGGTACATAAGTATAACGTAGGTGGGGGTCGGCAGATTAGGGGTTAAAAAATTTTAATCGAGTGGCGGCGATGTGGGGGGAGCTCGGTTTAGGGGTACATAGGTAGTTTATGGGTGTAAGTGTACTTTAGGGTACAGTAGTTAAGAGCTTTATGAACCGGCGTTAGCCCAGAAAGCTCTTAACTCCTGCTATTTTCCTGCGGCTGGAGTTTTGTCGTTAGAGCTCTAACGCTCACTTCAGAAACGACTCTAAATACCGGCGTTAGGAAGATCCCATTGAAAAGATAGGATACGCAATTGACGTAAGGGGATCTGCGGTATGGAAAAGTCGCGGCTGAAAAGTGAGCGTTAGACCCTTTAATCACTGACTCCAAATACCAGCGGGCGGCCAAAACCAGCGTTAGGAGCCTCTAACGCTGGTTTTCACGGCTAACGCCAAACTCCAAATCTAGGCCCAAGTTAGTAATTAATGGGATGAGAATTCCGTCATATCCCTGAACAAAAAATAGACCTCAGTTGAATATGGGTTATCAGGTTTAGGAGCAATTATTTAAAATCATTTGAAATGATTATATTTATTGAATGTTATTAACACGTAATGTAATTTTTTGTTTTGTTGTTTACATGTGTTATGTACAGATAAGGAGATATGTTTAAACATTTATATATACATGATATATTGATTATAAATCTCTCTGACCCTGAAGGGTTAATAGGAGGTGCCATAACCATCCTGCTTTTAAAAAGACAGTAAGGAAGCACTACAAACTACTCTTGAAAAAGTTCCAGTCCGGAACAAAACATACGTCGAGGAGTTTGAGTTGACATACAGATCCCAGTGAGGCTGTGCTTTACATTCTGAGCACTACGTAAGCTGAGGGCATCAAACAGATTTTATACCTAAGTGTTTTTAAAAGTGTTCTAACGTGTTGCTTCCGGTCTATTAAACCTGCCATCTACGGACACTTTACAGTTTCCCGCAGCGGGTCATATAGACATAATTTACTAATAGTAACGGGTGGATATACACACCTCCTAATTGGAGCCACTAACAAAGCCAGGAATCTGTGTGAGGACATCGGATTGGCCAAGCTTGACACACACCCCCTTTGACGAGCAGGAGACACACTGACTGAGGCTATCATAGCGCTGGAAGTAAACGCCAGACCGGGTTTGCAGTTTGAACACTGTTTTTATATTGCTGTGATTTATTTTTTACATTGTGAGTGCGATTCTTTTATAGGGCACTATAGTAATAAAGATGTCTTTTAATCTGCACTTAGATGCGTTTTGTGCGCTCCTGTTTCTATTTTTGTTTTTACAGTTGGTCTTTGAGGAGTTTGTGATGGGACTCTTCTTTTAAAGGAGCAGCCACCCAGTATCAACATACCTCCACTCTTGGAACTCATATAACACGTACTCTTGTGGACTCACAATTGGGTTGCGTAAGGACTTTATACCTTTCAATTGTATAATATCTATATTGAGTATTTTGTCAGAGGTACAATTTTGTTATCAAGTGCTATATATTATACATCATTTGAAGAATGATAACAAATATTAACTGCACACACTACAACAAATAAAAAGTAAAATTAAGCCTGTATTTACTTGATAATAATAAAAAGTGAAATAAATCAAACCAATACTTCCAATCACTGATTGACAAAATTTCCTTTAACTAGGTAGAGGAGACGGGCAGCTTCCTAGGTATGCAGGAGGAGGTTCATCCCTGAAGGTGCTTACTCACAGGATAGACCCTCAAACAATATGAGGTATGTATGCGTATATAAAGATAGAGTCTCTCCGACTCCTAAGGTGTCAATTTGCTGGAGGCGTCTCTCCACACTGGGTACAAATGCACCACCTCTCAACAAGGGATGGTTGTTCTTGAAGAACTTCCCCCTATTTCAAAGGTGAGTATTTTCCCCGGACAGTACTTAGTCTTTGTCTAATTCTGCTCCAGCGTCTCACTGAAAGCAGGCGAGAGTCTTCTTGCAGCGTAGAACAAGCGTGCAGCGTGGGGCAACCATCTTTATATACGCATACAAACCTCATATTTTTTGAGGGTCTATCCTGTGAGTAGGCACCCTAAGGGGTTGGATCGTTATTTTTTATTATTTGAACCTTGATATCATTAAATCATTAATTATATATATATATATATATATATATATATATATATATATATATATATATATATATATATATATATATATATATATATATATATATATATATATATAAAACTACAGTGGTGTGGTATGTGGTAAAACTGTAAGTGGTTCGTCGGGGGTTAGTGTTAGGTTTTTTAAAGGGTTTATTGGGTGGGTTTTATTTTTAGCTTAGGATTTGGGCACCATAAAAGAGCTAAATGCCCTTTTAAGGGCAATGCCCATTCAAATGTCCTTTTCAGGGCAATGGTTAGCTTAGGTTTATTTAGATAGAGTTTTATTTGGGGGGATTGGCTGGGTGGGTGGTGGGTTTTACTGTTGGAGGGGTGTTTGTTATTTTTATTGCCAGGTAAAAGAGCTGTTATCTTTGGGGCAATGCCCCGCAAAAGGCCCTTTTAAGGGCTATTGGCAGTTTAGTGTAGGCTAGGGGTTTATTATTTGGGGGGGCTTTTTTATTTTGATAGGGCTATTAGATTAGGAGTAATTTGTTGTTGTTTTTTGCTAATTTCGTTTTTTTTTGTGTAATTTAGTTGTTTTTTTTGTAATTTAGATAATTGTATTTGATTAATTTAATTTCTTTGATTTGATTGTAATGTTAGGTTTTATTGTAAGGCAGGTTAGGTTTTATTTTACAGGTAAATTTGTATTTATTTTAACTAGGTAGTTAGTAAATAGTTAATAACTATTTACTAACTAGTCTACCTAGTTAAAATGAATACAAACTTACAAGTGAAATAAAATTAAAACCTAACGCCTAGATTTAGAGTTCTGCGTTAGCCATCAAAAGCAGCGTTAAGGGGTCCTGCTTTTGGCCACCCGCTGGTATTTAGAGTCAGGCAGGAAAGGGTCAAGCCGTGACTTTTCCATACCGCAGATCCCCTTACGCCAATTGCGTATCCTATCTTTTCAATGGGATCTTCCTAACGCCGGTATTTAGAGTCTTGGCTGAAGTGAGCGGTAGAGCCTCTAACGACAAGACTCCAGCTGCAAAAAAACGTCAGTAGTTAAGAGCTTTATGGGCTAACGCCAGTTTATAAAGCTCTTAACTACAGTGCTCTAAAGTACACTAACACCCATAAACTACCTATGTACCCCTAAACTGAAGCCCCCCACATCGCCGCCACTATAATACATTTTTTTAACTCCTAATCTGCCGACCGCACACCACCGCCACCTACATTATCCCTATGAACCCCTATTCTGCTGCCCCTAACATCGCTGACACCTACATTATATTTATTAACCCCTAATCTGCCCCCCCCCCCAATGTCGCCGCTACCTAACTACACTTATCAACCCCTAATCTGCCGACCGGACCTTGCCGCCACTATAATAAATGTATTAACCCCTAAACCGCCGCACTCACGCCTCGCAAACCCTATAATAAATAGTATTAACCCCTAATCTGCCCTCCCTAACATCGTCGCCACCTAACTTCAAGTATTAACCCCTAATCTGCCGACCGGACCTCGCCGCTACTCTAATAAATGTATTAACCCCTATATCTAAGTCTAACCCTAACACCCCCCTAAATTAAATATAATTTTAATCTAACAAAATAAATTAAATCTTATTAACTACAGTATTCCTATTTAAAACTAAATACTTACCTGTAAAATAAACCCTAATATAGCTACAATATAACAAATAATTATATTGTAGCTATTTTAGGATTTATATTTATTTTACAGGCAACTTCGTATTTATTTTAACTAGGTACAATAGCTATTAAATAGTTATTAACTATTTAATAGCTACATAGTTAAAATAATTACAAAGTTACCTGTAAAATAAATCCTAACCGCCACTATAATAAATGTATTAACCCCTAAACCGCTGCACTCACGCCTCGCAAACCCTATAATAAATAGTATTAACCCCTAATCTGCCCTCCCTAACATCGTCGCCACCTAACTTCAAGTATTAACCCCTAATCTGCCAACCGGACCTCGCCGCTACTCTAATAAATGTATTAACCCCTATATCTAAGTCTAACCCTAACACCCCCCTAAATTAAATATAATTTTAATCTAACAAAATAAATTAAATCTTATTAACTACAGTATTCCTATTTAAAACTAAATACTTACCTGTAAAATAAACCCTAATATAGCTACAATATAACAAATAATTATATTGTAGCTATTTTAGGATTTATATTTATTTTACAGGCAACTTCGTATTTATTTTAACTAGGCACAATAGCTATTAAATAGTTATTAACTATTTAATAGCTACCTAGTTAAAATAATTACAAAGTTACCTGTAAAATAAATCCTAACCTAAATTACAATTAAACCTAACACTAAATTATCAATAAATTAATTAAATAAATTACCTACAATTACATACAATTAAATAAACTAAACTAAATTACAAAAAAACAAACACTAAATTACAAAAAATAAAAAAAGATTACAAGAATATTAGGCTAATTACACCTACTCTAAGCCCCCTAATAAAAAAGCCCCCCAAAATAATAAAGGTCCCTACCATATTCTAAATTAAAAAGTAACCAGCTCTTTTACCAGCCCTTAAAAGGGCTTTTTGCGGGGCATGCCCCTAAGTAATCAGCTCTTTTGCCTGTAAAAAAAAATACAACCACCCCCCCAACATTAAAACCCACCACCCACATACCCCTACTTTAACCCAAACCCCCCTTAAATAAACCTAACACTACCCCCCTGAAGATCTCCCTACCTTGAGTCGTGTTCACCCAGCCGGGCACTGATGGACCAAAAGAGGACATTCGGAGCTGCAGAAGTCTTCATCCTATCCGGGCAGAAGAGGACATCCGGACCGGCAGACATCTTCATCCAAGCGGCATCTTCTATCTTCATCCATCCGGAGTGGAGTGGAGCCATCTTCTTCCAGCTGACGCGGATCCATCCTCTTCAACCGACGCCTACTCGCCGAATGAAGGTTCCTTTAAATGACATCATCCAAGATGGCGTCCCTCGAATTCCGATTGGCTGATAGGATTCTATCAGCCAATCGGAATTAAGGTAGGAAAAATCTGATTGGCTGATCCAATCAGCCAATCAGATTGAGCTTGCATTCTATTGGCTGATCGGAACAGCCAATAAAATGCAAGCTCAATCTAATTGGCTGATTGGATCAGCCAATCGGATTGAACTTGAATCTGATTGGCTGATTTAATCAGCCAATCAGATTTTTCCTACCTTAATTCCGATTGGCTGATAGAATCCTATCAGCCAATCGGAATTAAGGTAGGAAAAATCTGATTGGCTGATCCAATCAGCCAATCAGATTGAGCTTGCATTCTATTGGCTGATCGGAACAGCCAATAGAATGCAAGCTCAATCTAATTGGCTGATTGGATCAGCCAATCGGATTGAACTTGAATCTGATTGGCTGATTTAATCAGCCAATCAGATTTTTCCTACCTTAATTCCGATTGGCTGATAGAATCCTATCAGCCAATCGGAATTTGAGGGACGCCATCTTGGATGACGTCATTTAAAGGAACCTTCATTCGGCGAGTAGGCGTCAGTTGAAGAGGATGGATCCGCGTTGGCTGGAAGAAGATGGCTCAGCTCCGCTCCGGATGGATGAAGATAGAAGATGCCGCTTGGATGAAGATGTCTGCCGGTCTGGATGTCCTCTTCTGCCCGGATAGGATGAAGACTTCTGCCGCTCCGGATGTCCTCTTTTGGTCCATCGGTGCCCGGCTGGGTGAACACGACTCAAGGTAGGGAGATCTTCAGGGGTAGTGTAAGGTTTTTTTAAGGGGGGTTTGGGTGGGTTAGAGTAGGGGTATGTGGGTGGTGGGTTTTAATGTTGATGGGGGGTTGTATTTTTTTTACAGGCAAAAGAGCTGATTACTTAGGGGCATGCCCCGCAAAAAGCCCTTTTAAGGGCTGGTAAAAGAGCTGGTTACTTTTTAATTTAGAATATGGTAGGGACCTTTATTATTTTTGGGGGGGGCTTTTTTATTTTATTAGGGGGCTTAGAGTAGGTGTAATTAGCCTAATATTCTTGTAATCTTTTTTTTATTTTTTGTAATTTAGTGTTTGTTTGTTTTTGTAATTTAGTTGATAGTGTAGTGTTAGGTTTAATTGTAACTTAGGTTAGGATTTATTTTACAGGTAATTTTGTAATTATTTTAACTAGATAGCTATTAAATAGTTAATAACTATTTAATAGCTATTGTACCTAGTTAAAATAAATACAAAGTTGCCTGTAAAATAAATATAAATCCTAAAATAGCTACAATATAATGATTTGTTATATTGTAGCTATATTAGGGTTTATTTTACAGGTAAGTATTTAGTTTTAAATAGGAACACTTTAGTTAATAAGATTTAATTTATTTTGTTAGATTAAAATTATATTTAACTTAGGGGGGTGTTATGGTTAGGGTTATACTTAGATATAGGGGTTAATACATTTATTAGAGTATCGGCGAGGTCCGGTCGGCAGATTAGGGGTTAATACTTGAAGTTAGGTGGCAGCGACATTGGGGGGGCAGATTAGGGGTTAATACTATTTATTATAGGGTTTGCGAGGTGGGAGTGCGACGGTTTAGGGGTTAAGAACTTTATTAGAATAGCGGCGAGGTCGGGTCGGCAGATTAGGGTTTAATAACTGTAGGTAAGGTAGTGGCGACATTGGGGGGCAGATTAGGGGTTAATAAATATAATATAGGGGTCGGTGATGTTAGGGGCAGCAGATTAGGGGTACATAGGGATAATGTAGGTGCGGCGTTGTCCGGAACGGCAGATTAGGGGTTAATAGTATAATGCAGGTGTCAGCGATAGCGGGGGCGGCAGATTAGGTGTTAATGAGTGTAAGTTTTGGGGTGTTTAGACTCGGGGTTCATGTTAGGGTGTTAGGTGCAGATTAGAAAGTGTTTCCCTATAGGAAACAATGGGGCTGCGTTGGAGCATAACGCTGCTTTTTTGCAGGTGTTAGGTTTTTTTCATCCCAAACTGCCCCATTGTTTACTATGGGGGAATCGTGCACAAGCACGTTTTGCCAGCTTACCGCTACCGTAAGCAATGCTGGTATTGAGGGTTGAAGTGGCGGTACATTCGGCTCAACGCACCCTTTTTGGAAACTAACGCAGCCCCTCAGGCAACTCTAAATACCAGCGTTGTCTTAAGGGTGCATTGGGAAAAAAACCTGCGTTAGCTACGCGGGTCTTTACCGACAAAACTCTAAATCTAGGCGTAAGATTGCTACAATATAACTATTAATTATTTTGTAGCTAGCTTAGGTTTTTTTACAGGTAAGTTTGTATTTAGTTTTAAATAGGTATTATTTAGGTAATAATTGTAAGGTTTTTTTATATTTAAGTTAGTGGGTGTTAGGGTAAGGGTTAGACTTATGCTTAGGGTTACGTTAGGATTAGGTTTAGGGATTAATATATTTATGTAGTGTTAGTGATGTGGGAGGCCAGAGGTTTAGGGGTTAATAACGTTAGCATAGTGGCAGCGACATTAGGGGCAGCAGATTAGGGGTTAATAAATGTAGATAGGTGGCAGCGATGTTAGGGGCGGTAGATTAGGGGTGTTTATGTTAGGGTGTTAGGTTTAAACATAACTTTTTCTTTCCCTATAGACATCAATGGGGCTGCATTACGGAGCTTTTGTTTCCGTGATCGCAGGTGTTAGGCTTCCCAATTGATGTCTATGGGGAAATCGTGCACGAGCATGTCAAAGCAGCGCTTGTATTTCGATACGGTATGGAGCTCAACTCCACCATATCGCCCACACAAGCCTGCTTTTTACAAACTTGTAATAGCAGCGCTATAGGGAGGTGAATTAATGCCGCTTTTGTGGCAGTCGTTAATTGCCCTATAGCGCTCAAAACTCGTAATCTAACTGATTGAGAAAAAGATTAGATAGCAACATCTCTATCTTTGTAGATAATGTGTATGATATCAAGGTGCTTAGGTCACAGCAGAATATAATTGCTCTGCAAGATTTGCAATAACTGAAATAGGACAATACTTAGAAAAATAGTGGTAAAAAGGGATTTAGGGGTTCTTGTAGACAAGAGTAGTGTTTAATGCCAAGCTGCAGCTTCTATGGTAAAAAAAGATTTATATTTATTTTCAACAATTCCAGGGCATTTCTTTTTGTACCCTAACTTGTCATGTGACATTTTTTTAGAACCTTTGGGGAAAAAACAGACCACATCAAGTGTTATGTCTTTAGCTACGTTTTTACTTATTTTGTAACAGTATATAATTAGGTTAGTCTAAAATAACTTTTCATAAACCATCGTACATGCATAATTAACTTCTCAATGCAACAATAAAATGGTAATGCACTTGAAATGCAGAAAATATTAATGGAAGTAATAACAGGTATTATAAACATGATTTAAAATGACTGTACCTGTGAAATAATGTTGCTTGCTGACCTATGCCTCACATAGTATCGAATTGGTATAACAAGAGTATAAATTGCATGAAGAAATGCATATGCCAAGGCTACAAGCCCAAGTTGCTTCCGACATAGCATCCATATATCAAGCCAGTTAGGAAACCTGCTGTACTTTGTTCCTCGATATAATTGGACGATGGCAGCAAATACTCCGGGCAAATAAACCAATGCCAATAGCATAAGGGACACTATTGGAAATACCTTATTTGGAATTGAAATCGCAACTCGAAATGAAATATCTTTTCCATCTGTGACAGCAGTATAGATGATGTCAGATAAAATACAATACAGAAAAACAAATACAGTCAGCCCAGCACATATGCATATGGGGAGCTTCCACATTGGAAACAGCTGTAGAGGGTAATTTTCAATATCCTTAGCAGCCACTAGAGATCCTTGGTCTTGAGGTGTCAGACCTATTGCACGTACAATATCCATTACCATTTGCTTTGCCTTGTTGTCATTTGAACATACAAAGACCTAGGTAGACAAGAGATACATTTTTAATATTACAAGTGTGTGTTATCTAACACATTCAAATCTATTATACTCCTAAAATTATGTCTTTCTTGTAATTTGTTTAAGCAGTAATAAATAATAAAAAACATTTTTTTGTATTATATATCATTTGATGGATGTTCCTGTGCTAAATAAACCTTTATTTTGTCTGTGGGAGTTGTCCTTATAAGCCAGTGAGTGGGCAGTAATGTTGCAGGACACAGCTGTATGCAAAAGATGCTCTGTTTATTTCACTTTAACCCCTTAACGACACGAGTCGTACAGGGTACGTTGCACACAACCTGGTCTTTAAAGACCAGTGACGTACCCTGTACGACTTTGGGGATTAAAGTGGCTGGAAGCGATCCTGATCGCTTCCAGCCGCTTTACGGTTATTGCAGTGATGCCTCGATATCGAGGCATCCTGCAATAACCTTTTTCCCCCATCCGATGCAGAGAGAGCCACTCTGTGGCCCTCTCTGCACCGGCATCGATGGCCGCAATCGTTGGTGGGTGGGAGATGACCGTGGGAGGCGGGTGGGCGGCCATCGATGAAAAACTGAAGAGAGAGGGGGGCGGGATCGGGGGCGGGATAGTCGGGAGCGCGCACGGGAGCGCGCGCGTGCACAGGGGGTGGCGGGCGGGCGCGTGCACGGGGAGGGAGCGGGTGGGAACCGCTACACTACAGCAAATACATGCTATATGAGTGGCAGTAAGGGGGGATAAAATCCCCAACAAAAGTAAATCTAAGGGATCTGGGAGCGGGTGGGTAATTGGTCTGTGGGGGGGGGGGGGAAGCTACACTACAGAAAAAATAAAAAAAAATAAAAAAAATTAAAAAAAACACATTTGTATTTGAAAACAGGGTACTGGCAGACAGCTGCCAGTAACCAAGATGGCTCCCAGTAAGGTAGAGGTGAAGGGTTAGAGAGCTGTTTGGGGGGGATCAGGGAGGTTGGGGGCTAAGGGGGGGTCCTACACAGCTGCATATGTAAATATGCAATACAATTTTTTTTTTAAATTTTAAATATACCTTTTATTTTAGTACTGGCAGACTTTCTGCCAGTACTTAAGATGGCGGGGACAATTGTGGGGTGGGGGAGGGAAGGGAGCTGTTTGGGAGGGATCAGGGGGTCTGATGTGTCAGGTGGGAGGCTGATCTCTACACTAAAGCTAAAATTAACCCTGCAAGCTCCCTACAAGCTCCCTAATTAACCCCTTAACTGCTAGCCATAATACACATGTGATGCGCAGCAGCATTTAGCGGCCTTATAATTACCAAAAAGCAACACCAAAGCCATATATGTCTGCTATTTCTGAACAAAGGGGATTCCAGAGAAGCATTTACAATCATTTATGCCATACTTTGAAAAGTTGTTTGTAAATAATTTCAGTGAGAAACCTAAAATTGTGAAAAATTTTACGTTTTTTTTATTTGATCGCATTTAGCGGTGAAATGGTAGCATGAAATATACCAAGATGGGCCTAGATCAATACTTGGGGTTGTCTACTACACTACACTTAAGCTAAAATTAACCCTAGACGCTCCCTACATGCTCCCTAATTAACCCCTTCACTGCTGGGCATAATACACGTGTGATGCGCAGTGGCATTTAGCGGCCTTCTAATTACCAAAAAGCAACGCCAAAGTCATATATGTCTGCTATTTCTGAACAAAGGGGATCCCAGAGAAGCATTTACAACCATTTATGCCATAATTGCACAAGTTGTTTGTAAATAATTTCAGTGAGAAACCTAAAGTTTGTGAAAATATTTGGGAAAAAGTGAACAATTTTTTTTATTTGATTGCATTTGGTGGTGAAATGGTGGCATGAAATATACCAAAATGGGCCTAGATCAATACTTTGGGATGTCTTCTAAAAAAAAATATATACATGTCAAGGGTTAATCAGGGATTCCTGAAAGATATCAGTGTTCCAATGTAACTAGCGCTAATTTTGAAAAAAAGTGGTTTGGAAATAGCAAAGTGCTACTTGTATTTATGGCCCTATAAGTTGCAAAAAAAGCAAAGAACATGTAAACATTGGGTATTTCTAAACTCAGGACAAAATTTAGAAACTATTTAGCATGGGTGTTTTTTGGTGATTGTAGATGTGTAACAGATTGTGGGGGTCAAAGTTAGAAAAAGTGTGTTTTTTTCCATTTTTTCCTAATATTTTATCATTTTTTTAAAGTAAATGATAAGATATATTGAAAAAAATGGTATCTTTAGAAAGTCCATTTAATGGCGAGAAAAAACGGTATATAATATGTATGGGTACAGTAAATGAGTAAGAGGAAAATTACAGCTAAACACAAACACCGCAGAAATTTAAAAATAGCCCTGGTCCTTCAGGGAAAGAAATTGAAAAATGGCCTTGGTCCTTAAGGGGTTAAATTTAAACAGCTATAATTTAAAGTGACAATCTAGTTAAAAATTATTTCATGATTCAGATATGGCATGCAATTTTAAACAACTTTTCGATTTACTTTTTAATCAAATTTCTCTTGCTATTCTTTGTTGAAAGCTAAACCTAGGTAGGCTTGTATGCTAATTTCTAAGTTCTTGAAGGCCACTTTTATCTCAATGCATTTTGACATTTTTTTACAGCTAGAGGGCGTTAGTTAATGTGGGTCATATATCCATCTATTTGTCTATCATCTATCTATCTGTCTATGTATATATTTATCTATCTATCTATCTATCTATCTATCTGTATATCTAATCGTATGCACACTGTGCATGATTTAGTTTGTCTCAAGTAGGGATGGGCGAATGTTTCTAAAAATTCAAAATTTAAAATAAATTTTTATATATTCGTTCGTTTGAATCAAATTTCGAATGTTTATATAACATTCTAACATTCTATTTTTGAATTTTCATTTTTGAATTTTTCAATAAAATTCGAAAATATTCGTTCGAATAATAGAATGTTTAGCTATGTATTCATTCAATTTTGAAATGTAATATTTGAATTCGAATGTGACATTCGAATTTGAAATAGTATTTCTAGTCTACAACTTGTGTTTAATAAATGTAATATTCAAATTTGAAATAGTATTTCTAGTCTAATACTGTGTTTTAAATGTAATATTCGATTTGAATGTGATATTCATTTGAATGTGACATTCAAATTCAAAATAGTATTCCTAATCTAATACTGTGTTTTATAAATGTAATAATCGAATTCAAATGTGACATTCAATTTGAATGTGATATTTGATTCGAATGTGACTTTCGAAATAGTGTTTCTAGTCTACAATTGTGTTTTATAAATCTAATATTCGAATTCGAATGTGATATTCGAATGTAACATTCAAATTCGAATATGACATTTGAATTCGAATGTGACATTCGAAAACTGTAAATAACATTCGAAAATCAAATTTTTAAGAATATTCGTTCTTATCAACATTCTATTATGTAAATCGATTTTCTACAATAACATTCGTTCTAACATTTGAATTCAGATATAAACACATTCGCCCATCCATAGTCTCAAGAAGATTATTAAACACATAGTTCTAGCAATGGTAATTAATAAAGTTAATTCTGCACAGTCTGAACGGTTTATGCTTATAGTTACCCATATCACCCAAGATTCTAAAAGGAATTTGGACTAGTGAATATAGTCTATGTAGTAGAAACATAGAATTTGATGGTAGATAAGAACCAAAATTCCCATCAAGTGTAGCCGTGTTAAATTTAACTCTTTTCGTAGGATAGCCTTTAGCATGTCCCAGGCATTTGTAAATTATTTTACAGTCCCTGTGTTTAACACCTCTATTGGAATTGTATTCAATGAATCCACCACCCTTTCTGTAAAAAAATGCTTCAACGCATTTTTCCTGAATCTGCTACTTTCTAATTTATGATTGTGACCTACTGTTTTGGTATTTAGGTTTCTATCATGTCACCACTTTCCCTTCTCTCCTCCAAACCGTAGATATTTAGATCAAATAGCCTTTCTTAGAATATTTAATTTTTTAGAGCATGTATCATTTTAGTAGACATCCTTTGGACAGTTTCTATTCTAGTTCATTTATATCCTTTTGGAGATATGGGGGCCGATTTATGAAAGTGCGAGTGGACATGATACAATGTAGCGTATCATGTCCTCTGCTTGTGCAATGTTGCCCCCTGCAGATTAGTGGCCAATCGGCCGCTAGCAGGGGGTGTCAATCAGCCCGATCATATAGAATCGGGCGGATTAATGTCCGCAGCCTCAGAACAGGTGGACAAGTTGTGGAGCAGCGGTCCTTAGACCGCTGCTTCATAACTGCTGTTTCCGGCGATCAAAAAGGCTCATGCGGAAACAGGGGCTTGATAATTTGGCCCCAAGGTCTCAAGAACTGTACACAATATTCCAGCTAAGGCCTTACTAGTGATCTGTAAAGTGTCATAGGAACCTTGTTATTTCTGCTGCTAATACCTCTCCCAGTGCAACCAAATATTTAAAGAGACAGTTTAGTCAAAATTAAACTTTCCGGATTCAGATAGGACATGCATTTTTTTAAAAACTTTCCAATTTACTTTTATCATCAAATTTGCTTTGCTCTCTTGGTATTCTTTGTTGAAACTAAACCTAGGTAGGCTCATATGCTAATTTCTAAGCCCTTGAAAACCGTCTGTTATCTGAATGCATTTGACAGTTTTTCACAGCTAGAGGATGTAAGTCATGTGTGCTATATAACTAACTATGTGCTACAAAAAGTATATTAAAATAACCGTGTTGGTTTTGCAAAACTGGAAAATGGGTTATTAAGGGATTTTCAATATTTTTAAACAATAAAAATTCTGGAGTAGGCTGTCCCTTTAACTTGTCTTATTGTCTACCAAATTTTAAATAATCTGAAATAATAATTCCCAAGTCCCGTTCCTCTCTAATTACAGTCAATAATGTACTATTGCGACTATAATTTGCCTTTGGGTTTTTGGATCCTATATGCATACGTTTACTGATATAAATATTAAATTCTAGATCCTGTTTATTTGCGTGGTACTCCAGTTTTTTAATATCACTGCTCATTTGCTCCACTTCTCCTGGAACATCAACTCTGTTACAATCTAGTGATAATCTATTAATATAATATATATTTAAATGCATAGTAACTTGTACTTTTGTTTTAGTGTTTAAACATCAGGCAGCATTTTTACGTAAAATATTTTCTTTTTTTAAATGATGTTGATTTTTAATTTGTTTTGTTGATTTACATTTCTCTACTAGTCGATCATTTTCCAATTCCTCTTATTTTCTTTTCTACATGTGTAAGAATCAAAATAAGAAGGACCTAATCTTTTACTTCCTTACCTGTCTGTTTGCATCCAAAGAACCTGATTGCAGAGACCATGCAGACACTGTGTTAAATGCTTTAACTACCTTACTTCCAGGTGAAATTTTGGCAAGGTATTCTGCATTAGATTCAGGGTACTGGTTTATTTTTAGATTGTTGCTGACATCCACTAAAACTTTTCCTTCCAAAACTTCTGTCATCTCAGTAAGAAAACTATAATGATCTCTTTGGACTGCCAAGAAAATGATGGAAGATTTTTGTGCTGCCACAGTATGGCTTTGTACTTCAACTCCTGTAGGTAGTAAGTTAGAAACATTAGGATTTCGACTTCCAAATATTACAGAAAGGCCACTCTGCAGCATTTTATGGGCTAGTGCGCGTCCAAAGTCTCCGGTTCCAAAAATGCAAATGCTGTTTTGACTTTCTGCAATATCAGAGTTTAAAGGTAATAGTTTCAAATCACTGGATTCCATTTTCTAAAGAAAAAAAAATGAGAACAGACAGTTAACAAGATGTAGTATGTATGTATGTATGTATATACATATAAATAAATATATATATATATATATACACTGTATATATATATATATATATATATATATATATATAAATATATGTATATATACACACACACAGGTATATATATATATATATATATATATATATACACACACAGGTATATATATATATATATATATATATATATATATATATATATAAACAAAATCTCAGGAAAGCAATCTTACAGTATATAATCTAAAATTGGGAGAGAGTAAGCGCTAAAAAGCTTAAAAGGCTAGTAAAAGGTACATTTTAATACATATAAAAATTTACAAATGGCAATCAGACGCATGAATCCATGTCTAACTTAACAAAAAAATATATTATGAACAAATCTAAAAATATCTAAAAATATCCAATGGAGTATAGCATGTGACGCTGACTTAGTGAGCCAGTGATGAGGAGTTAGAAGGACATGTACATTCAACAATATAAACAACCTGAGTGATTGCGTGCACACAATAGCTTTCAACAAAGAAAAATAGCATTCACAAAAAAGAAAAATAGCATTCACAAAAAATAGTGTTCACAAAAATTGGCGTACATAAAAAATGTTCAAATGTTCAACCGGTTATATGTAAGTGAATCCAGTAGTGTTTCCTCCAAAGTGACGTGTAGAAATATAACGTGAAGTCAATAATAGTAGAATGTAAACGTTGAGTGGGTCAAATTATTGTGGTTCAGCTGCTAAATTAAAAAATTGCAAATCCGTGAGGTGTATAAAAAATAAAAATAAAAATAACTTGTGAAAAAATCCACGTGGAAAACTTGAATTCAAATGATAAACAAAGGGTCAAAAATCAAAAGACAAAAATAGAAAATCAGTGATAATATTAAAAAGCACTAAAGATCTAGTGAAAACAAATCCTTAATTCAGATGTTAAAAATCCTTGGTAAGATCCATAACAAACAAATACATCGATAAAATACCTAAAAGGGAACAAAAGAGAAACAAATAGTGCAACACTGTATATGATATATAATATAGGTAATTAAAACCAAACTCACCAGTATGCCAACGCGTTTTGGCCTAGACTAGGCCTTTCTCAAGACTAGAATATATATATATATATGTGTATATATATATATATATTTATATATATATTTTTAAAAGGAGGTAGATAGATAGATACAGAGAATACATATAAATAATTCATATGGACACTATATATATGAATACCATGACCAACATATGTATTCATAAAATTTGAGTTGTAATTATTACTTTAAGTGATGGTAAATTTAAGACTTTAATAATGTTGCAATGAAAATTATATTAGTGTACAAGCAAAACTGCCTTTTTATTTTTTAAAGTGCATAGATATTTTATAATAGTAGATTTATAATCCTACTTGGTATCTTCTGTTCCTTCACCCCTCTTCATTTCTTGTTTGGCCAGCCTGTGACATAGAGAGCAGTCCCAGCCACAATCTACATAGGCTTCCTAAGAGCTTTCAAATAGCTGGACTTCAAGAGTGTCATATGACACAAACACTGATTGGATGTTTATTGGAATTGTCATATAAAGTTCATCCTAGTGGGCCGACATAAAATTGTGATAGAAGTATTACAATAGGCACAAATTTAACCCTTTTAATGGATTTAAAAAAAAATAAGGTTCATGTATTATTTTTTAATAGAAAAGATTACATATATGGCATTTGATTAGATAAGGTTTAATATAACTTTAATGAATACCTATGAGGGCCACGATTCATATAAAAAAAAAATGATTAAATCTTCATGTTATTTTGGTTCAATTAGTTTTCATTTTTGTATTTGTCAAAAGCCATTTACCATGAAAAATTAATAATTATATAATTATGTTTTTATATCTAAATTTCTGGAAGACAGAAAAACTGCTACCAATACAAAATCCAAATATATACATCTTGAGATAAGTGCACTCTACGGAGCTTACATTCCTGCATTTCAGGAATAATTACAAAGAGAACATTTTTTTTTTATAATAAAATTGAATTAGAATGTCATTCATATCACATTTGATCATAAAAATTGGAAGTGGAAGGCCCTCTAGTGGGCCTGTAGCAAAATTAAGGAATAACTGACTTGAAGTCTGGAGGGTTCTAGAAGTGTGTGTATGCTACAATGTTGCAAATGTGTGGGAGGGTGTACCTCTTGCCTTTATAGGGTCCTGTTCCAGTGGATTCGGCCTCTTTCTGCCTCCAGACTTTGAGGAGAACTTTCTTCAGGGCTGGATATCTTGAATTTTAGGCCTCATGAAGCGTGCGAGGCGTACTTCTTTGCCTCCCAGGAGGTACAGGGATGCGGTGGTGGAGCCTTCAAGAAGGAAGAGACCTGCAGGAGGAAATGAGACATCAGACCTGGAAGATTTGGTACCCCCTACCCCCCAAGCTAGGGTTCCCAGTAGGCCCTCCATTGCAGCTAGACAGAGGGTTAGGAGGGAGCTGAGTTACACCCCTACAAGCAGGGCGGTGGCCAGGGCGGGCACCAGGGCTAGGGGAAGAGGAGCAGGGAGAGCGGTTCCCAGGGATAGTTCTGCCCAGGTTTTGGCTACGGCTGGGCCTGATGCGGGGGAGGCCGGGGAGCATGGAGCAGACATGGGGGCCCTGATGCAGCAGCTGCCGGCACTCCCGCTGGATGCTCTGGCCACTGTCTTGGCCCTCGCTCAGTCTCTGGCCTCAGGCCGGGGGCCGGGCGGCGTGGAGCAGGGCCTGGATGGTGCCGGAGGGTCCTGTGGTAGTGCCGGTGGTTTCCATGGCCAGGCGGGCTTTGGGCCTTCTGGTGGTGCGGGTCGTGGCCACGCTCCCCTGCACATAACGTGCGTCGCGTCTCCTCCCCCTCTGACGGATCTTCTTCTGGGTAGGAGCGTGGTCGCACGCGAGTACAACGCCGCCCTGCAGGACGACCGGAGGAGCCTACCGGAGCAGCCCCTAGTAAGTTGGGGAGACTCCGGGCGGCGACGACGGTCGCAGGGGGGCGGGCACCGGGCAGGTTGTGAGTGCGGCTGTGAGCGGGGAGCATAGGCGGCAGGTGCGAGGCACGCAGGCGGGCGGCTCAAGTGTTAGAGGCGCAGATGACGCCATTACTGCAGCTGGGGACATCCAGGCTCAGGGTTACAGGAAACAGGTTAGACCTCCTATAGAAGCGGAGGTGGTGGTGCTGAGGTGTAGTGGCACGAATGGTGCTGTTACCGCTATGAACAGGGATTCTATTGCTACTGATCAACCCCAGAGACAGGAGCAATGTGTGAGAGTTTGCAGGGGACAAGGTATAGGCACAAATGATGCCTCTAACTTTCAGGAAGCGGTCTGTCCGCCTCAGCCCCCCTTTTCAGCAAAGGGAGCAGATGCATGCTCCTGGCAGTGGCCAGGAGACAGCCAATAGACAGGGCAATGCTAATGTGAATCATGGGTCAGGTGCTATGGGTGACAAAGGTGACTCTCTGCAGGGCCAGTTGAGGGGTGTGAATGTATGTGTGGACAGCCCGCAGATCGCTGCTGAAGTGCAGCGTGAGGTGAGAGAATGCATTAGTCAGGCATTAGGTGTTCAGGAGGATTTGATTAGAAGGGCTGTGGCTGCAGCACTTGGGGTGCAGGAGAGGGCTAGGGGTGGCAAAAATGAGGGTGCGGCCCCTTCTGGGGCCCTCTTCGTCGCTCAGAGTACTCCCCAGTCTGTTTTGTCTCCTCAGTTCTAAAACATGCAGGGGGACTCTAATATGGACAATGCTATGGTCTCTCAATATTTTTCACTACAACCGATAGATACTGGAGGTGAACCGGATACAGAACTGTCCAGAATTTTCTCAACTGACAAAGCTTATTCCTCTTTAGGGGAACTTTTTGATGACATGGAAAAGCTTAAAATCAGAGAAATAAAGCTACAATGGGACATTTGGTCTATGAATAAGTATATTGAGTTATGTATTATCCCAAGAGGATTACGAATTAACAAATATCCTACATTTGATACTAATGACTCTGAATTTATAAAAGCTTGGAACATGATATTAACAGAATGTTCTGTGAGATTAATGTTATTGCTTTGTGAATATAAAACAAAAATGCTGTCGTGTGTTAGAGAAAACATATGTGAAATACAAACAGAACTCAATTCCAGAAGAAATGACATAGATTATGGTAGATTTGACATGGTTTTAAAGAATACCATTGTTGAGGTTAAGAAATCAGTTATTGACACTAAACACAATAAATACATACGCGACCAGACAGACTATGACACAGACTCAGTTTATGTGTGGAACCGGACAAGACGAACTCAGGTTCGCAGACAACAGAACCGTAGTAGAGGGAGACGCAATAGGAGGGGTAGGAGACAGACCCAAGTGACCTTTTCCGACACTGAGGCAGAGTCCGGGGACAGTGCTAGTGGGGATGAGACTACAACACCGAGAGGTATTCTAAAAAATAGCCAGGTTGAGCCCACAAATGTTCATATAACAACACATATGAATACAATTTCCAATCAGAATAATGGACAAAGGGAGACAGGGAGTAAATATAAAGCCAGTGAACCAGCCAAGCTATTAACAGAACCCAGGGGTGGACTAGCTAAATCCACCAACTCAGATATTGGGCAAGAACATTTGCAACAGGTTTTTTCCTTGCCCCAGAGCAATCCAGACAGAGGGGGGAAGGGCCAGAGGCCAACAGAAGCCAGGCTACAGGTTGAGGGAAACGAGGAATCAAACAAAATACAAATGACATGTGTTATAAATCTCTCAGATACTGTGTTAACAGATGCCCAGATACGTGTATTAAGTCTTGGTTTGGGCTTTGTACCAACTATGAATTTTAATCTTTTTCATACAATTATTGATGTGAATCGGTTAATCCGAAATGTAACATTAAAGGGTCATTTCTCAGGCAATGATACTATGTCTATTTGTGAAGGGGAGGGTCCCAAATGGGTCACCACCAATCTAAATACTGATCTTAGCTTTCCCGAATCATGTGACTTGGTTTCACTAAACACTCTCATGCTGGAAAGTGAGGGACTTGAATCTTTGCAAACCACTAGCAAAGCAAGGAGCTTAAAACCTCCTTCTAAATTCTACCCAATACAAAGTAGGGGGAATGTAATTGAAAATTTCTATAAAAGAGTGGAGCGTGATCTCAAGCTTTTGGCTGACTCTACTGGCCGCAATACTACAAATAATTTGAATAGGATTGAAAGGGAAGCGTTGTCCTCCCTGGCCAATAACCACGATCTGGTCATAAAAAATGCAGACAAGGGTGGTTCAGTGGTGGTAATGAATAGGGCGCAATATGTCAATGAGGCAATGCGCCAACTGGATGACAGACAATGCTATTCAGTTTTAACCACGAACCCTACAAGCCGGTTCAAGAGAGAACTTATGCACCTTTTAGATGATAGAATGGAAAATGGCTTCATTGATCAGGACACTATGTCATATATATTTGTGGAACATCCGGTCACTCCAGTATTCCATCATCTACCTAAGGTGCATAAGTCCCTCACAGATGTGAAGGGACGACCTATAGTAAGTGGTATAGGGGTCTCCTCTTTGAACGCTTGTCTCAATGGCTGGACATGATTCTACATCCATTTGTTGAAGCTCTCCCCAGCTATCTCAGGGACACCAAGCACCTAATGAATCTGATAAATGATGTTGCATGGGTGGAAGAGAATAACCAGTGGGTCACCATAGACGTCACAGCCCTCTATTCTTCCATTCCCCATTCAAAGGGATTGGAGGCTATGTCATTCTTCCTCAGGGGTTGGTCCTCCCTTACTGAAGGTTTTCAGAGATATGTACTACAAGTGGCTGAGTTCTTGTTAACTCACAAATTTTTTTGAATTCGAGGGTGTGTTCTATCTCCAGAGATGTGGGACAGCTATGGGGGTGAAGTTTGCCCCCTCTTACGCCAACCTATTCATGGGTTGGTGGGAGCTGTCCCACATCTTTGGAGATAAGAACCCCCTCCGTGGTTGTATTACCTTCTTCCCGCCGCTTTATAGATGATCTAATCCTCATCTGGGAGGGCAGCTCTGATGATTTGGAAAAGTTTCTAGGGAAACTCAATGACAATGATATTGGTCTAAAATTTACAAGTGAAACTCAAAGGACCAAGATTAACTTTTTGGATGTAGTACTGAGTGGGACTCCTGATGGTCGGATTGAGACAAGCCTATATAGAAAGCCTATATCAGGCAACTCACTACTACATGCAAGAAGCTGCCACCCCAGACATGTGCCGTATGCTATAGCCAAGGGACAACTCATAAGGGCCAAACGGAATTGTTCCGAGGCCAATGAGAGTGCCAACCAAATGATGGAAGTCAGAAAACGTTTATCTCAGAGAGGCTATCCTAGAAAGGTAATAAGTAGGGCACAAAGGGAGGTGGACAGAATGGACAGACCGTGATTTGTTAAGGGACAAATCAAACCAGACAAATGGGAAGGCCCAGAAGGGAGTTACATTTGTCACTGAATACAGTGCACAGTATGAGGAAGTATGCAGAATCGTCAAATACCATTTTGGTATGCTAATAGCAGACGATTAGACTTACACAATGTGTTAAAGAAGGGCTTAGATGCTCATACCGACGAAACAAGAGCCTAGGCAATATATTGTCCCCAACAGTCTTACCGAAGACTATCACCCAGGGGAGTGCCTGGCTCAGTTGTAAAGGCTCCTACAAATGTGGAAGCTCAAGATGTGGAGCATGTGATTATTTAACTATGTCAGAACACTTTACCTCTACTGCAACAGGGAAGACATAACGAGATCAATTTTTGTCTTAATTGCACCTCTACCTTTGTCATCTACTGTGTAACCTGTACGGTATGTGGAAAACAGTACATCGGGCTCACCATTAGAGACATTAGAACAAGAATTATTGAGCACTTGTCTACCATCAGGAGGGGCAAGGCAACTACCCCTGTGGTGCATCATTTTGCTCAGGTTCATAATAAGGACCTTACATGTTTTTCATGGCAACCAATAGATATGGTTCCTAAACCAAAAAGAGGGGGTGACCGTGGAGTAACTCTATCTAAAAGAGAAATGTTGTGGATCCTAAAAATGATACAAGGATACCAAAAGGCCTGAACTCAGAATTCGACCTTATAAACTATTGGGAATAATAATACCCCGATCCCATCTTTTTCATAATATCTATAAAATTATAAGATATAAATAACACCATTCAATAATATATTAAATACACAACTTTCCCCCATATCTGACTAACACAATCTGAGATCATTATACTGACACTTTTCTAGTCTTTAGTAACGATAGTGCATATTTGTACTATGTAACAGATTTATAATTTGATTTGTTTAAATTTGTTTAAATATAAGACCGTTACTATAGGCCATGGATATGACGGGATTAACTATGACTGTGATCTAAGGTAGCGAACATAACAAAATAACTATTTATTTTATTTAACGTCTATAATGGACGATTTATTTAATTATTTATTGTGAATAACCTCATATGTCTCCAAAATACCACCTATATATATTTATAATGTAATCAAGGATAGATCTGTTCTTTTACCTCCGAAATATAAGGGGTTAAATGCAAAAATCTCTCTGGGCGTACTGTTGTTTTAAATGACATGTCCTTTTAACCAATGGTGTTGTTTCTAATTTTGTATATAAAGCACACCTGTGGCTGGCATAGTATGCTATGATTACGGCTTTGCCGAAACGCGTAAGCCTGCCAGCCAGAGGTATCCCATCTCTGTCTTTTTTGATTGACTATATGTCCTGTTTTTAAATAACCACAATAAAGGTTATGTTTTACATACGCTAGCGCTCCATGTTTTTCTTTGTGGTTGTCTCCTCAGGTGTCATCTGTTGCAGAGCAAAGAATGGAGGCTGGTACAAGCAGCCAGTGCACGGCGAATGGAGGAGCTGCAGGACCTGCTAGCTCAACAGCAGGTGACGCCTACAGCCATCGGAAGGGACTTCGCAGCAGCTGTCGCAGGCTGGTGAGTGCACCATCACTGACATTACACACACTAACATGGGGTCTTCATCTAGCGACTCAGGCTCTGATAGCGAGACAGGGCTAGGTTTAGTAAGTACGGGCCAACATCAGATGTTTAAGAATGATTAAGAAATTAGTGGCAGCGCAGGTGCAGGCGAAGGCAGGCGCGCCGGGCGTTGTAGAGAACAATTCCTTAGCGCAGGTGGGGGATGCGCCGGCAGGGCAGGTGGCGTCAAGGAAAGTGGCGGTGCACGGGGATTCGTACCCATGCCTAGTCCACTCACTTTATGGCCATTTGAAGGCTAAAGTGATTAAAAAAATCCAAGAGGGTAGATATGTGAATATCTACGAACTCACTCCGGAAGCCTGTAGAGCTAAGGAGAGGGCGCCGAGGGCTCTGGCCCCAAAAAAGTCAGGCGCCAGGAAACTTATGATGAATGGCAGGATATAGGGTGTTGGCGTCCTGCTATGTTGATAGGTGGCCGACTCAGGGGCATAACCTTTTTAAATATCAGGACATGATTGGTGATATTTACAAAAGGTTCAAGGAAGGTGCTTGGAGGGATTACGATTTAGCATTCCACAATAAAATGGTGGGCAACCCCATCTTACACTTCGGGACGCAGGATATGCACCTGTGGTCTAAGTTGGGGCGCGAGAGGTGACGAAGCCTGGAACACAGCAGTCCTTTCTGCACCCGAAGAGGCGTGGGAGGGAGTGCTGGAAATTCCAGGACAAGCAGTGTGACAGAGGAGCGAATTGCTCCTTTCGTCACATCTGCAAGTTTTGCAGCGGACCTCACCCAGGTTCGGAATGCACGAAGAGAAGGGAATCCGGTGCATCCACCCAGAATAGTAGAGGGGGGCCTGGGGGCAAGGGCCCCAACTCCACTTAAGTATGAGAAGATGGCGCCGTGGCTGGCACTATACCCTGATGGTGAGGCAGCGGCAGTCCTGGTCGTCAGGGTTGAGGGTGGGGGTTTAGGATACCGGTTACTCCACAAGTAACCAGGTCCTCTGTCCACCGTAACCTAAGGTCAGCTTATGAGTTCCCGCACGTAGTGAGGGAAAAGTTGGCTAGGGAACTGAGGCTGGGGAGGGTGGTCGGCCCATTTTGGGAACGGCTATTCGTGGATCTAGTAGTTTCTCCACTGGGAGTAGTTCCCAAGCGGGAGAAGGGGAAGTACAGGCTTATTCATCACCTGTCGTATCCCAAAGGGGCGTCAGTGAACGACACAATAGATCCGGACCCCAGCTCTGTACACTATCAGTCCTTTGACGAGGCACTGGAGGTGGTTCACTCTCAGGGTCGCGGGGCCTTGATGGCCAAACTGGACATTGAATCTGCTTTCCCGCTTGCTCCACTTCATCCTTCCTCATTTCGGCTGATGGGGGATGAAGTTCGAGGGTGAATTCTTTGTTGACAGGTGTTTGCCCATGGGCTGCTCCTTGTCATGTGCCCTTTTTGAATGCTTCAGCTCCTTCCTGCACTGGGTGGTGCAGAGGGCGTCTGGGGGCGGGGCCATGGCCCACTACCTGGATGGTTTCCTGCTGGTAGGGTCTCCAGATACTGACGAATGTGCTGGGTTGATGCGGGTGATGCAGGATGTTACAACCGAGTTCAGGGTTCCGCTCGCACAAGAAAACGCACAAGAAAACGCAGGGACCATGTACCTGCCTGACGTTCCTGGGCATAGAGATTGACACTGTTGCAATCCCTATGCAGGCTCCCAAAAGATAAAGTCGACCGCCTCCTTGGGGCGGTTCAATCTGCATGTCCCACAGAGCACATCTCCATTAAGGGAGCTGCAATCTCTTCTGGGATTGCTTAACTTTGCAGGGAGGGCGATCCCCATGGGGAGGGGTCTTCAACCGCAGGTTAGAAGCTCAATTGAAAGGGCCTCGGACGCATAGTCAGAGGCGCCGGGTGACGGAGGAGATGAGGGACGACCTAAGAGTTTGGGAAGGTTCCTGGTTCATTTTAATGGGGTCTGCCTTTGGAGAGACAGACCCATTTCCAATCAAGCCCTGCATCTGTTCACGGATGCGGTGGGCGGGTTGGGCTATGGAGCCTATTTGGACGGAGACTGGAGTGCGGAGCCATGGGCCAGAGGGCTGGATTACCGCGGGCCTCACGCGTAACCTAGCATTGCTCGAACTCTTCCCTATTGTTGTAGCAGTAGAACTATGGGGAGAGAGGCTGTCCAATCGGTCAGTAATCTTCTGGTCAGACAATATGAGCGTGGTGTACGCCATAAACAGGTTGTCAGCAGCCTCGCCGGTGGTGGTGACCTGGTCTTGCGGTGTTTGCTGCTTAATGTTTGCTTCACAGCGCGGCACGTCCCAGGGGTAAGCAATGTGATAGCAGATGCCCTTTCAAGATTTCAATGGGATCAGTTTAGAAGGGTGGCCCCGAGGGCGGCGGCTGAGGGTCTAACGTGACCTCTTTTCCTTTGACAGCTGGCGGAGGTTGGGAGACCATCCTTCCCCTGATCAGAGCATCGCTGGCTCCTAAGACGTGGGCGGTGTACTCGTCGCATTGGAGGGCGTGGGAGCTATTCAGCGAGCAGAAGGGTTTCTTGTTTGTGTCAGGCGTCTCAGGTACACGTTCTGGAATGGCTAGCGTGCTTGAAGCTTGAGGGTGTGTCCAGATTGTCAGCTCTGAGCAGGTTAGCGGCTTTTTCGTTTTTCAGCAAAGCTTTAGGTTTCGGGGACTATACGGGTACTTTCCTAGTAAGGCAGATCTTGAAGGGATGGGGCCGGATGGCCCCACCCGCAAAGGATAGGAGGGAGCCAATCACGACAGAAAGATTGCGCTCGCTGGTAGTAAATCTGGGGGCAGCGTGCAGTTCAGCCTATGAGGACCGGTCTTGTTTTGGGCTGCTTTCACGCTGGCATTTGCGGGGGCGCTGAGGATAGGCGAAGTGGTCGCCTGCTCTACGAAAGGGGAGGTAGGCTGCATTAAAGTGGGGCATGTAAGGGCCTCGGATGATTGCGTGCTACTGCTCATTCCCAGATCCAAAATGGATCAGGATGGGAAAGGGGCTTGGTTGCCTTTAGCCAGGCACAAATGCCCGGAATGCTGCCCGGTATCGAGTGTGGGCGGATTATTGCCGTGTACGGCCGGGCGGAAGGGCTGCAGTTTCTCGTGCATGAGGACGGCAGTTCTCTTTCAGCCTTCCAGTTCCGCAAAGTGCTAGCCAAAGTGGCAGCGGCAGCGGGATTGGATCCGTCTAAGATTGCTCCGCATTCATTCCGTATCGGGGGCAGCGACTAGTGCTGCGGCCGGTGGGTCCGTCGCAGGTGGTCATTAAGAAAATGGGGCGTTGGAAGTCGGAGCGATATAATGGCTACATTCGCCCTTTAAAAGCTTAGTTGATGGGGGCGCGTAAAGTGCGGGACCTCTTGATACCTTCCCGGCCGGAGCGGGGGGGGGGGGGGGGGGTGAGAAGGGGTGTTTTGCTAGTGGTTGTTTGTCAACGTTTCATTGTCCCCATCCATGTTGTTATAGGTACAGTAAAGACCCCAGTGCATGTGTGGATTATTGGGCACTCCTTTATCCACTGGGCGGCTATCAGGGCGCATCAGTTTCCGGGAGGGCAGCAGCTAGGATTGGCGGCATCCAGGGCTAACATTCGCTGGCTCGGGCGCAGGGGTCTAAATTGGAGTGAGCTCCCCGCTCTGTTTACAGGATGCGCATAGGAGGTGGGGAAAGCCTCAAGTGATTGTTGTGCATCTGGGCGGAAATGACTTGGGATCCATTCCCGTGTTGGACTTAATTCGGGTTATGGTTGCGGACATGAAGTGGGTGTGCACATGGCTTCAGGATGTGCGGATAGGTTGGTCTAACGTGGTTGCACGGCTGCGTTGGCGTCACATTGTGACACAGAGGGCAGCGTACAATGTCCGCAAGAAAGTTAATAGGGAATTGGGAAGAGCGGTCATGGCCGTGGGAGGTTTCGTCATCAGGCATGACACTATTACGGCCGACAAGAAGGCCCTTTACCGACTGGATGGGGTTCACCTGGCGGACGTCGGGTTGGACATTTTTCTGGCTGACTTTAAGAAAGCCATCTCATCGGTTGTTTAAAATGGATACTCGGTAGGAAATTAGTTAGTTTTCAAAGTTCTGTGCTATGGTTGGCATCCGACCGTTGTTAACACAGCGTTATTTATATATATATATATTATAAAAAAAAAAAAAAAAAGAGTTTGAATTTGGTTAAGTGTGTTATATTGTTATATTGTTTATTTAAGGGCTATGTTGGTTAAGTGTGGCGGCAAGAGGATCGTCTTTTTGTGGCGGTCGGGGCAAGGCCCTGGGAGCGGGTGCAGTGTGAGCAGAGTGATGGCCCGAACAGGTTAGAAGCTCAATTGAAAGGGCCTCGGACGCATAGTCAGAGGCGCCGGGTGACGGAGGAGAGTGAGGGACGACCTAAGAGTTTGGGAAAGGTTCCTGGTTCATTTAATGGGGGTCTGCCTTTGGGAGAGACAGACCCATTTCCAATCAAGCCCTGCATCTGTTCACGGGATGCGGTGGGCGGGTTGGGCTATGGAGCCTATTTGGACGGAGACTGGAGTGCGGAGCCATGGCCAGAGGGCTGGATTACCGCGGGCCTCACGCGTAACCTAGCATTGCTCGAACTCTTCCCTATTGTTGTAGCAGTAGAACTATGGGGAGAGAGGCTGTCCAATCGGTCAGTAATCTTCTGGTCAGACAATATGAGCGTGGTGTACGCCATAAACAGGTTGTCAGCAGCCTCGCCGGTGGTGGTGACCTGGTCTTGCGGTGTTTGCTGCTTAATGTTTGCTTCACAGCGCGGCACGTCCAGGGGTAAGCAATTGTGATAGCAGATGCCCTTTCAAGATTTCAATGGGATCAGTTTAGAAGGGTGGCCCCGAGGGCGGCGGCTGAGGGTCTAACGTGACCTCTTTTCCTTTGACAGCTGGCGGAGGTTGGGAGACCATCCTTCCCCTGATCAGAGCATAGCTGGCTCCTAAGACGTGGGCGGTGTACTCGTCGCATTGGAGGGCGTGGGAGCGATTCAGCGAGCAGAAGGGTTTCTTGTTGTGTCAGGCGTCTCAGGTACACGTTCTGGAATGGCTAGCGTGCTTGAAGCTTGAGGGTGTGTCCAGATTGTCAGCTCTGAGCAGGTTAGCGGCTTTGTCGTTTTTTCAGCAAAGCTTTAGGTTTCGGGGACTATACGGGTACTTTCCTAGTAAGGCAGATCTTGAAGGGATGGGGGCCGGATGGCCCCACCCGCAAAGGATAGGAGGGAGCCAATCACGACAGAAAGATTGCGCTCGCTGGTAGTAAATCTGGGGGGCAGCGTGCAGTTCAGCCTATGAGACGGTCTTGTTTTGGGCTGCTTTCACGCTGACATTTGCGGGGGGCGCTGAGGATAGGCGAAGTGGTCGCCTGCTCTACGAAAGGGGAGGTAGGCTGCATTAAAGTGGGGCATGTAAGGGCCTCGGATGATTGCGTGCTACTGCTCATTCCCAGATCCAAAATGGATCAGGATGGGAAAGGGGCTTGGTTAGAAGGGGTGTTTTGCTAGTGGTTGTTTGTCAACGTTTCATTGTCCCCATCCATGTTGTTATAGGTACAGTAAAGACCCCAGTGCGTGTGTGGATTATTGGGCACATCCTTTATCCACTGGGCGGCTATCAGGGCGCATCAGTCCCCCGGGAGGGCAGCAGCTAGGATTGGCGGCATCCAGGGCTAACATTCGCTGGCTCGGGGCGCAGGGTCTAAATTGGAGTGAGCTCCCCGCTCTGTTACAGGATGCGCATAGGAGGTGGGGGAAAGCCTCAAGTGATTGTTGTGCATCTGGGCGGAAATGACTTGGATCCATTCCCGTGTTGGACTTAATTCGGGTTATGGTTGCGGACATGAAGTGGGTGTGCACATGGCTTCAGGATGTGCGGATAGGTTGGTCCTAACGTGGTTGCACGGCTGCGTTGGCGTCACATTGTGACACAGAGGGCAGCGTACAATGTCCGCAAGAAAGTTAATAGGGAATTGGGAAGAGCGGTCATGGCCGTGGGAGGTTTCGTCATCAGGCATGACACTATTACGGCCGACAAGAAGGCCCTTTACCGACTGGATGGGGTTCACCTGGCGGACGTCGGGTTGGACATTTTTCTGGCTGACTTTAAGAAAGCCATCTCATCGGTTGTTTAAAATGGATACTCGGTAGGAAATTAGTTAGTTTCAAAGTTCTGTGCTATGGTTGGCATCCGACCGTTGTTAACACAGCGTTATTTATATATATATATATATAAAAAAAAAAAAGAGTTTGAATTTGGTTAAGTGTGTTATATTGTTATATTGTTTATTTAAGGGCTATGTTGGTTAAGTGTGGCGGCAAGAGGATCGTCTTTTTGTGGCGGTCGGGCAAGGCCCTGGGAGCGGGCGCAGTGTGAGCAGAGTGATGGCCCGAACACAGGGAGAGGTGTCGCCCACTAAGTGCCGGCTTTAGGGGTTCCTCTCCCCCTTTTAAAGAGCTGCAGGCCGAAGAGCTCTCCATAACAAAATCTCTCTCACTGTGCCAATGCGCAACCCCTGTGCCGCGTTGCAGACATCGGAGGGGGCCTTGTCCGTCAATAAGTAGGGGTTAGTTTAGCTAGAAGAAGATGCCGCCCACCCAACTGGAATGAACTTGTTTACAAGTTCAGTGATAGGTTGATTTGAGCTGCCTAATTATTGGCTAAGATTAGGCAGAATTCAATTAGTTTAATAAACACGACCGTGACCGGTCTTTTCCCCAAGCAGTTGTGTTGTGTTTTTATTGAGAACGTAGGACGTAATAGGAGGTGTATCCCTTATGGAAGTGGAAGGCCCTCTAGTGGGCCTGTAGCAAAATTAAGGGATAACTGACTTGAAGTCTGGAGGATTCTAGAAGTGTGTGTATGCTACAATGTTGCAAATGTGTGGGAGGGTGTACCTCTTGCCTTTATAGGGTCCTGTTCCAGTGGATTCGGCTCTTCCTGCCTCCAGACTTTGAGGAGAACTTTCCCCGCCCGCACCGTCCCTGGAAGAAGGTATGTGGCGGCAAGTTAGGTTGAGGGTAAGTCTGTCCTCGGCGGGGGTAGGTTTAGTTGAACCAGCCCCGTAAGCCTGAGGTTGTAAGATAGTCCATCCACCTCTCTCATTCGTGTTGGACGACTCATTTGGAGAGGATGCCTTACTGGGTTGGTGAAATTGTGCCCTAGCTGGCGGTCGGGCAAGGCCCTGGGAGCGGGCGCAGTATGAGCAGAGTGACAGCCCGAACACAGGGAGAGGTGTCGCCCACTAAGTGCCGGTCTTTTCCCCAAGCAGTTGTGTTGTGTTTTTATTGAGAACGTAGGACGTAATAGGAGGTTTATCCCTTAAGAGAATAGACTGATTTATATAGCATTTAAAAAAAGAGTATAATATATTTTACTGTTACAAATAGAAAACATAAAAGTTATGTATTTTCAAGAGAAAAAAGTTGTCATGGCAAGAATTAAAAAAATTAAACACATGAAGTCAGAAAGTCTCCCGGTAAAAGAGCAGTAAATATATATATGTATATTCTTATATACATATATATTTATGTGTTAAGCATATACATATATATTTATGTGTTAAGCATATACATATATATTTAAAAATGCTGCAATCGCTGCAAGACCTATCCCCTTTGCTGCGCTTAGGTTCTGATGCCATCTCTGAAACACATTAATATTAAGAGACTCTCCCAGTTGTTCAAGGACATGGCCATCCAGCAAGCTCGTGGTAGCAATTAGCACTCAGAAAATTAACCAGAGATTAGGTTAATTTTCTAAAAGTGCCCCAAAGGCCCTCAAAATAGAGGTCATTATAGTTTTTTTATAAAAAAAATAGCTTTATTAATAAAAAAAAACTGAACTTTATAGTTTTGGTGCTTTAAAGTTGGTGGGTGTTAGAAAAATAAACCTCTCTGAAAACTGCCTTTTCATTGTGGTCTAAGGGAACTGTTTTATGCTAACAGTTACGCACTAGAGAAAAGGGGTTTATCACAGGTGTTTGTGTGCTTCAGGTTTTTACTCGTATTATAAGTTGAAAGTAACCGCGATCACTTGAGCACAATTGAAGTTAACTCTCGTATGGATAGAGCAACCGCAGAGGTTTGGTTAAGTGTTTTGCAAACCATGGCAAATACATTACAAAATACAGTTACACTCGTAATAACACCATCTAATAAAAATTATTTTAAAAAAACTGCACAAAAAGTTATAAGGGCTCAAAGATATGAAGTCTCAGGTGTTAGAAAAAAAGGACTGCCAAGGGCTTTAACATATATATATATATATATATATATATATATATATATATATATATATATATATATATGTTTATAGGTGTATATGTTATGTACATTTGTATATATATATATATATATATTATGTGTGTGTGTGAATATATGTATTTACAAACATAAATACTTATATAAACAAATAAATACATATGTGTATATATATATATATATATAATATATATATATATATATATATACACACACACAAATATATAAGTGCATTGGAGCCATTTGCAATTTAAGTAGATAAAAACATGAAAATCAATAAATACCTCTATCCTAAAATATATAGTGCCCGGCTCACCTACCGCATGCCAAACTGAGGGCCCTCCCCCTCATATCTTCAAAATATACTGTTTCGTGACCCTCTAAGAACATGGCACAAGCTGTGCAGATTCTGGAAAACAGATCAGGAGGGTGACCAAAAATTAAATCCTTTATCCATAAATGGAACCCTACCTATTACACATCTCCCCACAAGTAAGAAATAGGATACTCTACCCCTTTCGTAATTCTTTGTTTATGCTAGAAGAGAATGTCTGTGGCAGGTGGTGCCCTCCCTCCTCTCTCCCTACACCCTCATTTTTGCAGCTTGTGGCCCCTCCCCCCTCTCCTCTGCCCTTCAATTTGTTCCTACACAGATTTCAGAATCCCTCACTGATACTTGTCTACTACTTGTGCCAGGGTGTAAGCACGGCCGCCTTCCCCCTCCCTCCCTTCCCTGGAGTGGGAGGGACCTAATATGGTAATCTCTTTCCATGTTTTGCGATGTGTTGTTTTATGTTATGTGTTATTGTTATGTTACTTGTTTTTTTTTTTAAAAAATTATACTGGGTTCTGTATGACGTGGAGACTAAACCACTTCTGGTGACGTTCGCGATCGCGCCCAAAAGTTGGGGGAGAATGTTGCAACTTCTATACCTTACGAATGTCTACATGCTATTTCTGTACATGTCTTTTTCATGTTTGATGGACCTAGTATATATATATAAATAAAGTTTATAAAGAAAAATATATAGTCCCCGATTATGGGGTGCAATTAATCAAAGCGTCAATCTCAGTGCATTCGCTGGTGTCAAACACGCTCACCAGACATCGCTGAAGCGGATCTGAATACGATACCCTTATTTAATAAAAAAAGTTGTCAAAAACACACGCGTCATGTACGGTGCAAAGGAGCATTGGGGACTATTGTTAACTAACAGGTCCATCAATGTTGTGGTTATTTCTGTTTTTTCCCAACTTTATTTATACATTTCATTACTGTCTATGAACAAGCACATTTCTCTAAAGCTAATCTTTTATATTTCATCTGTTAATGTCCAAAAAATAGCTACATTTATACCTCAAGAAACAATATCCATAGAAAGTTATATTTATATTTATTTGTTATACAACAAAATCTGTTCTATGATACTTTCACATTATTAATGTGGTATTGTATTTCTAGAAGTCATGATATGCTTTATCTCATGTCTTTTTATTTTAAAATGATTATTAATGCTGGAATTTGTACATATATCTTTGCAAATACTTGTGTATATACAAGGGAGTGCAGATATTATTAGGCAAGTTGTGTATTTTTGAGGATTAATTTTATTATTGAACAACAACCATGTTCTCATTGAACCCCAAAAAACTCATTAATATCAAAGCTGAATAGGTTTTGGAAGTAGTTTTTAGTTTGTTTTTAGTTTTGAGCTATTTTAGGGGGGATATCTGTGTGTGCAGGGTGACTATTACTGTGCATAATTATTAGGCAAACTTAACAAAAAACAAATATATACCCATTTCAATTATTTATTTTTACCAGTGAAACCAATATAACATCTCAACATTCACAAATATACATTTCTGACATTCAAAAACAAAACAAAAACAAATCAGTGACCAATATAGCCACCTTTCTTTGCAAGGACACTCAAAAACCTGCCATCCATGGATTCTGTCAGTGTTTTGATCTGTTCACCATCACCATTGCGTGCAGCAGCAACCACAGCCTCCCAGACACTGTTCAGAGAGGTGTACTGTTTTCCCTCCTTGTAAATCTCACATTTGATGATGGACCACAGGTTCTCAATGGGGTTCAGATCAGGTGAACAAGGAGGCCATGTCATTAGATTTTCTTCTTTTATACCCTTTCTTGCCAGCCACGCTGTGGAGTACTTGGACGCGTGTGATGGAGCATTGTCCTGCATGAAAATCATGTTTTTCTTGAAGGATGCAGACTTCTTCCTGTACCACTGCTTGAAGAAGGTGTCTTCCAGAAACTGGCAGTAGGACTGGGAGTTGAGCTTGACTCCATCCTCAACCCAAAAAGGCCCCACAAGCTCATCTTTGATGATACCAGCCCAAACCAGTACTCCACCTCCACCTTGCCGGCGTCTGAGTCGGACTGGAGCTCTCTGCCCTTTACCAATCCAGCCACAGGCCCATCCATCTGGCCCATCAAGACTCACTCTCATTTCATCAGTCCATAAAACCTTAGAAAAATCAGTCTTGAGATATTTGTTGGCCCAGTCTTGACGTTTCAGCTTGTGTGTCTTGTTCAGTGGTGGTCGTCTTTCAGCCTTTCTTACCTTGGCCATGTCTCTGAGTATTGCACACCTTGTGCTTTTGGGCACTCCAGTGATGTTGCAGCTCTGAAATATGGCCAAACTGGTGGCAAGTGGCATCTTGGCAGCTGCACGCTTGACTTTTCTCAGTTCATGGGCAGTTATTTTGCGCCTTGGTTTTTCCACACGCTTCTTGCGACCCTGTTGACTATTTTGAATGAAACGCTTGATTGTTCGATGATCACGCTTCAGAAGCTTTGCAATTTTAAGAGTGCTGCATCCCTCTGCAAGATATCTCACTATTTTTGACTTTTCTGAGCCTGTCAAGTCCTTCTTTTGACCCATTTTGCCAAAGGAAAGGAAGTTGCCTAATAATTATGCACACCTGATATAGGGTGTTGATGTAATTCGACCACACTCCTTCTCATTACAGAGATGCACATCACCTAATATGCTTAATTGGTAGTAGGCTTTCGAGCCTATACAGCTTGGAGTAAGACAACATGCATAAAGAGGATGATGTGGTCAAAATACTAATTTGCCTAATAATTCTGCACTCCCTGTATATATATATATATATATATATATATATATATATATGTGTGTGTGTGCTTGCTAAGTCAGAATTCTTACATGTCCCTAAAATTCTTTTTTTGTTCTAAACAATGTTGTCTTTCATATTTCTGTGTTTATTTATACCACTATATGTATATAGTGCAAATGTATTATTATTCTGAACAGGAATAATTGCAAATATAACATGTAATTAGGGTATCATATGTATTTATTGGCAATCAATAGATATTTTAAGAGCTGGGACAGTTTTCTCTCTGTACCTGTGTAACCCCTCCTGATTGCAATCTAGTTTTAAAAACCACCTCTACACAGGTGTTTTAAAATCGGCTGGCATATAAGATGACATTTCTTACTGAAAAGGAAATTCAAGAGAAGGAAGACATATCCTGAAAATAGCATGACAGTAAAGAGGTGATTTTAATTGCTGCTGTATCTGAATCAGGACAGTTTAATGTTAGGTGGGCAATCCCTTTGAGCTATCAGTTTAAGATTATATTGAATTAAACATCAATTCGAATTTTAAAATCCTTGTCTAAAATATTACACTGTGTCCCCTAATGTCAGCATCAATGTTTATCTTTAATTCTAAATTCACATAAACATACTTTCAAAGTATAATACACAATGTAACAAATGGCACTTACAAGTTCTGATGAGTGATCAATGACACAAGTATGGAGCATTTTGATTCTTTAGTCATAGTTTAAAATGTATATTTGAATTGGCTGATGTCATAAATCATGTGATTATGCATATTCCAATCAAAAGTGGTTGAAAATTCACTAGTGCGTGGGTTGTTTAGGAGTTTGCGTCATAATTGGTGCGAAAAGTGTTGCGTAAAAATTGGGGCAAAGTGCAGTGTGGGACTTGTATTACATGGCTTAAACATGGTGCACAATAGATTTTTCACAAAAAGTAAAAAGGAAGTAGCTATATTATGTTGTGTATTTATTTCATTTTTATCTCTATATCTATTAGTGCGACAAGTTTGAGGCAAAACTTTTCAAAAAAATTTGTAGAAATAACATTGTGCCCTTGCTTTGTAATGAGAGACAAATTTGTAACATAATCCATAAGTAGTAATGTATCTTTCATTTTTATCCCTATATCTACTAGTGCACCAAATGTGGAGCAATAATATTGTTTGATTTAGAAAAGGTATACAATTGTAATAGAGTTTCTAATTTACTTTTATTATGTAATATACTTCATTCTCTTGCAGCATCGAACATAAGCTTTCTGTGTTTTCAGACTCCCATTGAGTTCTATGGCATCTGCGACCTCAAAGGTGGCGGATTGAAAAGTAGGTACGCTGCGTCGGAATAGACGCGAGCGTACCTGTTAAATGTTTGATAAATTGGGAAAAGTGTCAAATAGAGTTAAATGTGAATTTGAAACATCTGTAATGACGCAAGCATCAATCTGCGTCAGATTGAGATCGCAGGATCGTATTTTACGTCACAAATTTCAACATTTGCTGATCTTGATGCTTTGTTAACTACGGTGAATCAATCTCGCGTCATATTCAATGTGGAATTCAATCGTATTAGCTGTTGAAGCCTTGATAAATGACCAATGAGTGGGGTAGTAACATTTACATGTGAGTTATTGTGGGTGTCTGTGCTCATTTGGTTTATACCACACGTATTTCAAGTTGAAAGTTAACACAATCATTTGAGTGCAACAAAGTATCACAAAACACATCAAAAATACATTCAAAAGTACACTTACACTCATAATAACACAATCTAATAAAAAAATATTCAAAAAGTTATTGCACACAAAAGTTATAAAAGATATGAGGTCTTACGTGTTAGAATAAAAAGGCAGGCAAAGGGCTTTAACAAAGAAATAAATACATATACATGTCTAAATATATATAAGTATGTATAAGTGCATTGGAGCCCTTTGCAGTCGAGTACATGAAAACATGTTAAAGCAAATTTATGCAATATTCATTTTTAATAAATGTTTTAACTATGTATTTACTCTAAATATTTCACATTCCAATGTTCTGCACATAGTGATATATGTTCTAAGTATTTCTAAATAGATATTCCTATACATATCTGTAAATATCTATATTTATATAAAATCATGAATATATATATATATATATATATATATATATATATATATATATATATATATATATATATATATATATATAGAGAGAGAGAGAGAGAGAGAGAGGGTATAGATATTTATTGATTTATTGTACCAAATATACCAACATATGGATAGAAATATATATTTATGAATAAATTGAACATATTCTTCTATGTGAAGAACATTGGGTCTGCGAAATATTTATATTTTCATGTAAGCGCACATGAAAATATGCAAATCTGATTGTTTTCTTTTTGCTCCATTGACTCCTATGGGGGAATATGTGAACACACACGTGATACTCTAAGTTGTCTTTTTGTGCTCATCAAGTTAGCGCACCGAGTGGAAACAGTTTACTTTCCACTCATAATATGTAGCGCAAACAGATAAGTGCAAAAAGCTTACTTCTAATGCAGTTAATGCTTGAGGCGGGAGTGTTAAATAGCGCTCCACTAGTAATCTAGCCCATTTTGCTTTACTTATACTTAAGTGATATATTAGGCAACAGATTATATTTCTGCTATTAGGATATTACACAGCTGGAATAAATGTATGACACATAAGAAAGGAGATGAGCCAAAAAAAAAAAAATATAGACAAAAATGACAGTGTTATAGTCCAAAACTTAGCATTTAAAACATTAAAACATGGATTTTTCAAGAAAGATTCAAACCACAAAATAATGTTTTAACATTTCCACCCATTACTTGCCTAAGTTTGGCTATTTTTATTTCTAGTATAATGTATACAATATTTACAGTAGATCGTACATATTTCTTAGACTTCCTTTCTAGAAATGTTGGCATCCACGAGGCTAAAGCAGCCCAGTACAGTTGATATTTCATATATTATCTCCATTATAACATTATTTTTACTCAACTCTGATAGTTCTGGTTATACCTTTTTGGCATACATTGTTCTACATATATTAATAGTCATGTGCAATGAGCTTCTAGATTTCCAAATGTTTCCATGAATGATTCCATGGACTGTATGTATTATGCATTAATGTATGTATTATGCAATTAAACAAACGATTTGAAATATTTTATCTTATTTTTTTAAGTTATAATATTCCCAGTAACATACATTTGTAGAGTAATTTACCAGATATAAAAAAGAGTCAATTTACTGTATGGTTTTAAATGAAAATATAAACTTATTTACAGGAATGTTATTATGCATTTCCTTCTTATTTTACATTGCAAATCATAAATATGATATTTCCTCATTGCTACACCGTAAGGAGTCTTTAATGTCAATTCTACAAATTAAAACTAAGTAAACTTACCTGTACTAGGAGTTGAATTTCCAATACTAAATAAAGGCAAGGACAAACTCTTCTGAATGTTTTTCTGTACTGCTCAATTTAAACAACTGTGCTGATCTTTGATCTGTCATGTTTATTTTATAAGTAGATTTCGCAATGCCTTTGGTTTTTTGGAAATTAAAGTCTGTTGAAAGATGTGCCAAGCAAAAAGGGGAATTACCTAACTGCAGATGTCTGTGAAAAAGTAATATTTCTTCCTGGGATTTTGTTCATTTGAAGGCAATAAAATAAATATGTGCCTGTTTTGTCTTTAGAAAACACATTGTTACTTTCTTTCATAAACTGTATTATCTTGTTTGATTATGTAGACGGTCATTGTATTAGAGCATTTTTGTACTATATCTATACTGTAGGATTTCTAGTTTCCACACAATGCAATTATGCAGAGATAAATTACATTTTTTAAAGGTATATACTTTTGAGAGCTACGCTTTGTTGGTAATGTTTACAGACAGAAAACATATTTGTTTAAATGGCCAAGTGTATCTGGAAAGAGTTTTAAGTTTGTACTCTACATAGAAACCAAAATTATTTTTCTTTGAAAATGGGACTTAGGAGTTTACTTTTGAATATGTTGAAAGCAAGAAATAATTTAATATACAGAGGCAAACTAAGGTTCTTACACAACTGTTGGTCTTTTGTCCTAGTGTTATATTGTGCCTCTCCTGTGAACTATTTTTTCCTAGATTCTTTATGAGGCATCCCCTTTTCTTCACAGCTACTCATACCATGACCATAATGTCACACAATATGTGGCTAACAACCCAGTAAAGGTTGACCCAAACTATGTCCTTTTTTCCCCTTCATACTCTTTCCCAGGAGCAAGGCTGTAGTTCATTATCTTAGAATTTTGGTAACAGTTACTAATTTTCATGTTATTATTTGTGTTATTTTTGCTGTTTATTTGGTCATACAGCCAACCCACTGGACCCATCTTGATTGATGTAAAAACTCCATTACTCTCAGGATTACGATGACCACTATTATTTTCTCTGACAAACACTCTGTTATAGATGAAACTACAGATAAAACCTTTGATTCAGTAATGTGTAACAATTAGGGGCCAATTCTCTAAACTCGGGCAGATAAGAATTTTTTTTTTTTAAAAACGCTGACCCTTGCAGGGGCTGCCCTGGTGGAATTATTGTAAAAAGGGGGCAGTCCTGTTGAGTGGCAAGATGTCTCCTATATAAAGTAATGGAGCTTGCGGTAAAAGGAACACTTTGCTCTATAGGGCAAAGTTAGCAGGGAGCAGTGGGCACTTTAAAAATGAAATCCGTCAGCCAATATAAACCCCATTATGCTGCTTTCTGCATGTATCATCTACAATCGCTTCTATTTTCTATGTATGTGTTTTTCTATTAGAGTATTAAGTATTGTGTGTGTTTTGAAATAGGTCGACACCTTCTACCTGGTGAGAAATAACTTTGCGATCTGTAGTGCGAAAATCTTTACAGAATTATGCTGGGATTTGAGAGCCCCTGGAACTCCCATGTTCAGCCCATATTTTTGCAAAAACATCAATAACCAGTGTGCTTAAATTACGATTCACACTGTGCATATTTAATACCAATTATTTCGGTTTAAGTTACATACAATTTTAGAATTGTTGATAAAAAACGATTTTTGGTGAAGAATTTTGTTAATATTTTTTAATGCACCTTAACAATACAAATTTTTCCTGCCTGAGTAGGAAGGTAAAAATTGAAACTCCTTGCCATTCATGATTAGCAACACTCAGCCCCACATACAGAATACCACGCCTCTTTTACTTGCCTTGAATCTGCCTATAGAACGCACAATTCTGCCCATTACTTAAGGCCCAATCTAAGGGGTCGATTTAACAAGCAGTGGATGCTGCTTCAATGCCCCATTGTTTCTGGTCCCCCAAAAATGGAAGCTAAGAAGCAGCGATTGTAAGACCGCTGCTCCTTAACTTTACCACCTTTTAGGTGGCGGACTGAAATCATCCCGATCCAATCCGAGCGGGATGATTGACGGCCCCTGCTAGCGGCCAATTGGCTGCAAAAAAACAAGGAACAGCATTGCACAAGCATTTCACTAGAAATGCTTGTGAGATGTTAAATGCCGACAGCGGACATGATTCGCTACAGGGAATCATGTCCGCTTGACCTATGGTAAATCTACCCCTAAAAGTCTCTTATCTTAAGATCTCTGGACTTGCAAGATGATATAAGAAACCTCACCAGTAATATGAAGACCCTGTGGGAATTCTTTAAAGTTTTTATTTTTTTATCTGGAGAACAGTGTGTCTAGCAAATGGGTTTTCCCTGTACAGTATTTAAGTGTGTAAAGGAGATACAAATATTACAACATGGCTCACAAAAAAAAAATCACAATTTGAAAATTGTTTGAAATTAATAAATGCAAAATTTAAATAAAAAGATGCGCTAGAAATTGTATTGTTATACTGCATTAAAAATTGTAACTATGGAAAAATGTATATTCATATTGAAATTTTACAGGCAAAAAACTAATTTAATATACACAGTAAAAGCTGTAATAAAACTACATTAAGCATTTGAAAATTGTGACCGAGAGTATTGTTTTCCTTGTAAAATGAGTTTCCCACCTCTGCTTATGGGCTGAACAGGGACGTTTAATGAGAATAGCTGACAGACACTTTTTCAGAGAATTCTTTGCGGGCAGCCCTTGCTACCGTCAGCATGGTTTCTCACATCTGACTTGGCGTATATTAGATAATTGGGCCTTTACTGTTTTTTCTGCAGCTACCACTGAATGCAAGGAATACTTTACCAAAAGACATGAGTTAAACCCATTCCAAATAAGTCAATAGTTCTCACAGGCAATAACATGGTGGTGGTGGCAGTTCCATCTTAATGTATTTATAGAATCTGTGCTGTAAGATTTAATTGAAATGTTTGTTACAGTGCAAATATTTTTTTACTCAGATAGTATTGCCCTGCTATAGCAAACTTTAAAAAAGTGTTTGGACCGCACCAATGTAAAAACATAACTGTGTCTTTCATTTAGGCATAGAAGTAAAAACACTAGAGCATACAACTTGGTACATCCCTAATAAAAAGCTGATGTATTTCAACTCATGCAATATTTATAGCTTCTAAATATAATTTATGACAAGATGGAATTGCCAATTGTATTTTGGTACATTTGCAGTATATCAAAATTAAAACTTTAGTTTGACATTAGGGTCGTTTCTAGAGAATCTGGCTCCCAGGGTGGAATTTGAAAATATTCCCTCCCAAAAAAAAATAAACAGTGCAATCTTCCAGTTCCTGGACCTTCATTGTTATTTAGTTTTGAATAAAGGACCGATAGACATTTACGTGCACACATTTACAGGCACCTACAGAAACCCAAATGCACACAATCAGCCAAAGAACCCAGACCGGCTCTTCTAAAAATGACTTTTATTATAATGATTAAAAGTTAAAAATTCATCACAGCATAATTAGAAATATAGGTCATAGGTGCACCTACAGGTTAGGTAAAAGCAAAACATGGGGTACTTCTACATCTAGAGAGAGCAACATTAAAAAAGTAAAACTTAACATTTCTAGAGAATCAGGCTCCCAGTGAGGAATTTGAAAATATTCCCTCCAAAAAAAATTCCACAGTGCAACCTTTCACTTCCTGGACCTTCCATGTATCATCATAAAGGACTGATAGACATTTACGTGCACACTTACAGACACCTACAGATACCCACATGCACGCACAGACATGAAGCTGCCAATGGACATCTACATGCACACACAGGCACCCATAAACATCCACATACATACACACAGACACTCATATACATCCACATGTACATAAACAAAAACTCACACAACAAAGCATCCATAGGTATCCACATACATACATACAGACACCAATAGACATCTACACTGCTGTTTTCTCAATTGCACACTGTCTGTCTAGTGTTGTGCTTAAAAAGTGACAACCCCTTCCACTTTGATTGGAGGAAGGGGAGAAGCACAAGGGGCACTTTAAAGGGAAAGCACTTTTACAATTAATTTAGTAAAAACCTAATCACTGAAGGGGGCGCTCAAGATGCAGTATAATCATTAATCTAGAACAAAAGTATATATGATGGGGCATTGTTAAGCTATCATAGATGAGTATATACACAATAAAGGAAGAAAACAGTAAATTCTTAGATAATGTAGTGAAAATACACTTGCAATTGTGAAAAAATTAGACAGTCCTTTATATGTTCTTCAAAGGATAACGATTGCTGTAGCGGCTGCCTCCTCCTCACTGGATGGTCCAGGTGGTACTATATAAGATAAAACAGAATGGAGGGGCGCCTCATGTGTGGTATCATCTATTAATTAACAACAAGTCACAGAACTATTGCCAAATGGGCACTCACAAATTTGGAGAACACACTTATGTGCTGGTAGGGGCGGGCTGCAGAATTAGAAAGGTGTAACAGCTCACCCACTTGAAGGCGCTCTTGGCGTAAGATAGTGGTGCTATAAGGGAGACAAGAAATACGGGCACCACATGTGCAGACTATTAATGGTACAACCACAACAGATTCCTTAATGTGGAGGGTACTCACATATTCCCAGAGCACACCAATGTGCTTGTAGAAGTAGGCTGCAGATTGGTAGAGGGTGTGGCAGCTCACCCCAAACTCTAGGTATCTTGATATTTGTATGATAATGTGTTTCCCTCAGGTGCTGGGCTGGTCTCTCATAGGTTAACAATGGCAGATGGTGGGTAGAAATGAATCCACTCAAAGGATAAAAGATATATCCAAATTTATTTAAAAAAGCATAAAAGTTTAAAAGCAACAGCACAATGATTGCTGATGAGAGTGGATAACAGGGTGTCCAATAATCACCCAATCATGCAACGCGTTTCACGGTTCACAGAACGTTTCATCAGGCATAAAAAATCATAATAAATCATGCTACCCTCCACTGCCTTATATACCTCACTAATGAACAGAACAAAACACCTCTTTTTGCTGGAGAATGATTAATGTGGTACACCTGTGTGGGTTAGTCCAAATCTCTGGCCTAGAGGTGAAAAATCCCTCTTGACTTTGTAAACACTCACCTATGTTTGCATTTATTAATATATTCTCTGCAGATAATTGTACTGCAGAGAATAGATTAATAAATGCAAACATAGGTGAGTGTTTACAGAGTCAAGAGGGATTTTTCACCTCTAGGCCAGTGATTTGGACTAACCCACACAGGTGTACCACATCAATCATTCTCCAGCAAAAAGAGGTGTTATTGTTCTGTTCATTAGTGAGGGTATATAAGGCAGTGAAGGGTAGCATGATTTATTATGATTTTTTATGCCTGATGAAACGGTCTGTGAACCGTGAAACGCGTTGCATGATTGGGTGATTATTGGACACCCTGTTATCCACTCTCATAAGCAATCATTGTGCTGTTGTTTATAAACTTTTATGCTTTTTTAAATAAATTTGGATATATCTTTTATCCTTTGAGTGGATTCATTTCTACCCACCATCTGCCATTGTTCACCTATGAGAGACCAGCCCAGCACCTGAGGGAACACATTATCATACAAATATCAAGATACCTAGAGTTTGGGTGAGCTGCCACACCTCTACCAATCTGCAGCCTGCTTCTACAAGCACATTGGTGTGCTCTGGGAATATGTGAGTACCCTCCACATTAAGGAATCTGTTGTGGTTGTACCATTAATAGTCTGCACATGTGGTGCCCATATTTCTTGTCTCCCTTATAGCACCACCATCTTACGCCAAGAGCGCCTTCAAGTGGGTGAGCTGTTACACCTTTCTAATTCTGCAGCCCGCCCCTACCAGCACATAAGTGTGCTCTCCAAATTTGTAAGTACCCATTTGGCAATAGTTCTGTGACTCGTTGTTAATTAATAGATGATACCACACATGAGGCGCCCCTCCATTCTGTTTTATCTTATACAATTAATTTAGGTTGCACAGGACAGCAAAAATGAACAAAATGTATCTATTTATTTTTTTAAAAATGATTCAATAACCAGCCCTAATCCTTAAACTGCCTTGCAAGCCCACACTCAAAAGGGCCCTGTTGGACATGGACTCATTATTTTGTATTTCACGCTTATTATAAGCAACACCTTGGCATATAGTTGTTATTCTGTACCACAGAGGAGGTACAATTGCCATGGAGAATATCTAAACCAAAAATGTTTAAGATGGGTATTTTGTCAAACACAACAGCATATTAAAAGATATAAGGAGGGTGGTGCATAAAGAACATACACCACACTCCAAGGGGGCGCTAACAATAAGCAGCAAACAGTAAGCAGATATATACAGATAATTAAGAGAATATACAATAAACCTAGCACACTTATATCAGATTATTAGAGATGATATGCTCACAAGTGGACCCAGATGATATTGGTATAATCAAATAACAAAATGTCTGCACAAAGAATAATCCAAAAGAAAGAAGGCAGCTCTCTGTCATAGGACGGTCATCCTGGTGTGGCGTGATCTATAAGAAAAAGAAGCACAGAGGCGCCAACATGGCCCAGTAACGTCACGGCAGTCGGATACAAAACATCAGCAGGATAGGAAATATACTCACAAGCGTAGCGCACCCAAATGGTGCTATTGTGGCAGCCTGGAACATCAACCAGTGGTCCAGCTCACTGGTGTCTCCAGCCAGATAGAGATGATCCTTGGCGAGGGCCTATCCTATGATGCCTATAAGGGCAAAAAAGGCACACACATAGCCCAGTAATGTTTGTACACCAGATAAAAAAGGATTCAAGGTTGTACTTACAGGAAACAAAGCACCACCAGGTGCAATATCAGCAGTACTGGGACCTCTCAGTCGCCCAGTGGACTGTGGAATCCAATTTGCAGGATGCAGAAAATCACCACTTTGGAAGATAGGACTAGCACACACACTCTGTCCCCAAACAGGAGCAGAATAATTGTGATAAAGCAAGTGTATATTTAAAAACTTTTATTTTAAAAACAGCGACATGTTTCTCAGCCACCACAGGCTGTTTCCTCAGGCTATGTTAAAATGTTAACAACACTTGCTTTATAAAGACAATAGAACACATAAAACTAAATCTGATAGGCTAATTAATTTCTAAAGTGTGAACACCTGTTGCACAGGTCAGCAATTGGTAGGCATGGAAACCCCTATATACAAAGCTCTCATATGTAACACAAACCATTTTGAGAAAATCCCAAATAAGAAAAGATATCTCTGTATTAACCTCCATACCATTGCCAAACCCAAAATAGACAATAGCAATAACCTTGTAACCCTTCAAATTAAGATAAAAAAAAAATGGAAAACAGTAATATAACAATCACAATAAAAACATGTGTTATACACCTCAAAATAAAATAATCACAATATGTACAACAATATAATATACCCACATAAAAAACATAAGCAAGATACATGTATTTTAATAGTCTCTATTCTACATATAATCACTTAATATGCCTGACCACATGTATGTTTTATATCACAATAGATCTATATTTTTCCTTTAGTATTATAGACCTTAATTGGTATTATATCTACATTGTACCCTCCTTTAAAGTGTGACATTTATTTCTCTGCCCTAACAAAAAAGCTCTCATATGTAACACAAACCATTTTGAGCAAATCTCAAATAAGAATAGATATCTCTGTATTAAGTATAAAAAAATTAAAAAATAAATAATAAATAAGTAATCGCCTTATGTGCAAACCTATAACAAGTAATTAATACTAGATGTGTCAACATGAATATATAAATAAATTTACTAAGAGGGAATCTCAACCCAATATATAATTAAGCTTTTACATGCTACCGCATATTAAATAAAATGTAAAATGCAACTCTAGAGCACCTAAGCCATAGAAAGAATATTTCATTGTAAGACAGTTTAAACCTTTTGGGAAAGAAAAAAATTACATCATGACTAACTAATGTTAAACCCTATCTGTGATATCATATATGCAAAATGTATGTACCTATATTTAATATAAATGTACTAACAAGATATTTATAATATATAATAAAAATGATAAGCCAAGAATAAAGTGTGGAATATAATCAAAACCTAAAGCTATATCTAAATGACGTGCAGAAAGTATATATATATAAATATGTGTAATCATTGGTCCAACATAAAGATACCATTGTATCCTATAAATAAGTAATCTGATCATGGTAATCTTATAAGTAATAATAATATTAAAGTGCTATACCGCTAATGTAAGTAGAAAATAAAAAAAATTGTTACACAGGCGAAATACTAAACAACCACTGTGTAGGATAATGCAAAAACAATCAGCATCCCCTATCTATGTGTGATGTGATATTGGTGTGAAAAAGTGTCAATGTGACCTAGCCTAATAGAGGCCAACAAAAGAAAAAAAAAAAAAAATATTGGTATTCAGAATGCTGCCATATCAAGGTTCTCATTGAGCCCATCTGGTTGGAGAGTACCTAATCTTTTAATCCAAAATGTCTCTCTTCTCCTAAGGGTCATTAGAGCATTGGGACAAGATTTTGAAATCATTTCAATAGGTGTTATTTTGATAGGGTTCTTATCTTTTTTGTGATGAATGAAACAATGTCTGGAGACGCTGTGAGATTTGGCTTTTTTCTTAATGTTATAGGAGTGCTCTCCCCATCGTTTTTTTACCTTTCTGCAGGTGCGGCCTACATACTGGGTCCCACATTTACAGTCAAGGAGATATATCACAAAAGACGTTTCACTTGTCATGTGACTCTTAATTTTAAAAATTTCACCCGTATTCGAGGATCTAAAACTAGAAGTCCTATGACAAATATTGCTGCACATGCCACAGCGTTTCATATAACATTTGGAGTCTATATTCTTTTTAATTAAAGGCCCAACATTAAAGATGTTGGAGCCTACATTGTTGTTTACAAGGAATTTGTTTCTTACAATCTTACTGGGTGCTAGAACGGTCTTGAGCGTAGGTGCTCTTCTATATACCACTTTTGGTTTGGTCCCTATAATATTCCTCAGAGTGGAATCATCAGTGAGGATAGAATAGTGTTTATTAAGAATTTTATTAATTGCCATATGGTTTGAATTATATCTAGTGATAAATAACAGGGGATTTATTTCTTTGAAGCCTATTTGATCTTTAGATTTTTTGTTTTTATTAATTTTAAAATAACCTGATCTATCCTCCTCCCTAACCCTATTGATCTCATGATTTATCAGATCTATCGGGTAGCCCTTTTCTAGGAATCTGTCTCCAATAACCCTTGCTTGGATATCATAGTCCTCTATTTGGGAACAATTCCTCCTTATTCTTCTAAATTACCCATATGGGACATTTAGCTTCCAGCTCTTATAGTGATTGCTTTCATAGTGTAGAAAGCTGTTGCAGTCAACAGTCTTAAAAAAGGTTTTATACCCCACTTTACCATCAGTAGTTTTACTCAGTACTAAGTCAATTTCTTGCCGCTGGATATTCTGAGTGAAAGATATACCAACATTGTTGTGGTTAAGATGATCAATAAACGTATGTATGTCCTCTTCAGACCCTTTGAATAAAAAAATAAGGTCATCTATATAGCGGCCATAGAACACCAGGTTCGCCGCAAATTGCGACTCGTAGATATAAATCTGCTCAAAGTCGCCCATGAACAAATTTGCGAAACTCTGGGTGAACCTGGTGCCCATGCCCGTGCCCTTAATTTGGAGGTAGTATTTACTCTGATAGAGAAAATAGTTATGCTCTAAAATGAATTTTATGAGTTGAAGGAGAAACTCAACTTGTTCAGTGGGCATATAAATATCTTGTACAAGGTAGGAACGTACAGCCCTAATGCCCAACTCATGCTGGATGTTAGAGTACAGAGACCCCACATCGCAGGTTTTCTGGTTTTCTGCATCCTGCAAATTGGATTCCACAGTCCACTGGGCAGCTGAGAGGTCCCAGTACTGCTGATATTGCACCTGGTGGTGCTTTGTTTCCTGTAAGTACAACCTTGAATCCTTTTTTATCTGGTGTACAAACGTTACTGGGCTATGTGTGTGCCTTTTTTGCCCTTATAGGCATCATAGGATAGGCCCTTCGCCAAGGATCATCTCTATCTGGCTGGAGACACCAGTGAGCTGGACCACTGTTTGATGTTCCAGGCTGCCAAAATAGCACCATTTGGGTGCGCTACGCTTGTGAGTATATTTCCTATCCTGCTGATGTTTTGTATCCGACTGCCGTGACGTTACTAAGCCATGTTGGCGCCTCTGTGCTTCTTTTTCTTATACAACAGCATATTAAACATCATCAAAACTTTAAATGACTTGCTCAATGATAAATTGCATGCTAGTAGCACTTATATCTATCCAATGTAACTGGAATTCAGCAATACAGAATGTGTGTGATTTGCAACACATCCCATGATGAAAATGATGCTCATCCTGTCACTTAGAAATAAACCTTTCAGTATAAAATGTAATACTATTATTAGAGTTGCAAAATAGTAAAGCTATAGTTTGTTTGCTTAGGCATTACGTGTTAAGTGCTGTTTTTTTTTTTAAAATTTAGAATAATGTCACTCCCACATGCAGTGAGAGAGAGAGAGACAGCAAAAGAGAGACCAAAATAAAGTCAGGGTCAACTCTTATAAGGTAGAAACAATTAGAGAAGGAGAGCAACATTAAAAAAGTAAAACAGCGTTTCTAGAGAATCAGGCTCCCAGGGTGGAATTTGAAAATTTTCCCTCCCAAAAAAATTCCACAGTGCAACCTTCCACTTCCTGGACCTTCCATGTCTCAGTGTCATTTAGTTTTAAATAAAGGACCGATAGACATTTATGTGCACACTTACAGGCACCTACATATACCCAAATGCACACACAAACATGCAGCTGCCCATGGACATCTACATGCACACACAGGCACCCATAAACATCCACATACACAAACACAGACACCCATATACATCCACATGTACATAAACAAAAACTCACACAACTAAGCATCCATAGGTATCCACATACATACAGACACCAATAGACATCTACACTGCTGTTTTCTCAATTGCACACTGTCTGCCTAGGCCTGTCAGCAATCAGCGATGTCTGGCCGGCATGATATGCTACAGACTTTGATAAATCGGCCCCAAAGTTTGTAATGCATGTGAGCATTTGAAAATGTATTCTCTAGAGCTTCTAATAAAAAATTCACAAACATGGATAGAAATCATTAAAAAAAACTTTCTGTTTTTGAGCATTATATTATAATATACTGTATGTTTCTCTCCTTCACATACAAAATCCTCTTAGGATAACATTTTTCTTTCTTAAGTTTTTTGAGGAACAGTACCGTCAAGACTTATTAGATTCAGTTAGAATTAGAGAACCAGGATCTTAAATATATAATTTACTTCAGGTAGGAGCAAACCAACCTAATTGCAGCTTATCACTCTTTCTTCTTTGTGTTTAGATTTATTGGGGACATTTTGGGGATAAACAGAGTCCTCCATGGCTGTTTGTCATAGCTTACATCTTTTTGCATTTAACCTAATTGTCAGGGCATCTATAAATGTCAGTGGAAAATATATATATATATATATATACATATTTTATCTTATATTATATATATGCATAAGTATGAAATCTCTCAAATAGTAAGTTTGAGCATGCTCATTTATCACACTCTATGTATTCCACATCTGAGAACAAAGGACTGTTTCCAAAAGATGTCCCACTGAGGTGTGAATTTAAAATCCCTATCAGATTGTCGCTGACCCCTATTGCTACTCTGAAACCCTCTATATTTTTGTATGTTGTAAATCTTGGATCAAACCATAAAGATTCCCTTTCTTGATTAACAGAACATCTGAGAGCAAGATTATCAGATAAATGACCCCATACAGTGATGCACAGACACAATGTCTGGGAAATGGCTGGACTTCGTTTGAAGCTTGATGAGATTCATAGGAAACCAGTTTGTAGCTAAATAAATGGCTATTATCACCTGTGTTTAAATTATCCCCTGCAGAGTTTCTCATGTGTAAAACCCAGACAAATTGACATTTAAAGTCTCTGTATGGCATAAATAAAAATAAATAAATCTTGCAAAAGGAATGATGTCAGTTTTTCATTTGAGTTTGAAATACTCAAATAACAAATAATATGTATATATGTATTCATCTGGGACATATTATATTAAATAAATAATTGCTGTATTGAATAATAACTACATTGATAATATTGCAAATAGACATATGAATGCTTAACATTTCTAACAATTATTTATTTGGTTGCAGACAATTGGTCATGGGCATCAATCTATATATATATATATATAGGAAGAAGTACACTGAATGTGAAATATGCTGTGGTTTTATATGAATAAAAGGAAGAAATAACCAAATGCTATTTTTAAATAGATTTCAAGATAATAATAATATGATATTAGAAATAATACTGATGTTTCATATTAAGATAATCCAATTGAATAATGTGACATAGTCCAGTACATGTGAATATGTAACTTACAGTGGGGCAAAAAAGTATTTAGTCAGCCATCAATTGTGCAAGTTCTCCCACTTAAGAAGATGAGAGAGGCCTGTAATTTTCATCATAGGTATACCTCAACTATGAAAGACAAAATGTGGAAACAAATCCAGACAATCACATTGTCTGATTTGGAAAGAATTTATTTGCATATTATGGTGGAAAATAAGTATTTGGTCACCTACAAACAAGCAAGATATCTGGCTCTCACAGACCTGTATCGTCTTCTTTAAGAGGCTTCTCTGTCCTCCACTCATTACCTGTATTAATGGCACCCGTTTGAACTTGTTATCAGTATAAAAGACACCTGTCCACAACCTCAAACAGTCACACTCCAAACTCCACTATGGTGAAGACCAAAGAGCTGTTGAAAGACACCAGAAACAAAATTGTAGACCTGCACCAGGCTGGGAAGACTAAATCTGCAATAGGCAAGCAGCTTGGTGTGAAGAAATCAACTGTGGGAGCAATAATTAGAAAATGGAAGACATACAAGACCACTGATAATCTCCCTCGATCTGGGGCTCCATGCAAGATCTCACCCGTGGGGTCAAAATGATAACAAGAACGGTGAGCAAACATCCCAGAACCACATGGGGGGACCTAGTGAATGACCTGCAGAGAGCTGGGACCAATGTAACAAAGGCTACCATCAGTAACACACTATGCTGCCAGGGACTCAGATCCTGCAGTGCCAGACATGTCCCCCTGCTTAAGCCAGTACATGTTCGGGCCCATCTGAAGTATGCTAGAGAGCATTTGGATGATCCAGAAGCAGATTGGGAGAATGTCATATGGTCAGATGAAACCAAATTAGAACTGTTTGGTAGAAACACAACTCGTCGTGTTTGGAGGAGAGAGAATGCTGAGTTGCAACAAAAGAACACCATACCTACTGTGAAGCATTGGAGTGGCAACATCATGCTTTGGGGCTGTTTCTCTGCAAAGGGAACAGGACAACTGTGTACATGAAAGAATTAATGGGACAATGTATCATGAGATTTTGAGTGCAAACCTCCTTTCATCAGCAAGGGCATTGAAGATGAAACGTGGCTGGGTCTTTCAGCATGACAATGATCCCAAACACACTGCCCGGGCAACGAAGGAGTGGCTTCGTAAGAAGAATTTCAAGGTCCTGGAGTGGCCTAGCCAGTCCCCAGATCTCAACCCCATAAAAAACCTTTGGAGGGAGTTGAAAGTCTGTGTTGCCCAGCGACAGCCCGAAAGCGTCACTGCTCTAGAGGAGATCTGCATGCAGGAAAAGGTTCAACATACCAGCAACAGTGTGTGACAACCTTATGAAGACTTACAGAAATCATTTTGACCTGTCATTGCCAACAAAGGATATATAGCAAAGTATTGAGATGAACTTTTGATATTGACCAAATAGTTTATTTTCCCACCATAATTTTGCAAATAAATTCTTTCCAAATCCGACAATGTGATTGTCTGGATTTGTTTCCACATTTTGTCTCTCATAGTTGAGGTATTACCTATGATGAAAATTACATGCCTCTCTCATCTTCTTAAGTTGGAGAACTTGCACAATTGGGTGGCTGACTAAATACTTTTTTTGCCCCACTGTATTAATATAAAGAAATGATAGCATTTTTAAATACACATTTTAAAGAAATTGTTTTACTGTCTAGAAATGTTAAATGAATCTGGTGTTGCAATGCAAGAATTACAGCCAAAAGGACAATTGGTATGTTAACAAAGATGCGTTTCCCTAAGCAACCATACATTTCTAGGGATCCCAAGAGATGTTCAGTTTCGAAGGCCTCCAAACTAATTCACCAATGATGGTACTTAACAAAAAAGAGGAGGTGTGAGATCAGATGATTTAACCCCCAAGCATAAACAGAGAAAAGGTAGAACTTTTGCTGCAAAAACTTGGCTAACTTTTGCTAAACTTTGGCTGGTGAACTGTTTGCTGAAACCCTGGACGGATAACTGCTGCAGTTATTATAAGCAAATAGCTACTCTTTATTCTCCACATGCAACATACCCCATTTTGGTATTCTGACCTGTGAGAAATATTGGAAATTGGATATTGATTTGTTTATTTTTGTAAAGTATAAAAGGTTTCTAATTACAGGTAAATGTCTAAAACAAAATATATGCATAGTCGCGTGCAGTTTAAATTACAACTGATAGATTTAAAGAGCATATTATATTTTTGAGAATTATATTCATAGTCCTGATAGTTTTAAGCTTGCCTTTTGTATGCTAAATTTTAAACAAACATCCATTGTTGTTTTAGGTAGGCAGACTTAAAGGAACAATTGTATTTTAACATTGTATTTCATAGCTGTATATTTTTAAAAACAAATCCTTAGTGCTAAGTAATTTATCTTTGCAAAATATATATATATATATATATATTATATATATTAAAATAGTTTTTTGCACAAATAATAGATCTATTTTGATATTATTAAATTAGAATTGTGTTAGAATCAATTGTAACTAAATAGCTGATTGTATTGCTTGAATGCTAGTACTAAATATCTTGGAATCTCATTGTGTTTAACTGAATGAAATTCTATCGGAATAAGGCTAGTTATAAGTTTACAATTTGACACACTTGCCCGGATGAAGCCATACATTTGGTGAAACGTACTTCGGCAATAGCAACCGCTCAGTCTGACTCTGAGCCTTCTATGGTAACAACGCTCTGTGCGGCACTACCAGGAGCCACCTATTCCACATGTTTCCGTTTAGCAGGAAGCACTTGGAGGTGTAGAGGGAGACCTGTCGTACAGGTGAAGGTCTTGTCCGCTCCATGGCTTGCGTGCACTGGGATCACCCGGTCTTCGGCTTTGAGCGCCTACTTTATAAGCCCCTTCCATGATCAACCTCTATGCTGGTTTCTTTTGGGGGTAAATCGTTGCCCTGGGATTACAAATATACTAACCTATTTGGAAATTTTGTGAAGTTAGTATCGACTTGGCATCTGAGAATAGCAGTCTGATTGACTTTCACCACAGAGCGGATGATAAGTATTATCTATTATTAACAGTGTTTACAGCAACGGCTGCATCTATCTGTACCGCACATATTATTATGATGTGTTATTCCCTTATTTATCAGTACTGTGTTAGTTAACGATAGGATTTTGAGTTAATACAGCTACTAACACATATGTATTATTGTGACCACTGTGCACAGTTTGTAGTTTATATGACATTGTAAAACTATGCACTTACAAGTAAACTTAGTATTGGGACAAAGAGTGCTTTGTGAGGTTTCTTTTCTTTGCTCTTGCTTTATTTCATAAGTTACAATTTTGTTTTGCTTTGTATATAGTATAGCATATTATAATAATTTAAACACTGTATAGTTTTGACTCATATTCTGGTTCCTACAAATATATTTCAATGTGTCTATAGATATTAACATAATAAAAAGAATTCAGGAATTTATATTAAGTTTAATGGTTTTAGTATATGCATATTGATTGAGGGTTTAATTTAAAGAATAATTATTTAATATATTGTGTTTATAACCCTGCCATAGTACTGACATAATTTTTAATTTGGCAGTTTAAAAGTTAGCCTTCTTCTCTTATTTACAGTAAAAACCTAAAATCTCTTCACTATGGTTTACATCTTCTTTTGTAATAACAGAGTTTCCAGTATATTTCAAATATACTAATAATACTATTTCAAATTATGATTTTTTTTTTCAAAATAGCTAATATGGCAAACCTTTTTCTAGAGTCAAGATATATGCACAGGTCTATGAAGGAAGAAGAGCGGAAGAGAGTGAAAATAGGTTAAAGGGACATCATACACTTGTTTTTTCTTTGCATACATGTTTTGTAGATGATCTATTTATATAGCCCATAAAGTTTTTTTTTTGTTGTTTTTTTTTAAATGGATAGTTTTGCTTATTTTAAATAACATAGCTCTGATTTTCAGACTTCTAACCAAGCCTCAATGTTTTAGGAGAATACCGACGTATTACCTACTCAGCTTTGCTTCTATTTTTGTAAAGGGATCTTTTCATAAGCAAGGAAGAGGGGGGGGTCTGATATTTCCCACTGCAGTGGATGTTCTAGTAACCTTTTAAACAGAGCTAAAATGGAAGCTTCTAAGTAAGTTTTTTAACAGTTTTATATTGGATTTTTATATCAGTATCTTGCAAATTATTCTTTAGAGTAGTGTCTATTACATGCAGTTATATGAAAATTGGTGGTATACTGTCCCTTTAATTTGCAAAATATAATAGTAACTAGTAAACACTGAGGTAGACTTTGTAGTACAACTTAGAGATTATTAATGGTGGATAAGGAAATAGCAAATGCGAGAAAGCAAATCTGCTCATTTCAGATTTTGTTTTTAGCATGTATGATAAAGTAACAACTTTTGGAATTTGTTAAAGGGGAGATATGTGCTTTAGGGGTCCTGCTTATATAACAGATTCATTAACATGATTGAATCTTTTAAAGTTTAAAGATTAAAAGGGGAATCAATTTATTTGTAATTGTATGTCAAAATGATTTGTTTATCTGTTCCTGTGCTTCTGTTCTCAATATTATGTGGGAAAACCTTGGGAATTTTTTACAGACAGATAAATTGACCACAATGGTGACAAAAGGAAACATTAAAAATGGAACCAAACCATTACAGGATTGTCACAGCAGTTCTACTGAAAAGTTAAGGGGGCACTAAATTAAAAATTAAACGTTTTATTATCCAAATAGATTATGCACTAAAATGATTATCAAAATGTGCACAATCTTTTTATATGCACACTTTCTGAGGCACCATCTATTACTGCGCATGTGCAAGAGTTCATAGTATGGGCTCCACATGGACAGACAGGGTTGGACATCTCCGACCCTGTCCAACCAGCATCACGGCTAGCAAGCAGCAATATGCTGCCTGCATTTATCATTGAAAAAATTTGCCACATGTGGCAATGCAGCCCCATGTCCAGCAAATCGGGCACAATCAGGGGTTGTAAAGCTCCCTATTTTGAAATTTCTTGGGGGATTGTGAAATTCCACTTACTTTAGGTGGTAGCAGGTTAAGAAGACACGAGCTGTAGCCAAAGGTGCTCTGAAGCTACGTTTGTAGCTTCTTATGGAACCGTCTATATATGTATATACATTTTGTGATTGGCTGTCACATAATATAGAGGGCAGGGGATTATTAAAATTTGTCAGAGATAAAATCTACTACTCATTTTAAATACTTACTAAGTGCTATTGCAATTGTCTTTCCATTAATGCATTTTTATTGTACAATTCTAATGTATTAAATGGTCCTTTACAATTTCTAAAATGAGAGAAAGCTACAGATTAGAATGTTGATTAACTTGTATTACAAAGTATGCATGATGCATATAGTAAATCATCCAACTTGCACCACAGAGGACAATACAAATTTTGAGTAAGGTTCTTGTGATTTCCTTAGCACATAATAGGATTATTAACTTTACATGTGAAGCTTTTTTTTTAAATAAAAGTAGAGAATAGGAATCTTTCTGTGGTAGGTACTTTCCAATTTCCCATAAAGGTGAGAAGTTGAGCATATATTTTGTAAAGCAATATTTTAATAAATTGACACATGCAGTGCTTCTAACAATTGGCTAAGAATTAACCTTTTCACAAAAGGTATGAAATTGACCCAGAAGCCATGCCTTCATCTTACACAAAAGCATGAGTGAGTAAGGTTGTAAAATAATAAAAAATATACTTCCTTTTATAGTATGCAGTTGGGTATTGTTTTGTTTGCATATGTTTCCTTCGAGAGGAAACATGAGCAGAGTGTTAGATAATCTAATTAAGGTTCTTTTTACTTTTTTTTAAAAGAATCATGTAAAAAAGTCATCCAAAAAATCAAATAAGCTTGCCTACAACTAGTGCTTTTTTATTGGTTGACTGAAAACTTTTCAATATGTGTTTCCTGTCTTTTAATAAAAGCTGAACAATAATTATACATAAAATAGGTGGTCGTTCAGTACAAAGTCAAAGAGTGGCCAAGATTCCAATCTATTGCAAGAAAGTTGTGCAAAAACATTATTCTCAACTTGACTTAATGGTATTCCAATCCCTTAAATACATGTCTGTCATGGTGCCACCTTGGGGTTACTATGCTTTTTTGTGGACTCACTCAAATGGCCGCTATGCCTCGGATTACAAGTGAAGTGCTATTGATGGTGTAGGAGAAATACAGGTAGCCCTTAGTTTACGCCGGGGTTAGGTTCCAGAAGGAATGGTTGTAAATCGAAACCGTTGTAAATTAAAACCCAGTTTATAATGTAAGTCAATGGGAAGTGAGGGAGATAGGTTCCAGGCCTCTCTCAAAATTGTCATAAGTAACACCTAATACATAATTTTTAAAGCTTTGAAATGAAGACTTTACATGCTAAACAGCATTATAAAACCTAATAGAAATAATCACACAACACAGAATATATAATTAACCTAAGTTAAATGAACAAAAACATTTGCTAAACAGCATTATAAACCTAATAAAATAAGCACACAACACAGACTTCACTTGCATTTTTCTGCAAACAGTTCTTTCTATGCATTCCAATCTGGACTGATTTATAGACAGGAAGATCTTGTTCCTTTGAAATCTGCTCGATAGCTCAAGTCTGGTTAAACTGATTAGTTTCAGCTTGCTTGGCTTTGCTGCAACACAAGCGGACAGCTCCACCTACTGGCTATTTTAATAAATGCACTGCTTCTCAATGCTTTTCAATAGCAGTCACATGACTGGAAAAAAAGGTTGTTATTCTGAAACGGTGTAAATTGAACCGTTGTAAAACGAGGGCCATCTTTATATGTTTTTGCTGGATCCTGGTAAAGTTAGCGCAGAAATTGACATTACAAGTCCATAATAAAACAGATTCACCAGAGAAGGTTTAGCACAGCCAACATACCTTTAGTGCACCCTATACTTTCAATGAATATTGTGAATGTGCTTATTATTGCTCACATTACAAGTTGAAAGTTTTGGGTTTCACTTGAGCACAAGCCAACACAGTGCTAGAAGAGTTTGCATGACATGAGACCTGAAGTAAAGTGTTAGGCCTAGAATAAAAAAGCACAGGGAGAATCCAGCACAACAAGAACTTTGCAATAACCATAACTCCAAAAAAGTATGTTAGAGTTCTGTGAGGCTACTCACTCTCTATATATTTAGAAAACCCAAAAGGAATAAAATTAGCAGAAAAAAAATAAAAAGAGGTTTAAAGGGACACTGAACCCACATTTTTTCTTTTGTGATTCAGATAGAGCATGACATTTTAAGCAATTTTCTAATTTACTCCTATTATTAATTTTTCTTCATTCTCTTGGTATCTTTATTTGAAATGCAAGAATGTAAGTTTAGATGCCAATCCATTTTTGGTAAAAAAACTGGGTTGTTCTTACTGATTGGTAGATAAATTCATCCACCATTAAAAAAATGCTGTCCAGAGTACTGAACTAAAAAAGCTTACATGCCTTCTTTTTTCAAATACAGATAGCAAGAGAACGAAGAAAAATTGATAATAGGAGTAAATTAGAAAATTGCTTAAAGTTTCATGCTGCATCGGAATCACTAAAGAAAACATTTGGGTTCAGTGTCCCTTTAATAGGTGCTGTGTGTAAAATTTGACAACGTCACATCCAACAGTTGCAGAATGCTTACTTACAAGAATAAACCTCAATCCTATGATTTAAGGGTATTATGAAAATGGAGAGGGAGCGTAACCCACTGTCTGTTGTGTTGATCCACCTCTTTAACTTTTCAGGTGCTGTAACTTTCAAATCCAATCTGATCGGTACAATTATCTTCAGATGGTCATGGAAAGAGAGGAAGGACACAAAGTCACCACAATAGTGAAATACGATTTAATAAAAGTTGTTGCATAAAATACAACACACTTACAATACAAGTCCTCAATCACATATGAGGTAATTAGTCCACATCTAAACAATATCCGCTGCTGCACACAGTATTGCAATATAAAACACTTTAAGTGCAAGTAAACCGGGAGGCCCGCTGTAGTCCTAATGCATTTCAAAGTCACCTGGACTTCTTTATCAGAGGAAAATCGAGTTTTTTTGATCCCAGGGTTTGTTTCAAATATTTAACAGGCAAACCTACACTCGGTTTACTCCCTTATTGGTCAAATTCTTGTCATGTGACCATGGCTCTTTCTGTTGTTATGTTTCAACTGTAATTTTATTTGTGTAATTCTACTCACGTGACAAGGATTACGTTTATACAAGTCTATCTTTCTTAAATACTATTTAGGAAAATGCTATTTACATTGCGAACATTAATAAAAATAATATAATTGTTATATCAAGAACAGAATAGATTATAATAATGATAGTTATTAAAATAATAATCATAATTTGCATACACGCCTTTGTGCGAAAATTCCGTAAAGGGCCATGATACCCAAATGTTGAAACACTTGAAAGTGATGCAGCATAGCTGTAAAAAGCTGATTAGAAAATATCACCTGAACATCTCTATGTAAAAAAGAAAGATATTTTACTTCAAAAATACATCAGTAGCCACATCCCATTGTAAAGGACTTCTAAGCAGCAAATCAGTATGTCTGTCCCGGGACAGCTAAGGGAGTGAGCTTACGTGCACACTCATCTTATTTCCTTATTTAGTTTAAGGAAGTTTACTATGAAATCTCATGAGAGTTAAGTGAAATCTCATGATATCGCAGTAAAAGAGTTCATGACCTCAGCACTGCTGATGCTGATTGGCTGCTGTTCATTTCTTCATTTATTTATTTTTTACTTGCAGTTGGGCAGCAGCTGAATTATAACTTTTTACACAGAACTTACTCTGCTGAGCTGAGGAAATTGTGAGGTAAAATATCTTCCTTTTTTACATAGAGATGCTCAGGTGATATTTTCCTGTCAGCTTTTTACAGTTATACTGCCTCGGTTTCAAGTGATTTGGCATATGAGTATTATGTCCCTTTAAGTAACGCATTAAAGAACACAAACGGGACATTAAGAATGAGTGCATAAAGTATAGTAGTGTAGCTAGGCATTTCTTTTTAAATCATGATAGTAATGATGAGGAGTTTTAATTTAGAGGTTTAGAACTGGTTGATTTAGGGGATAGAAAAGGTGACCTTGATAAAATCCTCCTTCAAAAGGAATGCAAATGGATCTTTAATCTAGGATCCCTTAAACCTAGGAGTATGAATGAAGAATTGAATTTTGCTCCGTTTCTGGGTTAATTGTGTATATCCTTTAGGTATTTTGTCTTTATGTATTTGTAATTGCAGACGCTAATTGGATATATGAAAGAAGTTCAAAAGTATTGGGAGATAATCAGAATGAAAATTTATCAAATGTTCAATTTCTCTGCTAATATTTGTCAAAATGTGTCAAAAAATTATTTTCAGTATTAGCCACAATATTAAGCCACAAGCATTTATAGAAGTAAACATAAGTTTCCAATTTCGCCCGACAGGCTAAAGAGGAAAGTTATTCCTCTTTAAAAAGCGACAATGGAATATTACATCATCAGATCAAGCCGGACGAAACCCCATGCTGTGTTAGGGGTGAAACGCGCTTAGCAGACATCTACTCATTTGTTCCACAGGACGCATCACAATACCTAAAAAGGCCTTAAACCCGACTATGGTAAAAAGTTAATATTGGAGATCTTGAGAGTGATGTGGCACCAGGGACCCCATGTAAGTCTGTAACTGATACTGCATACCAAACGGACATTCGGAAGGAGGGTAATACAGAATGGCAGATATTGCTTTACTAACCACGCTGAGAGAGGCATTGCCCCTCTGTGAATTAGAAACCGTTAAACCCATTCAGATCTGGGGAGTATGTATTCAAGCTCTGGTTATTGTCTGGACGGTTGTGACTAAGGACTGAATTGCCTTGCTTTACTAACCATACCAATAGAGGTATTGCTTGCTGGACAAAGCAGTATTTTGCTTTATATAACCCATACAAATGTGAGCTACCAGTATTGCAGCCGTAGGGGTGCACATTGAAGATTGGCACAAGGGCTATCCTTGTGAATGTAATATAAAACAAAAGGTATTTGGACACAGATGATTAAGTGAATGAATTATTCAACTCTGGAATATAAATTAATAGGGAGCTCCCTGAAGAATTAAGGGTACCCTTCAATTGTAGTCCTGTGGACTTGTTGTGACTCTTATTGCTTGTGGCTGAGTGTTAAAATTATTAATAAATAAAGATGAAGCTGTATATCACAAGTTTTGTCCTGATTTAATGAAGTTTCCTTCTAGGTTTGTGCCAGATAAGGGTATACTAGATTGCCCTGTGGAGGGGTTGGGGGTCCTGTGTGACTCTCCCTCTTTCCCTCTTCTCGGGAGGCAATTCTTCTTTTTATCTTTTGTATTTAATGAATTTATACCTCTGTGCACTGCTCAGGATTTTTTATTATTTCTGGTGCCAGTCTTGCATTATTTTTTTTTATATATATATATATATATATATATATACACAAAGTATATATACTGTATATATATATATATATATATATATATATATATATATATATATATATATATATATATATATATATATATATATACAGGGAGTGCAGAATTATTAGGCAAGTTGTATTTTTGAGGATTAATTTTATTATTGAACAACAACCATGTTCTCAATGAACCCAAAAAACTCATTAATATCAAAGCTGAATAGTTTTGGAAGTAGTTTTTAGTTTGTTTTTAGTTTGAGCTATTTTAGGGGGATATCTGTGTGTGCAGGTGACTATTACTGTGCATAATTATTAGGCAACTAAACAAAAAACAAATATATACCCATTTCAATTATTTATTTTTACCAGTGAAACCAATATAACATCTAAACATTCACAAATATACATTTCTGACATTCAAAAACAAAACAAAAACAAATCAGTGACCAATATAGCCACCTTTCTTTGCAAGGACACTCAAAAACCTGCCATCCATGGATTCTGTCAGTGTTTTGATCTGTTCACCATCAACATTGCGTGCAGCAGCAACCGCAGCCTCCCAGACACTGTTCAGAGAGGTGTACTGTTTTCCCTCCTTGTAAATCTCACATTTGATGATGGACCACGGGTTCTCAATGGGGTTCAGATCAGGTGAACAAGGAGGCCATGTTATTAGATTTTCTTTTTTTATACCCTTTCTTGCCAGCCACGCTGTGGAGTACTTGGACGCGTGTGATGGAGCATTGTCCTGCATGAAAATCATGTTTTTCTTGAAGGATGCAGACTTCTTCCTGTACCACTGCTTGAAGAAGGTGTCTTCCAGAAACTGGCAGTAGGACTGGGAGTTGAGCTTGACTCCATCCTCAACCCGAAAAGGCCCCACAAGCTCATCTTTGATGATACCAGCCCAAACCAGTACTCCACCTCCACCTTGCTGGCGTCTGAGTCGGACTGGAGCTCTCTGCCCTTTACCAATCCAGCCACGGGCCCATCCATCTGGCCCATCAAGACTCACTCTCATTTCATCAGTCCATAAAACCTTAGAAAAATCAGTCTTGAGATATTTCTTGGCCCAGTCTTGACGTTTCAGCTTGTGTGTCTTGTTCAGTGGTGGTCGTCTTTCAGCCTTTCTTACCTTGGCCATGTCTCTGAGTAGTGCACACCTTGTGCTTTTGGGCACTCCAGTGATGTTGCAGCTCTGAAATATGGCCAAACTGGTGGCAAGTGGCATCTTGGCAGCTGCACGCTTGACTTTTCTCAGTTCATGGGCAGTTATTTTGCGCCTTGGTTTTTCCACACGCTTCTTGCGACCCTGTTGACTATTTTGAATGAAACGCTTGATTGTTCGATGATCACGCTTCAGAAGCTTTGCAATTGTAAGAGTGCTGCATCCCTCTGCAAGATATCTCACTATTTTTTACTTTTCTGAGCCTGTCAAGTCCTTCTTTTGACCCATTTTGCCAAAGGAAAGGAAGTTGCCTAATAATTATGCACACCTGATATAGGGTGTTGATGTCATTAGACCACACCCCTTCTCATTACAGAGATGCACATCACCTAATGTGCTTAATTGGTAGTAGGCTTTCGAGCCTATACAGCTTGGAGTAAGACAACATGCATAAAGAGTATGATGTGGTCAAAATACTCATTTGCCTAATAATTCTGCACTCCCTGTATATATATATATATATATATATATATATATATATATATAGATAAAAATAAAAAGAGGACAATCAATACTAGTGAGGAGGCGCACAGCAATGACAATAGGTTATAACAAAAATGTAATTTATAACAAAAATGTAAATATGATTATTTGTAATGACAAAGAGAGTGAAAATAAGGATGTTAGAAATAGTTGTTATTCAATTGATTTGTCCTTAAATTTTCATCAAATCTTTGTTTAAGGTAAGTATATCCTGCTTACCAACTTGTACCTCAATCGTATGAGGTAAGGTGTCAGCTCTTAGGAAAATAAAGATGATCACTTGTCCCTTGCAAAGGAATATCCTGATCAGATGGTGAGGTTGTCTTTATGGATGTAACTGCAATGCAGATCCTGGGCTCTCTTATTTTCTTTTTCCTTTTCTTTCCACTGATGGTGAGAAATCTAGTCTCCTCAGGTGATCGTGTGGGTTGTAGATACAGAAAAGAAAGACATACACATAGTGTAATACTGTATATGTAAAAAGTCAAATTTATTATATATATACAAAATGTGCATTAGAACGTTTGCGCAAAAGTCATAAAAAAGGCTCACTCCTAGATGCTGTGGAGGAGATAGCTAAAACAGCGTATAAGTATTTGCAACAATAAAATACCAAACTGTGTACAGCAATATGTTTCCAAATAGAAGGATGACGAATGGAATAAGACCTGTCCAGCCACTTACAAAGTATCCTTACGCGTTTCAAAGTCTGTAGCGACTTCTTCGTTCACTGTTTTCCTCTGATGAAGAAGTCGCTACAGACTTTGAATTGCGTAAGGATACTTTGTAAGTGGGCGGACAGGTCTTATTCCATTCGGCATCCTTCTATTTGGAAACATATTGTTGTACAAAGTTTGGTATTTTATTGTTGCAAATACTTATATGCTGTTTTAGCTATCTCCTCCACAGCATCTAGGAGTGAACCTTTTTTATGACTTTTGCACAAACTTTCTTAAGGTACCCTAGAGAGGAGAACTTTGCTTGATTAACCAACTGTTTCTTACGGGTATTTTACATTGATATCCCACAATATATCACCTGTTTAGTATAACAGCTACAGACTTTGTCTAGTGATACTAATGACTAGTGATGTCGCAAACCTAAAAATTTGTGTTCGCGAACGGCGGACACGAACTTCCGCAACTGTTCGTGAACGGGCGAACCGGGCGAACCGCCATTGACTTCAATAGGCAGGCGAATTTTAAAACCCACAGGGACTCTTTCTGGCCACAATAGTGATGGAAAAGTTGTTTCAAGGGGACTAACACCTGGACTGTGGCATGCCAGAGGGGGATCCATGGCAAAACTCCCATGTAAAATTACATAGTTGATGCAGAGTCTGGTTTTAAGCCATAAAGGGCATAAATCACCTAACATTCCTAAATTGTTTGGAATAACGTGCTTTAAAACATCAGGTATGATGTTGTTTCTATCAGGTAGTGTAAGGGTTACGCCCGCTTCACAGTGACAGACCAAACTCCACGTTTAAAGGGACAGTCTACACCAGAATTTTTATTGTTTTAAAAGATAGATAATCCCTTTATTACCCATTTCCCAGTTTTCCATAACTAACACATTTATAATAATATACTTTTAACGTCTGTGATTATCTTGTATCTAAACCTCTGCAAACTGCCCCGTTTCGGGGCAGAGGCCCCTTAATCATGTGATGATGGTAAGGTTCCCAGAGGCAGTTGCTGCGCCTGAGGCTCTGATTAGAACAGAGCACTCTGGAACGTATCTGCCCTCGGCCGAAATTGGAGCATTCTTTAGCTTTCTGTCTGTCAGCCAAATGTCTGTCTGCCAAATGTCCGTCTGCCAAATGTCCTTCTGCATTTTGTCAGAGCACCGCATGCAATCTACTGTGCCACCAGATATGAGTGGTGTGTTAAGTAGTACTATACTGATCATTTTAATCCCTGTTACGTCCCCTATCAGGGGACGTGTATATGGCATGGATTTTAGGAACCGGGAGATGGAAAAAGATGCTTGGTCGGTCCTCCTACTTCAAATTTGGGGCACTGCATGTGCAATCTACTGTGCCACCAGATATGAGTGGTGTGTTAAGTAGAGTACTATTCTGATCAGTTTAATCCCTGTTACGTCCCGTATCAGGGGACTTGTATATGGCATGGATATGTATATGGCATGGCCGAAACACAAGTGGCTGTCAGATAACAGTCTGGCCATGAGATATAATTTGATAGATAGATAGATAGATAGATAGATACATAGATTAGATAGATAGATCAATAGATGCAATAGATACATTTGATAGATACGATAGATAGATAGATTTGATAGATAAATAGATAGATTTGATAGATAGATAGATAATTTCCTAGACAGAGAATTACAAGACGTGCGGTCTGGGACCCATGGTAAGTTTCCCAGAGGTAGTTGCGGTACCAGGGGACGTGTATATGGCATGGATTTTAGGAACCGGGAGATGGAAAAAGATTCTTGGTCGGTCCTCCTGCTTCAAATTTGGGGCACTGCACATGCAATCTTGTGTGCCACCAGATATGAGTGGTGTGTTAAGTAGTAATATTCTGATCAGTTTAATCCCTGTTACGTCCCCTATCAGGGGACGTGTATATGGCATCGATTTTAGGAACCGGGAGATGGAAAAAGATGCTTGGTCGGTCCACCTGCTTCAAATTTGGGGCACTGCGCGTGCATTCTATTGTGCCGCAAGATATGAGTGGTGTGTTAAGTAGTATTATTCTGATCAGTTTAATCCCTGTTAGGTCCCCTTTCAGGGGAGTTGTGTATGGCATGGATATGTATATGGCATGGCCGAAACACAAGTGGCTGTCAGATAACAGTCAGGCCACGAGATAGATAGATTTGATAGATAGATAGATAGATAGATAGATACATAGATTAGATAGATAGATCAATAGATACACTAGATACATTTGATAGATATGATAGATAGATTTGATAGATAAATAGATAGATTTGATAGATAGATAATGTCCCAGACAGAGAATTACAAGACGTGCAGTCTGGAACCCATGGTAAGGTTCCCAGAGGCAGTTGCGGCACCAGGGGACTTGTATATGGCATGGATTTTAGGAACCGGGAGATGGAAAAAGATGCTTGGTCGGTCCTCCTGCTTCAAATTTGGGGCACTGCGAGTGCAATCTATTGTGCCACCAGATATGAGTGGTGTGTTAAGTAGAACTATTCTGATCAGTTTAATCCCTGTTACATCCCCTATCAGGGGACGTGTATATGGCATGGATTTTAGGAACCGGGAGATGGAAAAAGATGCTTGGTCGGTCCTCCTGCTTCAAATTTGGGGCACTGCGCATGCATTCTATTGTGCCACCAGATATGAGTGGTGTGTTAAGTAGTATTATTCTGATCAGTTTAATCCCTGTTACGTCCCCTATCAGGGGACTTGTAAATGGCATGGATATGTATATGGCAAGGCCGAAACACAAGTGGCTGTCAGATAACAGTCAGGCCACGAGATAGATAGATTTGATAGATAGATAGATAGATAGATAGATACATAGATTAGATAGATAGTTCAATAGATGCAATAGATACATTTGATAGATATGATTGATAGATAGATAGATTTGATAGATAAATAGATAGATTTGATAGATAGATAATTTCCCAGACAGAGAATTACAAAACGTGCGGTCTGTGACCCATGGTAAGGTTCCCAGAGGCAGTTGCTGCGCCAGGTGACGTGTATATGGCATGAATTTTAGGAACCGGGAGATGGAAAAAGATGCTTGGTCGGTCCTCCTGCTTCAAATTTGGGGCACTGCGCGTGCAATCTATTGTGCCACCAGATATGAGTGGTGTGTTAAGTAGTACTATTCTGATCAGTTTAATCCCTGTTACGTCCCCTATCAGGGGACGTGTATATGGCATGGATTTTAGGAACTGGGAGATGGAAAAGATGCTTGGTCGGTCCTCCTGCTTCAAATTTGGGGCACTGCGCGTGCAATCTATTGTGCCACCAGATATGAGTGGTGTGTTAAGTAGTACTATTCTGATCAGTTTAATCCCTGTTATGTCCCCTATAAGGGGACGTGTATATGGCATGGATTTTAGGAACCGGGAGATGGATAAAGATGCTTGGTCGGTCCTCCTGCTTCAAATTTGGGGCACTGCGCATGCATTCTATTGTGCCACCAGATATGAGTGGTGTGTTAAGTAGTATTATTCTGATCAGTTTAATCCCTGTTACGTCCCCTATCAGGGGACTTGTATTTGGCATGGATATGTATATGGCATGGCCGAAACACAAGTGGCTGTCAGATAACAGTCAGGCCACGAGATAGATAGATTTGATAGATAGATAGATACATAGATTAGATAGATAGATCAATAGATGCAATAGATACATTTGATAGATACGATAGATAGATAGATTTGATAGATAAATAAATAGATTTGATAGATAGATAATTTCCCAGACAGAGAATTACAAGACGTGCGGCCTGGGACCCATGGTAAGGTTCCCAGAGGCAGTTGCGGCACCAGGGGACGTGTATATGGCATGGATTTTAGGAACCGGTAGATGGAAAAAGATGCTTGTTCGGTCCTCCTGCTTCAAATTTGCGGCACTGTGCGTGCAATCTATTGTGCCACCAGATATGAGTGGTGTGTTAAGTAGTACTATTATGATCAGTTTAATCCCTGTTACATCCTCTATCAGGGGACGTGTATATGGCATGGATTTTAGGAACCGGGAGATGGAAAAAGATGCTTGGTCGGTCCTCCTGCTTCAAATTTGGGGCACTGCGCGTGCATTCTATTGTGCCACCAGATATGAGTGGTGTGTTAAGTAGTATTATTCTGATCAGTTTAATCCCTGTTACGTCCCCTATCAGGGGACTTGTATATGGCATGGATATCTATATGGCATGGCTGAAACACAAGTGGCTGTCAGATAACAGTCAGGCCACGAGATAGATAGATTTGATAGATAGATAGATAGATAGATAGATACATACATAGATTAGACAGATAGTTCAATAGATGCAATAGATACATTTGATAGATATGATAGATAGATAGATTTGATAGATAAATAGATAGATTTGATAGATAGATAATTTCCCAGACAGAGAATTACAAGATGTGCGGTCTGGTACCCAGGGTAAGGTTCCCAGAGGCAGTTGCGGCGCCAGGGGACGTGTATATGGCATGAATTTTAGGAACCGGGAGATGGAAAAAGATGCTTGGTCGGTCCTCCTGCTTCAAATTTGGGGCACTGCGCGTGCAATCTATTGTGCCACCAGATATGAGTGGTGTAGTGGTGTATTAAGTAGTACTATTCTGATCAGTTTAATCCCTGTTACGTCCCCTATCAGGGGACGTGTATATGGCATGGATTTTAGGAACCGGGAGATGGAAAAAGATGCTTGGTCGGTCCTGCTGCTTCAAATTTGGGGCACTGCGCGTGCATTCTATTGTGCCACCAGATATGAGTGGTGTGTTAAGTAGTACTATTTTGATCAGTTTAATCCCTGTTACGTCCCCTATCAGGGGACTTGTATATGGCATGGATATGTATATGGCATGGCCGAAATACAAGTGGCTGTCAGATAACAGTCAGGCCACGAGATAGATAGACTTGATAGATAGATAGATAGATAGATAGATAGATAGATACATAGATTAGATAGATAGATCAATAGATGCAATAGATACATTTGATAGATATGATAGATAGATAGATTTGATAGATAAATAGATAGATTTGATAGATAGATAGATAGATAGATAATTTCCCAGACAGAGAATTACAAGACGTGCGGTCTGGGACCCATGGTAAGGTTCCCAGAGGCAGTTGCGGCACCAGGGGACGTGTATATGGCATGGATTTTAGGAACCGGGAGATGGAAAAAGATGATTGGTCGGTCCTCCTGCTTCAAATTTGGGGCACTGTGCGTGCAATCTATTGTGCCACCAGATATGAGTGGTATGTTAAGTAGTACTATTCTGATCAGTTTAATCCCTGTTACGTCCCCTATCAGGGGACGTGTATATGGCATGAATATGTATATGGCATGGCCGAAACACAAGTGGCTGTCAGATAACAGTCAGGCCACGAGATAGATAGATTTGATAGGTAGATAGATAGATACATAGATTAGATGGATAGATCAATAGATGCAATAGATACATTTGATATATACGATAGATAGATAGATAGATAGATAGATAGATAGATAGATAGATAGATTTGATAGATAAATAGATAGATTTGATAGATAGATAGATAATTTCCCAGACTGAGAATTACAAGACGTGCGGGTTGGGACCCATGGTAAGGTTCCCAGAGGCTGTTGCGGCGCCAGGGGACGTGTATATGGCATGGATTTTAGGAACCGGGAGATGGAAAAAGATGCTTGGTCGGTCCTCCTGCTTCAAATTTGGGGCACTGCGCGTGCAATCTACTGTGCCACTAGATATGAGTGGTGTGTTAAGTAGTACTATTCTGATCAGTTTAATCCCTGTTACGTCCCCTATCAGGGGACGTGTATATGGCATGGATTTTAGGAACCGGGAGATGGAAAAGATGCTTGGTCGGTCCTCCTGCTTCAAATTTGGGGCACTGCGCGTGCAATCTATTGTGCCACCAGATATGAGTGGTGTGTTAAGTAGTACTATTCTGATCAGTTTAATCCCTGTTACGTCCCCTATAAGGGGACGTGTATATGGCATGGATTTTAGGAACCGGGAGATGGATAAAGATGCTTGGTCGGTCCTCCTGCTTCAAATTTGGGGCACTGCGCATGAATTCTATTGTGCCACCAGATATGAGTGGTGTGTTAAGTAGTATTATTCTGATCAGTTTAATCCCTGTTACGTCCCCTATCAGGGGACTTGTATATGGCATGGATATGTATATGGCATGGCCGAAACACAAGTGGCTGTCAGATAACAGTCAGGCCACGAGATAGATAGATTTGATAGATAGATAGATAGATAGATAGATACATAGATTAGATAGATAGATCAATAGATGCAATAGATACATTTGATAGATACGATAAATAGATAGATTTGATAGATAGATAGATAATTTCCCAGACAGAGAATTACAAGACGTGCAGCCTGGGACCCATGGTAAGGTTCCCAGAGGCAGTTGCGGCGCCAGGGGACGTGTATATGGCATGGATTTTAGGAACCGGTAGATGGAAAAAGATGCTTGTTCGGTCCTCCTGCTTCAAATTTGGGGCACTGTGCGTGCAATCTATTGTGCCACCAGATATGAGTGGTGTGTTAAGTAGTACTATTCTGATCAGTTTAATCCCTGTTACATCCTCTATCAAGGGACCTGTATATGGCATGTATTATAGGAACCGCGAGATGGAAAAAGATGATTGGTCGGTCCTCCTGCTTCAAATTTGGGGCACTGTGCATGCAATCTATTGTGCCACCAGATATGAGTGGTATGTTAAGTAGTACTATTCTGATCAGTTTAATCCCTGTTACGTCCCCTATCAGGGGACGTGTATATGGCATGGATTTTAGGAACCGGGAGATGGAAAAAGATGCTTGGTCGGTCCTCCTGCTTCAAATTTGGGGCACTACGCGTGCAATCTACTGTGCCACTAGATATGAGTGGTGTGTTAAGTAGTACTATTCTGATCAGTTTAATCCCTGTTACGTCCCCTATCAGGGGACGTGTATATGGCATGGATTTTAGGAACCGGGAGATAGAAAAAGATGCTTGGTCGGACCTCCTACTTCAAATTTGGGGCACTGCGCATGCAATCTACTGTGCCACCAGATATGAGTGGTGTGGTTTTTGAAGCCACAGTGCAGCACCAGAGGCCAGAAAAATTTGGCATGTACACATGCCTGAAAAATTAGGTATTGTTGCAGCCGCTCAGAAAAAATGATGTTTGTTTCCCAGGCAGTAAGTGCCCTAAAACATTGCAGCTCGAACCCTAGTTGGTGGAAGATAAGTCACGCAAGTCATCCGGCATTTGAAGATAAAATACAGCAGCGTGTGGACCATTTTTAGCCCAAGGCAGCTCATGTCATCAGGCCTTTTTTACTTGAATGTATCGCCCAATGTCAGTCCCTTCAGGATCCATAAATGCAAAAAGTCCCACACACTGGAAATGAACTGTGTCGACTTACCACGTCCGGTCCTAGGGGTTGATCTGTGGTCGGCCTGGCTCTTGACACTGGATAACGGTAGTCTGTGCTCACCGGGGATTTTCTCCCTGTCCTGCGATGCTTGTCGCCCGGGGTGCCTTGGAGCCCCTCGACTACTCCAGTTGCTGCAACTCCATACAGACCACGCCCTCCTCAGACGCGTGCGGCTCTCCCAATAGGTCAGTAGCTCTGGACGTCACCACCCGGTATGTTGTATGTCCAATCCAGGAGTAGGGGAAGGGAGGAGGTGCCTCATTATCTCACTGTAAGGCAAGCCTCATCCATGCTCACTGTGAAAGGATCCACTGATCACAAGATAAAAGTAAAGATGACAGGAGCACCGTTAGATGAAAACAACAGCGTTTATTCCAGGACAACGCTGAATGTGAAATGCACACAAAAATAAATTTCATTTTCAACAACGATACTGTTCATATGAAGTATTGCTCTCAGAACACTGACAGCAGCTGATTGCCAGAATAGGTTAGAATGTCAAAGAACAGCTGACGCATTTTGGCTGTCTGGCAATCAGCTGCTGTCAGTGTTCTGAGAGCACTTCTTCATATGAACAGTATCGTTGTTGAAATTGAAATGTATTTTTGTGTGCATTTCACATTCAGCGTTGTCCTGGAATAAACGCTGTTGTTTTCATCTACCGGTGCTCCTGTCATCTTTACTTTTACCTTGCCTTCGGGATCCATCCCTCATTCATATTAATAAAGGTGAGGTAATCTAGACTTTTTTGACCGAGGCGACTTCTCTTCTCAGTGACAATACCTCCTGCTGCACTGAAGTTCCTTTTTCTGACAGGACACTTGAAGCGGGGCAGGCCAGAAGTTCTATCGCAAATTGGGATAGCTCAGGCCACAGGTCAAGCCTGCACACCCAGTAGTCAAGGGGTTCATCGCTCCTCAGAGTGTCGAGATCTGCAGTTAAGGCGAGGTAGTCTGCTACCTGTGGGTCGAGTTGTTCTCTGAGGGTGGACCCCGAAGGGCTGTGGCGATGCAGAGGACTTAAAAAGCTCTGCATGTCCTCCATCAACAACACTTCTGGAAAGAGTCCTGTCCTTGCCGGCATGGTCGTGGGAGTCGGAGGATTACTTTCACCTCTTCCCCTGTTAGATTCCCGTTGTGCTGTGACATCACCCTTATACGCTGTGTAAAGCATACTTTTTAATTTATTTTGGAACTGCTGCATCCTTTCCGACTTTATGCTTATACCGGGGGTCTAGTAGCATGGACACCCAGTACAGGTCGTTCTCCTTCAGCTTTTTATACGAGGGTCCCTCAACAAGCACGACAGCATGAAAGACCCTATTTGCACAAGGTTGGATGCCAAGCTACTCATGTCCCATACCTCGTCCTCAGTGATCTCACTGAAGGTATCTTCTTCCCCCAGCCACGTACAACACCACGGGTACCAGATAGGTGACAACGAGCACCCTGGGATGCCTGTTGTGGTTGGTCTTCCTCCTCCTCCTCAAAGCCACATTCCTCCTCTGACTCATCTTCCTCACAATCCTCTTCCAGCATTGCCGCAGGTCCAGCAAGCTATGCTGATAAGGCTGTTTCTGGTGGTGATGGTGACCACAACTCTTCCTCTTCAAGCTCATCTACGGCCTGATCCAGCACTCTTCGCAGGGCACACTCCAGGAAGAAAACAAATGGTATGATGTCGCTGATGGTGCCTTCGGTGTGACTGACTAGGTTTTTCACCTCCTGAAAAGGACGCATGAGCCTACAGGCATTGCGCATGAGCATCCAGTGACGTGGCAAAAAAATTCCCAGCTCCGCAGAGGCTGTCCTAGCACCCCGGTCATACAAATACTCATTAACGGCTTTTTCTTGTTGGAGCAGGCGGTCAGACATTAGGAGTGTTGAATTCCAACGTGTCGGGCTGTCGCAAATCAAGCTCCTCACTGGCATGTTGTTTCGCCGCTGGATATCGGAAAAGTGCGCCATGGCCGTGTAGGAACGCCTGAAATGGCCACACACCTTCCTGGCCTGCTTCATGACGTCCTGTAAGCCTGGGTACATATGCATAAAGCGTTGTATGATCAGATTACACACATGTGCCATGCACGGCACATGGGTCAACTTTCCCAATTTCAATGCCGCCACCAAATTACTTCCGTTGTCAGAAACCACTTTGCCGATCTCCAGTTGGTGCGGAGCCAGCCACTGATCCACCTGTGCATTCAGGGTGGACAGGAGTGCTGGTCTAGTGTGACTCTCTGCTTTCAGGCAAGTCAACCCCAAGACGGCGTGACACTGCCATATCCGGGATGTGGAATAGTACCTGGGGAGCTGGGGGGGGTGCCGTTGATGTGGAGCAAGACGCAGCAGCAGAAGAGGACTCAGCCGAGGAGGTTATGGAAGAGGATGGAGTAGGAGGAGTAGAGGAGGTAGCAGCAGGCCTGCCTGCAAGTCATGGTGGTGTCACCAACTCCTCTGCAGAGCCATGCATTCCATTCTTGTCAGCCGTCAGCAGGTTTTTTTTTAAAGATAAATTTTTATTGATTTTGACAACAAATAAAACATCCTTTTAACACAAGAAAAGAAAAGAAATCACAAGGATCTAGGTTCAGCATAAAAAAATCATAAAGATCAAGGATCAAAACAACTTGACTGCAAGCAGCCACAATTTTCAAACAACAGATATCTGATCCATGGGTTTCTGGAATATAATGTCTAAGTTTTACAATCATTAACCATGACTGTTATTATCCTTAATCGTTTACTGGAGATGTTAGTAAAATTCTTACCTATAAATCATAGGTGGTATGGAGCAATGGTCATGTGCTATAACTCCTGAAACTTAAGTCTAAAATCAATACTGAATCAAACTGAGGATAAGTACAGATAAATAGCAGAGGGGGAGAGGGGGGACAGGGGGGGGGAAAGGGGGGGGAAAGGTTGGCATCTGACAGAGACATCCCTGAAGCAGTGTTTGCGACTAAGTTTTTTTAAAGCCGCCGCGCCTGTGGTGTAAAAAAATAAAATAAAAATTGTATGATCCGAAAAGTGTTCCCAATTTCCTTACTCTAAAGATGCGTCTAGCGTATAGGGGGTCTATTGTGTTTGTGTGGCAGTAATTGAGTCCCAATAAAATCGGACATCCGCATAGAATGCAGATTTGCCCCTTTTAAGATAACCATATTCTTCACATGAGAGCATCTTGTCTGTATTTTGTAGCCAACTGTCTTGTGATGGTATTGTGGTGGATTTCCAGTGTAAGGCGATCAGTGATTTCGCGCTGTTTAGACCAATGCGTATTAGTGTTTTCCTGATTTTACATTGGAGAGGGGGGGTCTCGTTTAAGAGGATCAATTTAGGGTTCAGAGAGAAGGCCATCTCTGTTAATTCTCCTAGTGTGGGTGGTGCCCCTTTCATTGCAGCCTCTCCAGCACAGAGATGAGGAGGCGGGGTAAATGTTGTTTAACCTGACTGGTGTCAAGTACCAGCGCATAAGTACTTTGTAATTGAGTTCAATGACCTTAGGGGAAGTGGATGAAGTGCGTGTATTCTGATATATTTGCAGCCATTGTTTAGTATCTATCGCTGTATCTAGTTCTCTGTGCCATTTAGTTACATATGGGGGGAGTGAAGGGGTTTGTGCATTTTGGAGTATCCCTTTAGCTAGTGAAAGTGTACCTCTGGTTGTTGTCCCTGCTAAGCAGATTTGCTCAAATGGTGTCGGTGTTCTTAGAAGGTCTACCTTATTGGGGGTTGTCATAATAAAGTGTCGCAATTGCGCATATTTTAGCCACGGGACAAAGGACCCAAATAGGATTGGTGCTAGTTCTTCTCTAGTTCTTAGTTTGCCTTGTGTAATCAGGTTTGCTACGGGAACAGAGTCTAGCAGCTCGGTGATTAGTGCATCCTTTCTTCTGTTATCATAGCCCCCCATCAGTTCTATGTTAGGAAAGATTGGCGTGAGTGGGGAAACAGATGTAGACAGTGTCGGGGCCGTTTTGATTAAGTGATCCCAAGTGCTAAATATATGGCGATAGAGTATAGACGATTGACAAGAGGGGGTGCGTCTGGCTTTAGGAAGCCAGCAAAGGGGGCCTGGATTGGGGGATCTAAGTAACTGAGAATCAATCGCCACCCATGCCTTAGAATCTTTCCTACAATGCCAATCTAGTATTCTCTGGAGCACCGATGCATGATAATATAAGCTTATGTCTGGCAATCCCAGTCCTCCGTTCTGGAGGGATCTATACATTGTTCCCCTCGCTATCCTTGGGCGTGATTTACCCCACACAAAGGCATTCACAGCTTTTTGGAGCTGTTGTAGAAATGTTTTAGGGAGGGCGATTGGCATTGCCTGCAGAATATATAAAATTTTCTGAAGTATTGTCATTTTAATTGACTGTATTCTGCCCCACCATGATAAAGGTTTGTCCTTCCAGGAGGATAGAGAGTGTTGTATAGAGTGTAGTAGGGGCCGGTAGTTCAGAGCGAACCATCGCTCTGGGTTAGAAGACAATACTATACCTAAATATTTTAGGTGCAGGTTTTGTATTTTAAAGGGACATATTGGTGTGAAGGTTGTAAAGGTATTGGGAGTCATGGAGATATTTAAGAGTTCTGATTTGGAGTAGTTTATGTGAAAATGTGAATATCTACTGAACTTGTCAAATTCCAGGGTCAGGTTGGGCATGGATATGTCAGGGAGCGTTAAGGTAACCAGCACGTCATCCGCAAACATAGCTAGTTTGTGTGAGTCTGGACCAATGTTAATGCCGTGTATGTCTGGGTTTTTCCTAATATGACAAGCTAGGATCTCCATCGTGAGGACAAAGAGTATGGGTGAAAGTGGGCAACCTTGCCTGGTCCCGTTATTTATATGGAAGCTATGTGATAGTACCCCGTTTGCACGGACTTTTGCCAAGGGGCTATTATATAGGTGAAATATTCGTTTGATCATTAGTTCCCCGAAACCAAAATGTTTAAGGGTACTACGCAGAAAAGGCCAGTTCAGTCTATCAAAGGCCTTTTCCGCATCAGTGGAGACCAGGACAGCAGGGATATGTTTTGTTTTTACAAATTCCATTAAATGGAGAACCCTAATTGTGTTGTCCCTGGCCTCCCTGAGCGGAACAAAGCCGGCTTGGTCTACATGCACTAGAGTTGGAAGTACTTTGCTAATCCGGTTCGCTAGTATTTTGGCATATATTTTAATATCCCCATTTAATAGGGATATAGGGCGGTAACTACTTGGTTCCATGGGGGTTTTTCCTGCTTTGGGGATTATCGATATGTGTGCTTCTAATAGATTGTGAGATAATTGTCCATTTTTATCAAGGGAGTTGAACAGATTAGTGAGGTGGGGTGCTAGGATGGACTGGAACTGCTTGTAATATGAGGCCGATAGGCCATCAGGGCCAGGGCTCTTACACAGAGGTGCACCATTTATGGCTGCTATAACTTCTTGTAGGGATATGGGGTCCTCCATTTGTTTTGAGGTGTGGTTAGGTAGAGTTGGAACATTGGCCCTTTTTTGAGGGCAGAAACGCGTTGACATATTGGTAAGCATTACTTTAATCTTTACTTCATTCTCATATTGGATACACTATGTTGTGAATTTCTTTTTTTACAGGGACACTTTTTAGGATACCATAGGAGCAGCTGACAGGTGCTAGGATCCAATCAGCTACTTCATCAACCACACTCAGGAATTTGGATCTGTTAAAGTAACTAACATTGGAAGGAATCAATTTCCTCACTTTCACCTTGCTTTTCATCACCCTTTTTTTCCATTTTTTAGTTTTGATTGACTTATTTTTGTTCTTCACTAACATTTGTTGATCAACTTTTTGAACACTTTTTTGGATTATATTTTATATTTTATTTTTTATGTTATTGCATATTGTGTATTTTATTTTTTATGTTATTGCATATTGTGTATTTTATTTAATTATATCTTAACCTCACTGGATTAAGTAGCTAGCATTTTTATATCCATTTGCACTCACTCACTATTTGATTGTATCTATACAATTATTTTGCTACCCCCCTTTTTTTGCACTGCAGTGCATTTTTCTATTTTTTGGAACACTATTTTTGTAACACTAATTTTGAACACTATTGTTTGTATTATTGTTTATTAGTTTTTTGCTTGATGCACTTGCTACAGTTGTACTTAGGCTAATTCTGTTTTATCAGTATACACTCTTATTCTGGTGTACCACTCACACTGATCACCTGTTATTACCTTTGTTTTTATTGTAATTATCAGCTTTGGCCCTTTGAGCCTCTTCTGTAAGATATTCCTGTATTTGTAATTTTATTTATATGTGCTTTTTACATTTTTTATATATAGTCTTTTATTACTGATGCTTTTTAGCATGGTTCATTAAATAATCTTCTTTTATCTCTCTGTGAGTATATTTATCCCTTGGCCTCTTGTTGGCGCTGTATTCACTTCTTACTACTTGTGCATATTTTTTGGAGGTTGGTTAGGATCTCTGTTTGGATACAGCTTGGGGATTACCTTAGCGCTTGTACACACACCCTTTTTCACTATTTACCTCCAATAAGTTCCTAATCAGTTTTTTGAAAAAACGGGCTTGGCCAGTGTTTGGCGCATAATATGTTGCAAATGTGGTTGGGTGGTTGTATATGGTGCCTACTAAGATCAGAAATCGTCCCTCATTGTCTGTATATTGTTGAGTGAGTTGGAAGGGGATATTATGTCTAAATAGAATGCCTACTCCGTTCCGCTTAGTAGGAGCTGAATTAAAATATCCTGTTGGAAATTGTTTAGAGGAACATTTCGGTGTCAGATGTTTGCAAAAGTGTGTCTCTTGTAGGAAGATCACCTCACCTTTGTGTTTATGGAACCAATTAAGGGCGATGGATTTTTTAGTGGGCGAGTTTAGGCCTTTAACATTTTGGGAAATTAATAGCAAATCAGGGACTGCCATATGTGTTTTGAAGAGGGTTGTTTATGTAGTGTTGTTCGCAGAGCCTATCAATTGCTACAGATATATTAGAAGGGGTGTCTGCTCGTTCAATGTGGTCATGTATGTGCTGCATTGCACAATACCTTAGTATGAAAGCTCGGTGCTGATGTCTTACCGCTGCGTCGCTGTCAGAAAAAGGGTAGGAAGGAAGAGGGAGGTTGCATAGGGAACAGCTGTCTCCTCTAGTGTAAGGATCCACTGGAAACAATAGAGAAAATAAGTAAAACATATAATGTATTAACAATAACACAACAAAACAACAATACTTAAAACAGTATCTCATACTAGATGGGGGGGTCATAGTAAATAAAGGGAATTACTATGACGGAGCATTTCCATCTGAGGTTTAAATATTAAGTAGTGGGGATTATCTGGGGGGTGGCAAGTATATGGCATATTAGCTTAAAGCTATTCTACAATAATAATATAGTGGCATATGAATTCAAAACATTTCCTACACGGGTTACTAGAAAATTCTAGAGTCCTGGCATAGTATTATATTATAGTATTATACTGGATACTTGGCAAGAATGAGGTGGACCAGTTTCTTAAGTCCTTTATTTTCAGGTTATTTCACCATCCTGTTGGACTGCTTTCTGGTTTCCTTTGTTAGTTTTCTTAGCGACTTTCGTCCAGGCAAGTCTTTGTTGTTTCGGTGCCGGGAGTAGTGAATTATCTCCTGGTCTTGAAGGAGAATCAGATGAGTTTATAGATGGAAGCGGAATCTTTAAGCTGCTGCAAAATTGCTCTAGGTCGTCTGGGTGACTATATGTGACGAACTGGGAGTTGTGCAGCACTTTAATACAGAAAGGAAAGCCCCATCTATAGGGTATTTTTAAGTCCTGTAGATGCATTGTGAGGTATCTCGCCTCCCTGCGTTTGGAGAGTGTAATGTTACTTAGGTCTGCATATATCTGAATTTCATCTCCTTCAAATAAAATTCGACGTGTTTTCCGCGAGGCTGTCATCACTTTCTCCTTATCCTTAAAGTTTTGAAATCGCAGAATTATGTCTCTGGTGGCTTATCTTCAGGTGGCTTTGGACGCAGGGCTCGATGGGCTCTGTCTAGGGGAATAACTGGTGTATCTTCTTGTAGGATGTGTTGGAACAGTTGTTGTAGGTGCTGTTGGATTTGGGATGTTGAAACTTTCTCTGAGACACCTCTTATTCTTAGATTCTGCCGTCTCCCTCTGTTGTCTAAATCCTCGACTTGGTTTTGGAGCTGTAATATCATATCATTGTGCACTTGAAGAGTACGGTTTTGAAGCTCTGTAGTGTTGGAGAATTGTTCCAAATCCTCCTCTGCTTGCATAACTCTATCCCCCAAGTCTGAGAGATCTTTCCTGACTTCAGATAGTCCATCTTTAATAAGTTTCCCAACCTGGGTGAAAAAAGAGGCAAAGTCCGCTTTAGTCTGCAGATTCTGTATATCAGCTATAGTGAGGAGAGCAGGAGAATCCATCTCTGTAGCGATCTGTTCAGCATCTGGCTGTTCAGCTGTAGCAGACATGGAGGATTCCATGACTTTAAAGAAGTTGTCCATTTTAGCATTGGGAGTTGTTAGGCCCTTGGTATTTTTGTCTGGCCTGGATGTGCATCTAGACGCCATTTCTGGCGCTAGAGAGTCAGTGTGGTTAAGGATCAGCTTGTACACTTTGCTGAGGTATGGTGACAGGTGTTAACACAGCACAAGGTGTAGATATAATAAAAGATTGAATAAGCAAAAGTCCTTTTTACCAAGTTGTGAAACAGTGTCCTTACAGTTAGATCGTTACCAATCTGTATTAATCTGCCTAGGTACCACTTTTGGGGTTTGGTTTGATAGCTTTCAGGCTTTTGTACCTCTGCAGATCAGTGTCGTTTTCAGCTTCTTAAAGCGGTGCGTGGTATGAGCTGTTCACATGTTCAAAGCTGAGTTCTAATCAGTAGTATTATACCCCCAAATGTTATGTTGCATGGTTTTTACAAGGCTGGTGTTGCAGGGGACATAGCGCTTCTGCCCCTGGGGTTTATAATCAATTGTCCGGAGAGGGCCTAAACCGGCTCCATTGATTAATACTATGTTGGTCTGCTTCCCAAACAGTAATGTGTGCTGCCGATTAAGCCTCCGTTTCTTTTCTCAAAGAGGGTAACTGTAAGGCATGTATGTAACGGATGGAGTGCTGTAATCTTACCCCTTGTAGCGATGGCGCGAGCGTCGGTTTTTCATTTTAACATGGTGCGCACTTAGGCCTGACACGCTCCGGGATATGGTGTAGTTTTCAGACCCCTTGGTAAAGCCTCAAAAGTTTTTAGTTCGATGCCTCTAGGTTTCGCCTGCTATTTGCTTGATTTTCCCGGCTCTGTAGTTACCGGTATATCCCCTAATATTGCCTTGGAAAGAGCTCCTCTAACCGGAGCTAAAAATCATGCGGCCATTACGATCCTCGGCCGGCTCCGCCCCCAGCCGTCAGCAGGTTTACCTAATGTGCAGTGTAGGTGATATACCTGCCCTGACCATGCTTTGCAGACCAGCTGCAGTGGTCAGATGGACCCTTGCCCCAACACTGTGTGCCAGACATGCCATTACTTCCTTTTGCACAATCGAGTACAGGTTGGGGATTACCTTTTGTGAAAAGAAATTTCGGCCGGGTACCTTCCACTGCGGTTTCACAATAGCTACAAATTTTTTGTATTCCTCAGACTCCACCAGCTTATATGGTAAAAGCTGGCGGGCTAAGAGTTCAGACAAGCCAGCTGTCAGACGCCGGGCAAGGGGGTAACTTTGTGACATTGGCTTCTTACACTCAAACATGTCCTTGACAGACAGCTGACTGTGGGCAGATGAGCAGGAACTGCTCAAGGCGAGACACGGAGTGGCGGATGGTTGAGAGGGGGCAAGGAGGACAGTAGTGGTTGATGTGGCAGAAGATGCTGGACCAGGAGGAGGATGGCGGCTTTGAGTTTGTGTGCTGCTTCTACTCATGTGTTGATCCCATAGGCGTTTGTGATGTGCGATCATGTGCCTTCGCAAAGCAGTTGTACCTAGGTGGGTGTAGGACTTCCAATGACTCAGTTTCTTTTGGCACAGGTTGCAAATGGCATCGCTGTTGCAGAGGCAGACACACAAAAAAAATGCCACACTGCTGAGCTCTGCGATGACGGCATTCTGGTGGTGGCAACAGCATGCGTTGATTGGCGTGCTGTCTGGCTGACCCCGGGTGCCGATGCATGCTGTCTGACTGTGCCACTATCTCCTTGCGACGACCTCCCCCTGCTTCCAACTTGTCTCCTCCTCCTCTTCTCTGTCTCCCCATCTGAACTTTCCCCCTCTTCTTCTTTTCTTCTAGTGGGCACCCACGTGACATCCACGGATGCGTCATCATCAACCGCTTCACTTGTATCTGACAAATCAACAAAGGAAGCAGCAGCGGGTACAACATCATCATCATCATCACACCGTATGTCCATGTCTGTAATGCTGCCTGACTGAGACATATCACTTTTATCTACATCTTCTGTCTATGATGGTTGCGCATCACTCATTTCTTCCAACTGATGTGTCAATAACTCCTCTGACAGATCAAGTGAAGAGGCTGTGGTGCTAGTGTTGGTGGTGGCGGAGGCGGGCGAGTGGCACTGGTCACTTGAGAGGTGCCCGAAGCTAAGTTGGAGGTGGTTGGTGCATCAAGGTTCCGAGCGGAAGCTGTAGAAGATTGGGTGTCCTGTGTTAGCCAGTCAACTAGGTCCTCCTCAGAACTTTTCGCCTTCATGGTACGTGGCCTCTGAACACTGTGCATTATTGTAGGGTCAAAGGGAATCACAGCACCACAACCACAACGGCACCTGCGGGGTGGCCTGCCTCTGCCTGTCATTTTTTTTTTTAAATGTAGACTTACACTACTATTAAACAAAATATGAGTGGTGCCACTGGGCAAGTGGGCACAGTATACGCTGTGAGCCTGACACAAAAAAGCAGACTGATGTTTCACAGTCAAATTTTTTTTTTTTTAATATTTACACTACTGTTACAAGAAATATGAGTGGTGCCACTAACTTGGCAAGTGGGCCTGGCACACACGCTGGCAGGCAGGCAACTGCAATAAGATTACACTAGCAGACTGATGTTTCACAGTCAAAAAAGTTTTTTTAAAAATATTTACACTACTGTTATAACAAATATGATTGGTGGCAGTAGTTGGCAAGTGGGCCTGGCACACACGCTGGCAGGCAGGCAACTGCAATTAGATTACACTAGCAGACTGATGTAAAAGTTTTTTTAAAAAAACATTTACACTAATATTACAACAGATATGACTGGTGGCACTGAGGAAGTAGGCACAGTATATGTTGTGAGCCTGACACACAGGCTGGCAGTGGCAGGCTGGCCTGGCAACTGAAATTAGATTATACTAGCAGACTGATGTAAAAGTTTTTTTTTAAAAAAAAATTACACTAATGTTACACCAGATATGAGTGGTGGCACTGAGGAAGTAGGCACAGTATATGCTGTGAGCCTGACACACAGGCTGGCAGTGGCAGGCTGGCCTTGCAACTGAAATTAGATTACACTAGCAGACTGATGTAAAAGTTTTTTTTAAAAAAATTTGCACTAATGTTACAACAGATATGAGTGGTGGCACTGAGGAAGTAGGCACAATATATGCTGTGAGCCTGACACACAGGCTGGCAGTGGCAGGCTGGCCTGGCAACTGAAATTAGATTACACTAGCAGACTGTTGTAAAAGTTTTTTTTTTTTAAAAATTTACACTAATGTTACAACAGATATGAGTGGTGGCACTGAGGAAGTAGGCATAGTAAATGCTGTGAGCCTGACACACAGGCTGGCCTGGCAACTGAAATTAGATTACACTAGCAGACTGATGTAGAAGTTTTTTTTTAAAAAAATTACGCTAATGTTACACCAGATATGAGTGGTGGCACTGAGGAAGTAGGCACAGTATATGCTGTGAGCCTGACACACAGGCAGGCAGTGGCAGGCTGGCCTGGCAACTGAAATTAGATTACACTAGCAGACTGATGTAAAAGAAATGTTTACAAAAATGTACACTAATGTTACACCAGACATGAGTGGTGGCACTGAGGAAGTAGGCACAGTATATGCTGTGAGCCTGACACACAGGCTGGCAGTGGCAGGCTGCCCTGGCAACTGAAATTAGATTACACTAGCAGACTGATGTAAAAGTTTTTTTTTTAAATTACACTAATGTTACACCAGATATGAGTGGTGGCACTGAGGAAGTAGGCACAGTATATGCTGTGAGACTGACACACAGGCTGGCAGTGGCAGGCTGGCCTGGCAACTGAAATTAGATTACACTAGCAGACTGATGTTTCACAGTCAAAAAAGTTTTTTTTTAAATATTTACACTACTGTTACAACAAATATGAGTGGTGCCACTAACTTGGCAAGTGGGCCTGGCACACACGCTGGCAGGCAGGCAACTGCAATAAGATTACACTAGCAGACTGATGTTTCACAGTCAAAAAAGTTTTTTTTTTAAATATTTACACTACTGTTACAACAAATATGAGTGGTGCCACTAACTTGGCAAGTGGGCCTGGCACACACGCTGGCAGGCAGGCAGGCAACTGCAATTAGATTACACTAGCAGACTGATGTTTCACAGTCAAACATTTTTTTTTCAATATTTACACTACTGTTACAATAAATAGGAGTGGTGCCACTAACTTGGCAAGTGGGCCTGGCACACACGCTGGCAGGCAGGCAACTGAAATTAGATTACACTAGCAGACTGATGTTTCACAGTCAAAAAAGTTTTTTTAAAATATTTACAATACTGTTATAACAAATATGATTGGTGGCACTAGTTGGCAAGTGGGCCTGGCACACATGCTGGCAGGCAGGCAACTGCAATTAGATTACACTAGCAGACTGATGTTTCACAGTCAAAATAGTTTATTTTTAAAATATTTATACTACTGTTACAACAAATATGAGTGGTGCCACTAACTTGGCAAGTGGGCCTGGCACACACGCTGGCAGGCAGACAGGCAACTGCAATTAGATTACACTAGCAGACTGATGTTTCACAGTCAAAAAAGTTTTTTTTTTTTAATTTTTACACTACTGTTACAACAAATATGAGTGGTGCCACTAACTTGGCAAGTGGGCCTGGCACACACGCTGGCAGGCAGGCATGCAACTGCAATTAGATTACACTAGCAGACTGATGTTTCACAGTCAAAAAAGTTTTTTTTTTTATATTTACATTACTGCTACAACAAATATGAGTGGTGCCACTAACTTGGCAAGTGGGCTTGGCACACACGCTGGCAGGCAGGCAACTGCAATTATATTACACTAGCAGACTGATGTTTAACAGTCAAAAAAGTTTGTTTTAAATATTTACACTACTGTTATAACAAATATGATTGGTGGCACTACTTGGCAAGTGGGCCTGGCACACACGCTGGCAGGCAGGCAACTGCAATTAGATTACACTAGCAGACTGATGTTTCACAGTCAAAAATGTTTTTTTTTTAAATATTTACACTACTGTTACAACAAATATTAGTGGTGCCACTAACTTGGCAAGTGGGCATGGCACACACGCTGGCAAATGCAATTAGATTACACTAGCAGACTGATGTTTCACAGTCAAAAATGTTTTTTTTTTTAAATATTTACACTACTGTTACAACAAATATGAGTGATGCCACTAACTTGGCAAGTGGGCCTGGCACACACGCTGGCAGGCAGGCAGGCAAATCGCAATTAGATTACACTAGCAGACCGATGTTTACACAGTCAAATTTTTTTTTTAATATATTTACACTACTGTTACAATAAATATGAGTGGTGCCACTAACTTGGCAAGTGGGCCTGGCACACACGCTGCAGGGCAGGCAACTGCAATTAGATTACACTAGCAGACTGATGTTTAACAGTCAAAAAAGTTTGTTTTAAATATTTACACTACTGTTATAACAAATATGATTTGTGGCACTACTTGGCAAGTGGGCCTAGCACACTACGCTGGCAGACAGGCAACTGCAATTAGATTACACTAGCAGACTGATGTTTCACAGTCAGAAAATGTTTTTTTTTTAAATATTTACACTACTGTTACAACAAATATGAGTGGTGCCACTAACTTGGCAAGTGGGGCCTGGGCACACACGCTGGCAGGGCAGGCAGGCAGGCAAATGCAATTAGATTACACTAGCAGACTGATGTTTCACATCAAAAAAGTTTTTTTTTAAATATTTACACTACTGTTTATAACAAATATGATTGGTGCGACTAGTTGCAAAGTGGGCCTGGCACACATTGCTGGCAGGCAGGCAACTGCAATTAGATTACACCTAGCAGACTGATGTTTCACAGTCAAAAAAGTTTATTTTTAAAATATTTACACTACTGTTACAACAAATATAAGTTGTGTCCACTAACTTGGCAAGTGGGGCCTGGCACACACGCTGGGCATGCAGCAACTGCAATTAAGATTACACTAGCAGACTGATGTTTCACAGTCAAAAATGTTTTTTTTTTTAAATATTTACACTACTGTGTTACAACAATATGAGTGGTGCACTAACTTGTGCAAGTGGGGCCTGGCACACTACGCTGGCAAATGCAATTAGATTACACTAGCAGACTTATGTTTCACAGTCAAAAAAGTTTTTTTTTAAATATTTACACTACTGTTACAACAAATATGAGTGGTGCCACTAACTTGGTAAGTGGGCATGGCACACACGCTGGCAGGCAAGGCAAATGCAATTAGATTACACTAGCAGACTGATGTTTCACAGTCAAAAATGTTTTTTTTTTTAAATATTTACACTACTGTTACAAACAAATATGAGAGTGGTGCCACTAACTTGGGCAAGTGGGCCTGGCACACACGCTGGCAGGCAAATGCAATTAGATTACACTAGCAGAGTGATGTTTCATCAGTCAATTTTTTTTTTAAAAAATATTTACACTACTGTTACATATAATAGAGTGGTGCCACTAACTTGGCAGAGTGGGCCTGGCCACACACGCTGGCAGGCATGCAACTGAAATTAGATTACACTAGCAGACTGATGTTTCACAGTCAAAAAAGTTTTTTAAAATATTTTACAATACTGTTATAACAAATATGATTGGTGGCACTAGTTGGCAAGTGGGCCTGGTACACATGCTGGCAGGCAGGCAACTGCAATTAGATTACACTAGCAGACTGATGTTTCACAGTCAAAATAGTTTATTTTAAAATATTTATACTACTGTTACAACAAATATGAGTGGTGCCACTAACTTGGCAAGTGGGGCCTGGCACACTCGCTGGCAACCTGCAATTAGATTACACTAGCAGACTGATGTTTCACAGTCAAAAAAGTTTTTTTTTAATTTTTACACTACTGTTACAACAAATATGAGTGGTGCCACTAACTTGCAAGTGGGCCTGGCACACACGCTGGCAGGCAGGCAGGCAGGCAGGCAAATGCAATTAGATTACACTAGCAACTGATGTTTTCACAGTCAAAAAAGTTTTTTTTTATATTTACATTACTGCTACAACAAATATGAGTGGTGCCACTAACTTGGCAATGGGGCCTGGCACACACGCTGGCAGGCAGGCAACTGCAATTATATTACACTAGCAGACTGATGTTTAACAGTCAAAAAAGTTTGTTTAAATATTTACACTACTGTTATAACAAATATGATTGGTGGCACTACTTGGCAAGTGGGCCTGGCACACACGCTGGCAGGCAGGCAACTGCAATTAGATTACACTAGCAGACTGATGTTTCACAGTCAAAAATGTTTTTTTTTTTAAATATTTACACTACTGTTACAACAAATATTAGTGGTGCCACTAACTTGGCAAGTGGGCCATGGCACACACGCTGGCAAATGCAAATTTAGATTACACTAGCAGACCTGATGTTTCACAGTCAAAAATGTTTTTTTTTTTTAAATATTTACACTACTGTTACAACAAATATGAGTGATGCCACTAACTTGGCAAGTGGGCCTGGCACACACGCTGGCAGGCAGGCAGGCAAATGCAATTAGATTACACTAGCAGACCGATGTTTCACAGTCAAATTTTTTTTTTTAAATATTTACACTACTGTTACAATAAATATGAGTGGTGCCACTAACTTGGCAAGTGGGCCTGGCACACACGCTGGCAGGCAGGCAACTGCAATTAGATTACACTAGCAGACTGATGTTTCACAGTCAAAAAAGTTTTTTTTTAAATATTTACATTACTGCTACAACAAATATGAGTGGTGCCACTAACTTGGCAAGTGGGCCTGGCACACACGCTGGCAGGCAGGCAACTGCAATTAGATTACACTAGCAGACTGATGTTTAACAGTCAAAAAAGTTTGTTTAAATATTTACACTACTGTTATAACAAAATATGATTTGGTGGGCACTACTTGGCAAGTGGGCCTAGCACACACGCTGGCAGACAGGCAACTGCAATTAGATTACACTAGCAGACTGATGTTCACAGTCAAAAATGTTTTTTTTTAAATATTACACTACTGTTACAAACAAATATGAGTGGTGCCACTAACTTGGCAAGTGGGCCTGGCACACACGCTGGCAGGCAGGCAGGCAGGCAGGCAAATGCAATTAGATTACACTAGCAGACTGATGTTTAACAGTCAAAAAAGTTTTTTTTAAATATTTACACTACTGTTATAACAAATATGATTGGTGGCACTAGTTGGCAAGTGTGCCCTGGCACACAGTGCTGGCAGGCAGGCAACTGCAATTAGATTACACTAGCAGACTGATGTTTCACAGTCAAAAAAGTTATTTTTAAAATATTTACACTACTTGTTACAACAAATATAAGTTGGTGCCACTAACTTGGCAAGTGGGCCTAGGCACACACGCTGGCAGGCAGGGCAACTGCAATAAGATTACACTAGCAGACTGATGTTTCACAGTCAAAAAAGTTTTTTTTAAAATATTTACACTACTGTTACAACAAATATGAGTGGTGCCACTAACTTGGCAAGTGGGCCTGGCACACACGCTGGCAAATGCAATTAGATTACACTAGCAGACTGATGTTTCACAGTCAAAAAAGTTTTTTTTAATATTTACACTACTGTTACAACAAATATGAGTGGTGCCACTAACTTGGTAAGTGGGCATGGCACACACGCTGGCAGGCAGGCAAATGCAATTAGATTACACTAGCAGACTGATGTTTCACAGTCAAAAATGTTTTTTTTTAAATATTTACACTACTGTTACAACAAATATGAGTGGTGCCACTAACTTGGCAAGTGGGCCTGGCACACACGCTGGCAGGCAAATGCCAATTAGATTACACTAGCAGAGTGATGTTTCACAGTCAATTTTTTTTAAAAAAAATATTTACACTACTGTTACAATAAATATGAGTGGTGGCCACTAACTTGGCAAGTGGGCCTGGCACACACGCTGGCAGGCAGGCAACTGAAATTAGATTACACAAGCAGACTGATGTTCACAGTCAAAAAAGTTTTTTAAAATATTTACAATACTGTTATAAACAAATATGATTGGAGGCACTAGTTGGCAAGTGGGCCTGGTACACATGCTGGCAGGCAGGCAACTGCAATTAGATTACACTAGCAGACTGATGTTTCACAGTCAAAATAGTTTATTTTTAAAATATTTATACTACTGTTACAACAAATATGAGTGGTGCCACTAACTTGGCAAGTGGGCCTGGCACACACGCTGGCAGGCAGACAGGCAACTGCAATTAGATTACACTAGCAGACTGATGTTTCACAGTCAAAAAAGTTTTTTTTTAATTTTTACACTACTGTTACAACAAATATGAGTGGTTGCCACTAACTTGGCAAGTGGGCCTGGCACACACGCTGGCAGGCAGGCAGGCAGGCAAATGCAATTAGATTACACTAGCAGACTGATGTTTCACAGTCAAAAAAGTTTTTTTTTAAATATTTACACTACTGTTATAACAAATATGATTGGTGCACTAGTTGCAAAGTGGGCCTGGCACACATGCTGGCAGGCAGGCAACTGCAATTAGATTACACTAGCAGACTGATGTTTCACAGTCAAAAAAGTTTATTTTTAAAATATTTACACTACTGTTACAACAAATATAAGTTGTGCCACTAACTTGGCAAGTGGGCCTGGCACACACGCTGGCAGTTAGGCAACTGCAATAAGATTACACTAGCAGACTGATGTTTCACAGTCAAAAATGTTTTTTTTTAAATATTTACACTACTGTTACAACAAATATGAGTGGTGCCACTAACTTGGCAAGTGGGCCTGGCACACACGCTGGCAAATGCAATTAGATTACACTAGCAGACTGATGTTTCACAGTCAAAAATGTTTTTTTTTTTAAATATTTACACTACTGTTACAACAAATATGAGTGGTGCCACTAACTTGGCAAGTGGGCCTGGCACACACGCTGGCAGGCAAATGCAATTAGATTACACTAGCAGAGTGATGTTTCACAGTCAATTTTTTTTAAAAAATATTTACACTACTGTTACAATAAATATGAGTGGTGCCACTAACTTGGCAAGTGGGCCTGGGCACACGACGCTGGCAGGCAGGCAACTGAAATTAGATTACACTAGCAGACTGATGTTTCACAGTCAAAAAAGTTTTTTTAAAATATTTACAATACTGTTATAACAAATATGATTGGTGGCACTAGTTGGCAAGTGGGCCTGGTACACATGCTGGCAGGCAGGGCAACTGCAATTAGATTACACTAGCAGACTGATGTTTCACAGTCAAAATAGTTTATTTTTAAAATATTTATACTACTGTTACAACAAATATGAGTGGTACCACTAACTTGGCAAGTGGGCCTTGCACACACGCTGGCAGGCAGACAGGCAACTGCAATTAGATTACACTAGCAGACTGATGTTTCACAGTCAAAAAAGTTTTTTTTTAATTTTTACACTACTGTTACAACAAATATGAGTGGTGCCACTAACTTGGCAAGTGGGCCTGGCACACACGCTGGCAGGCAGGCAGGCAGGCAAATGCAATTAGATTACACTAGCAGACTGATGTTTCACAGTCAATTTTTTTTTTTTAAATATTTACACTACTGTTACAATAAATATGAGTGGTGCCACTAACTTGGCAAGTGGGCCTGGCACACACGCTGGCAGGCATGCAACTGAAATTAGATTACACTAGCAGACTGATGTTTTCACAGTCAAAAAAGTTTTTTTAAAATATTTACAATACTGTTATAACAAATATGATTGGTGGCACTAGTTGGCAAGTGGGCCTGGTACACATGCTGGCAGGCAGGCAACTGCAATTAGATTACACTAGCAGACTGATGTTTCACAGTCAAATAGTTTATTTTTAAAATATTTATACTACTGTTACAACAAATATGAGTGGTGCCACTAACTTGGCAAGTGGGCCTGGCACACACGCTGGCAGGCAGACAGGCAACTGCAATTAGATTACACTAGCAGACTGATGTTTCACAGTCAAAAAAGTTTTTTTTTTAATTTTTTACACTACTGTTACAACAAATATGAGTGGTGCCACTAACTTGGCAAGTGGGCCTGGCACACACGCTGGCAGGCAGGCAACTGCAATTAGATTACACTAGCAGACTGATGTTTCACAGTCAAAAAAGTTTTTTTTTTAATATTTACATTACTGCTACAACAAATATGAGTGGTGCCACTAACTTGGCAAGTGGGCCTGGCACACACGCTGGCAGGCAGGCAACTGCAATTATATTACACTAGCAGACTGATGTTTAACAGTCAAAAAAGTTTGTTTAAATATTTACACTACTGTTATAAACAAATATGATTGGTGGCACTACTTGGCAAGTGGGCCTGGCACACACCGCTGGCAGGCAGGCAACTGCAATTAGATTACACTAGCAGACTGATGTTTCACAGTCAAAAATGTTTTTTTTTTAAATATTTACACTACTGTTACAACAAATATGAGTGGTGCCACTAACTTGGCAAGTGGGGCCTGGCACACACGCTGGCAGGCAGGCAGGCAAATGCAATTAGATTACACTAGCAGACTGATGTTTCACAGTCAAAAATGTTTTTTTTTTTAAATATTTACACTACTGTTACAACAAATATGAGTGGTGCCACTAACTTGGCAAGTGGGCCTGGCACACACGCTGGCAGGCAGGCAGGCAAATGCAATTAGATTACACTAGCAGACTGATGTTTCACAGTCAAAAAAGTTTTTTTTAAAATATTTACACTACTGTTATAACAAATATGATTGGTGGCACTAGTTGGCAAGTGGGCCTGGCACACATGCTGGCAGGCAGGCAACTGCAATTAGATTACACTAGCAGACTGATGTTTCACAGTCAAAAAAGTTTATTTTTAAAATATTTACACTACTGTTACAACAAATATAAGTGGTGCCACTTACTTGGCAAGTGGGCCTGGCACACACGCTGGCAGGCAGGCAACTGCAATTAGATTACACTAGCAGACTGATGTTTCACAGTCAAAAATGTTTTTTTTTAAATATTTACACTACTGTTACAACAAATATGAGTGGTGCCACTAACTTGGCAAGTGGGCCTGGCACACACGCTGGCAGGCAGGCAGGCAAATGCAATTAGATTACACTAGCAGACTGATGTTTCACAGTCAAAAAAGTTTTTTTTAAATATTTACACTACTGTTACAACAAATATGAGTGGTGCCACTAACTTGGTAAGTGGGCATGGAACACACGCTGGCAGGCAGGCAGGCAAATGCAATTAGATTACACTAGCAGACTGATGTTTAACAGTCAAAAAAGTTTGTTTTAAATATTTACACTACTGTTATAACAAATATGATTGGTGGCACTAGTTGGCAAGTGGGCCTGGCACACATGCTGGCAGGCAGGCAACTGCAATTAGATTACACTAGCAGACTGATGTTTCACAGTCAAAAAAGTTTATTTTTAAAATATTTACACTACTGTTACAACAAATATAAGTGTGCCACTAACTTGGCAAGTGGGCCTGGCACACACGCTGGCAGGCAGGCAACTGCAATTAGATTACACTAGCAGACTGATGTTTCACAGTCAAAAAAGTTTTTTTTTAAATATTTACACTACTGTTACAACAAATATGAGTGGTGCCACTAACTTGGTAAGTGGGCATGGCACACACGCTGGCAGGCAGGCAAATGCAATTAGATTACACTAGCAGACTGATGTTTCACAGTCAAAAATGTTTTTTTTTTTTTAAATATTTACACTACTGTTACAACAAATATGAGTGGTGCCACTAACTTGGCAAGTGGGCCTGGCACACACGCTGGCAGGCAGGCAGGCAAATGCAATTAGATTACACTAGCAGAGTGATGTTTCACAGTCAAATTTTTTTTTTTTTAAATATTTACACTACTGTTACAATAAATATGAGTGGTGCCACTAACTTGGCAAGTGGGCCTGGCACACACGCTGGCAGGCAGGCAACTGCAATTAGATTACACTAGCAGACTGATGTTTCACAGTCAAAAAAGTTTTTTTTTAAATATTTACATTACTGCTACAACAAATATGAGTGGTGCCACTAACTTGGCAAGTGGGCCTGGCACACACGCTGGCAGGCAGGCAACTGCAATTAGATTACACTAGCAGACTGATGTTTAACAGTCAAAAAAGTTTGTTTTAAATATTTACACTACTGTTATAACAAATATGATTGGTGGCACTACTTGGCAAGTGGGCCTAGCACACACGCTGGCAGGCAGGCAACTGCAATTAGATTACACTAGCAGACTGATGTTTCACAGTCAAAAATGTTTTTTTTAAAAAAATATTTACACTACTGTTACAACAAATATGACTGGTGCCACTAACTTGGCAAGTGGGCCTGGCACACACGCTGGCAGGCAGGCAGGCAAATGCAATTAGATTACACTAGCAGACTGATGTTTCACAGTCAAAAAAGTTTTTTTTTAAATATTTACACTACTGTTACAACAAATATGAGTGGTGCCACTAACTTGGTAAGTGGGCATTGAACACACGCTGGCAGGCAGGCAGGCAAATGCAATTAGATTACACTAGCAGACTGATGTTTCACAGTCAAAAATGTTTTTTTTTTTTTAAATATTTACACTACTGGTAAAACAAATATGAGTGGTGCCACTAACTTGGCAAGTGGGCCTGGCACACACGCTGGCAGGCAGGCAGGCAAATGCAATTAGATTACACTAGCAGACTGATGTTTCACAGTCAACATTTTTTTTAAAAATATTTACACTACTGTTACAATAAATATGAGTGGTGCCACTAACTTGGCAAGTGGGCCTGGCACACACGCTGGCAGGCAGGCAGGCAAATGCAATTAGATTACACTAGCAGACTGATGTTTCACAGTAAAAAAAGTTTTTTTTTTAAATATTTACACTACTGTTATAACAAATATGATTGGTGGCACTAGTTGGCAAGTGGGCCTGGCACACATGCTGGCAGGCAGGCAACTGCAATTAGATTACACTAGCAGACTGATGTTTCACAGTCAAAAAAGTTTATTTTTAAAATATTTACACTACTGTTACAACAAATATAAGTGTGCCACTAACTTGGCAAGTGGGCCTGGCACACACGCTGGCAGGCAGGCAACTGCAATTAGATTACACTAGCAGACTGATGTTTCACAGTCAAAAATGTTTTTTTTTTTAAATATTTACACTACTGTTACAACAAATATGAGTGGTGCCACTAACTTGGCAAGTGGGCCTGCACACACGCTGGCAGGCAGGCAGGCAAATGCAATTAGATTACACTAGCAGACTGATGTTTCACAGTCAAAAAAGTTTTTTTTTAAATATTTACACTACTGTTACAACAAATATGAGTGGTGCCACTAACTTGGTAAGTGGGCATGGCACACACGCTGGCAGGCAGGCAAATGCAATTAGATTACACTATCAGACTGATGTTTCACAGTCAAAAATGTTTTTTTTTTTAAATATTTACACTACTGTTACAACAAATATGAGTGGTGCCACTAACTTGGCAAGTGGGCCTGGCACACACGCTGGCAGGCAGGCAGGCAAATGCAATTAGATTACACTAGCAGACTGATGTTTCACAGTCAAAAAAGTTTTTTTTTAAATATTTACACTACTGTTACAACAAATATGAGTGGTGCCACTAACTTGGTAAGTGGGCATGGCACACACGCTGGCAGGCAGGCAAATGCAATTAGATTACACTAGCAGACTGATGTTTCACAGTCAAAAATGTTTTTTTTTTTTAAATATTTACACTACTGTTACAACAAATATGAGTGGTGCCACTAACTTGGCAAGTGGGCCTGGCACACACGCTGGCAGGCAGGCAGGCAAATGCAATTAGATTACACTAGCAGAATGATGTTTCACAGTCAAAATTTTTTTTTTTTAAATATTTACACTACTGTTACAATAAATATGAGTGGTGCCACTAACTTGGCAAGTGGGCCTGGCACACACGCTGGCAGGCAGGCAACTGCAATTAGATTACACTAGCAGACTGATGTTTCACAGTCAAAAAAGTTTTTTTTAAAATATTTACATTACTGCTACAACAAATATGAGTGGTGCCACTAACTTGGCAAGTGGGCCTGGCACACACGCTGGGCAGGCAGGCAACTGGCAATTAGATTACACTAGCAGACTGATGTTTAACAGTCAAAAAAGTTTGTTTTAAATATTTACACTACTGTTATAACAAATATGATTGGTGGCACTACTTGGCAAGTGGGCCTAGCACACACGCTGGCAGGCAGGCAACTGCAATTAGATTACACTAGCAGACTGATGTTTCACAGTCAAAAATGTTTTTTTTTTTTAAATATTTACACTACTGTTACAACAAATATGAGTGGTGCCACTAACTTGGCAAGTGGGCCTAGCAAACACGCTGGCAGGCAGGCAGGCAAATGCAATTAGATTACACTAGCAGAATGATGTTTCACAGTCAAATTTTTTTTTTTTTAAATATTTACACTACTGTTACAATAAATATGAGTGGTGCCACTAACTTGGCAAGTGGGCCTGGCACACACGCTGGCAGGCAGGCAACTGCAATTAGATTACACTAGCAGACTGATGTTTCACAGTCAAAAAAGTTTTTTTTTAAATATTTACATTACTGCTACAACAAATATGAGTGGTGCCACTAACTTGGCAAGTGGGCCTGGCACACACGCTGGCAGGCAGGCAACTGCAATTAGATTACACTAGCAGACTGATGTTTAACAGTCAAAAAAGTTTGTTTTAAATATTTACACTACTGTTATAACAAATATGATTGGTGGCACTACTTGGCAAGTGGGCCTAGCACACACGCTGGCAGGCAGGCAACTGCAATTAGATTACACTAGCAGACTGATGTTTCACAGTCAAAAATGTTTTTTTTTTAAAAATATTTACACTACTGTTACAACAAATATGAGTGGTGCCACTAACTTTACAAGTGGGCCTGGCACACACGCTGGCAGGCAGGCAGGCAGGCAGGCAAATGCAATTAGATTACACTAGCAGACTGATGTTTCACAGTCAAATTTTTTTTTTTTTTAAATATTTACACTACTGTTATAACAAATATGATTGGTGGCACTAGTTGGCAAGTGGGCCTGGCACACATGCTGGCAGGCAGGCAACTGCAATTAGATTACACTAGCAGACTGATGTTTCACAGTCAAAAAAGTTTATTTTTAAAATATTTACACTACTGTTACAACAAATATAAGTGGTGCCACTAACTTGGCAAGTGGGCCTGGCACACACGCTGGCAGGCAGGCAACTGCAATAAGATTACACTAGCAGACTGATGTTTCACAGTCAAAAAAGTTTTTTTTTAAATATTTACACTACTTTTATAACAAATATGATTGGTGGCACTACTTGGCAAGTGAGCCTGGCACACACACTGGCAGGCAGGCAACTGCAATTAGATTACACTAGCTGACTGATGTTTCAAAGTCAAAAAAGTTTTTTTAAAAATATTTACACTACTGTTATAACAAATATGATTGGTGGCACTAGTTGGCAAGTGGGCCTGGCACACAAGCTGGCAGGCAGGCAACTGCAATTAGATTACACTAGCAGACTGATGTTTCATAGTCAAAAAAGTTTTTTTTTAAAATATTTACACTACTGTTACAACAAATTACTCTGAGTGGTGGCACTAGTTGGCAAGTGGGCATGGCACACACACTGGCAGGCAGGCAACTGCAATAAGATTACACTAGCAGACTGATGTTTCAGAGTCAAAAAAGTTTTTTTTTTAAATATTTACACTACTGTTATAACAAATATGATTGGTGGCACTAGTTGGCAAGAGAGCCTGGCACACACGCTGGCAGACAGGCAACTGCAATTAGATTACACTAGCAGACTGATGTTTAAACAGTCAAAAAAGTTTTGTTTTAAATATTTACACTACTGTTATAACAAATATGATTGGTGGCACTACTTGGCAAGTGGGCCTGGCACACACGCTGGCAGGCAGGCAACTGCAATTAGATTATACTAGCAGACTGATGTTTCACAGTCAAAAAAGTTTTTTTTTTAAAAATATTTACACTACTGTTACAACAAATATGAGTGGTGCCACTAACTTGGCAAGTGGGCCTGGCACACACGCTGGCAGGCAGGCAACTGCAGTTAGATTACACTAGCAGACTGATGTTTCACAGTCAAAAATTTTTTTTTTTAAAATATTTACACTACTGTTATAACAAATATGATTGGTGGCACTAGTTGGTAAGTGGGCCTGGCACACACACTGGCAGGCAGGCAACTGCAATTAGATTACACTAGCAGACTGATGTTTCACAGTCAAAATTTTTTTTTTTTAAAAAATATTTACATACTGTTACAACAAATATGAGTGGTGCCACTAACTTGGCAAGTGGGGCCTGGCACACACGCTGGCAGGCAGGCAACTGCAATTAGATTACACTAGCAGACTGATGTTTCACAGTCAAAAAAGTTTTTTTTTTAAATATTTACACTACTGTTATAAAAAATATGATTGGTGCCACTAACTTGGCAAGTGGGCCTGGCACACACGCTGGCATGCAGGCAACTGCAATAAGATTACACTAGCAGACTGATGTTTCACAGTCAAAAAGTTTTTTTAAAAAATATTTACACTACTGTTATAGCAAATATGATTGGTGGCACTACTTGGCAAGTGGGCCTGGCACACACACTGGCAGGCAGGCAACTGCAATTAGATTACACTAGCAGACTGATGTTTCACAGTCAAAAAAGTTTTTTTTTTTTTAATATTTACACTACTGTTATAAAAAATATGATTGGTGCCACTAACTTGGCAAGTGGGCCTGGCACACACGCTGGCATGCAGGCAACTGCAATAAGATTACACTAGCAGACTGATGTTTCACAGTCAAAAAGTTTTTTTTTTTAATATTTACACTACTGTTTTAACAAATATGATTGGTGGCACTACTTGGCAAGTGGGCCTGGCACACACGCTGGCAGGCAGGCAACTGCAATTAGATTACACTAGCAGACTGATGTTTAAAATCCAAAAATGTTTTTTTTTTAAATATTTACACTACTGTTATAAAAAATATGATTGGTGCCACTAACTTGGCAAGTGGGCCTGGCACACACGCTGGCATGCAGGCAACTGCAATAAGATTACACTAGCAGACTGATGTTTCACAGTCAAAAAGGTTTTTTTTTTAAATATTTACACTACTGTTTTAACAAATATGATTGGTGGCACTACTTGGCAAGTGGGCCTGGGACACACGCTGGCAGGCAGGCAACTGCAATAAGATTACACTAGCAGACTGATGTAAAAGTTTTTTTAAAAAAAATTTACACTAATGTTACACCAGATATGACTGGTGGCACTGAGGAAGTAGGCACAGTATATGCTGTGAGCCTGACACACACTGACAGGCAGGCAAATGTAATTAGATTACAAAGAACAAAAAAAAAAAAAAAAAAGACTGATGTTCTAGCCCTAAAAAGAGCTTTTTGGGGTGCTGTCCTTACAGCAGAGATCAGATGAGTCCTTCAGGACTGTAGTGGACACTTAATACACTATCCTAGCTATCAATTTCCCTATAAAATCATCAGCAGCAGCAGCACTATCCTTCCTCTCACTAAGAATGCAGGATCAGAATGAATCTAAAATGGCTGCTGCCCAGGAGCTGGGAGGGTCTGGGAGGGAGTGTCTGCTGCTGATTGGCTGAAATGTGTCTGCAGACTGTGAGATACAGGGTCAAAGTTTACTCAATGATGACGAATAGGGGGCGGATCGAACATCGCATATGTTCGTCCGCCGCGGCGAACGCGAACAAGCTATGATCGTCGGGAACTGTTCTCCGGCAAACTATTTGCGGCATCACTAATGGTGAGTACTAAGCATGCTACTGCAGTTGTACCCAGCAGTTTAATATGACTTTAAAGGAACATTATACACTAGATTTTTATTTGCATAAATGTTTTGTAGATGATCCATTTATATAGCCCATACAGTTTTTTTAAAAAAAAAATGTATAATTTTGTTTATTTTTAAATGACATTGCGCTGATTTTCAGACTCCTAACCAAGCCCCAAAATTTTAGGAGAATACTGTTGTATACCTACTTCAGCTTGCTCCTGTTTGTTTAAAGAGTCTTTTCATATGCAGAGGTAGGTGGAGGGGGGGTGTCTGCTATTTCCCACGTGCAATGGGTGTTCCAGATAACCTTTTCAACAGAGCTAAACTGTGAGCTTCTAAATGTTTTTATACTGGATATTTATTAAAGTATCTGTACATATTATTCTTTATAATAGTGTCTATTGCATGCAGTTATATGGAAATTGGTGTTTACTGTCCCTTTAATAATATTGAAACTTAATGAAGGTAAAGTTCTTATATAGTTTTTAACACAATCATAACATTGATGTGATACAATATAAAAGTTGTAATATGGTTTAATAGATATTGACCAACTATTAGCCTACAGTGATGCATACATTTTATTTTATTTTTTGTTTAAATAGTTTTATTGAGGTTGAACTGAGTTATACAATAATGGTAAGATCATAAGTTTACATTGTCATTTACAAGGTATAACAATAGTAGAATGCGTGATAGAAATCCATCAACCATTTTTTAAAACAGTATACGTTGAGAGGGTAGGACAGGGAAGGGAAGAGGACAAGTATGGGGGAGAGAGGGGTATACTTTTCATCTAAGATACCAAATATAGCAATGTTTACTCTGTAATGGTTTTGTTATTTAATCTCTTAATTGCAACTAATTGTATAATTCTATAGATTACCTTGAACATCCTAGTTATTGTCCGATGTGTTAGATAATGTGTTTGTGCAAAGCTCAATAGGATTTTGCGGTCTTTGTTCCCATATAAAAATTACATCTAGTATGAAGTCTCTCTTTCCTTTAAAGCAGTAATGCATTTTTTCTAGAGAGATAATGTGGTACATTTCTGATATCCACTGTGAATACGATGGGGATTGTTGCTGTTTTCAGAGCTTTGGAACAAGTCTTTTGGCACTGGTTAGCATCATGTATGTTAGCTTAGTTCAATAGATACAGCCTAATTGTGGGATTTGGTTAAGGAGCATGATGTCAGGTGAAAGTGAAATATCAGTATCTAGGCAAAACCACCAAATATGAGAGTGGGTACCTATTCTCCACACCTTCTCCAGCAGCTAGATGTGGCCCCTAGGTATATGTGTCTTATCCATTGAGGTGTAAGATACCATTGTGAAATAATCTTGTAATTTAATTATATTAAGGACAGTGAGATGGATGAGTGATGTGTCATTTTGAAACTACATTTCCATTTGTCATCAGTAAATTGACATTGAAGTTCTGATTCCCATTTTTTTTTTATAAAGGTTTTTATTGAGGTAATCTAGGTAGAATACATGCATATTAAAACAAACATGTCCGGGGGAACTTCCGTGCTGCGGCCATGACAGGTCGCATAATACCATCCTGCTCCAGTGCTCTAACTACCTTTAGACATTATAATAGCTTAGCCGGCTCATTTGTTTGCTTTTTGTTCTGATCCCTGTCATATTAAAGCTCCTACATCAGATGAGCCCAAAATTGATGTGATAGAGTTAACTGCGAGCTCCCGTAGCGAGCTTCAGGGCTGAGGCCTCCAATATACCCCCCGGCAGGACCTGTTTGGGCCTGTCGTTACAAAGCACATAGTGCTGATATCATCTACCTTGAGAGGATTTCACATTTCTCCTTACCGGATGGAGTCTAACAATGCTAACCTGTATTACCAGCTAAAGGTCCTTCTAGATGAACATCACCTACGTCTCATACATACACTGGACACAGCATGGGGTAGCAGCGATAACCTGACATGGCGCCTCCATGTAGAGGATACAGAGAATATCCCGCTTGAGTCTGCCAGCAAGATAGAGGGACTGGTCACGGCATGGCATGCTGGTGCTCCCATCACAAGCAGCTGCCCTCCACACGAATCTAACTTAACAACTGGCTAAGACCACAACCTAGAGATGGGTGTAGTACCCTTACCCACGCATACTCACTCTCCTCCTGCCCCGCACTCGGATCCCGGGACAGACACGGACTGTTGCAGTGTGAATGGACAATGGAATTGGTGCATTACCGAGCAAATGGTCACTATATGGCCGCATCCAGAAATACCACCACAGGGCAGAAATATGAGGTCCCTCCTAATGATTGCAACTCCGGTCATGGGCACATCTTGTTCCAGGCCCAGATTAGAGAGAGACATTAGTTGGTGGCCAAATACATGGGGTCTTGCATATCAGGTTTGCAAACGCTTGGAGTGTGGAATATTGAACAACAAAACAGTTGTGGGATAAACATTGCTTGGTATATAGTTTACGGTGAGGGATCATTACATTTCTACAATCCCTTACATTACTGTCTGTTCAAGAGGGCACCAACTTCCATAAACTTTAATAAGACCTTATTTCTAACTTTACATTCACTGCTACCAGATGTTTTGCACTATATGATTTTGTTTAATAGGCTCTGATACTCGCAAGATAGTTAGCAAGTTTATTACCTCTGAACCTAGTATTAAAGTCTAGATAAAGTAGGTTTCATAATACTCTGTAGGTGCATATTATGAACAAAGCTTCTGGTCTGAAATTATTGCTCAGTGAAACTATTTTTTTTTTGCATCTGAATGATTGTTCTTTAGTCCACTATAGGAGCAAAGCTTATCTTAATGTATATTGGTAGGTTAAATATGTTCTTAGCATTTTTACTGTATGGCAACTAGCTATCTTTTATGTGTTTCGCTGTTTATATTAAGTATAGAGGCTTTGTATATATTAATTTGAGATATCATACCGCAGTCAGAGCAGAAATCTGAAAATACTTCTTTTGAAGCAGTTTAATAGCTATAGCAACAGAAACTGAGTGCTTATTTACTGTCTAACTATTTTATCTCTACAGGTGAAACTTCTAAATATACTCATTCTAACTAATCCCTAGTTATATTCCTGTAGCTCCTGCTAGGCTGAGGCTTGACGAGAGGGATAGTGTAGTAACCTAAAACTACCATATGTTAAGGCGGTACCCTACGGAAAATAGGCTTTCACCTAATTTGTTTTTGCAGGACAAATATATTTCTTCTCTCCCAACTTGTAGAACTAACTTTACTTCCACTATTCCCCAGAATGACTCCCATAGTTATATATAAGAATGCTTGCTTCTGGTTTTCCATTGGCATGTTTTGGATTCTCGCTGTCTGCGGCCTGGACGGCGAGATCCAATCTTTTTATATTGAGAAGCGGGTGAGTGTTTCATATCTACACTTATGCTTGCCATGCCTGCTTTAATCGTACCCGTAGGCAAATAACTACCATTTATTCCCAGAATAGGATACAAATATAAAGTAGAGTATCCCTTCACTTCTTTTTTGTTTGTTTGATGCCTCCATTACTAAATTCAAATCTACATTATATGACTAATTATGGACTGCTAGATTAAGGATATGAGCCATATTGCTCGCCTGCCAAAACATCCCCCTAAGGACTATTGGCTTATAGCCTGCAGTATCTATCTCTTAAGACCTGCTGGATAACATTGTGCCCTTGCAATATGTTCTATTCAGAATTCTAACTTCCAGTGATATAGCAAATGTGCACTTCCTTATGACTTTGGGCATTTGTTTTGTTTTGTTATAAGAGTATTGTGTAGCTTTAGTCATACCCCCATGCTTTAGACTCCTGAGGTAAATCCATTTTTCTAAAGAGTAAATCTAATTTTATCCTCTATTTACCAAATTTACAGAAATCTAAAAGTTTTTTTCATAGTCCCCTGTTACATAGCATGTTAGTTCTGAAGAAAACCATAAAATAGAGGTTCTTCAATTAGGGTCCATGAGAGGCCCTCTCGTATTAATGTTTACCCACATCTCGTTTGATTATAGCAAATCTGTGGTCCAAGAGTGGCCACTTACATATTATAGTGGGTATATCGTTTGAGCAGTACTTACTACATGCAATGAATGAGTAATGTGCATATTGTCTACCTGTCTGCTTTGATCTAGTTACCTGTTCTGTAATAACTTATGCCATTTTATGTTATGCATTGACAATTGTTTTAATGTTTGTTTTGAAAAGAACCTCAATATTACTGACATCTTGTTATACAAAAACCTGTGTAAAACATACCAGTTAGTACCTCAAGGTGGATTTTCTGGGCTTTAAGGGCATTAGTCAATTGCCACTCCACCACCCAAGGTCACGCATCCAAACTCTGCCTCTAGATCGGATCAGCTTGAATGCAGAACTAGTGTTGTTCACGCTTTTCAAGTTTCTAAGGGTGATGTGTTTGCCTGTCAAGCTATGAGGGAAAGAGCTCTAAACGATTGATAATTTGGGCTCAAGAGCCTGGAGGCTCTTTGAGGATGACTATTTTTAACATCTGTTAGGAGAGATATCAACCAACTAAACTGAGGAGCAGAAGGCCAATAAATCACCACGATCCGGCCTCCTCTATTTATCTCTCGGTGCCCAGGCAATCGGAGTGGGGGAGGGAAGGGAAAGGGGTCCAGTGAAAAAGAAGGTTGGAAAGGTACGGTGTGAAACAGGGGGGAAGAGAAAGGTGTATGGGAGGGGTTCACCCCTCCTACACAAGAGACCACTGTTTAGTAGTGCACTAGCACATAGGTTTTAGAATTAGCTATGGAGAGAATCATGGGATGCCATGTGGATCCTGTCTATGGGACCAAAGATCCCAAATTTTCCAGTAGGAGTCAGTTTTGTTTAAATGTTGGTAGAATCCCCGTTCCATTGAAGCATATGTTTCCAGGGACTTCTATACCATGGCTAGAGTGGGCTGGCTGGGTTGTCTCCATTGTCTAGCAATTGAGATCTTAGTGGCTGCAAAAATAAAGATGGCCAGTTGTCTATGGGTTTTAGGTAGGTTCCATGGAAAAATATTCAGGAGGGCCACTTTGGGCTCTCTCTGGAGTATTATCCCAGCTAAGTCTCACATCCTATATACTGTACCTTCTCCCATAATTCTCTAAGCATCGGACATGACCACCAGATAGGAAGATCTGAACCTGTCTGGTCGCAATTCCTCCAGCATAGTGGTGAATGTGACCTCGCCATCTGCGCCAGCCTCAGAGGAGTATAGTGCCATCTAAGGGACACTTTGACATATAATTCAATTGAGTTAGCGCAGTGGAGCGTCTTATTTGTAAGGTAGAAGGCCTGCGACCAGGTCTTGTCTTGTAGAAGGTCGTGCTCCCAGGCCTTCAGCTGCCAGACTGCACCCGCATTTTCCTCCTTCATAATTGACATATAGTGGAATGAGAGGGATCTCGACAAATTTGATCCTGACCTCCAATTCTGTTCCCAGGCGGTTTGAGTTCTAAGGTCTGAGTGTGGAAAGCCCCAGCTAGATAGAACCCGTGAAGTCTAAACCTTTCAAAGTGGAACCATGGTGGAGGGGGTTTCCTTTTATAGGAGCTGGGTCTGCTAACTGAAGTGTATTCTGTTTATATAGGTCCAAGACATTTGCTATGTCCCATTGTCTCCAATGGGAGATATGGGAATTCGGGAGACCTCGAAGCAAGCCTGAGATAGAATGGATCAGGGATGGGTGGGGAGCAATTTCTGAGTAATGTCTGATAGTCTTCCAACAATCTAGGGCTTGCTTTATGATTAGATTTTTAATAAGTGAATTGTCTACTATATAGTCAGGTAGCCATGGAAGATCGCTAATAATGATACCTCCTGGTAGGGAAAACTGCTCAACCCTCTTCCAGCACTGTGTCAAGTCCTTCATACCCCAGTGGGAAATGTGTGTGAGCCGAGCTGCCTCATAGTACACAGACACGTTTGGGAGGGAAACCCCTCCTAGGTGGAAGGGTTTTTGTAGCATTTTTCTAGAGATTCTAGGCTTTTTCCCCTGCCAGATATAGCGAGTTATTAGGGCCTGGAACTTATATAAAAGGTCTCGGGGGAAAATTCAATGGGAGACACCGAAAGTAGTATAGAATCTTCAGGAGGATTGTCATTTTGACCGAAGCAATAAGCCCCAACCAGGACACTTAGCCTTAGTTTCCCCCAGAAGTTTGTCATAGTTCTTCTCCCAAAACCTAGATACATTTGGGCCTAGTTGGACACCTAAATTTGTAAGAGTTTCCGATGCCCAATTAAATTGATAGGATTCCCGAAGGATCTCAAGCTCGAAATGTGGAATATTGATGGCTAATGCTTCCGTCTTGGTGAAGTTATGTTTGTAGTAGCTTAAGGAACTGAATTGGGTTATAATCTCGAATAAAGCCGGAAGGGAGCCTATGGGGTTAGTCAGAAAGAGGGTGATGTCATCTGCGAATAGAGCAATTTTTTCACCCCTCCTCCCAGTTCGTCCTCCTGTCTACTTATAGGAAGGGAACCCCTCGAATCAAGGCAGAGTTCCTTATAGCTTGTGCCAAAGGTTCAATTGCCAGGGCAAAAATTATGGTCTCGTCCCATTGGTGATGGGGAATGTTGAAGAGCAGAAACCTAGGCCTCTGACTCTGGCGCTTGGAGAAGCATAAAGGGCTTGGATGGAAAGGACAACCTTTCCGGTGAACCCAAACCGAAGCAGAACTTTCCAAATGTATTCCCTTCTGACCCTGTCAAATACTTATTCTGCGTCCAGAGACAGGGCCAGCATGGGAACCTTTAGTCTATCTTCCTCGGAAAAGATGTTTATCCAGAACCTCTTAGGTTTCGGGATAGTAAGGACCGTTGCTTCCAGTAGTTTGCTTCTAAAGGACCCCTTTTCTTTGGCCTCGCCAAAAGCCTGGAGAAGGAGGAGTGAGATATCAAGTCTAAAGGTTTTGTAAAACAAGGCTGGGAACCCATCCGGGCCCGGCGCCTTTCCATTTAGAAGTTGGCTGACCACTTCCTTCATCTCAAGGACCAAGAACGGGCTAGGAGTGTGTCCATATCCTTCTGAGATAAGGTGGGTAGTCCCAACTCTCCCAAGAAGGTCTGGATTTTGTCATGGAGAAGGGTATCTGCCTGTTCGGTTTTGTGTAGGTTGTATAAGTTGGAATAAAAGGTTGCAAATGTTTCTCCAATATCTCTAGGGGAGGTGACCGTTGACCTTCAGAGTCAATGAAATGAATGCGGGAGCTTACACATCTCCCCCTCAACTTTCGGGCCAGAATAGTGGATGCCTTATTACCCTGATAGTAGAGGAGTTGCTTAAATCTATGGACTGCATCCTGAACCCGGGTGGTCTCTATCTCCCTGATTTGGCTACATCGAGTCTCAACTTCTGCTGCTACCTCGGGGGTTGGGTTATTCTTATTAAGATTTTCCTTTGTACTGAGACTGGCAACTAGGAGGCCCAAGGGCACTCCCTTTAATACAAACATCTTGAATGAAGGCCAAACCAAATCATTTGGTAAGAAGAGATAGAGTCGATATTGTGGGACAGAAACTCTCGGATAGAGCGCTGAATTAGAGGTTGAAAGTCAGGATCAGACCATAGAGAATCAGGTAGTTTCCAGCTTGGGGTCAGGGAGGAAGCTAAGTTAGAGTCCAGTGACAGTGTGAGAGCGTCATGGTCAGACCAGGAGCAAGACCTAATCAAGGCATCCCTAACTTTATTTAGCGTCCAGGTGTCCGTGAAAAAATAGTCAAGTCTTGAGTAGGAGTTATGTGGCCTAGAGAAATACGTATAGTCTTTAGCTGTAGGGTGGCAAGCTCGCTAAATGTCATATAAATTGTGTTGGGAAATGAGATCTCTAAATTTCTTTGCTGTTGTAATTGGAATATGGGTCTATAGATTTACCTTGGCTGACTTTTTTATCTAGAAGGGGTTCCCAAATCATATTGAAGTCACCTCCAACCAATAATCTGCCTGACCTGATTCTACTTAAGTTTTGTAATATGGTCTTGAGGAACCTAGGTTGATTCTGGTTCGGTGCGTATAAATTTACCAAGGTGTATATTTGACCATCTACTTTACAAATGAGAACGAGGAATCTACCATCTGGATCTGACTCCAAGTAAATTATCTCATAGCTAACTTGTCTATGAATAAATATAGCGACTCCTTTGGTCTTTTCTGAATGGGAAGCTGAGATAGAGTTAGTATAGTGTTGAGATTTAAATACCGGGACCAAGTTGTGTAACCAGTGCGTCTCTTGGGCAAATACAATTTGAACTTTGTTGGCATTCATGAAGTTGCTTAAAAGACAATGCGAAGGTAAGGTTACTTAATTTTTTCTCCATAGCAAGAGAGGAGGGATGGGAAAGAGGAGGAAAGGAGAACAATAGTAGCGAGAAAGAGAGGGTAATGGAAAGGAAGTAAGGGAGCAGGGGAACTCCACCTACCTGGGCACAAGAGTTCACACGCGGTCAATGAGAGATGTAGAGTTTCATACCGTGTCTACTGAGTGTCTGGGTGTCAACTAGTAGGAGACAAATATCATTTTAGTATAGAAGCAGACACAGTCACGAAGAATAGAACAAAATTATATTATAGAAGTGTCTTTCCCCAGGGTACTGTACACAAACAAAAGATGCGGGAGGTGGAGTGACAATGACTGTATGTACTACTAAACCAGTTCTGTAACTACTGTAGTAATGTTCAATACTTAAAGAAATTGGTGGCACTATTCACCGCCTATCAAGGAACTCACAAATATACCCAAAGTGTATGCAAATTCCTTGATCTCATCAAGATGAGAAACAACTGAGTGGGGGGGCGATATCCAAAGGAATCCTAGGACTAAACTACATGTTAGCCGCTAGCAAGGGGGTAGCTAGGGGCCACAAGGAGGAATTAGGTGAGATTAACTAAAGAGCCCTGGGACTCAACATTAAAAGAAGAAGGCGAGGGTAATCCCATTTCTTAATAGAACATTTACTTTAAAGGAGGGGAAGGTGTGGCGCCCACCTCATTTATAACATAGTATAGGACTAAGCCATCTTTCTACTAGATAAGGAGAGGCAAAAAGCCCGTCTAAGTAGTCGAGATGGGTCTAAAGATAGGGAGAGCGCCATTTAGGGCTTCTACAGCTAGTATTAGTACAATTTAGTGTGTAGCCAGTAAAAAACTATAGACATAACTTAGTAACAACATAAAAAAAAGAAATAAACAAGGTCAACATCAAAACTTGAAAACATTAACAGCATACCTCTTTTCATTAATTAAGCTGAAGGGTGACTCCCCAGCACTAATATATATGTGCACCCCCCACAGGTTTAACCTGTAAGGGGAAGGAGCAGGAACAGGGCCGTGTTCTTAGGGGCTATCTTTATAGCAGAGACTAAGTTAGCGTAAAGTGGCATCAGGAAAGACCCAACAATGAGCCCCCCCCAGGATGTGGTGATAAATAGAATAGGCGCTAAGTACCTATGAAATTGATTTTAAACTTATCGGTGCTATACCGGGGGGCCCTATAATCTACTAGATAGGACATTAGCTCGCTCTTTATTACCCTAATCTATCATGGTATGTTGTAATTATACAAATGTGCATTACAATACATGGATTGAAGAGTGTAATACTGTCCTAGTGTTGTAGTCCCCTCTCTGCTAATACTCCTAAACTGGGGGTTTCCGAGGGTGGGTATTAAATAAGACTGACTACTAGTCTCATTATTTATTAAGAAACTATCATATAGACTACTGTTTGTGGGGGGACCCCTTATCTTTGCTTGAGGGATTCCAAAAAATACCTGGTTGGAGATATGGTATGGCAACTGACTGGTGGCTGGGACAGGTGAGTCCCCCCAGGATTATGTTAACTGAAACCCAGGAGGATAGCGAGAAAACTATAAGTTGACCTAAAACAAAGGAGGACACATGAAAGTAAACATTATTTGTTTCTAAGAATTACAACCTAGCAACATTATTCCAAGTGCTAAAGTTCCCTCCTAGATGTCTGGATGTAACTGAGTCTGAAACATAAAGGCAACTGTTAATTCAAATATCATCTTCCGGAACTTGTTTCTGAGTGGAGGCCACAGCATCCTCGGGGCACCGTCCTGTGGTCTTACGCTGGGGAGGGGTTTCCATTCAGGTGCTGACACTTGAAGAGGTGGTACTGGAAGGGTCACCTCACCCAGTTTAGATGAAAGTCTCTTTAAGTCCCATTTTTTGAGAAGGTCCATGCCATCATTAACTGAGGAGACCATGTGCAGAGATCCATTTCTGTTGACTATTAGCTTAGTTGGGTATCCCCAGCGGTACTTTACGTTGTGTTGTCTTAGAACCTTTGTGAATGGAGTAAAGGATCTGCGTCTCTGTAGCGTGAATTGGGATAAGTCAGGAAACACCGAGATGGATTGAAATTTCTCAGGCATTGAAGGCTTAATGGCCAATTCCCTCAGAATCTTCTCCTTGTGGGTGAAAAAATGGATCCTAGCTAAAGCATATCTGGGTTTATCTGCAGAGATATTGCGAGGTCTAGGAGTGCGGTGGACCCTGTCCAGAAGAAAGCCTGGGGCGTTGAGATCCGTCAGGAATTAGATGCAAAACTCTTTAATGAACCTCAGGTTATTCCTTCTGGATCTGTCCTCTAGATCTGACAGTTTTAGCTCCAGATCTGAAATTTGGGTGGCTAGGTTCTGAGAGTTTGACAACAAATTTTCATGGTCCACAGCTAGGTCTTCCTGTTTACTCTCTAGAGCTTCCGTTCTCTCTCCAATCACTGCCATATCTTTGCGCAATTCTGCAGCGGACCCCTTAATGGCCCTAGTGAGCGTGTCCTGTAGATTTGTCATACGTTTTGATAGCGTGTCTACTATAGTAGCCTCAATGTTTTCAAGAAGTGGAGGTTCCGCCATGTGATCGCTGGACTCAGGATTGATTTCCTGATCGTTTATAGAGTAGGTACTCTCAGGGGAAGAACTTCTATCTTCTCTAGGGACAGCCTTGAAATGGTCTACAACAGTTCTTCTGGGTTGGGTAACCAATTTGGACTTCCTCCTGTTGTGTTGGGACAGAGCAGTATTTGGAATGTAGTGGCTTGGATCGCCCTTATAGCTACACACTTTGCACCTGGAATTTAATTATATAAATGGGACCTCCAGCATCACACCTCCACTTAGCCTCTGTCGCCTCCCCTTGGCCATTAAGTGGTTACACATACTCTTTTGGAAAAAAGTCCATCAGCAAGTAGAAAAGGCCTCACTCCCAGGGGAGATTGTCATCTAATGACGATGTGGGAAAAGGTAAATAGGATATGACCCACTGAGAGAAACCCAGTGGAAAATGGCAGGAGAGAGGTTTTGTTGGTAATAGGCCTATAGAAGAGACGACCAAAATGCTCAGGGTGCTTACGGGGATATCTAGGTAGGTATAGTCTCTGTACTCCTTATGATTATGTTTAGTGGTGCACACAGATAATCCCTGAAGAAAAGATCCTGAATCCACCCTCACAAATTCAGTGACAGATGTAGCTGGGTTTTAAGGGTCTTGAATTAGGAGTGGGGAGACAGGGGAATCTCTTACCGGGAGAAGCCTGACACCTGGTACACTGAACCTTAGTCCTCCACGTGGACTTGATAGAAGCTGTAACGTCTGACTAGGGAGATGTTAGGTTGTCCGCCTTGGACACTGAAAGCTGTTATCTGGTACCTCCCCAGCCGAGGTGGCAATCTGTAGGCAGTTAAATGGTATGTGTCCTCTGGGACACTAGGCCAAAGATGGTGGCTGTTTTCGCCACACCAGGGTATAGCGTCGCTTCTGATATTTCTCCTTGCGGTGCTGGCTTGAAGATAAGTTCACCTGGGCTACTGTGACTACAGCCTCCGATGGCAGAGTGAGAGTCTGACACTGCCTCCCGGATCTGTGGGTCCCTGATACCTGAGATGCAGAGGTCATGTCCGATAACGGACCTGATGGAGGATCTATTTTCTCATCACTGAGGTGTAAATCAGGCTTGGCAATAGGCACAGGGGTTCCGGAGTGGGGCCCCGGCCCTCCGGAGCTGGAGGTAACTGTGGTGCATCGAACTAGCAGTCTCTTTATAAGTCAGCTCCTGGGGTTAACTCAGAAGGAGCGATCACAACAATTCTCACAGTCCAAATGTGCAAAAATTAATGTCCCCGTGAGTTCTGGAGTATGCTTTACTGCTTGAGCATAGGTCCCTTAGTTTTTGGAAGGTTTTGTTGGTTAAATCCAGATTTTATTCTCTAATGCCAATGGAGTTCCTCACATCTGCTTCTGCTCTGATCAGCGGTTAACTCGGCCCCCCCTGATTCCCATTTTTATATATATTTCAGCCTTATATTCGGGAATGACCCTCTAAGTAGTTTGTATGTTATAGAGAGGTGGGATTTGTTTATGTTGGGGTTGTTACAAGAAATGTTTTCAAATAAAATCAGAGGGCAGATAATATATTTTTTGTAGGTACTGGTATTTATCGCATGTCGATTTTGAAGGTAAATATACCATTTGTGAAAAGGAGGTCCTAATGAGTCTTGTAGTAAAGTCTTCTCTTTGAATTGCATTGTGTCTGTAAATAGGGATATGGAAAGATTCCCATATTCAGAGGTTGTGTTGTCCCTTGTAAAAGTTTTTGTTTGAAGAAGAGTTGGTTCCCTAGTAATGGAATGAGTGGTGAGACTGGAGTTGAGAGGGCATTGGGCCTTGATAGTAAGTTATCCCATATTTCCAGATAAGCCTTAATGTATGTGTTACATACAAAACAAGAGTCCAGCACCTTCCTGTGTAAGTGCATGCTGTTCCCAGGATACTGCCAGCCCCTCACATATGATATTTGAAATACAGCAGATCTTCTTAAAAAGGACCTTTATTGTAACATATGGTCACCAGCAAACAAAACACAGCAACATTTTGGGTTAACAATCCTTAATCATGCCTGATCAGTGACAGGAAATGACAAAATGTATACACCTGCAATAAAGGGCACAACCAATCCTATGCATACCACTTCCTTGCTCCCTCTAGTGTACAGGTTAGATTATTGCACATATATACAAAACTTATAAAACATCAATGTTTAAATAAAATATTGCACATACCCTAAATAATATACTTAAATTCTAAACTTAAAACTGATCCTATGCCTTTAGGACATAAACAGAGCCGCAAGTTGTAGTCACTAGAATACAGAAAGGTCTAATTCTTTACAGTGTGAATCCAAAAGGCCTCTTTTCTTTTTAGAAGAATTTCCCTTTCACCCCCCCCCCCCTGTATGGATGCATTACACTATCTATTACCTGGAATCTAAATTGGCTGATGTTATGTCCTAATTTGTGAAAATGAGAAGAGACAGAGGCTTCCTTATTTACTTATACACCTTATATTGCTTTTATGCTCATTAATTTGGTCCCTGACCCTACAGGGGGTCTCTCCAATGTAAATGACCCCACATGGGCACTTAATATAGTATATAACATAAGTTTTATTACATATGTGGTAACCCCTAATCTCAGATTTTCTACCTGTTAATGGGTGGATGAAATTTGGGCCTTTATTCATGGAATTACAATTCCCACAACCAAGGCAAGCATAACTTCCATTTTTTTTACATGTTAAATAGCCCTGCCTCCCTTTTATACTGCCTAAGTTGGTATGTACCAATACATCTTTCACATTTCTCCTTCTTCTAAATGCAGGTGTGGGGGGGGGTCAGCAAAATTCTTCTATTTCTGGGTGACACAACCTTAATATAGACCAATGCTTATTCACAATGTCCGTTATGTCTTTACTGTACTCATTGCGATCCATAACCATAGTCAACCGCATCTCCTTCATTTTCTCTTTTCTCTGGAAATCTTTCCCCATTTTAGATTGCTTCACTACCTGTGTAAGTTCATCATTCAATAGATCAGCAGGATAATCTCTAGATAAGAATTTATTACTCATTTCTTTCATTCTTATTTCCAAATTCTTTTTCTCAGATACAATTATGTTTACCCTCATATACTGACTTCTGGGGAGGGATCGTACCTTATTTTTGGGATGGAAGCTCGTATAATCCAACATACTATTCTTATCTATTGGCTTTACGTACAAATCTGTACAGAGCCTTTCGTCCTTTAAAAAGACAGTGGTATCAAAAAACTGACCCTTTCTTCACTTGCAGTGAGAGTAAATTTAATTAAGTGCTAATATTAGGGTCTTGTATAAACTCCTCCAGGTTTCCAATGCCACAAAACCACACACCAAACACATCATCAATATAGCGCCACCATGTGGCCGCATTCTTAATGAACAATGTATTAAATGTTCACGTATGTACAGAATTTATTTTCATATACAAATTTTTCTTCATAATTGTTCATATAAATGTTTGCGTATGTGGGGGTGACATTGGAACCCATGGCTGTACCTTGTCTCTGGAAGAAGAAAGTGTCTTGGAACAGGACATAGTTAAAGTACAAAACCATCCTGAGAAGATGCTCAAAAAAAATCAATTTGCGCATATTTTATTGACCACTGTTGGCAAGCACTTTTTTAACAGCTGCTATTCCACACTTGTGTCTAATTGCAGTGTAAAGGCTGCCTACATCCATAGTGAACAGTATGCACCTGCCCATATTCAATTCCAATTGTTGTAATTTATTAAAAAAATCACCTGTATATTTAAGGTATGAATTGGAAAAAGTCATAAATGGCTGGACTATCTTATCTAGAAAAATTGCTGCCCCTGAAAAGATAGAATTAACCCTGCAACAATGGGGCATCCTGGGGGATTCTCTAGCCATTTGTGTACTTTGGGCAGTGTATAGAAAACAGGTATGGAAGGATTTTCTTTAATTAAAAAACAAGCAACATTTTCCAATATGAAATTTCTATCAACAGTAAGCCCCACTAATCTTTACAACTCCTTTTGTATTTTAAGAGTAGGGTCATAGGATAATTTTTCATACACTTGTTCTTGTGCAAGCTGGTTTTTAATATTCAATACATAATCTCATTTGTTCATGATGGTTATAGCACCACCCTTATCTGCACTTTTTATCAGGATGTCTTTGTTTTGTTTAAGGTACTTAATAGATTCAGATTCCCCTTTAGTGAGGTTAAATCTATCTGGTAATTTTTTAACCCTTTTGCTCAACTTTTCAACATCCCTTTTCAAAAGATCTATAAAGGTGTTGATACTATGGTCTATTATATTGGGGTTAAACTTGCTCTTATTAGTTAATCCCAGATCCTTAAGACCTATAGAAGATGACATAATAGTATCCCCACATATCAACATATCATTTTTATCAGGGGTAATAGAATATGTATCAGTCCCAATGTTGTCTCCCTTGAGTGAACCAAAAGGGCATACTTGCAATCAATGTCTCCCTCTCCTCTGTGATCTCCTGGTTGTTTCTTGGTACTGGCTTGTCTGACCTTGTGAGTGGTGGCCGCCTCTTGTGTTTTCTACCACCTCTGTGCCTTCCCCTCCGTTTCCTTGGTTAAAAAAATGGCTGTAGTATCAGAATTGCTGGCTGCAGCCTCCATGTTCCTGCTGCGACTAGGACGCCAAATCCCACGTGATCTGTCAGTAGGGGGGCGGTACTCGCTCCTCCGGTCATATGACCTATGGTAAACGGCTCCTGACTGGTAATCCTCAGCATCACGCTGAAATTTCTCTCTCTTCCTTGCCTCCAATACTCGTCGGTATTCCTTTTCAGTCTTTTCCACCTCCTCAGATAGCAATGCATATGCCTCGCCAGTTAGAGTAGTCTGCAGAGTCTCCTTTATCTTTGCAATTTCTACCCGTTGCTTATCCAGCTCACTTTGTAGGAAGTCGATGGTCAATATCATCAAATCATATGAGCATTTATTCAATATGTTCATAAACAATGTGCAGTACTCATTAGTAGATAGCAGTGTTGGTCTTACATTCATACGCAAACCTCTTGGAATGCATTTGATTTTACAGTATTCAGTAAGGGTTATTGCATGCAAGCCATATGCAATATATCTCTTGGACTGTCTTTCATACAATTTACTATTCACCTCTGTATCCGGTGTTTTAAGGAACTCTCCTGAACCCAGTACTGATGTGACAATTTTAGCAGCATCTGCGTCCGTATAGGCAAACATAGGTAACCCATCGTTTTTATATGTCTTCATGTTTGTCCTCACAGTGTGCAAATGAACTCCACAGCAGCAAAAAATAAGTATATTACATACACAACAAGAGTCCAGCACCTTCCTGTGTAAGTGCCCGCTGTTCCCAGGATACTGCCAGTTCCTCACATATGATATACGAAATACAGCAGCACTTCTTAAAAAGGACCTTTATTGTAACATATGGTCACCAGCAAACAAAACACAGCAATGTTTGGATTAACAATCCTTAATCATGCCTGATCAGTGACAGGAAATGACAAAATGTATACACCTGCAATATAGATAACAACCAATCCTATTCATACCACTTCCTTGCTCCCTCTAGTGTACAGGTTAGATTATTGCACATATATATACAAAACTTATAAACATCAATGGTAATAATAAAATATTGCACATACCCTAAATAATACACTTACATTCTAAACTTAAAACTGATCTTATGCCCATAGGACATTAACAGAGCCTCAAGCTATAATCACAAGAATACACAGAGGTCTAATCCTTTATTCATCCCCAGAGGCTGCATACTATTTAAAGTGTGAATCCAAAAGGCCTCTTTTCTTTTTAGAATAATTTCCCTATCAACCCCCCCCCCCCCGCGTGGATACATTACACTATCTATTACCTTGAATCTTAATTGGCTGATGTTATGCCATAATTTGCGAAAATGAGAAGAGACAGGGGCTTCCTTATTCTTACACCTAGTAGTATGCAGCCTTTGGGGATTTGTCCCATCCCCAGTAGGTTTGGCCCCATTTTGCAGGGATGTTATCCCACAGCAGATTACAAACATAGCTTTACCATTAAGATTTACCACAAATCCTATTTAGCTGGGAGTTACTATCCATGATATCTATTCAGGATAAGAATTTGTAACTATACACCCTTTTCACTACATTAGTTTGAAAACCACTTTTACTTGCTGCAACTGTTTTTATTGTGTGTAACCCTTTTTAAATAAAAATAATAAAGTTGATATATTTTAAAACCTATATACACTAAGCCCATACGTATGAGGGTAGAGTGCTTTTCCGGTTAATATCCTGTCAAGCTCTCTTGCTGGAATTGTTCTTTTATATGTTTCTCTCTGATACTCAGCACCTATACACAATTATATAGTATAATTATATATTAGATTATATTCCATACATTTAAATATAGTGTCCCCTCAAAGTAACAAGAGTGGTACCATTGCTCATCTCTCAAATTTTGGTTTTGTATTTTATTTCATGTTCCAAGACACTTTCTTCTTCCAGAGACAAGGTACAGCCATGGGTTCCAATGTCGCCCCCACATACGCGAACATTTAATAAATTGTTCATCAAGAATGCGGCCACATGGTGGCGCTATATTGATGATGTGTTCAGTGTGTGGTGTGGTGACATTGGAACCTTGGAGGAGTTTGTACAAGATCTTAACATTAGCACTAACTTAATTAAATTTAATCTCACTGCAAGTGAAGAAAGGTCAGTTTTTTGGACACCACTGTCTTTTTAAAAGATTGAAGGCTCTGTACAGATTTGTACATAAAGCCAACAGATAAGAATAGTATGTTGCATTGTGCGAGCTTCCATCCCAAAAATACGCTACGAACCCTCCCCAGAAGTCAGTATATGAGGGTAAACAGAATTGTATCTGAGAAAGAGAATTTGGAAGTAAGAATGAAAGAGATGACTAGTAAAATCTAATCTAGAGGTTATCCTGCTGATCTATTGAATGATAAACACAGGTAGTGAAGCAATCTAAAATGGGGAAAGATTTCTAGAAAAAAAGGGAAAATGAAGGAGATGCGGTTGACTATGGTTATGGATCACAATGAGTAAAGTAAAGACATAACTAACATTGTGAATAAGCATTGGTCTATTTTAAGGTTGTGTCACCCAGAAATAGAAGAATTTACTGACCCCCCCCCCCCCCGACCTGCATTTAGAAAAAGGAGAAATTTGAAAGATGTATTATTACATACCGACTTAGGCAGTATAAAAGGGAGGCAGGGCTATTTAACATGTAAAAAGAATTTTTCCTTGCCTTGGTTGCAGGAATTGTAATTCCACAATTAAAGGCCAAAATTTTAACCATCCATTAACAGGTAGAAAATTTGAGATTAGGGGGTTACCACACATGCAATACAACTTATGCTATATACCTTATTAAGTGCCCATGTGGGGTCATTTACATCGGAGAGACCACCAGTAGGGTCAAGGACCGAATTAACGAACATAAAAGCAATATAAGGTGTAAGAATAAGGAAGCCCCTGTCTCTCCTCATTTTCTAAAATTAGGGCATAATATCAGCCAATTAAGATTCCAGGTAATAGATAATGTAATGAATCCATGCATGGAGGGAGTGATAGGGAAATTCTTCTAAAAAGAAAAGAGGCCTTTTGCATTCACACTTTAAATAGTATGCAGCCTCTGGGGATGAATTAAGAATTAGACCTCTCTGTATTCTTATGACTATAGCTTGCAGCTCTGTTTATGTCCTATGGGCATAGGATCAGTTTTACGTTCATAATTTAAGTGTATTATGTAGGGTATGGGCAATATTTTATTTAAACATTGATATTTTAAAGTTTTGTTTATATGTGCAATAATCTAACCTGTACACTAGAGGGAGCAAGGTAGTGGTATGCATAGGATTGGTTGTTACCTTTATTGCAGGTGAATGAATTTTGTCATTTCCTGTCACTGATCAGGCATGATTAAGGATTGTTAATCCGAAACATTGCTGTGTTTTGTTTGCTAATGACCATATGTTACAATAAAGGTCCTTTTTAAGAAGTGCTGCTGTATTTCATATTTAATGTATGTGTTGTCAGCAGCACCTAATGGTCTAGCTAATTGAGGAAGCCAGCATACGTCTCCTATGTTGTGTATATTGGATGCTTTAGCTTGTATCTGAACCCAGAATTTAGAAGGAGGGCTATTATATGGGTAAGGTGATTTTCTTATAGTAATTAAGTAGATTAGGGATATTCAATCCCCCATCTTGTTTGCTTAAATATAGAGTTTGTTTAGCTAGGTTATTATAGGACCAAATAAATGATTCTATTGTTTTTTGCTGATTGGAAAGATATCTTAGGGGAAGGGTTATGGGTAATGTCTGAAACATGTATAAATACTTAGGGATAATCATCATTTTGATGGTATTTATGCGGCCCATCCATGACAGATGGTTTTGTTTGTGCCATGTTTCAAGTAGTTTGTATGAGTTGTTTTGTAGTTTGGTGTAATTAGCTAAAAACAATTCTTGTAGATTATCTGAAATATTTATTCCCAGGTATTTAATTTTTTTAGTTATGGGGAAGACAGTATTATTTGTAATGTATTCGATCTTGTTTGTTTTAATATTTATAGGGATGAGGCCAGATTTCTCCATATTTATGGAAAAGTTAGAAACTTGTTTGTAATCATCTAGAGGATGTTGGGGACTTTAGGGTAAATATAATGTCATCTGCAAATAGAAGACATTTTTGAGTTGTTTCCCAATGTAACCCCCTTTCTTGCCCTTCTACAGTGAGGGCAAAAAGCAATGGGGAAAGAGGACAACCCTGGTGCGTTCCATTTGATATTGGAAAGGGTTGTGATATAGTATTGTTTCTTTTAATTTTTGCGGAGGGATTAGAATAGAGGGCTTGCGTTCTAGTTATAAAAGTGTTTGAGAATCCGAATTTTAACATGGCCGACCACAGAAATTGCCAGTCCATCCTGTCAAATGCCTTCTCAGCAGCTGTGGACAGATGGATTAGTGGACTATTTTGTTCCATGGCATATTGTAGGGTATGTAATAATCTTATGGTATTGTCTTTGGCCTTCCGCCCTTTGACAAAACTTACTTGGTCTGGGTGTATTAGTTTTGGGAGTACTGAGTTAAAGCGGGTAGCTAATATATTGGCGTAAATTTTGATATCCACATTTATGAGAGAAATTTGCCTATACTTTTTAACTTGGTCTTTGGGCTAATCTGGTTTTGGTATAACTGTGATCAGGGCTTCAAGGAGAGGTTGGGAGAATGTGTTACCTTGTTCTATAGACTGAAATAGTGTTAGCAGGTGTGGACTTAATAGGTTTTGAAATAGCTAATAGAATTTGTTTGTGAATCCGTCCGGACCTGGGGATTTTCCTGTCGGGAGAGATTTTATGGTTGTATTTATTTCATATTAAATTATTGGGGAGTTTAAAATACTAGAATACAAAAGAATAGGGGGCGCCCTTGAGATCACAGTAATATTATAGAACAAGTGAGGAAAACACAATGGTAACTTTTATAACCAACTAATTAGGGATAAGTTAATAGCAGTGCAAAATTAGAAACAGGAATTTCATATATCACTTATGAGAGTTTCTTAGATAGAATGATTTACTTATAAGAGTTCCTAAAATGGATAATTCAGTGAAAATATCTTATACTCCAAATATAAAAACAGGTATTGAAAAATAATTATATAGGTTCACAAAATAAGAGACAGTCCTTTTGATGGTAAATCTTTAAGAATAAAGTCAGAGGCAGCAATCTGTGATGGTCCAGGCCAAGATCCAGGAACAACAATCTAGAACAACAAAAAGAAACAGATGCGCCACATGGCCCAATATTCATCAGATGAAACAGTCTTAGACTGAGAAACGCGTCGCTTTTATCTCATAAGATTTAATTAAAGTGATTTTAACTTTCTTTAAACACTTGCTGCCTGACATCTGGTTATTTTGAGGACATTTTGGGCTTTGAGAAAGGTCAGGAGGACTGTGGTATCCTGATTGCCTTGGTACTAAGTCTGTTGGGTGACTGAATTGATCCCAGCTTGCCTTAGTAGCATCAATGGAGATGCTACAACAAATGTGAGTGTAACTTTCTATTTTTGGTTGCAGACAACTTATGCCAAACAATACTAGGCCATATTGGCACTTTGTGTTTTCCATATTTCCCTATACAGATTCCACCTTACCTCAGGATGTCGGTCTGCTGGGTGACTGTTATAGATCCCAGACTGTGTCTTTAGCACCATCTGAGGTGCTTCAATATATGTGAGTGTATCTATTTATCACATAAATATATATCACCTGGAACCTACAATATTGGGCCATGTGGCGCATCTGTTTCTTTTTGTTGTTCGAGCTTAAAATATGCGTATCTTCTTCTTGAAGGGAAGGTATATATATTGATGTTAAATATGTATCAATGAGTTTGAGTTTGCTATCCTCATTGTTGGTAGATTATATAAGGAGAAATAGTAGGAGATAAAACTATTTATGTCTTCTATCTTATGGAGGGATTTACCTGATTGATGTGTGATTGAATTGATATATGCATTGTATCTTTGTTGTTTAAGAGATCTTAGTAGTAGGCGGCCTGCCTTATTGCTTTCTGCATAGAACCTGGTTTTTGTGGTGAGAGCTCGCATATGAGAATTTTGTATTACGTATTTGTTCACTTCCTCCCTGGCTTGAATTAACTCCTCTAACTTGCTTATGTGAGGTAGGTTCTTGCTTATGTGAGTTCTTTAATAATGTGAGAGTATTCATTAATAAGGTGAATTGGAGGGATCTTAATTTGCGTAGTTTGGCAGAGTGTTGTATGAGTATGCCCCGAATGAAGCATTTATATGCTTCCCAGTTATTAGTGATAGATGTGTCAATGGGATTGTTGTTTTTAAAATATTCTTCAGTGCTTTTTGTGATTTTATCTAATGTCTCTTGGTCCGAAAGTATGTAGTCATTAAGTCTCCAGTTCATTTTATATCTAGGTTTAGAAGACTAGTGAAAAGATGTTATTACCATGCAATGGTCTGACCAGGTAGTGTGGGAGATTTTTGAATGTATTAAATTTGTTAAGGATGCCTGGTCGCAGAAAATATAGTCTAACCTAGAGTAAGTTCGTTGTGAGTGAGAGAAGAAAGTATAATCTCTTCTCAGAGTATGGGCTGTCAGACAAGGTCAGAGATTGTAGTGCTGAATTGTTACTGTTTATCTGATTTATACGAATGTAAGACTTCCCGGTAGAGGTGTCAAGTGTCGGATCTATTGGATAATTAAAGTCTCCTCCTAAAAAAATTGCGCCTTTGGATATGTCTAAGAGTACATTTATGACTTGTCGAAAGAAGGAGGGGGCTGGTTTTATATATTCCTACCAATATTAATATCCTTCCTTATCAGTATATTTTTGTAAAAGTTCCAATGGGATGTTCTGCTTGAATGCGATAGAGACTCCATTCTTTTAATGGGGTCCTGAACTGAAAAAATGTTGCTTATAATATTTTGTCGGAATTTTTGGTTCTCTAGTTTTCTTGAAATGAGTTTCTCGAATCATAATTATATCAATCTTCCTTTTATAAAAATCGTGAAAGGCTACTGATGACAGTAAAAGGAGATGAGATAGCTGATTCATTATCAAACCTCAGGTTGGATCTCTTGCTTGATCTGATTAGAAGGCTTGTTTTCTCTTTTGCTGCGTAGAGGAGAGATTTAGGTCTCCTTTATTGTTTAGGAATGTGTTTCTGTGTCACTTTTTTTTCAGTTGCAGTGGTTTCGTTTTTTTATGGCATCAGGATATTTATAAGTACAAAAATCATGATCTATTTTAATAGGGGAGTCACATTCATATTTCTTTCCATTTTTGACAATGATAATCAACGTGGAAAATCCCCACCTATATGGGATTTTCAGTGTTCTTAGGTGTGAAGTTAGGTCAGCAAACTCTCTTCTTTTTTGGAGTGTCCTCATGGACAAGTCCTGGAAGATTTATATGCAGGCATCTTGAAATAGTATGATTACTGTTTTCTGGCTACGTTGAAGATCAATTCTTTATGTTGGAATTGTAGAAACCTGACAATTATGTCTATTGGTGGTTGGTTGTCCAGCAGTTTAGGCCAGAGTGATGGATGAGCTCTGTCCATTATCAGGTCTGGAATTGTGATGATGTTAGATCTTGCTAATTCTTTGAATAGATCTTGTAGGTATTTCTTTATATCAGAGGGTTGTACTGACTTGGATATGCCCCTGAATCTTAAATTGCTGTGTTGAGAGCTGTTTTTCAAGTTTATCTTATTTTCAAGGTCAATAATGTGTTTATCTTGTGCTTTCACTTTGGTGGATAAGACAGTGATATCTTGGGACATAATCCCTTCATGTTCTTCTAAGGAATCAACTCTATTTCCTAAGTCGCTGATTTCTTTATTCAGATCTACGCACTCTTCTTTTGTTCAAGTTTTAACTTGTTCTATGAGTGTCTCCATGGCTTTGTATGTTATGGTGTGTTCTGGTGAAGATGGAGAAGAACTTCTAGAAGACCCTTCCTGATCAACAAAAGTCTCTTCTGCAGAAGGACTTGCAGTGTTCATTTCTTTTTTGTTTTTGCTCTTTTCAGGTTGCTTAAAAAAGTTATTAACAGTGCCCTGCCCACTATGTGTTTGCTTTTGGGGCTTGTCTCCGTTAGTGGATTTTCTTTGTGGCATTGCTGTGATGTGTGTTCAGCTTGGATATAAGAAGCACTGTGATAGTTCTTATTATAGTTTATGGTGTAGAAAATATATCTTGAATATTAATAAGTGTAAGAAGATTCATGGTGGACCCTCTGACAGTAAATCAGCAGTGTTTAGAGCCTTCAGTGAGTGTAAGTTGCTGATAAGGTCTTTTTTCATGACCCAAAACCCTTTAAACACCTGTAGCTTTCCACCGCTTGTTCTATTTAAGTCTCCAAATGGAGCGTGTGCGCCTGTTTTCAGGGGAGGGTGGATTTCGGTGTGTACGGGTGGATTCACTCTCTCAGTTGTAGTGCTGCACAATCTGTAATAGATTGCTTATATATGGCAGAGCCACCAGCCTCCTTGTATGTGCGTATGTAGGTGCAGCTTACCACCTGTGTCTCCGTAGGCCTCTTGTCATTTCACGTGGAATGGGTCAGATGTGCTCCCTGTGCTCCTCAGTTCTCAGAGGTTTGTCCACTTGTTCCCAGTGTTTGGAAAGGCTGCCGATGCCCCGATGCATAAATATTTTTTATATTTTTATATTCATTTAGTGCACTTGAGCACATTTTATTTATGTTTTGTTTTAAGGAATTGTTTTCCCATGTTAGAATGCTACCAAAAAGCAATTATGTAAGTTAATTAAAATCATTAGCATTAATTGAAAAGGTAGTAAACTTGCTGAGTAAGCTTTTTGTTTATACACCAAACCTGTTTAGAATTATTTAATTCAATAATACAAGGACTGGACAGTTATTGCAAAAATTAGTTTGATAAGGCATAATGTCATAGAATTTTAAGTTTGTTTTCTAGTGGAGAAATCCAACTTATTTTTTTTTTTTTTATATATATTTTTGTAATATTCCGTTGTATCATTATGAAAATTACATCCTTTTGTCTTGTTTTGTTGTAAAATTCTGTATCCTACCATTATGAAAACTATACCTCTTATTTTCTTGTATCATTGTGTGTCTTACCATTATGAAAACTTTACTTTTCTGTTTGTTTCTTATTTTTCTAAATGTTTAACGGCATGAGTGTGGTTTATTGGAATTACTTGGGAATTCAACTTTAGTCCACATTTCTGTGAGAATTTATAGTACGTCCTGTAGCTAATAAATCAATAAGCACAATTTATATAATACCTTTATTCCTACCAGCAAAAAAAAAATAATTCTTTTGAGTATACAGTAACATAGAAAGAGTAATCTCACAATAACACCTCCAGTTAGTCTGTTCAGATATTTGTTATTACTATTTATATATAACTCTTTTACTCACAATACCTCAAGATATGTTTGCACTTTATAAATAAAATATAAAGATAAATAAGTATTGACAAAAAAAATGTATTTATATACTGTGCATTTAGTATTATTTAATGTTTATATACTGTATAACCATAAAACAAAACTATAAAACAGCCATTACACAACATTTTAATTCAGTAAAAATAACATAATAAATGAAAACTTATTTTTTTTTGTATTATAATTCTTATGCATAAAGTTATGTTTGTCAGGGTTGTTTTTTTAACCATGGCATTGAAAATCTTTATTTAGTTTTTGTTTACACTAAAGACAAACATTAGTAAAGGAAAGAAAACTGTGGAATATTGTTTTGCAAATGTTAAGATACAAATGAATGAAAATAAAGGAGAGAAGCAGTTATATTTATGGATAATGTTTCAAGTTGGCTGGACACAGAAGCCATACATATACTGGTAGATAGGATACAATAAATTAAAATTGAGTAATGTAACATGATTACATAATGCAGATACACTTTTATAATATGTATATTCCATTTAGGTGAATCTGGTTAATTATGGTGTCAGAATATTTTGTTTTTGTTCCTTATGTTATTAAAGTGACAGTAACGTCACAATTAAACTGTTATGGTATAGATGGATCATGTAATGTTTAACAACTTTCCAATTTACCTCTATTATGAAATTTGCGTTGTTCTCTTGGTATTAGGTGGGCACATAGGACTTAAGCAGAGTGCATGTGTCTTTACCAGTCTATGGAAGTAATGTTTGCAACATTGTTTTTAAAAATGTTAGAAAAAGTTACAAATATTGCTGTCATGGACACGTGCACTCTCCTGAAATCCTATGAGCCCATCTAGGTTTACTCTTCAACAAAGGATTGCAAGGGAACAAAACAAATTTGATAATAGAAATAAATTGGAAAGTTTTTTTTAAAATGACATGCTCTATCCGAATCATAAAAGTGTCATTTTGACTTTACGGTGCCTTTAGGTATAAAGAGTACTCAGACATCATGCTAATCCTAAACAGGTAAATAATAATTATTTAAATAGGAAGAACCAATGTAAATGAAAAGTAAGTCTAGTTTTACTTTAAATTGCTGCTACAATTGTGCTTTAAAGGGACATGAAACCCATTTTTTTCTTTCATGATTAAGAAAGAGCATGCAATTTTAAACAACTAGTGTACTTCTATTATCTAATTTGCTTCATTCTTGTGGTATCTTTTGCTGAAAAGAATATCTAGATAGGCTCAGTAGCTGGTGATTGGTGGCTGCACATAGATGCCTCATGTGATTGGCTCACCCATGTGCATTGCTATTTCTTCAACAAATGATATCTAAAGAATGAAGCACATTATATAATAGAAGTAAATTGGAATGTTGTTTAAAATTGTATTCATACCTGGGGCGCGATCCGATATAGATCGCAGTTTGCGGCGCAAGCGAGGGAACCGGCGTCGCCCGCAGTTTCAGCTCGCAACTCGAGCTATCCCATATAGGTCGCCGTCAGATGCTAACGTGCCGTAAGTCTGACAAACCAGCGATGTCCAGAAATCTGCGTAAGTACAAATTTCTGGCGTCGCCAGTGACTTGCGCCACGTTAGAAACTGCCGGCGCCTATAAAACCTGACTAAAGTCTAAAACACCCGCACTGTCTAACATGCCTCCCTAACATAGCCCGCACTGTCTAACACGCCTCCCTAACATAGCCCGCACTGTCTAACACGCCTCCCTAACATAGCCCGCACTGTCTAACCCTCTATCCGCTATCCCCCCTCACTAGCCTAACAATAAAAAAGCTATTAACCCCTAAACCGCCGCTCCCGTACCCCGCCGCAACCTAATAAAGTTATTAACCCCTAAACCGCCGCTCCCGTACCCCGCCGCCAGCTATATTATATCTATAACCCCCTAAAGTGAGCCCCTAACACCGCCGCCATCTATATTAAAATTATTAACCCCTAATGTAAGCCCCTTACACCGCCGCCATCTCTATTAAAATGATTAACCCCTAATTTAATCTACCTACCCCGCCGCCAGCTATATTATCTATATTAACCCTAAGTATATTATAGTTAATATAGTTATTACATTATATATATTAACTATATTAACCCTAATTATATTAGGGTTAATATAGTTAATATAGTTACTATAGTATTTATATTAACTATATTAACTCTATCTAACCCTAACTAAATTTATATTAAATTAATCTAATTCCTTTATAAACTAAAATATTCCTATTTAAATCTAAATACTTACCTATAAAATAAACCCTAAGATAGCTACAATATAATTAATAATTACATTTTAGCTATGTTAGGGTTAATATTTATTTTACAGGTAAATTGTTAATTATTTTAACTAGGTATAATAGATATTAAATAGTTATTAACTATTTAATATCTACCTAGTTAAAATAATTACCCAATTACCTGTAAAATAAATCCTAACCTAAGTTACAAATACACTTACACTATCAATAAATTTAATAAACTACAAACATCTATCTAAAATACAATTAAATTAACTAAACTAAATTACAAAAAAAAACAAACACTAAATTACAAAAAATAAAAAAAAAATACAAGATTTTTAAGCTAATTACACCTATTCTAAGCCCCCTAATAAAATAATAAACCCCCAAAATAAAAAAAATTCCCTGCCCTATTCTAAATTAAACAAATTTCAAAGCTCTTTACCTTACCAGCCCTTAAAAGGGCCTTTTGTGGGGCATGCCCCAAAGAATTCAGCTCTTTTGCATACAACAAATACAATCCCCCCCCCCCATTACAACCCACCACCCACATACCCCTATTCTAAAACCACCCAAACCCCCCTTAAAAAAGCCTAACACTACCCCCCTGAAGATCTCCCTACCTTGTCTTCACCACACCGGGCCGAACTCCTGATCCGATCCGGGTGATGTCTTCCTCCAAGCGGCAAAGAAGAATTCTTCCTCCGGCGACGTCTTCCTCCAAGCGGCAGCAAAGTCTTCATTCTTCCGGCGGCATCTTCAATCTTCTTTCTTCGCTCCGCCGCCGTGGAGCATCCATCCCGGCCGACTGCTGTACTACGAATGATGTACCTTTAAATGACGTCATCCAAGATGGCGTCCGCCGAATTCCGATTGGCTGATAGGATTCTATCAGCCAATCGGAATTAAGTTAGAAAAATCTGATTGGCTGATTGAATCAGCCAATCAGATTCAAGTTCAATCCGATTGGCTGATCCGAACAGCCAATCAGATTGAGCTCGCATTCTATTGGCTGATCGGAACAGCCAATAGAATGCGAGCTCAATCTGATTGGCTGATTGGATCAGCCAATCGGATTGAACTTGAATCTGATTGGCTGATTCAATCAGCGAATCAGATTTTTCTAACTTAATTCCGATTGGCTGATAGAATCCTATCAGCCAATCGGAATTCGGCGGACGCCATCTTGGATGACGTCATTTAAAGGTACCTCATTCGTAGTACAGCAGTCGGCCGGGATGGATGCTCCGTGGCGGCGGAGCGAAGAAAGAAGATTGAAGATGCCGCCGGAAGAATGAAGACTTTGCTGCCGCTTGGAGGAAGACGTCGCCGGAGGAAGAATTCTTCTTTGCCGCTTGGAGGAAGACATCGCCGGAGGAAGAATTCTTCTTTGCCGCTTGGAGGAAGACATCGCCCGGATCGGATCAGGAGTTCGGCCCGGTGTGGTGAAGACAAGGTAGGGAGATCTTCAGGGGGGTAGTGTTAGGCTTTTTTAAGGGGGGTTTGGGTGGTTTTAGAATAGGGGTATGTGGGTGGGGGGTTGTAATGGGGGGGGGATTGTATTTGTTGTATGCAAAAGAGCTGAATTCTTTGGGGCATGCCCCACAAAAGGCCCTTTTAAGGGCTGGTAAGGTAAAGAGCTTTGAAATTTGTTTAATTTAGAATAGGGCAGGGAATTTTTTTATTTTGGGGGTTTATTATTTTATTAGGGGGCTTAGAATAGGTGTAATTAGCTTAAAAATCTTGTAATCTTTTTTTTATTTTTTGTAATTTAGTGTTTGTTTTTTTTTGTAATTTAGTTTAGTTAATTTAATTGAATTTTTAGATAGATGTTTGTAGTTTATTAAATTTATTGATAGTGTAGGTGTATTTGTAACTTAGGTTAGGATTTATTTTACAGGTAATTGGGTAATTATTTTAACTAGGTAGATATTAAATAGTTAATAACTATTTAATATCTATTATACCTAGTTAAAATAATTAACAATTTACCTGTAAAATAAATATTAACCCTAACATAGCTACAATGTAATTATTAATTATATTGTAGCTATCTTAGGGTTTATTTTATAGGTAAGTATTTAGATTTAAATAGGAATATTTTAGTTTATAAATGAATTAGATTAATTTAATATAAATTTAGTTAGGGTTAGATAGAGTTAATATAGTTAATATAAATACTATAGTAACTATATTAACTATATTAACCCTAATATAATTAGGGTTAATATAGTTAATATATATAATGTAATACCTACATTAACTATAATATACTTAGGGTTAATATAGATAATATAGCTGGCGGCGGGGTAGGTAGATTAAATTAGGGGTTAATCATTTTAATAGAGATGGCGGCGGTGTAAGGGGCTTACATTAGGGGTTAATAATATTAATATAGCTGGCGGCGGTATAGGGGGATTAGATTAGGGGTTAATAATTTTTATATAGGTGGCGGCGGTGTAAGGGGTCAGATTAGGGGATAGATAAGGTAGATGGCGGCGGTTTTAGGGGCTCACAGTAGGGGGTTAGTTTATGTAGATGGCGGCGGGGTCCGGGAGCGGCGGTTTAGGGGTTAATAACTTTATTAGGGATTTCGGGGGGGGATCGCGGTTGACAGGTAGATAGACATTGCGCATGCGTTAGGTGTTAGGTTTATTTTAGAAGATCGCGGTTGACAGGGAGATAGACATTGCGCATGCGTTAGGTGTTAGGTTTATTTTCTAGTTAGTTTAGGGAGTTACGGGGCTCCAATAGTCAGCGTAAGGCTTCTTACGGCTGCTTTTTGTGGCGAGGTGAAAATGGAGTAAGTTTTCTCCATTTTCGCCACGTAAGTCCTTACGCTGCATATTGGATACCAAACTGCGCTGGTTTGGTATACCTGCCTATGGCCCAAAAAACTACGGGCGACGGCAGAAATATACGCGCGTAACTTCTAGGTTACGCCGTATATAGGATACCAAATCAGCGTAAATATTGGCGTCGCCGGCTTTTGCGGGCGACGCTTTATATCGGATCGACCCCCTGAATCATTATAGAAACATTTTGGGTTTAGTGTCCCTTTAAGACAAAAATATGTAGAAAGAAATCAGATAATGTATAGAAAACACATTTACACCCAATGATTTACACAATAAGTTTACCAAAAATGTGACTTTGTTTAAAAGAGTTTAATTAAGGGTGTTGTGTGGTAGTTTTCATATGTATGTGCAAACTGTTCATTGTTTTTTACTTATTTTCCTCCAAATATAGACTCCTCATCTAACTTTAAATTCAGCATTTTCATTAAGAATAGTCATTACAAAGCATCTTTCAGTATTGATTTAGGACATATATCTATGTATAGTGTGTGACACACCAATAAGAAGCTATGGGCTTCATTTATCATGCTGTGGCGGTAGCATGGTACCATGTCTTGGTGCAGTCTCACTCATGTGAGCCTGCAACTGCCAGTTAAGACTGCAACGTCTCTCCTTAAATCACCCTGGACTCAAGCTCTTGTGCTATTTTGCAGGACCAGGTCATGACATTGTGCTTCCTTGGTCCAAGAATAAAATGGCGCCTCTCAACTCTCCCTATTTGCTGCCTCTGTTAAGTGCTCCCCGCAGAGCCACCTGGTGCAGTTATAGAGCTGGCCCTATTTTGTCAGTGGATACAGTATTGCTGGCCTCAACTGGAGATGGGCAGATGTCATTGTTTACTATAATCCTTTTATTATTAAGTATCCCACTATTAGATTTAGTGCATGCTGGTGGTGTTTTTATTTAATAAATATTATTACACATTTAAATGGATTGAAAATTGTAGTAAAAAGATTGTGCATTTACTTTCCAGTGCAAATGCACAGTTAATCAGTGGTGTCTTTTGGTTGTTGTTGCTTCTTTGTGTTATATAGAGTTGCAATGTAGTGTGCATATTTGATTTGATATGATTTCTAATGAACACTCTCTGGCAATAAATATAGAAGTGATGAGAGAGAGAGAGAGAGAGAGAGCTATTTCCTTTTTACTAAACTGTATAACAATTTCAGATTATTATATTTGGATTGTTTAATATACCTCCAATACAATACCAACAATTGTTTCAGAAGCTTAAACACCAAATTTTGGTGTAATTTAAAGTTACTTTTTGTTAATATTAAATGGTATCTCTTTGTCTATATTGCATTTAGTTCTTCTTGGCTCTTAGGATTCCTTTCCCATCCTTGACGAATTTTTGTAATTCTTGAATCCAGACATGGAACTATAGTTATGAACTTCATAACTAATACAGCACATGGAATAATCAGAGCTATAACAAATGCAGGGGGAAGATACCAAGTGTAGTAAGGTCCATAGATAAATCTGTCTCCTCCATAGAGTAGAGTATGAGCTGTACACAACACCAGTGTCAAATATCCCAGTTTTGACTGTAGACATAAAACAAGATAAAAAGAATATTTAGTTTACATGACTGTAATATTATAACACATGTAAGTAGATTGCATTCTCTTATTCCTGCAGGAGTGTTTAGCAAGTATGAGGTTAATAGCTTATATTGTTATGCTTTTTATTAGGTGTAATATATGCTAAGATGCCTTATGTAAAATATACTCATATTCTCTTTATATCTGGTCCAGTTCTTTTAAATTTAGGAACTACAGGGAGTGCAGAATTATTAGGCAAATGAGTATTTTGACCACATCATCCTCTTTATGCATGTTGTCTTACTCCAAGCTGTATAGGCTCGAAAGCCTACTACCAATTAAGCATATTAGGTGATGTGCATCTCTGTAATGAGAAGGGGTGTGGTCTAATGACATCAACACCCTATATCAGGTGTGCATAATTATTAGGTAACTTCCTTTCCTTTGGCAAAATGGGTCAAAAGAAGGACTTGACAGGCTCAGAAAAGTCAAAAATAGTGAGATATCTTGCAGAGGGATGCAGCACTCTTAAAATTGCAAAGCTTCTGAAGCGTGATCATCGAACAATCAAGCGTTGCATTCAAAATAGTCAACAGGGTCGCAAGAAGCGTGTGGAAAAACCAAGGCGCAAAATAACTGCCCATGAACTGAGAAAATTCAAGCGTGCAGCTGGCAAGATGCCACTTGCCACCAGTTTGGCCATATTTCAGAGCTGCAACATCACTGGAGTGCCCAAAAGCACAAGGTGTGCAATACTCAGAGACATGGCCAAGGTAAGAAAGGCTGAAAGACGACCACCACTGAACAAGACACACAAGCTGAAACGTCAAGACTGGGCCAAGAAATATCTCAAAACTGATTTTTCTAAGGTTTTATGGACTGATGAAATGAGAGTGAGTCTTGATGGGCCAGATGGATGGGCCCGTGGCTGGATTGGTAAAGGGCAGAGAGCTCCAGTCCGACTCAGACGCCAGCAAGGTGGAGGTGGAGTACTGGTTTGGGCTGGTATCATCAAAGATGAGCTTGTGGGGCCTTTTCGAGTTGAGGATGGAGTCAAGCTCAACTCCCAGTCCTACTGCCAGTTTCTGGAAGACACCTTCTTCAAGCAGTGGTACAGGAAGAAGTCTGCATCCTTCAAGAAAAACATGATTTTCATGCAGGACAATGCTCCATCACACGCGTCCAAGTACTCCACAGCGTGGCTGGCAAGAAAGGGTATAAAAGAAGAAAATCTAATGACATGGCCTCCTTGTTCACCTGATCTGAACCCCATTGAGAACCTGTGGTCCATCATCAAATGTGAGATTTACAAGGAGGGAAAACAGTACACCTCTCTGAACAGTGTCTGGGAGGCTGTGGTTGCTGCTGCACGCAATGTTGATGGTGAACAGATCAAAACACTGACAGAATCCATGGATGGCAGGCTTTTGAGTGTCCTTGCAAAGAAAGGTGGCTATATTGGTCACTGATTTGTTTTTGTTTTGTTTTTGAATGTCAGAAATGTATATTTGTGAATGTTGAGATGTTATATTGGTTTCACTGGTAAAAATAAATAATTGAAATGGGTATATATTTGTTTTTTGTTAAGTTGCCTAATAATTATGCACAGTAATAGTCACCTGCACACACAGATATCCCCCTAAAATAGCTATAACTAAAAACAAACTAAAAACTACTTCCAAAACTATTCAGCTTTGATATTAATGAGTTTTTGGGTTCATTGAGAACATGGTTGTTGTTCAATAATAAAATTAATCCTCAAAAATACAACTTGCCTAATAATTCTGCACTCCCTGTATGTACTGATGATGTATACGTATAGATGATTTTTTTTTTTATTCTATTGAGTGTAAAATTAATCTACATAATTTTTCATAAATTGGTACTCACTATTAAAAATACATAAGTAGGAATGTCTTGTTTTGGATAACTTAAATCATATTTGGAATAATTTTCTGTACAGTGTTTTATGGATATCATCTGCACTGTATTATTACATCTATTAAATATACAAAAAGGGGCTGACTTAAAAACTTATTATTTTGTCTTCAATAAGATGAGATGCACTATGCTAACAGGGGTGCTGAGGGCTGCTATATGAGTTTTTCAGCCTCTAAATTATTCCTAGGTGCTTCATCTTCAAGGAAACTCATGCATTGGGTAAGGTATCTCAAGGCCAATCCAAGGTGGGTCTATAAAAATCATCTAATCTCTAGTCATTTCCTGCTCTTTCATGTTGTCTGTGGTAGGTGGCCGAGAGATGAAACTACTTCACAATTGCTTTGACTACAGAGACATGAGATATACATAGGATAGGAAATATTTCACCTAGTGAGGACCTTACTAAGAGAGAAGAGGTATAACTTTTTCTAATTACATGACTTACAATACACAGTTTTCTAGAGCAATGAGAGTGTTAACATTTTGTCCCAAAAATTAGTATTTTCACAGATCCACATAAAGCAAATGAAATACTTAAAAAGCAGTACTGAACTAAGCAGACCATTAATGCTAAAAAAGATTAACAAGACAATGTTCCCTAGAGACAGTGTTCTCAGGCAAGCAGCTGATAAGAGTTCATTGTATTCAAAGTTGCTGCATGAACACCCATATTATTATTATTATCAATTATTTGCAGAACGGCAACAGATTCCGCAGTGTTAACTTTTGCAAACAGGCTAAGTTTTTTGTCATTCTCACCCCCCAATGATAGGTGACTTTTGAAGTAATAATATGTAACTATACGTGGCCGTTTCAATAGACAAAATCAGTGAATTCAAATGACAAAAAAAAGTAAAGGAGGTATTTTTTATGTACTTTAACACACTCTAGTAAGTAAAATGGATCATTGTGAGCAATTTTCCTGTACAATGTCCCTTTAAATAAACTAGGCTAATCCTTATTTGCATTCATTGTTTCCTTAGAAACATAACCTATTTTTAGCATGAGATAGCATCAACAATGCAATATTTACGGTACTTAACTAGTCAAATCAGTCAAATTTTAATGCACTCTGCTCTGTGAATTGAATGTATTCTGTGGATTATAATGTGTCTTATCATGTATACTATTTCCTGATATCATGATGCCTACCTGCACAAAGCGAAATTCTCTCCAGTTGACTGCATTGCTTACTGATGGCAATGATGTTATGCCTAAAAGCAAATAAAAGAAAAATCCCAGAATTCCAAGAGCGACGTAAGAATCAGAAACCCACGCATAGTAATTAACAAAGGGATATGTGGTATTGGTTTTAACCTGCAAAAAAAAAAAAAAAAAAACATAATTTAAATTTTTCTATTTTTTTTTTAAAATATGAATACGAGGCCTATTTATGAAATGTCTGTCGGACCTGATCCGACAGTGCGGATCAGGTCCGACAGACATCACAGAATGCGGAGAGCAATACGCTCTCCGTATTCAGCATTGCACCAGCAGCTCACAAGAGCTGCTGGTGCAACGCCGCCCCCTGCAGACTCACGGCCAATCGGCCGCCAGCAGGGGGTGGCAATCAACCCAATCGTACTCGATCGGGTTGAATTCCGGCGATTCCTGTCTGCCTCATCAGAGCAGGTGGACAGGGTTATGGAGCAGCGGTCTTTAGACCACTGCTTCATAATTGCTGTTTCTGGCGAGCCTACAGGCTCGCCAGAAACACGGGGCGTCAAACTCCATTCGGAGCTTGATAGATAGGCCCCAATATCTCTACTGAAAATGATATATAAAACAATATACCTAATATGCAATATAAAATCTATTTTAATTGACATAACCATAAATAAGCCTAATAAAAATAATATTATCATTTTATTATTTCATTAGAATTAATATTTTTTCCCCAAAATATGTTATAGGTTATTGAATGGTTTACACCATGTGTATTCCGTGTATCAGAACTGCATACATTTATTTCAAATATTCCTTAAGGGAAATTATAAGAAGCATTAGATAGATACACTGAAATTTACATTACTCTATCTCCACTGTGCATTTTATACTTATTTCTCTGTGTATAACAGTGGACAACTTCAGAAAAAAAATAAGCAAATTTTCTAGAAAATATCACCAGGATAAGTAGGATAGGTGGCACTAAATTGGTCACAAAATGTAACCCTATATATTCATATAAATACACTTTGACACCAGTATAGACTCTATCAATAAGACTAATAAGTTAAAGGCACAAACAACCGGAATAAGGAGTTTAGAAGCAGCGGTCTTTAGACCGCTGCTCCTTAACTCGTCCTCCACCTCTGAGGCAGCGGACAGAAATACGCACGATTGAATACAAACAGGTTGATTGACACCCCCTGCTAGCGGCCGATTGGCTGCAAATCTGCAAAGGGCGGCAATGCACAAGCAGTTCACCAGAACTGCTTGTGCATTGATAAATGCAGACAGCGTATGCTGTTGGCATTTATCGATGTCTGGCGGACATGATCTGCTACAGCGGTCTGCTACACTTGATAAATCGGCCCCATGGGCTTTTCTGACTTTCTAAAGTTCTAGAAGAACCTTGGTTAAATGATGCTTAAATCTTAAAATATACATTCTTGCCTTAAATGCACTAAAGCATTACTTTAAAGGGACAGTCTAGTCAAAATTAAACCTTCGTGATTCGGATAGGGCATGCATTTTTAATCAACTTTCCAATTTACTTTTATCATCAAATTTGCTTTGTTCACTTTGTATTCTTTGTTGAAAGTTAAACCTAGGTAGGCTCATATGCTAAGACCTTAAAGGCCGCCACTTATCTCAGTGCATTTTGATATTTTTTCTCAGCTAGACAAAGCTAGTTCATGTGTACCATGCAGATAACATTGTGCTTACTCCTGTGGAGTCATCACTCATAGGCTGAAAAAGAACTGAAATAATGGGGTAGTTTGCAGAGGCTTAGATACAAGGTAATCACAGAGGTAACAAGTATATTAATATAACCATGTTGATTATGCAAAACTGGGGAATGGGTAATAAAGGGGTTATCTATCTTTTTAAACAATAAATATTGTGGAGTAGACTACCCCTTTTATAAAAGCTATGAAAAAGCTCACAGCCGTGAATGAGTTATTTTCAATAGTATTTGTTATTGGGATTGAAACTTCAAATCAAACCAAAACTTACATATACAGCGGTCCTTTCATACCCCTTAAATGCCATTAAATATAGTAGAATTGCCTAATCAACAAATGCATGATAAAAAGATAATGCAGTAGAACTTAGTCTGAATTTGAAATGAGCAGTAGATTTTTTTTTTCTGATAGATTTCAAAATTTGTTAACATTTCCTACCCCCTGTATCATGTGACAAACATCAGCCAATTAAGAAATGCATACATGTATACACTGTGATCTCTTGCACATGCTCAGTAGGAGCTGGTGTCTCAGAAAGTGTTAATATAAAAAGCCTATGCACAATTTGATAGTGAAAGCAAATTGGCAAATGTTATAAAATTGCATGCTCTTGAAAGTTTAATTTTGACTTTTGTGTTCCTTTACGGTTACATTACATTCCTTTTGTTTAGTCCCTTTGTACAGTGAGTAAGAGAAGTCATAATTTACATGTGTGAGATTAACCTTTTGTAATCCAAATCCATCTTTAATACTGGAAAACAATAGAAAAGACATGTGTGTATAGGCAAGACGGGTTTACAGAGCATGTTTGATCAATTATTATATGGATACTTTTAGGGCTAGATTACAAGTGGAGCGGTATTTTGCGTTTTCGCGATAGTAAAAACTCCGCTAGTCGAGATGCTCTGGTATTACAAGGTAAACTGTTTTTTCTCCAGCTGTAACACGACTTGCGCAAAAATTAGAAAATTGAAAATTGCGACCACGTTTACGCATTACACTATAGAAGTCAATGGAGAAAAAAAGTTGAAAAAACCCCAACTCTCTCGCCCAAACACCATAACAAATTCGCAATAGCTCTAACCCAACATTAAATTATGAATATTTCATTTTCCAATGTTATTTATGGAACTAAATATGTTCTATTTATTCATAAATAAATATTTCTATACATATCTGATGTTTTTTAAACAAATATATATGTATATACACACACACACATATATATATATATATATATATATATATAGAGAGAGAGAGAGAGAGAGAGAGAGAGAGAGAGAGAGAGAGAGAGAGAGAGAGAGAGAGAGAGAAAGTAAATACATACATATTCTGCTATATTGGAATGTAAGTTTATTAAATATAAATATTGCATACATATGCTTTTACATGTTTTCATCTACTTAATGGGAAAATGCTCCAATGCACTTATTTATACTGTATATGTCTATATTTGTATACATATATATTAATGTTTAAATATGTGTATATATGTCTGTAAATACATATACACACATATAATTACATTAATACATATTTATACATATACTGTATATGTATATATATATGTATATATCTCAATGTTAAAGTCCTTTGCAGCCTTTTTTTTTCTCTAAAACCCAAGATCTCATATCTTTGAGCCCTTATAACTTTTGTGTGCAATATTTTTTTAAAATAGTTTTATTAGACAGTGTTATTATGAGTGTGTGTGGTTTGTAATGTATTTTTGATGTGTTTTGTGACATTTTTTATTTACAGAAAAGTTAATCACAGCTCTGAGATAGCGGTAAGGATTCTAGCGTAAATCGCCACTTGTAATATATAACACATTTTAAATGTAGCACAAACTATTTCAAAAACCCTTGCAAAATCGTTTGCTCTCCACTTGTAATCTAGCCCTTAATATTTTAAAAGTATTTTTTTTCAATATTTCCAAATATTGATTGAGAAAGAACTATATTCAAATTTAGTAAGATATACATCAGAAATCAGGAAGTGACCGCAACTAATCTCATCTTCTAAAGCAGTTCTCACACTGTAAACCATGAAACTACTCCATTGCATTAACCCCTTAACGACGAGGACGTGCCAGGGACGTCCTACAAAAAAATACCCTTAATGACCAAGGACGTTCCTGGCACGTCCTCCGATCCTGATCGCTTCCAACCACTTTTATGGTATTGCAGTGATGCCTTGATATTGAGGCATCCTACAATAACATTTTTTTACAAACCAATGCAGAGAGAGCAACTCTGTGAACCTCTCAGCACCGGTAGCGATGGTGCCAATCATTGGTGGGTGGGAGCATTAGCAGGGAGGTGGGTGGGTGGCGCATTGCTACCCGGCATTCAGTTCCTGTATGTGCAATGTGCACGCCAGGTGCCGGGAGCGTGCGTGGGGGGCGCGCACGTGTAGCAACCACTGCCACCAATGAAAATTAATGGGAAGGAGGGAGGGGGGGGGAATAAAGATCGTAGGGTGTGGGAGGGGGAGAGAGAGGGAGGTTTTGAGGGGGGCAGCTACAGTACAGAAAAATTATATATTTAAAAAAAAAAAAAAACTTTTTTTGGGGGGTAGAATGGGTACTACCCTAAGATGGCGGCAAATAGGTAGCAGGGGGAGGGTTAGAGAACTGTTTGGGGGAGATCAGGGAGGTTGGGAGCTAAGGGAGGGGGTCCATCAGAGCTACATAATTATTTTTATTTTTTTTTTAATTGAAAAAAAAAAATCCTTTTATTTTAGTACTGGCAGACTTTCTGCCAGTACTTAAGATGGCGGGGACAATTGTGGGGTAGGGGAGGGAAGAGAGCTGTTTGGAAGGGATTAGGGGGTGGGATGTGTCAGGTGGGAGGCTGATCTCTACACTAAAGCTAAAATTAAACCTGCAAGCTACCTACAAGCTACCTAATTAACCCCTTCACTGCTGGGCATAATACAAGTGTGGTGTGCAGCAGCATTTAGCGGCCTTCTAATTGCCTTTATCAAAAGGCCAATATTTAGCCCTTTAATTACAAAGATATGTTTTTGCGGTTGATTTGCTCCTAAAGCTTAGGTATATATCTTGGCTAAAGCTGGGGAATTTCTGACAATATAACGCCGAAGAAGTTAACAACAAGCACCAAACACACAATTTATATGCTATATATCACGTGGTTAGAACGGTTGAATTGACTGAAACTTAACAAAGATATTGTTTATACCTTAGTAATACTGAAGTTGTTTAAACACTATTACTTTGCTAAAGTGTTTAGAATGATATTAACCCTACATGATAACACTTTATATATACTGTTGTGATAGGGGTTAATTATTTATATTACATCAACTCTCTAATTTGGTATTCACTGATACTATAGCTATTCAGACAGTTTGATGAATTTAATATACTTACAAAGATAAAAATAAATTCACTAAGAAATATTATTAGTGTTACAGCTGACTCATTACCAACACTTTACCTATGTGTTTATCAGAGATGTCAGTTGCATAAATATATAAATACATAAACCCTAAGATAGGGATTAACTAATACTATCATAAGCAGCTATAAACCACTCTATCTATTAATTTCTCAGTGGAATTATCACTCTATAGTGACCTAATACAAGCATTAAACTATACAAGATCTTATTAGTTTAACACACAGAGTTAATCCTGTGTTTTTCTTCTAACTATTTGTTAATTCTAGTTTATTGCAAATTGCCATCAATTCAATATATTTATCAATCTAGCATGAAGATTCATATGATAATACTATCACTTATATAGCTTCTCAATTAATACTACTTTGCCTAAGTGTTTATCATAGGTATAAATTTTACAGAGGTTGATTGCCAATATTATATCAGCTATATTTTATGTTATCTGTCATCCAACGAGTGAATTTATCATCAGACACTGATAATAACATAAACCTATAAAAGGTTTTATGAATGCAGCAATATATTGAGTACAATCTGTTGTTCCAACATACCGACTAATTCCAGAATTCAAACATACAAATTTAGTAAGAAAATTCACAAGGAAGTATCATTAATACTGTGGCTGCTTCACTACTTTACCTATGTGTTTATCGTAGGTGTAAATCTAGTAGTGGATTTTTTTACCAGTTACTGACTATAGCTAAAATCTATTTATAGTTTCATAATAAAATGAGTAATTAGAGTCTAACTTGTTTTTATAACATACCAGATTTTAATATGTTCTAATAAAGATTAATGTTTTAATTTGTGTGATTCTTTTTCCAACTCCAATTTATTTAGGGGTCTTCTTGAGTGCTTATACAGTATCATTTTGTGTTTAGTTCCTTTAACTAACAGACTAGCAATGTAGTGTTTTTGATACATAGCACCATACCACATATTACTGAATAAATTCAAGGCCATTGACCTTATTTGGAACGGTAACATACCCTATGCTTTATTTCTAGTAATTGGTGCCATCACTCTAATCTCAATTCTAGTGTTTCATAAATAACTGCCCTTTCATGACCACGCTTTTAAATGGGATTGTGCTTTCATGATAGGGATTTCAAAAGGAACTGCGCCTTTGTGACTGGGCTTTTAAACAGAATTGCGTCTTTGTGTCCAGTATTTCAAAAATAACCACACCTTAGGGATCAGGCTCTCAGAAGGGATTGAGGTTTCATGATCAGGATTTTAATAATATAGTCACAAAAACTGACACCACAACAATGCAAGTGTGAATTAGAAACAAAAATTCACAAATGGGACTGCTGGATGCGATTTGAAGATGTTGGGGTCTTGATTTCCATTTTCTCTCTTTCCTCTTAGCTGTACAGATATAATGTATTAAATACATATACATATGTAAATTTACATATACATTTGTAATGATTGTCCTGCCCACTGCAGATGGATTATACAATAGAGATGAATAGAGCTATAATTAATCTAGACCCTGTATAAAAATACACCTCTTATATGTTGTCTGTGGCCATTTCGCATAATAGAACTATTACAAATTGTCTTAGAATACTTACAATGATATAAAAAGGACAGTTTAAGACTTTATCAAGTGAATGTAGATATGAATGTGATAAGTGTAACATGGTCTAAAAATACCTGTAGAAAAGTATGGAATGAAATTGCTGAGTTCCATGTAAAAATAGGTCTTCATCAGCTAGCTAAAAAAACATTAAATTCCTGAGAAACAGTCAAAAACCTGAATTTGTGATTGTGTTGAAAGGAAACGTGCCCTTTTACGTCCAAAAACCCACAAAAAACAATTAAGCCAATAGATTTCAATTGAACTCTATGGGAACAATTTAACAAAGCTTGATCGGACAGGGTTCACTTATGTGAGCACAAGAGAGCCTGCAACAAAGCTGCATACACACCTTGTTAAATGGAGACCTATGTGTTTAACCACTGCAAAGGGGTAAAACACATAGGGAAAATCAGCTCCAGAGCAGCAAAGCACTACTGGGACCAAGCTGGAACATCTGGTGAGCCAATGGGGGGTAGTTATCAAGCCGTCTACTTTTCTGCCTTCGTTGGCCCAATACGCCCGCCTAAGCTCGCCTACCTTCGCCGCCGCGGACCTTGAATACGTTCACCTAAGTTATCAAATAAAGCTGTCAAAAAGTCGCGGGGCGATGAGCAGCGGACTGAGAGAGTTATCACTCATCCGATCTCGCTGCTCTTCGGCTTTTTCCCAGCTTTATTGCTAGCCTGTCACTAAGCACCCACACTAAACTACACTGTTCTATCCCTATACCGGCGCCCCCGGAGCCTCCCGCAACTCAATAAAGTTACTAACCCCTAAACCACGGCTCCTAGACCCTGCCGCAACTCTGATAAATGTATTAACCCCTAAACCGCCGCTCCCGGACACCGCTGCCACCTACATTATACGTAGTAACCCCTATCCTGCCCCCACAATACCGTCGCCCTCTATAATAAAATTATTAACTCCTATCCTGCTGATCCCGCACCTCGCAGCAACTAAATAAATAGTTTAACCCCTAAACCGCCGCTCCCTGAACCCGCCGCAACCTATATTAAACCTATTAACCCCTATCCTGCCCCCCTACACCGTCGCCACCTATAATAAATTTATTAACCCCTATCCTGCCCCCCACTACACCGCCGCCACTGTAATAAAATTATTAACCCCTAAACCTAAGTCTAACCCTAACCCTAAGGCCCCCCTAACTTAAATATTAATTAAATAAATCTAAATAATATTACTCTTATTAACTAAATTAATCCTATTTAAAACTAAATACTTATCTGTAAAATAAACCCTAATATAGCTACAATATAAATAATAATTATATTGTAGCTATCTTAGGATTTATATTTATTTTACAGGCATCTTTCAATTTATTTTAACTAGGTACAATAGCTATTAAATAGTTATTAACTATTTAATAGCTACCTAGCTAAAATAAAGAGAAATTTACCTGTAAAATAAAAACTAACCTAAGTTACAATTACACCTAACACTACACTATACTTAAATAAATTATTCCTATTTAAAACTAAATACTTACCTGTAAAATAAACCCCAAGGCCTAGATTTAAAGTTTGGCGTTAGCCGTGAAAACCAGCGTTAGAGGCTCCTAACGCTGGTTTTGGCCGCCCGCTGGTATTTGGAGTCAGTGATTAAAGGGTCTAACGCTCACTTTTCAGCCGCGACTTTTCCATACCGCAGATCCCCTTACGTCAATTGCGTATCCTATCTTTTCAATGGGATCTTCCTAACGCCGGTATTTAGAGTCGTTTCTGAAGTGAGCGTTAGAGCTTTAACGACAAAACTCCAGCCGCAGGAAAATAGCAGTAGTTAAGAGCTTTCTGGGCTAACGCCGGTTCATAAAGCTCTTAACTACTGTACCCTAAAGTACACTAACACCCATAAACTACCTATGTACCCCTAAACCGAGCTCCCCCCACATCGCCGCCACTCGATTAAAATTTTTTAACCCCTAATCTGCCGACCGCCTCCTACGTTATACTTATGTACCCCTAATCTGCTGCCCCTAACCTCGCCGACCCCTGTATTACATTTATTAACCCCTAACCTGCCCCCCACAACGTCGCCGCCAGCTACTTAAAATAATTAACCCCTAATCTTCGGACCGCAAAGCGCCGCCACCTACGTTATCCCTATGTACCCCTAATCTGCTGCCCCTAACACCGCCGACCCCTATATTATATTTATTAACCCCTAATCTGCCCCCCTCAACGTCGCCGACACCTGCCTACACTTATTAACCCCTAATCTGCCGAGCGAACCTGAGCGCTACTATAATAAAGTTATTAACCACTAACCCGCCTCACTAACCCTATAATAAATAGTATTAACCCCTAATCTGCCCTCCCTAACATCGCCGACACCTAACTTCAATTATTAACCCCTAATCTGCCGACCGGAGCTCATCGCTACTATAATAAATGGATTAACCCCTAAAGCTAAGTCTAACCCTAACACTAACACCCCCCTAAATTAAATATAATTTAAATCTAACGAAATTAATTAACTCTTATTAAATAAATTATTCCTATTTAAAGCTAAATACTTACCTGTAAAATACATCCTAATATAGCTACAATATAAATTATAATTATATTATAGCTATTTTAGGATTTATATTTATTTTACAGGCAACTTGGTAATTATTTTAACCAGGTACAATAGCTATTTAATAGTTACCTAGTTAAAATAATAACAAATTTACCTGTAAAATAAATCCTAACCTAAGATATAATTAAACCTAACACTAACCTATCAATAAATTAATTAAATAAACTACCTACAATTACCTACAATTAACCTAACACTACACTATCAATAAATTAATTAAACACAATTCCTACAAATAAATACAATTAAATAAACTAGCTAAAGTACAAAAAATAAAAAAGAACTAAGTTACAAAAAATAAAAAAATATTTACAAACATAAGAAAAATATTACAACAATTTTAAACTAATTACACCTACTCTAAGCCCCCTAATAAAATAACAAAGCCCCCCAAAATAAAAAATTCCCTACCCTATTCTAAATTAAAAAAGGTAAAAGCTCTTTTACCTTACCAGCCCTGAACAGGGCCCTTTGCGGGGCATGCCCCAAGAATTTCAGCTCTTTTGCCTGTAAAAAAAAACATACAATACCCCCCCCCAACATTACAACCCACCACCCACATACCCCTAATCTAACCCAAACCCCCCTTAAATAAACCTAACACTAAGCCCCTGAAGATCTTCCTACCTTGTCTTCACCATCCAGGTTCACCGATCCGTCCTGAAGAGCTCCTCCGATGTCCTGATCCGAGCCCAAGCGGGGGGCTGAAGAGGTCCATGATCCGGTCGAAGTCTTCATCCAAGCGGGGCAGAAGAGGATCTTCCATCCGATTGAAGTCTTCATCCAGGCGGCATCTTCTATGGTCTTCTATCCGGAGCGAAGCGGCAGGATCCTGAAGACCTCCAGCGCGGAACATCCATCCGGCCCGACGACTGAACGACGAATGACTGTTCCTTTAAGGGACGTCATCCAAGATGGCGTCCCTCGAATTCCGATTGGCTGATAGGATTCTATCAGCCAATCGGAATTAAGGTAGGAATTTTCTGATTGGCTGATGGAATCAGCCAATCAGAATCAAGTTCAATCCGATTGGCTGATCCAATCAGCCTATCAGATTGAGCTCGCATTCTATTGGCTGATCGGAACAGCCAATAGAATGCGAGCTCAATCTGATTGGCTGATTGGATCAGCCAATCGGATTGAACTTGATTCTGATTGGCTGATTCCATCAGCCAATCAGAAAATTCCTACCTTAATTCCGATTGGCTGATAGAATCCTATCAGCCAATCGGAATTCGAGGGACGCCATCTTGGATGACGTCCCTTAAAGGAACAGTCATTCGTCGGTCAGTCGTCGGGCCGGATGGATGTTCCGCGCTGGAGGTCTTCAGGATCCTGCCGCTTCGCTCCGGATAGAAGACCATAGAAGATGCCGCCTGGATGAAGACTTCAATCGGATGGAAGATCCTCTTCTGCCCCGCTTGGATGAAGACTTCGACCGGATCATGGACCTCTTCAGCCCCCCGCTTGGGCTCGGATCAGGACATCGGAGGAGCTCTTCAGGACGGATCGGTGAACCTGGATGGTGAAGACAAGGTAGGAAGATCTTCAGGGGCTTAGTGTTAGGTTTATTTAAGGGGGGTTTGGGTTAGATTAGGGGTATGTGGGTGGTGGGTTGTAATGTTGGGGGGGGTATTGTATGTTTTTTTTTACAGGCAAAAGAGCTGAAATTCTTGGGGCATGCCCCGCAAAGGGCCCTGTTCAGGGCTGGTAAGGTAAAAGAGCTTTTACCTTTTTTAATTTAGAATAGGGTAGGGAATTTTTTTTATTTTGGGGGGCTTTGTTATTTTATTAGGGGGCTTAGAGTAGGTGTAATTAGTTTAAAATTGTTGTAATATTTTTCTTATGTTTGTAAATATTTTTTTATTTTTTGTAACTTAGTTCTTTTTTATTTTTTGTACTTTAGCTAGTTTATTTAATTGTATTTATTTGTAGGAATTGTGTTTAATTAATTTATTGATAGTGTAGTGTTAGGTTAATTGTAGGTAATTGTAGGTAGTTTATTTAATTAATTTATTGATAGGGTAGTGTTAGGTTTAATTATATCTTAGGTTAGGATTTATTTTACAGGTAAATTTGTTATTATTTTAACTAGGTAACTATTAAATAGCTATTGTACCTGGTTAAAATAATTACCAAGTTGCCTGTAAAATAAATATAAATCCTAAAATAGCTATAATATAATTATAATTTATATTGTAGCTATATTCGGGTTTATTTTACAGGTAAGTATTTAGCTTTAAATAGGAATAATTTATTTAATAAGAGTTAATTTATTTCGTTAGATTTAAATTATATTTAACTTAGGGGGGTGTTAGTGTTAGGGTTAGACTTAGCTTTAGGGGTTAATCCATTTATTATAGTAGCGGTGAGCTCCGGTCGTCAGATTAGGGGTTAATAATTGAAGTTAGGTGTCGGCGATGTTAGGGAGGGCAGATTAGGGGTTAATACTATTTATGATAGGGTTAGTGAGGCGGATTAGGGGTTAATAACTTTATTATAGTAGCGCTCAGGTCCGCTCGGCAGATTAGGAATTAATAAGTGTAGGCAGGTGTCGGCGACGTTGTGGGGGGCAGATTAGGGGTTAATAAATATAATATAGGGGTCGGCGATGTTAGGGCAGCAGATTAGGGGTACATAGGGATAACGTAGGTTGCGGCGGTTTACGGAGCGGCAGATTAGGGGTTAAAAAAAATATGCAGGGGTCAGCGATAGCGGGAGCGGCAGATTAGGGGTTAATAAGTGTAAGGTTAGGGGTGTTTAGACTCGGGGTACATGTTAGAGTGTTAGGTGCAGACGTAGGAAGTGTTTCCCCATAGGAAACAATGGGGCTGCGTTAGGAACTGAACGCTGCTTTTTTGCAGGTGTTAGGTTTTTTTTCAGCTCAAACAGCCCCATTGTTTCCTATGGGGATATCGTGCACGAGCACGTTTTTGAGGCTGGCCGCGTCCGTAAGCAACTCTGGTATCGAGAGTTGCATTTGCGGTAAAAATGCTCTACGCTCCTTTTTTGGAGCCTAACGCAGCATTTGTTTGAACTCTCGATACCAGAGTTAAATTTATGGTGCGGCCAGAAAAAAGCCCGCGGAGCGTTAACAGCCCATCTACCGCCAAACTCCAAATCTAGGCCTAAGATAGCTACAATGTAATTAATAATTACATTGTAGCTATCTTAGGATTTATATTTATTTTACAGGTAACTTTGTATTTATTTTAGCTAGTTAGAATAGTTATTAAATAGTTATTAACTATTTAATAACTACCTAGCTAAAAGAAATACAAAATTACCTTTAAAATAAATCCTAACCTAAATTACAATTAAACCTAATACTACACTATCATTAAATTAATTAAATAAACTACCTACAAATAACTACAATTAAATACAATTACATAGACTAACTAAAGTACAAAAAATAAAAAAAGCTAAGTTACAAAAAATAAAAAAATAGGTTACAAACATTTAAAAAATATTACAACAATTTTAAGCTACTTACACCTAATCTAAGCCCCCTAATAAAATAACAAACCTCCCCCAAAATAAAAAATGCCCTACCCTATTCTAAATTAAATAAAGTTCAAAGCTCTTTTACCTTACCAGCCCTGAAAAGGGCCATTTGTGGGGCTTGCCCCAAAGAAAACTGCTCTTTTGCCTGTAAAAGAAAAATACAACCCCCCCCAACATTAAAACCCACTACCCACATGCCCCTAATCTAACCCAAACCCCCCTTATAAAAACCTAACACTAATCCCCTGAAGATCATCCTACCTTGAGTCATCTTCACTCAGCCGAGCAGCAATGGAACCGAAGTGGACATCCGGAGCGGAAGAAGTTAATCCTCCAAGCGGCGCTGAAGAAATCTTCCATCCGATGTAGACATCATCCAGGTGGCGCTGAAGAAGTCTTCGATCCGGGCGATGTCATCTTCCAAGATGCGCTGAAGAGGTCTTCTATCCGGGCGATGTCATCTTCCAAGCCGGGTCTTGAATCTTCCTCCCGCCGACGCGGAACATCCTTCTTCACCGACGGACTGCCGACGAATGAAGGCTCCTTTAAGGGACGTCATCCAAGATGGCGTCCCCTCAATTCTATTCTATCAGCCAATCGGAATTAAGGTAGGAAAAATCTGATTGGATGATGGAATCAGCCAATCAGATTCAAGTTCAATCCGATTGGCTGATCCAATCAGCCAATCAGATTGAGCTCACATTCTATTGGCTGTTCCGATCAGCCAATAGAATGCGAGCTCAATCTGATTGGCTGATTGGATCAGCCAATCGGATTGAACTTGAATCTGATTAGCTGATTCCATCAACCAATCAGATTTTTCCTACCTTAATTCCGATTGGCTGATAGAATCCTATCAGCCAATCGGAATTGAGGGGACCCCATCTTGGATGACATCCCTTAAAGGAGCCTTCATTCGTCAGTAGTCCGTCGGTGAAGAAGGATGTTCCGCGTCGGCGGGAGGAAGATTCAAGACCCGGCTTGGAAGATGACATCGCCCGGATAGAAGACCTCTTCAGCGCCGCCTTGATGATGACTTCATCGGATGGAAGATTTCTTCAGCGCCGCTTGGAGGATTAACTTCTTCCGCTCCGGATGTCCACTTCGGTTCCATCGCTGCTCGGCTGAGTGAAGACGACTCAAGGTAGGATGATCTTCAGGGGATTAGTGTTAGGTTTTTGTAAGGGGGGTTTGGGTTAGATTAGGGGTATGTGGGTGGTGGGTTTTAATGTTGGGGGGGGCTTGTATTTTTCTTTTACAGGCAAAAGAGCAGTTTTCTTTGGGGCAAGCCCCACAAATGGCCCTTTTAAGGGCTGGTAAGGTAAAAGAGCTTTGAACTTTATTTAATTTAGAATAGGGTAGGGCATTTTTTTATTTTGGGGGGGTTTGCTATTTTATTAGGGGGCTTAGATTAGGTGTAAGTAGCTTAAAATTGTTGTAATATTTTTTAAATGTTTGTAACTTATTTTTTTATTTTTCGTAACTTAGCTTTTTTTATTTTTTGTACTTTAGTTAGTCTATGTAATTATATTTAATTGTAGTTATTTGTAGGTAGTTTATTTAATTAATTTAATGATAGTGTAGTATTAGGTTTAATTGTAACTTAGGTTAGGATTTATTTTACAGGTAATTTTGTATTTCTTTTAGCTAGGTAGTTATTAAATAGTTAATAACTATTTAATAACTATTCTAACTAGCTAAAATAAATACAAAGTTACCTGTAAAATAAATATAAATCCTAAGAGAGCTACAATGTAATTATTAATTATATTGTAGCTATCTTAGGGTTTATTTTAAAGGTATTTAGTTTTAAATAGGAATAATTTATTAAAGTATAGTGTAGTGTTAGGTGTAATTGTAACTTAGGTTAGTTTTTATTTTACAGGTACATTTCTCTTTATTTTAGCTAGGTAGCTATTAAATAGTTAATAACTATTTAATAGCTATTGAACATGGTTAAAATAAATTGAAAGTTGCCTGTAAAATAAAAATAAATCCTAAGATAGCTACAATATAATTATTATTTATATTGTAGCTATATTAGGGTTTATTTTACAGGTAAGTATTTAGTTTTAAATAGGATTAACTTAGTTAATAAAATAAATATTATTTAGATTTATTTAATTAATATTTAAGTTAGGGGGGTGTTAGGGTTAGTGTTAGACTTAGGTTTAGGGGTTAATAATTTTATTACAGTGGCGGCGGTGTAGTGGGGGGCAGGATAGGGGTTAATAAATTTAATATAGGTGGCGACGGTGTAGGGGGGGCAGGATAGGGGTTAATAAATTTAATATAGGTTGCGGCGGGTTCAGGGAGTGGTGGTTTAGGGGTTAATACATTTATTATAGTTGCGGTGGGCTCCGGGAGCGGCAGTTTAGGGGTTAATATGTATAGAGTAGCTTGCGGTGGGCTCCGGGAGCGGCGGTTTAGGGGTTAATATGTATAGAGTAGCTTGCGGTGGGCTCCGGGAGCGGCGGTTTAGGGGGTAATAACTTTATTTAGTTGCGGCAGTGTAGGGGGGACAGATTAGTGGTGTTTAGACTCGGGGTACATGTTTGGGTGTTAGGTGCAGACATCTCCCATAGGAATCAATGGGATGTCTGGCAGCAGCGAACTTGTACTTTCGCTATGGTCAGACTCCCATTGATTCCTATGGGATCCGCCGCCTCCAGGGGTGGCGGTTTGAAAACCAGGTACGCTGGGCCGTAAATATAAAAATAGTGAGATTGTGCCGCACTTGTGTGCGGAACATCTGGAGTGATGTAAGAATCGATCTGTGTCAGACTGAGTCCGGCAGATCGAAGTTTACGTCACAAAATTCTACTTTTGCCGATCTCAAGCCTTTGATAACAAAGGCGAATCAGCCTCGCCACAAATACGCTGCAGAATTCCAGCATATTTGAGGTTGACGGCTTGATAACTACCCCCCAATGACTCAAGGGATTTTTGCATAGCCACTAGTCACCAACTAGCTCCAAGTAGTGCTCTGCTGCTCTTGAGGCTACCTAGATATGATGTTCCACAAAAGATACTAGGTGAACAAAGTAAATGTATTGATAGAAGTAAATTTAAAATTAACTTAAAATTTCATGTACTGTCTGAACCATGAAGTTTTATTTTTTCTTTGATGTCATTATCTGGTAAACATGGTCTGAACCAATCCAGTTACGGTTATTGTAAAGATAATATACCATGTTGGCTCTTACAGTAAGGCATAACTTGAAAAATCTCAGGTGCCAAGTAACTACGGCTCCTATAATTCTACCTAAACTTCCTAACTTTTTAAACACACACCCCTGTATAACATAATCCATTGCTCCTACAAAAAATGTATGCTTCTGTATTCTGTGTAGCACCTTCCTGGGTAGCTCCTAAATGGTTTAGGAGGCATCTATATATAAAAAAAAGCATTGTTCATTTGAAATATAATATATTTCTTAATGCTATAATCCATCAATCATTAAAGGGACATGAAACCCAAAATGTTTCTTTCATGATTAGAGCATACAATTTTAAACAACTTTACAGTTTACTTCTATTGTCAAATTTGCTTCATTCTTTTGGTATCATTTGTTGAAGGAGCAGCAATGCACTTCTAGTTGCTAGCTGAACACATGGGTGAGCCAATGACAATCAGTATATATATATAGCCACCAATAAGCAGCTAGGACCCAGGTGCTTTGTTGCTCCTGAACTTACCTAGATAAACACTTCAACAAAGGATAACAAGAGAAGGAAGACAATTAAATAATAGAAGTAAATTGGAAAGTTGTTTAACATTGTATGTTATGTCTGAATCATGAATGTCTCATATAGGGGCAGAAACACAAGTTATGAAGCAGCGCTCTAAATACCGCTGCTCTATAACCTGTCCGCCTGCTCTGAGGCGGTGGACAGACATCGCAGAAAATCAACCCGATCCAACACGATCGTGTTGACACTCCCTGCTAGCGGCTGATTGGCCGTGAATCTGCAGGGGGCGGTGTTGCACCAGTAGTTCACAAGAACTGCTGGTGCAATGATAAATGCTGACAGCGTATGCTGTCGGCATTTATCGATGTTTGGCGGACATGATCCGCAATATCGGATCATGTCAACTCGCACATTAGTTTGTGTTAGAGTGCATCTTTATATAGTTAGGGTCACAAGAGATCACTCCTAGGGCAAAACTCTTTCTGTTCTCATATATTTCTCAAGTGTTATTCAAATGCTGGTCTACATTTGCAATAATCAAATTAATTCATCTATTCAGATTCATTCATAGCAGTATAACCCTTGAATCTTATGGTGATACAGGTTAAAAAAACATATTATCAGTCAAAAGACTATTTAAGCACAAATATTTGCAACAATTTTCTGTGTGCCTTGTGGGAGGTATTTAAGCCAGAATAATCTTTGTCAAACAATATATTTTTTAAAAAAAATATTATACATCTTTCCTACCCTCTGCTTCATTTTATCAGAAATTTCCTTACCAAAGAAAGCTGTCAGTTACTTGCTGTTCTAAATTACAGGAAGCTTTAACGGAATGTTTGTCATTAATAATGTTCATTTAAAAACAAAAAAAGGACCTGGTTCTTAATTCTCAGTTCTAATTTTATTACAACTATCTTTTAGTTTCCAAATGAGAGAATTACCTGTGTAATGATGTAGTTGTTATTCCACCATCTTACATAATAACGGATTGGAATGACAAGCGTGTAGATGGCGTGTAGAAATGCGTAAGCCAGAGCTACCAGACCAAGCTGCTTTCGGCAGAGCATCCATTTGTCAAGCCAGTCTGGAAAACGGCTGTATTTGGTACCTCTGTATAGCTGAAGAATAGCAGCAATTATTCCTGGAAGGTAAACTAAGGCAAGAAGAATCAGTGACACAATTGGGAATACTCTGTTTGGAATGGAAATTGCCAGGTAGAACAAGGTGTCTTCTTTCCTTGTAACGTATGGATATATCACTTCGGTTAGTACGCAGTAAAGGAAAACAAATATAGTAAACCCAGCACAGATATAGAATGGTAGTCTCCACATTGGGAATAACTGCAATGGATAATTCTCCACATCATTGGCTGCTAAAAGAGATCCTTGGTCTAGTGGTGTAAGACTAAGAGCACGAACAATATCCATCACCATTTGCTTTGATTTAGCATCATCACCACAGACAAACACCTGTTATATAAAAAGAAACACTATATATTAATGAATGTTATAAAATTAAAGGGACAGTCTACACCAAAATTGTTATTGTTTAAAAAGATAGATATTGCCTTTACTACCCATTTCCCAGCTTTGCACAATCAACATTTTTATATTATTATGCTTTATAACATGTAAACCTCTAAATTTCTGCCTGTTTCTAAGCCTCTACAGACAGTCTCTTATCACATGCTTTTTTAATTTGCTTTTCACAACAGGAGACTGCTAGTTCACGTGGGTCATATAGATAACATTGTGCTCTCTCCCATGGAGTTGTGGCTAAAATGTAAGTCAATAGATAATAAATGAATAGCCATGTGATAAGGGGGCTGTCTGTAGAGGCATACAAGGCAATCACAGGGTAAAAAGTGATTTAATATAACCATGTTGGTTATGCAAAACTGGGGAATGGATAATAAAGGGATTATCTATATGATTCACAGAGCAAACAATTTAAAACAGCTTTTTAATTTACTTATTTTATCAAATGTGCTTCATTCTCTCAGTATCCTTTGCTAAAGGAGCAACATTTCACATCAGATCAGTTGACAGGAGGCATATATTTACAACTACCAATTGGCAGATGGTTCCCACTTCCCAGTAGTGCTTTGCTGCTCCTAAGGATACCTAGGTATTCTATTAAAAAAGAATAGCGATAGAACAAAATAAAGTAGATAATATAAGTAAATTAGAAAGTTGTTTAAAACTTAATTTCCCAGAAACTCAATCACTATTACGTTTCATTATTTTTGTTTTTAGAATAAGTGAAATATGTTGAAGACGTAATTATTTATATTGATACTGATTTCATATTTTCTAAAGAGTGTACGCTTAGGTCTAGTTTACAAGTTTAGCTCAGAAATATTAGCACAATTGAGCACTAACACCGCTCAAGTTAAAACAATAGCGCTCCTATTCTTAAGCTCATATAAGTTGAAAATAAAACTTTATCAATCAAACAAAAGCATGCTAACATCTGAAGGTTGGAAAGCTTGTCTGAGCTGAGTCCCACTCACCATAGACTTCTATTGGGCATGCTACAAAACGTGTGCTAAAAAATTCTATTGGGCATGCTACAAAGGTGCGCTCACCCAAGTGCACTAAATCTGAAGGTACGTTAAAAACGACTTGAAATAGCATTGTTTTTTACTCAGAAGAAAATGTTATTTTTATTTTTTATCTATCTACCTATCTATATATTTATTTAATATATATATATAAGGTGCTCAAATAACAAAGTATTGCAGTATGCAGTGATACCTTTTTTATTGGACTAACATAATATTTCAAAGACAAGCTTTCAAGAGTTTTCCTCCCTTCCTCAGGTCTGAGGTATTGCTTCAGACCTGAGGAAGGGAGGAAAACTCTCGAAAGCTTGTCTTTGAAATATTATGTTAGTCCAATAAAAAAAGGTATCACTGCATACTGCAATACTTTGTTATTTGAGCATCTTATCTACTGGACTAACACGGCTAATCCAATCTACACTATATATATATATGTGTGTATGTGTAATGTATGTATTTATAGTGTGTATGTGTGAACATCTGCTTCCACAAACATATATACATATATATATATATATATATATATATATATATATATACTTTTGAGCCCTTCCAAATCCAACAATGTTTCATATACTATGTCCATTTAAAACACTTTTATACATGAATTTCATTAATAAACATATTTTAATATGTGTGTATATATATATATATATATATATATATATATATTAGTGTAATGTTTTATTTTAATATATTTTACATGTATTTTGTTATATTTTTACTCTATCCCAAACACTTTACTTCATTATTTTTTTACTGTGGTTATTTGTTGCTCTTAAAGGGACAGTCAACACTTCTGTGAACATTATTTCATATTGAAAATTAAAACCCGACGATCCGCCTGCACTATACCCCTCCTGCCTTGCCGCCTTGCTTCTGTACTAATCAGCATCGCTAACTTCTCTAATACTGGGTAAATATGGCAGAAGCAAGGTGGCAAGGCAGGAGGGGTATAGTGCAAGCGGATCGTCGGGTTTTAATTTTCAATATGAAATAATGTTCACAGAAGTGTTGACTGTCCCTTTAAGCACAACACATAGCTCACAACTTGTTATATGAGCAATGAAAGAAATAGAGATCCACTTGCAATCTAGGCCTTAGACGGGCATTAGAAAAGAGTTTAATGCTCACCAGCTTTAGATTGGCATAAAAAAGGGCTTATGTTGACTAGTTTATGATGTACCAACCAAAGTTGTAATTTGTAATGGTTTAAATACCTGTATTATTTCACCAACAAATGAGAAAAAGTAAGCATAACTAAACCAGTTAGTTGAAAATCGTCTAAAGAGAATATTCATTGTTATTAAGCCCAGTGTGGAGTTAGTGTATGATTCCAGTATTAATCTGAAACATGTCAGATTGCTGTATCTCGTAAAGGGTCATTTTATCTTTTTATTTGATTTCTTGGTGTCTAAAGTTGTATTGGATTTCTAGGATTTGGAATAAAAAGCTTATTTTAACATGCCTTAGTGTGCTAGTTTACAATTCAAATATCAGATAATGTGTTAGAGTCTAAAATAGATTAAACAAAACGTTTCCAAGCAGGACACAGCAGTTGTACAACCATGCTAATCACCATCTGTATCCAGCTCAGAAGTTGCAAGTCTTGCAGGGGTTAAACATATAGGGCCAGATTACAAGTGGAGCAACAGACTGCATCAGGACCTTGCACAGCGAAGGGGGTAAGTAGCGCAGCGATGGGCAGCATTTTAAAATATATATGTATATGAAGTTATACATATCTAATTATGTGTTAATATGTGTATATACACATATTAACACATAAATATATATATTTATTATCATATTTACATTGCGGTCTATGGGAACACACAGTTCCCATAGACCGCAATGTAAAGGCACTTTTCAGTGCCATATTTTTTTCCTGACACCCCATTCTCATCACCCCAAAACTGCCTAGTGCAGTTGTATTTAATTAAAAAAACTAAAAATTTTTAATTAAAAACTACAATGCCCTCTATTTGAGGGCATTGGGGCCCTTTTAGAAAATTAACCAGAGATCTAATCTCTGGTTAATTTTTGGAGTGTGGTAGCAATAACCAGCCACTTGTAATGGCTGGTTAATTGTTGCTCTCCCGCAAATAGGCAAATTTGCTGTTTGCGGGAGTGCAATAATTTAGCGCTCCTCTTTTGATAGGTGATGTAGTTCCACATGTGAACAAAATAAACAACTATCTTACCTGTCTGCTTGCATCTAAGGTCCCAGATTGCAGAGCCCATGCAGAAACTGTGTTAAAAGCCTTTACTACGTTAGCTCCAGGTACTATGCTGGCAAGAAATTCTGCATTTGATTCTGTATACTGATTTATTTTGAGGTTGTTGCTGACATCCACCAAGACTTTGCCCTCTAAGATTTCAGTTAAGTTCTTGAGAAATGAATAATGTTCTCTGTGTACTGCTAAAATTATAATGGATGACTTTTGTGCAGCCTCTGTGTGGCTCAAGACCTCAGCACCTTTGGGGGTCAGATTGGAAGATTTAGGGTTTCTACTCCCAAAAACAACACTATAGCCACATTGAAGCATCTTAAGTCCAAGAGATCGTCCAAAATCTCCAGTTCCAAAAATGCAGATAGAATCATTTTTTGCAGGTTCTATTAAAGAAAGAGGGATGCAATTTGGAGAATCTCTCATTGTCTGAAATGAAAAAAGAACACTTTATGGATTAGAGTTTACTGATATTCATATATATATATATATATGTGATATAAAATATGCTTTGTAATTTGTGTCTCACTAGTTGCTCTGTCATATCATGCAGCCAATTCACTTAAGAATATTTATATTAAAGTGATGGTCAAATACCTCCAAGTTCATTACACCTTAGCCTTCAAGGGTTAAATTTATGTTAGTTTAAGTAGTGAAAACACAACTTTTGCATAAAAAACCCGTTTCATTATGTTCAGTGTTTTAGGCAGAATTACTCCTCCTCATGGTAAATTATTTTTTTCTATGTATGACCAGCAGGCTCTACAGCCAATAGAAACTGCACCACCCGCACTATGCAAGTCTATAGCTGAAATCTGACACTAGCAGAAGCTCTGGAGCACAGAAAGAGTAGGCTTTTGAGCAAAAAGGCTGTAATTTGAGTCTGGTATTATGCAAAGTCTGAATGTCCAAGAACCAAACCCCCCTGAATTAGAAATATATGATGGTATTTGGGAATAGATGCATGGGAGTGGTCATTTTTTCTAAGTATGACAAGCAGGTGATACAGCCATTTGAAACCACACCATGCACGCTATGTAAATCTATAGCAGTGCATTTTCTATTGGCTATACCGCCTGCTTGTCATTCAAAGAAAAAAATGGCTTTGCAGTGGAGTGAAACTTTCTAAAAACACACAACATAATGTAATTTTTTTTTTTTTATGCATACAAAAGATGGATTTTCATTACTTAAAGTAATGGTAAATCCTAGTGTTTTTGAAATGCAAGGATTTACCAGTGCTACATATAAAGGGGACTTTCAGTAATGAAGTATAAAATGCTTCATGCTGAAAGTTCCTTTATTTGCCGTGAGTTTATGCCTAGCTAATGTCTCCAGCCGCCCACAGCAAAACTCTATTTTTTCGATGAGATGATAGTTCCACCTCTTAGCAAATATCAGTGCTGGCCAATTGGCATTATGCCGGATGGCTAGCATGCTATATTTTAAGTGGTAAAAACATCACCTCATTGAGGCGCTCATCTCGTCATAAATTTGCTGCAAATAAATGAACTTTTAGCATGACTTTTTTTATACTTCATAACTAAAAGTCCCCGTTATTTGTACCACTGATTTACCATGAATTTAAGGGGTATAAAACCAAATAATTTTATTTCATGATTCAGTTTTAAGCAATTTTCCAAAATGCTTTCATTATCAAAAATTGCTTCATTCTCTTGGTATCATTTGTTGAAGATGCAGAAATGCAATACTGGGGGCCAGCTGAACACATCAAGTGAGCCAATCACAAGACTACAGCCACCAATCAGCTGCTAGCTCCCAGTAGTGCATTGCTTCTCCTGAGCCTAATGAGGTATGCTTTTCAGCAAAGGATACCAAGAGAATTAAGCAAATTAGACAATAATTTCTGAACCATGAATGAATTTTGGGTTGTTTTATATCCCTTTAAACAACATACATTTAACCCTTGAAGTCTAATATTTATAAATATGTAATGCACTTGGAAGGACTTTACTATAACTTTAATTAGCTTTAGTGAATCTGCTGCCTACAATAAGTTAGGAACAGAGGATACCTGAAAAGATAAAGAAACGTTGCAATGATTTTTGCCTAATTTCAGTAAAAATATATATATATTTTTTTAAATTTTTAAGAGTTTTTAGCTAGTAAGATAAAAGAAGCATCAATGAAATGTAAAAGGACATTAAAACCTCTTGCTTTTGTGTAACAATTCTGCATGTTCTATTTTACCCAGAGAAGCCAAAATGCAAATTCTAAAACCTGCAAATGCTGCAAATTAAATAGTTGGTTTAAGCAATTTGCAGCATTTTGAACCAAAAATTGCTTTTTGGCCATTTGAGTAATTGTGGAACAAAGCACAATCTATAAATAGAGCAATAGGTGTTTAATGTCCTATTAAATGCAAATTCATCTTAGAGAGATCATCACATTCATTGGGAATATGATTATGATAAATGGCTTACTTTTAAAGGGAGCAGTGTAAACCAAAAGGGCGGAGTGTACTGAGACCATATGAGTACAGATAAGATATTCTTGGTCAGGCCTATAGAGGATTGCAGTCAGAGTTCAAGCTCTGTTGCAAAAATATAAACTGGAGAAATAACAATCACTTTGGATAATAACAACAGGGAGGATTTTAGTAGTGAGAACACTGATGAGACTGGGCACACATTAGGTAATAGCAGCAAGCACAATCTTTATAACAAAATATCTGGTAAAACTATACACACTTTAGGAAACATTTACAAGTACAAATTGCATATCTGAAACTCTGGTAAGATATTTTATAATTTAGATAGAAGTAAATGTAAGCTCAGCATACTACTGCAAGGAAGATACATTAAGAGGAGTACAGCTCAGTTGCGGCTTAAGGACACCAGGACCGCAGGAAGTGCAGTATGCCAGGATATTCAGGTATGCCTTTCTGAACACCAGGAATCATAGATGCTGTCGCTTTACACCAGCTATTTCTAGGCTAGATTACGGGTGGTCTGCTGAATGTTAAGCAGGAACAATAAGGGTTTAATCACAGCTCTTTGTGTGCATTGGAAGTAGCACATGAATTATGAGTTGAAAGTAAACAAGTTCACTTTAGGGCAATCAAATTTAACGCACGTTGGGTTAGCTTGACTTCAAAGCTCTGGTTAACTATTACGCGAGACAAAGAAGTTGCACAAAACACATAAAAAATAGATTGTACATTACGGTTACACTCATAGTAATACTGATAAAAATGATTTAAAACTATAGCATAAAAAAGTTATAAGGCTCAAAGATATATAGGGGTAGATTTATCAACTGTCGGGCGGACATAATTTACTGTAGCGGATCATGTCCGCCCGACATCGCTAAATGCTCACAGCATACGCTGTCGGCATCTAACATTGCACAAGCATTTCTTGCCAATCCCTTCACTGACTTTCTCTTGCCTCCAGGACTAAACACAAAATCATCACTCTGACATACAAAGTCCTCAACTTCACTGCTCCCCTCTACATTTCAGACCTTGTCTCCTGATACTCTCCCTCCCATCCCCTTCAATCTGCTCATGATCTCCTCCTCTCTTGTTACCTCCTCACAATCCCGTTTACAGGACTTCTCCAGACTGGCTCCCATCTTGTGGAACTCCATGCCTCGCTCCACAAGACTCTCCCCTAGTTTTAACAGCTTCAAGCGCTCCCTAAAGACTCTACTATTCAGGGATGCATACAACCTACGCTAACCTTTCCTAACTCCATTGCTTTCCCTTTGAACCCCTTAGAATGAAAGCCTATCAGCTGCGGAATCTATTGGTGCTCTACAAATACCTGATAACAATAATATTATATATATATATATATATATATATATATATATATATATAACAGCCAGAAGAAAGTGCACTCTCAGGTCTTTCACAGCAAAAGTTACTTTATTGATGTATTGATGTAACGTTTTCGGAGGACTTGCCTCCTTCATCAGCATTGATGCTGATGAAGGAGGCAAGTCCTCCGAAAACGTTACATCAATAAAGTAACTTTTGCTGTGAAAGACCTGAGAGTGCACTTTCTTTTGGCTGTTATTTGTTGTTTAAAGTTGCACCCAGGCAGTTTTCCACTTGTGGGCAAGATCTGGAATTTTTGGATATCTATATATATATATATATATATATATATATATATATATTTAGAGCGAGAGAGAGAGACCAAGACAGAGATAAAGAGATAGATAAATAGAAATATCTATGCAAGAGTCAATAGAACATATTCTGCTATGTTAAGAACATTGGAATGTGAAATATTCATATTTTATGTTGGGTTACCACACTTGAGTAAATGCGATCTCCATACAGAGTGACATGACTGGATACCCACAGATAGAGTAAGAATGATATGGTATATACAGAGTAGAATTCCATGTAGCAAATGAGGAAACTTCCATGAGTAATGGGGGTTACAAGGTATGTTCATATCTAGGTAGGCTAGATTGGTTACTGCACATAAATGTTCCATGTCATTAGCTCACCCAATATGTTCAGCTAGCTCCCAGTCATGCATTGCTGATCCTGAACCTACCTAGGTTTATTCTTCAACAAAGTATACAAACAGAACAAAGCACATTTAATAATATAATTTAATAATAAGTAAAATGGAAAGTTGTTTAAAATTGCACACTCTGTCTGAATCATGACAATGTAATTGTATAGGAGACAACTAGAAGGGTATGTGAGAGGATTAATGAACATCGGGCAAATGTAAGATGCAAAAATAGGGAGGCTCCCATTTCTTCACACTTTCCAAAAGCTGGTCATTCTATTAGCCAACTATGCTGGCAGGTTATAAACAGTGTAAATAAACCAAGGAGGGGAGGAGATAGGGAAATTCTGTTAAAACAGAAGGAGGCATTTTGGATTTGTAAATTGGATACTATGATTCCTAAAGGTTTGAATAAAGAGAAGAATATGACAGGGTTTTTTTCTGCTTTTTGAAATAATGTTGATATATTCTAATATAATATAATGTATAGAAACTTTTATTTTAATTGAAAATATTATTTTAAATAAAAATGTATGTTATTGTGTAACCACTAGGTGGCACTATTTAATGTTACGAGCAGTATTACATGTAATATATGGTTTGGCAATAGTTTTGTAATTGTTGGTAATTGGATGTGTATTTAAAAAACAGAGTCAGGTGTATCTACATAGCATGATTAAGGGTAATAAAACCTGACATTTCGCCTGTGATACCCTTTACCTATATGTTCCAATAAAGTTGTTAAAACATCCTTGGTGCCATGGAAATTCTGTCTTTGGACTTTAGTAAATTAACTTCATGGAATAACATAGTATGGTAACTGGAATGTTTGATAAGGCGGATGAAGCAGGAGAGACTGGTGAAATACCTGAGTGAATTTGCTCTTTATTCTCTTTCATTCTGTATTGTTTATTACATGTCCACTTCCCTCCCTCTCTCAGAAACCGATTAAAGGACAATATTGTTAAAATATGTTAATATTAATGTAAAAATATTTACTGCACTTTACTGTCAGAATATGTTGTACAATTTTTTATGCATTCTTCTGTAATTTACATACTAATTATTTCATAGAAATCTCTGCAAACCATAACGTATAAGTGACTTGTAAGTGGTTATTTATTGTTATGATGATTGCTTATTCACTATTTTGTTTACAGATCAGAAGAAGATATGATTTCTGGTTCAGAATTTACTGGTTATTATATATAGAATGTCTTGAGTTACTAGGGATGTAATGCAAGATGTTTTCAGTTCACTGCAGTAAAACAAATGCTAACTGATTGAAAACTGCATTTTAGAACTAAACTATATTAACAACAACTATATTCATAGTATAAGCACACATTCATTCTACATGCGGTAACTGTACACACAGCTACCATGTTATAAACAATACAGCAATTAAAGCAGACTCAATTGTATATACTTAGCAAACATTTGTATTTGAATTCAGAATAGAAAAACAATTACATTTTTTCAGTGTTTCATGACAGAAGCAAGTCTAGAAAATACAATGTCTAGAAAATAATACAAGGTTTACATGTTACCACTTCATGCAAAAGTGAAAACATCTTAACTGAACCTTACCTTGCTTCCCTGTTTAAAAGAAGATTTGATAGATTGTAAAAAATGTCAGCTCTTGACTTAGTCTTATTTAGCCAAAATATTTTCACAAGTCATCAGTAAGAAACTTGGAATGTTCTGTTTAATACTTTGGTTGTTTCGCAAGATAAAAACACTCCCTTTTTCTGAGAGGTTGCAGAATAACTGCATCTCTTTCAGGGGAAATTCCTAGATTTCTTAGCTAATAATATTTTTTCCTTCAGAGAAAAAAAAAAATATATATTATATTTACTTCTGTATGATATATATATATATATATATATATATATATATATATATATATATATATATATATAAAATATCCCATTACTGAATAAGTAGTCCAGAAGGATATATATATATATATATATATATACCTGTGTGTGTGTATGTGTATATATATGTATATATATATATATATATATATATATATATATATATATATATATATATATATATATATATATATATATATATATATATATAAAATAAACATATAGATAGCTTCCTTGCATACAAGTCCCTTCTTCTGATGCACTTTCTGTAAATTCAGTCTGTATCCGATAACTTCACTATGTTATCCTCATCCTACATCATATAGATCCCCTTTTAAAAAGTAGAGTAAGCCCCTTCACACACCTTCCCACCACATCTATTTTGAGCATCCATCAGCTGCTCAATGTCTCTCATCCTCTGTTTCTTTGTATTCCCCACCCCAATTCCTCTTGCTCCATATTCCATACTCAATCACCTAAGCAAACACACTCTCAGTATTTTCAAACAAAAGATCTGTTTCTCTCCCTCACACTACACCATCATTTAAAGAGACCCCAACTATCCTATCAACTAGCTTCATAAAGCAGAATATATTAACCCACTTGTATTACCACACTGAGAAACCACATCTCCAAAAAACCTTTAGCACGTGACCCTCCCCTATTAGCTAAATAAGTCCCTTTCTTTTGGAATGAGTCTGAGTGGGCCTTCTCTCAGTCAGTTCCAATGAAAAGAACAAAGAAAGAGCGTTCAGTAGATTCAAAATATAAAACGTAGCATTTATTGAAAATGTCTGGATAAAAGCAGGAGGTCAGATAGCAAACAATATGAGAGCATGAACACCTCAGGGCTGGCAGGCTTACGCATTTTGGCTTCACACCGTAGTCATAGCATAGGGATGCCAGTCACAGGTGTACAATTTATACACAAATTGCAGTGACTTCACTTGTTAAAACAAGCTGTGTTTTTAAAAATAAAATCACGCCCATAGAGTGTAATTCTTACATGCCAGAAACAGATTGTGTAGTGAACTAGACTAAAATGAAGTTTAAGCTAATATGACGTATAATATAAAGAAATGCGCCATAAGAAGGGTAATGGAGGAAAATACAGTATATATATATATATATATATATGTTACATAGTTCTGGTGGTACATGTACAAATATATAGAAGCTACAAACACGCATATTCCATGATCAATTATAGCACACAGTCTAGACTAAACATAAAGTATCACTACGGGCTCCATGTACTAAGCAGTCAGCGAGCTACCCGCAACAAATCTCGCGTCAAAACTCGCAAACTGAATGTACAAAGTCGTCAACTATGTTCAAACTCGCATCTTTAAAATTGCGAGCGTACTTATCCGCCAAACCTCGCTACCTCTCCATTTTTCACTGTAATTAGACACATTTGACCACCAACTCGCCAAAAACGAATGTACTAAAAAATCTATTTGTCCGCTCGCTACAATTTCCGCTCCCACCTCGTTATTTTTGCCTCGCCACCTTTTAGGTGGCGGGCAAGGTACAAAACAATAGGAAAGTCAATCTAGAAGCCAGTCTAGACATATATAAAAGGCAGTAATATCAGCATTGTACAGCATAACTGGCGTCTAATTTGTCTCTCATTTCCATGTACATAAATTGCGCCAAATTTGTCGACTGTAATTAAAGAGTAATCTATATTTTAAATTTGTATTGTATAGTTGTCAATCTTTATAATTATTTTTATATTAATATTTATATATTATCAGATCCAGATGAAGCCATATCCAAATTGTAAATAAATATTACAAAAATAACGCTCTGTTATCACTCTTCAAAAATTTTTGAACAATAATAAAGTTGTTTAGATAAGTTGAACTTTTATAGGAGCAAAATTCTATTCCCGCGACTACTATGATGTTCGTGACACCTTGCATGTCACGTGTTAATAATTGGCCAGACAATTCAACTGAAAGTTAAGTACATCAGCTTAGTCGCGGCGAGCGAGGCGTCAAATTTATCAATAATCCGCCACTGCTCGCGGCGGGCTAGACTTGTCTATTTATTGGGGGATCATTAGTACATAGTGACAGCGGACACCATTTCGCCCACGGCGAGTAACGGCGAGTTTATCCGCGTCTAAAACGACGGATGAATTGACGGCTTAGTACATGGAGCCCAAAGTAGGTAGATTGTATATATAGACTAATGATACATATAGTGCAAAGAGGTTTGCCATAAAAATGCACAAAACTTAACTTAAAGTGGTACAGTACATGGTTTAATTAAATACCAGCTAAAGGTTTATAATCTAAATAGCTTAAAGGTAATAAATGGGCACCTTTGTAATATTGTCGTGATCCATTTAGTGCCTGGTAATCTAAAATATTAGTATATCCAATAAACAAGACATCTCAGTAGATTATAGCCAGCACAAACCTATTTCAAGCTAGTAACTCCAAATACTCTGTCATAAATGAACAAGACATTCCCAGAGTTGCAGTCAAAAAAATATTTTATAATTTGCTAAAGCAAAGCATTTGACAAATGTGTTAATAAACAATAAAGAGCATGCACTGAATGGAAAGATGGGGTAGCCCAATGCTAAAAAATGTATCAATTCATTGCATAGAGTAATTTCACCACATATACAATATATACTGCAAAGGTGTAGAATTCACACGGTTAAACAACAACCAACTACTGATTCACATGCGGATTATATAGGCATCAAAACAAATGTCCAAATATCGTTATTTAGTGTATAATATAGTACACAGTCCTGGTATACAGTGTTAATTTAAGCCATCCAAACTTGTGAGTGTAGTTGTATAAAAGTTACCATAAGTTGGTCGTTAAGGATTTCCACTTTCCTATAAAGTACTGCAGACCAGAGAGTCACAAATAATTAAATTGAGCTCACTGGATCAATTTACCAATCCTCCCAGAGCATTTTCCTGCAGTGCTTCACCAAACCTGATTTATCAAAGATTTAGCGTGTTTCTCCACAGATCCATAAACTGCAGTGGGCTGTCCGTGCCGTCTACCTGATTAGTTGGGTACTGCTGGTGGATCTTTCTTCCGTGGTTCAAAGGAGGGGTTCCTTAACATTTGTTGCTATCCGTGTTCCTTGCAACAGTGTATCAATGCTCCAGCATTAGTTTTTCTACTACCCACGCTTGATTCCTTGTGGGTGTGGCCATTAAGTTACACTACGTACGTTTCACCTGTCGTTACTCTTAGGCTTTCTCAAGCGTTCTGATTACCTTAGGCTAAGATACTGCCTTATATTCACAGGGATTAATCCATTTACAGTGGAGTAGCGAGACATTTCTTTGAGTGTCAGGGAAGTAGCGATGCTAACTTTAGATGGATGGGTCTAGAGTTAATTGATTTGAAATCCAGAGGAGGTGACATTGATAGACGGTTGTTAAAAGCTGAATGTAAATGGATTTATGATATGAATTTCTTGCAGCCACAGGGTCTTAATGAGGAAATTAACTATGCACCGTTTCTCATGGACTAAATCTTTGGGAAATAATATTACAGTACTCTGCTGTATTTACACATTACTTCACATATGGATATGTATGTAAGCTTATTTCTAGTAATGCCATTAAATTATTATATATTACTGGCATTTGATCTAACTCTCACTCCTTATATGTATATATTGAATATAGATTAACCTAGTAAACATATGCATTTGACAAATTGGGTTTACCTATTTCACCATTTGTAAATGGGTTAATCCCTGTGAATATAAGGCAGTATCTTAGCCTAAGGTAATCAGAACGCTTGAGAAAGCCCAAGAGTAATGACAGGTTAAACATACGTAGCGTAACGTAATGGCCACACCCACCAGGAATCGAACGTGGGTAGTAGCAAACTAATGCTGGAGCATTGATACACTGTTGCAAGGAACACGGATAGCAACAAATGTTAAGGAACCCCTCCTTTGAACCACAGAAGAAAGTTCCACCAGCAGTACCCAACTAATCAGGTTGACGGCACGGACAGCTGACTGCAGTTTAACGATCTGTGGAGAAACACGGTAATTCTTTGATAAATCAGGTTTGGTGAAGCACTGCAGGAAAATGCTCTGGAGGATTGGTAAAGTGATCCGGTGAGCTGAATTTAATTATTTGTGACTCTCTGGTCTGCAGTACTTTATAGGAAAGTGGAAATCCTTAACAACCAACTTATGGTAACTTTTATACAACTACACTCACAAGTTTGCATGGCTTAAATTAACACTGTATACCAGGACTGTGTACTATATTATACACTAAATAACAATATTTGGGCATTTGTTTTGATGCCTATATAATCCGCATGTGAATCAGTAGTTGGTTGTTGTTTAATCCTGTGAATGCTACACCTTTGCAGTATATATTGTATATGTGGTGAAATTACTCTATGCAATGAATTAATACATTTTTAGCATTGGGGTACCCCATCTTTGCATTCAGTGCATGCTCTTTATTGTTTATTAACACATTTGTTAAATGCTTTGCTTTAGCAAATTAAAATGGTACATGTACATATGTATAGAAGGCTATAAACACACATATTCAATGACCGATCTTCGTAGACAGACCAGACTAAACATCAAATATCACTAGATATATTGTATACGCTAGGTCCCCAATAACTATAAATATTCATTTGAATGTGTAATAAGGACCACTAGTAATTTGATAGTCCTAACTGGGTATAAGACATCATAGCTAGTATACAAGTTATAATGAATATTATATACACCCAATAACCCAAAGGACAGAGGGTATGTATATAAGAGACAAGTGTAGTCATTTAATAGAGTATAGTCTAAAATATATACTATACTATAAAGGGAGATGATGTGGAGATCAAACTGAACAGGAATAGGTGACCAACTATTCCCAATAGTTAATAAGGTCAGAGTTCAGAGTTAACTTTTTTAAAACAATATATAAAGAAGAGGGAATTAATGTAGAACAGGAAAGCATGTTCTGGAGAGATGTTAAAATACCAAAATTACCAGATGAAGTAGTTCAAGAATTAAACCAAACGATAACTACGCAGGAAATAATAAATGAGATTAAAGCAGCCAAATCAAATAAAGCCCCTGGACCGAATGCCATTCCAATAGAATTTTATAAAATCCTATATCAACAGGTGGCACCGAGTCTACATAAATTGTACAATACCTATTTTAAGACAGATATTAAACAGGCCCCTAACTTTACCACATCCAATATAATATTAATACCCAAAAAAGATAGAGCTTTAGAAAATCCAACATCATACAGACCAATAGCTCTACTTAATGTGGACTATAAAATTTTGACATCAATAATTGCTAATCGGATAAAGCCACATTTACATAAGATAATCCATGAAAACCAAACTGGATTCATGCCTAATAGGAATCCAGCAAGGAACATACGTAAGACTATGTTATTGTTAGATTTTTTCTGGAAGGAGCATAGATACAAAAAACTATCTAAAAAAGAGAGTATGGCAATTCTAACAATCGATGCCGAGAAGGCATTCGACTATATAAATTGGGACCACCTATTCCATACACTGGAAAGATGTGGCTTCTCAGGTAACATATATAATTGTATAAAATTGATTTATAATAAACCAACATCAGCTATCATAGTTAACAGTCTGGTCTCTGAAAGATTTCAACTGTTTCGAGGCACTAGACAGGGCTGCCCACTCTCACCCCTTCTTTTTAACATCTCTCTGGAACCTTTAGCAATACGACTCAGACAACAATTACATGGCATTAAAATAGGTGGACAACAAGTTATCCTCTCTCTATATGCAGATGACTTAATACTATATTTAAGTAACCTAGAAATAACCCTTCCAATACTGATTAAAACTACACAACAATTTGGAACTATATCAGGATACAAGATTAACATGGAAAAATCAGAACTGCTATGGTTAAATAAGCCAACAAAATTTACATACAAACATCCATTTAGAGAAGTACGAGAAATAAAATATCTAGGAATAACTCTAACACGAGATCCACAGGAATGGTATGAAAAGAGTTTTACTCAATTCTTTTCATATTGTAAAAAGAAAACCTCAGATTTGATGAGTCTTCCAATCTCTATCACAGCGCGAATAATGTTAGTCAAAATAATTCTATTCCCTAAATTATTGTACCTATTACAAAATATTCCTCTCCTAAATAAATCAGATATAAACAAGTTCAACCAAATATGTACAAAATTTATATGGGGAGGAAAAAGAGCACAAATCTCCATAAACAAACTGATGAGGACTAAAGAATATGCCGGCCTGGCCTTCCCAAACATAGAATTTTATAATTTAGCTGCACTTCTTAAATTTGCTCTAGACTGGGTAACTGAACAGAATTATGTGGCATTCTCCCAATGTGAAAATAACATTATTGTGCCATATAAGTTAAAAGCGTTACTTCATTGCCACAAATCTAAACTACCAGTAATAATCACTAACATGTACACTTTTAAGCATATAATATTGGCATGGCAAAAGTATTGCCTGGAAAATAAAATTAATCCCCACTGTTCAAATTATCTAACTATTATGGGCAACCCAGAATTTACACCAGGTCTTTCCTATGGGGTTTTTTCACAATGGGAATCCAAGGGTCTAATATATATCAAACAACTCTTACTACCAAACCTAAGTATTGACTCCTTCCAAAATATAGCAAGCCAATTTAATTTACCTAATCGAGATTTTTATGCTTACCTACAAATCAGGAACTACATCAATAAGCTACAAATAAAGTACAATCCAACATGGACATTAGGGGCATTAGAAAGTAGAATCAAACTATTTCAAGGTGGAATACACTCAATAGCCCATTTATACAGTTTGATAAAGTCCAATTCTAATTTAACCCAGATAGAGGGAATTACAAATAAATGGCAGCAGGATTTTCCAAGTATAAACAGTTCAGATGTACAGGAGAGTTTTAGAATAATAAATAAAACATGGGTACCAACTGTATGGCGTGAAGCACACTTGAAAGTAATAAATAAAGTATACATAACAGCACATAATCTTAGAAAGTGGTATAAATCAAAGCACACTTGCCCGAAATGAAATGCACAAGTAGCAGATACAGTGCATTATTTTTGGGCATGTCCCAAAATCCATCAGCTTTGGTTACAAATTAACTACTGGTTGAAAAAGAATTTATTAATAGGGGATGAAATCCTAAAACAATATGTGTTTTTCCTAGTAAAATACTCAGAACAACACAAAGATAATAATCTAATTAATACTATAATATTACAAGTGCGAAATCTCATATTAAAAAGATGGGAATCTCCAAAAGCACCTAAGTTCGTAGAATTTAAAAAGATATTGATAAATCAATGTGTCATTGAACAAATATCTATACAACACCCTAGTAATATTCAAATTCAAAACTACTTAAAAAAATGGATAAAGGTCATTAAAAGTTTTCCAGAAAACGTGCAAATTCAATTAGTTAAGCCATTTAGTACCACTGAATATGTATTGCAAAATGTACAAGCAGGTTACTTTCCGGAATATTGGGCACCGATATAGATTATGGCTGTGGGAGGTGGGGGGGGGAGGAGGAGAGAGGAGTTACATATATACCTTTTTTTTTTTTTTCTTTCTTTTTTTTCTCTCTTTTTAAGCTATGGGAAAAACCGATTGTTATGGCATTTACTATCATTGTTTATTTCAATCCCAATACGGAAAATGTATGTATTGTTTTTTTGCTTTTTTTTTGGTGTGTTGTTTGTTTGCTGTTTTTCGCTTTTTCCTTCTGATTTGTGAATCTATTTGAAAATTAATAAAATACTATAAAAAAAAAAGAAAAGACCCTGGGGGACCCTAGTCTCCAGTTTAAAAATCCATAACATCTCCCTTTTATAAAGAATCATTTCTCTATCACCCCCTCTTTTGGGGCGGGAGATCATGTTGATGGGTTGCCACGAGAAGCAGGATAGATCTTGCTTGTGTACTTGTGCAAAATGGTACACAAGGGGGGTGGTAGCCTTTCCCACCCAAATGGTTAAGAGATGCTCCCTCACCCTAGATCTAATATCCCTTGTCGTGAGTCCTACATACTGTTTTCCACATTTTGTACAAGTTATGCAATATACGACATATACACAGGTACAATTTAGGCAGAAGTTTACTTGATAGGTCTTGCCTGTCACTGTTTAAATGATTAAATAGTCACAAGCTCCGCATCTGGAGCTGCCACATTTAAATGATCCCTTACTAGTAAGCCATGCACTTGCCTGGGATATCAGCTTTTTTAACGACGTAGGGGACAGTAGATTGCCCAATGTACGGTTCCTTCGGTATGAACATCTCATTCCTTCCTGGACACATTCTATTAGCCTGTCATCTGCAATGAGCATGTTAAAATGGTGTTTCACAATCTTACATATTTCTTCATATTGGGAACTATAATCGGTAACAAAAGTTACTCCCTTATGAGTATCTAAGGTCTTTGGTTTGTCCCTCAGAAGATCTAATCTATGCAGTTTAGCAACCTCCCCATGTGCTCTTTTAACAATCTTTTGTGGATATCCTCTTTGGATTAAGCGTCTATTTACATCCTCCATTTGGGCTCGACATTCCACAATATCTGAGTAATTCCTTTTGGCTCTAATGAGTTGACCTTTCGCAACTTAGCACATGACCCTTCACTATTAGCTAAATAAGTCCCTTCCTTTTGGAACGAGTCTGAGTGGGCCTTCTCTCAGCCAGCCACACTCTCTTGCTTATAGTGACAGGAGCAGAACATATTGTAATGTGCCTCAACACAAAGGTGACAGTATAAATTAAAGACTGTGTAGTGGATTTATAACTATATAATCATAAACAAACTCAGCTGCATAGAGTGTGTGTGTGTGGGAGAGTTTTTAGCACTTGTAACAGTACTGCTAGGACAATTGTGAGCCAGTTGCCTTAGCCCCGCCCAGCTATAAATCAGGTCTTGCTTTAAATTTTATTTCTTACCTGCATTGTGCACAGTCTTATGTAGTGAGAATGGGGGATGTGGGAGGAGCAGGGGTGTGATTAGGACTGTAGGTTCTACATTGTTCCTTCTTTGGCTTGATTGAAAGGAGGCTCCTTGGGGTTTAAAGGGATATGAAACCCAAAAAAATGTCTTTTGTGATTAGGACAGAGAATACATTTTATTTTTTAATTTTCTGTACTTCTAATATCATATTTGCTTTCTTCCCATAGTATTCTGTGTTGAAGAAGTACCTAGGTTGGTGTCTGGAGCACTACATGGTAGGAAATAGTGCTGCCCTCTAGTGCTCTTGCAGATGGAAAACATTCTTGCAAAACTGCTGCCATATAGTGCTATGGAAACTTTCTAATAAGCTTATGTGCCTGCTTTTTAACAAAAGATACCAAGAGAATAAATAAATCTTGATTATAGAAGTAAATTATGAAGGTTGTTCATAATTGTCTGCTCTATCTGAATCATGAAACAAACATTTTTGGGTTTCATGTACCTTTAAACTACATATACATATAGCAAAACAGCTCTACATGCCATATTACCAAGAATTGAACAACTTCCCAAATTCCCCATCTGGATCTCTAGTACCCAGGATCCTCAGCAACTCTAGTAAGCTTTTGCAGAGTTCTCACTATGATTCAGGATGAATGCTGCTAGATGATTATAACATTAATGGTTGTGGTTTGCAATGTGTTGGTAACTTTGAAAAAAAGTGAGACTGATATTTTTTAAATCTTAAACTCTGGGGGTCATCACTTTAGTGGGTGGATAGTAACTTGTACCTGTACGAAGCCAATACAGTTCTTATGGGGCCCATTTCCTAGAATTAGAAGGAACACCAGTTCTGTTGAATGATATGACTTATAGGCCTTATATTTGTAGAATTGGTTGCTAGAGGGTATGCTCCTATATAGTTAGGCAATGCTTGTAAGGGAGTAAGGGATTTACTAATAAATGATAAGAATACTGTCCAGGTCAAAAAAACATCAAAAATATTTCACTAGGGATTCTATTACCAATTTATTGATGCTTGAAAAATTTTGAGTACACATTTACATGTGCTGCAAGTGGATTAAGTTTATCATCTATTATTACAAATTGCAAGTTTGTTTAGAATAAGCCAGTAACTATAGCAACCAGATTATCACCTAAGATCCCAGGTCACACTTGGTTAAATGTAAAGGGGACCTATAGTTATAGACCTTGTAAAATGTGTACTACATTTACTAGTACACCCGCAGGGGGTTTCTTATAACAACAATTTTTATGGCAATAAAAGGTCATCTTTTGTTTTTTATCTACTTTAGTGTAATTTTTTCCCATGCACATATAGGTCTATCTAGTAGAGAGGTAAGATAAGGTAAGGTATTTCAACAATTTTTATTTCAATTATGTTCCAAATATATTACTGAAAACCATGGATGTGTTTAAACTGTTACCTAGAGGGGGTAATACATTTAAAATTGTAACCTAAAAATATTTTTTTGGATTTACAAGTTAAACAAACTTATTAATCTTGGAATCGGACCTCATCTATTTTTTTTTTTTTTTTTTTTTAATTAAACCATACCATGATTTGGAATTGCTGTGACTCTTTTTTAAAATTCCTTTCAATTCCTTCTTTGCATATTTTGCCTTTGGCTTTGTCTGTGCTTCTGATTATTATTATTTTTTAGTGTAAAAATATTCAGGATAGTTGTTATTATCTTAACCAAAACAGAACAAATTTTTTTTTTGCATCACAGCATTTATTATTTTTTAGATGATAGTGCGAGTATCCACAAAGTGCTTTTAATATTGTATTTGGTTATTTAAGGGTTAAACATTCCCTTGAGACAAGATTTGGTTTAATTGCTTTATAACATAAATTGAGGTAAATGCTGTCTATGATTAAACACTTTAGGCTGCACATGAGGTCTAATTCTTGGGGTTCCCCTCCTTTTTGGTATACTTTTTAATTAAATTACACTCATTTTTTTTCTTGGTTGCTACAATATTGGGATTTGGTACCAATGTGTTTAGGATTTGAACCCAGGGCACCATACATGTTGCAGCTTTTCATATTGCTGGACCCAGCCTCCTATAGATGTTTTCAATGCAGTGAGTTATGCTAAACAGATGAGGAACTAGCAAAACAGAAACCTAGGAGTTTTTTTTAAGGTTTTAATACCATAGTATATAAACCAAGTTGACTATATAATTAAAGTGTTTTGCCAAAATTGTATCACTGTAGTTTGTTGAAATGTGTATAAAAATAAATGTAATCAAATAAATGCAGTTAACAATGAAAAACATTATAAAAAGTATCAACAAAAATGTTCTTTTTATTAAATAACCAAGATACATTTTTTTATTAATGGGATTATCTCATTGGAGATTTTTTGAAGTGCCACTTCTTTAAACAAGTAAGGATTTTATTGCCAGATAACATATTTTGTTATGTGGTAACTAAGTGCACTGCAGTGGTTGTGAAAGTGGTTATTTTGTACAAACCATTCAAATAAACATTTATTCCTGGCATGTTACATAATTCTGGAAATCTCATCATTTTTGTTATGATTTTCTAGCTTAGAGAACATGAAGTTCTGCTATTCATTGACATGTTCACTGCAAACTTGCAATACATTTGAATAAAACCTTCTGTCCTGTATCACATTAACTTTTATTATATTTTGAATATTGTCTCTGTGGTAATCATATTCAGTGCAATTTTATTTGAAGAAACAGTTACAGTTTTTTCAACTCAATTTCTAAAATATATTTACATATAAGAAATTAAAAAAATATTACTGAAGATAACATATTTTTTAATTAATTCAATCTATTTATTACATTTTACATTTGAAACAGCAGATAAACACAATATTATACAAATGTGTTGTATGCCATTCAGTTGACATATTTTAACGAAGTGTAATAAATAAAAATAATACATTTCACAAATAGCAAATATTTAAGAAATAACACATAGTATATATTAGTAAAAATAAAGATCCGCTGGATCCAAACAGTTAAAGTGTTTCCTCCATTAAAGTCTGTCTGTCTATTATCTATATTGTCTGTCTGTTATCTATATGATCTATCTGTCTCTCTGTCTATCTATCTGTCTGTTTGTCCATCTGTCTGTTTGTCTGTTATCTATATTGTCTGTCTGTTATCTATATTATCTATCATCTATCTATCTATCTATCTATCTATCTATCTATCTATCTATCTATCTTTCTTTTTATCTATCTAACTAATATCTATCTATTAAATAGTATTTAATAACATAAGGACTGGTGAGGCAAGAGAGGATGAATATGCTCTAGGGAGCCTAAAGAAAAACAATATTGCACTTGCACTACAGTTAGCGCACCACTCGTAATCTAGGCAAATGTGTGCTAACTTCAGAACTTCTGATATGGCAATTGTGTTAACTTCTTCTCCCCATAAACTTCAATGGAGCGCCCCCTCCAAAACGATGAATATGGCTTACAACTGAAACGCATCAGATGGCTAAGGGAGTCTGGTGATTCATTGATTGTTTTGCTTCCCACTTTGCCTTTTATTGCTGGTTGGATGTTTTTTTTTTTAAATGAAGAAAAATAAATAGTGCTATTAGCATGTGAATTGAGCTGGTCTTGATCTATTTGGTGCTGTAAAAAAAAAAACCTAACACTTATCACTTGCCCGCTAACTTGACACTGCACTAATGCCGAAAGTAGTTATGAATATTTAACATTCCAAAGTTCTTCATATATAAGAATAAGTTATTTTTATTTTTAAATATTTATATATATATATATATATATATATATATATATAAAATATGTTTTGTAATATATTTATCTATACCTATATTCAAGGACAAGAAGGAAGAAACTGCTGCCAGACAACAAAAAGTGCAATAAAGGTTAAGTGTAAGTTTATTTAACCACAGTCATAGGATAATCACAGACTGGAACCCCTAACATGTTTCGCGCAGGCGTACCTGCGCTTCATGAGAGGTGATTGATTCAAGGTAGTGTGTAACATTTTATAGGCTGTATGGACCTATCAAATGTGATTGATTCACTCCCTCTATTAGCCTCTTAACCCTTAAATGGGTTACTAGCATATCTGTATTGGTTATATATAACAATATATGCAAATAAAAGAGAGAGAGGTAATGAGTCAATCCATCAAAATAAACATAAGAAAAATCTTATATAATAAAAGGCCAAGTGTGTTTGTCCGAAGCTGTCATGCGCAGTAGAGACTGCGCACAAGGACAAACACACCTGGCCTTCTAACGGTCTAGATGACTTCCCCCGGCGTCGCGTGTTGTGGAGTGGGCGTGGTGTGGGCGGGGCCCGAGCCTGGCGTGGCCGTGCGGGGGTGAGCGTGCCGTGCGCGGGGCTGGGCGGGGCCGAGTGTGACACGGTCGGGGCGGGGCAGGGCCAGATGCCGAGTGTGTGGCTGTGCACAGTGAGTGATTCATAAGACAGAGAGCTCTAAAAAGAAGGGGATAGTGAGAGCAGCAGAGGGGGATAAAGAGAGGGGGGAGAGTGAGCAAAAGAGATTGGGGAGAGTGAGCAAAGGAGTGGGGGGAGATAGCACAAAAGAGAGGGGGGAGATAGCGCAAAAGAGAGGGGGGAGAGCACAAAAGAGAGGGGGGAGAGTACAAAAGAGAGGGGGGGAGAGCACAAAAGAGAGGGGGAGAGAGAGCACAAAAGAGAGGGGGAGAGAGAGCACAAAAGAGAGGAGTAGAAAGCACAAAAGAGAGGGGGAGAGAGCACAAAAGAGAGGGGGGAGAGCACAAAAGGGAGGGGGAGAGCACAAAAGAGAGGGGGGGAGAGAGAGCACAAAAGAGAGGGGGAGAGAGCACAAAAGAGAGGGGGGAGAGAGCACAAAAGAGAGAGGGGGAGAGAGAGCACAAAGGAAGGGGGAGAGAGCACAAAAGAGAGGGGGGGAGAGCACAAAAGAGAGGGGGGAGAGCACAAAAGAGAGGGGGGGGGGAGAGAGAGCACAAAAGAGAAAGGGAGAGAGCGCAAAAGAGAGGGGGAGAGAGACAGCAAAAGAGAGGGGGAGAGAGTGCAAAAGAGAGGGAGAGAGAGACAGCAAAACAGAGGGAGAGAGAGCAAAAGAGGGGAGAGGGAGAGAGAGAGCAAACGAGAGGAGAGAGAGAGAGAGCAAACGAGAGGGGGGAAGGGAGAGAGCAAAAAAGAGGGAGAGAGACAGCAAAAGAGGGAGAAAGACAGCAAAAGAGAGGGGGGAGAGAGAGAGCAAAAGAGAGGGGAAAAAGAGAGGGGAGAAAGAGAGAGCAAAAGAGGGGGGAGAGAGAGAGCAAAAGAGATGGGGGAGAGAGCACAAAAGAGAGGGGGGAGAGTGCACAAAATAGAGGGGGGAGAGTGCACAAAAGAGAGGGGGGGGGAGAGTGCACAAAAGAGAGGGGGAGAGTGCACAAAAGAGAGGGGGGAGAGTGCACAAAAGAGAGGGGGAGAGTGCACAAAAGAGAGGGGGGGAGAGTGCACAAAAGAGAGGGGGGGAGAGCACAAAAGAGGGGGGGAGAGCACAAAAGAGAGGGGGGGTGAGCACAAAAGAGAGGGGGGAGAGCACAAAAGAGAGGGGTGAAGAGCACAAAAGAGAGGGGGAGAGTGCACAAAAGAGAGGGGGGAGAGTGCACAAAAGAGAGGGTGAGAGAGCACAAAAGAGAGGGGGGAGAGAGCACAAAAGAGAGGGGGGAGAGAGCGCAAAAGAGAGGGGGAGAGAGCGCAAAAGAGGGGGAGAGAGCGCAAAAGAGAGGGGGAGAGAGACAGCAAAAGAAAGGGAGAGAGAAAGCAAAAGAGAGGGAGAGAGAGCAAAAGAGGAGAGAGCAAACGAGAGGGAGGAAGAGAGAGAGCAAAAGAGGGAGAGAGACAGCAAAAGAGAGGGGGAGAGAGAGAGCAAAAGAGTGGCGAAAAAGAGGGGAGAAAGAGAGAGCAAAATATGGGGGAGAGAGAGAGCAAAAGAGAGGGGGAGAGTGAGCAAAAGAGAGGGGGGAGAGAGCACAAAAGAGAGGGGAGAGAGTGCACAAAAGAGAGGGGAGTGAGAGCACAAAAGAGAGGGGGGAGAGAGCACAAAAGAGAGCGGGAGAGCACAAAAGTGAAGGGGAAAGAGCACAAAAGAGAGGGGGGAGAGAGCACAAAAGAGAGGGGGGAGAGAGCGCAAAAGAGAGGGGGAGAGAGCGCAAAAGAGAGGGAGGAGAGAGCACAAAAGAGAAGGGGAGAGAGCACAAAAGAGAGGGGGGAGAGAGCGCAAAAGGGAGAGGGGGAGAGAGCACAAAAGAGAGGTGGAGAGAGTGCAAAAGAGAGGGGGGAGAGAGAGAGCAAAAGAGAGGGGGAGAGACAGCAAAAGAGAGGGGGGAGAGAGAGAGCAAAAGAGAGGGGAGAAAGAGAGAGCAAAAGAGGGGGGAGAGAGAGAGAGCAAAAGAGAGGGGGGGAGAGAGAGCAAAAGAGAGGGAGAGAGACAGCAAAAGAGGGAGACAACAAAAGAGGGACAGAGACAGCAAAAGAGAGGGGGGGAGAGAGAGAGCAAAAGAGAGGGGGAAAAGAGAGGGGAGAAAGAGAGAGCAAAAGAGAGGGGGGAGAGAGAGAGCAAAAGAGAGGGGAGAAAGAGAGAGCAAAAGAGAGGGGGAATAGAGAGAGAGCAAGGGGTGGGACCGCTGTACTGCAAAAAATGGCCCATGTACATGGGCTTTAGGACTAGTATTATTATACAGGAGCAATAACTGTCTATACATATTACCATATGTGAAAGGTAAAAAACGTAGATAACTAAATGGTGTATACAATATTATATCTACTAATATAACGCTCATATACTTACCAAGCATTAATAAAGTACTAACTTCTATATTACAAGGTATATTCAGTACAAGGTCGAAGTAACATTGAAAATATAAAAATCTTAAAATAAAAAGACATAGAAAACGGATCAACATAAAAATATTGTAATGTATAAGTATATACATTACATTCATCACAATACAAATAAATACAAATAAATAAATAACACAGAAAGGAAAACTAAATCATAATACATGTTTATAAGAGTATGGTGTAGGTGATATTCTATTGCTAATTTCCTAAAATGTATTATCTTCCACTATATTATATAACCATCTATTATACTATATATCTATACTTATATATCTATATGAATATATACAGGTATATATAGAAATACATATTTAAAACTAAAAAGAACATTTTCTTCTAAGTAAAGCACATTGGAATGTTAAATATTTCTATTAAAAACACAGTAAAACACATTAAAATATATAAACAATTAATAAAAACAATAGCACAACACTTGTAATTTAGCCCAATATTTTATGTACTATTATAAGGACTTCATATAAAGCCCTAATAATGTGCCAAAAACATTTTGTCTCTTGCTATACCCTGTGTGGAGCCTTATTTCTGTCATATTTACAGTGTTGTCATTTCAGAAGTTTTTAGGATTGTATTCTGGCCCCGATATTCAAAACATCGACAGACCAATGAGTAACTGCCTGTTTGGGTTTGCCAGGCTCGCAGTCCATCAGTCTGTTTTACATAACTGAAAAGTTAAACAAACACAGATGTAAAATTCAAAGTTGCGGCTACTGACTAATACATTTAAATAACTAAAAAAATAAAAAATAATTGTTTTAAAAGAATGCAAAAACAGCTGTTTAAAAAAATATAATATTTACAATAATATGCATGATATTAGAAAATGCATATACATGAAACATTATATATACATATAATGCCCCTCTAAACTATTAACGCCCTCACACCCAGTGCAACCTAAAGGCTCTACACCATTAACCCCTTATATGCCATAACCCATCACTATTAACCCCTTAAACTATTAACCTCTTAACTGCAAGTATCCCCACCACAATAAACCCCTACACTATTAACCCCCTAATTGCCACAACCCCCATCGCAAAATACTCGCTAAGCTCCAAACACTAGCATTTCTATTAGCTGATTTTTGAATTCTTAGTTCAATTAGCAAAATAGAAAAAGCCTTCATTCAATTGGCTGATTGGACTGAGAATTGAAAAATCAGCCTACAGAAATGTAAGATAACCGCTATATAAGGGGGGACCTTGCATTTAAGCTTCAGTGTGCTGTGGGGAGAGCATGAAGAGGACGTCAAATGGAGGATCAGAAGAAAAGAAGACAGATGGAAGATGGAAAAAGAGGTACTAATGTTTGGGGTTTAGTGTTAGGGATTTTTTTGGGGGGTTTAGGTTAGGGTTGTCAAAATAACTTAATCACGAGGATAGTTTTTATTTTTAAAAAAAATAAGAAAAATTGCTATATCAGTAATGCCTTCTTCAATACATCTTTTTTTAGGATATTTTTTTTTTTTTTTTTTTTTTTACCAAAGAGCTATATCACTGATTCCCTTTTCAGGGCATCTTTTCTTAGGATGTTTTTATTTATTTTGTTTAGCAAAAGAGGTATATCACTCTTTTCAGGACATCTTTTTTAGAATAGGTTTATTTAACCCCTTAATGACCAACAACGTACAGGGTACGTCCTACAAAAAATCTCCTTAATGACCAAGGACGTACCCTGTACAACGTTGGTGTTTTCAAGCGGTTGCTTCCAGACGCTTTAATGTTATTGCAGTGATGCCTCGATATTGAGGCATCCTGCAATAACATTTTTTAGCCATCCGATGCAGAGAGAGACACTCTGTAAGAGCGGGTGGGAACTCTACCCTATGGGACAAATCTAGCTTGCTGAGGGTGGGAGAGAGGAGAGGGGCTGTTATCTAAGTGATCTGGGAGGGGGTGGGGGGTTGGCTATTGACGGGGGGCAGCTACACTACAGAAAATTATAAAAAAAAACAAAAAACATTATTTATGGCAAACTGGGTAGCTGCCAGTACCCAAGATGGCGCACAATAAGGTAGAGGGGGAGGGTTAGAGAGCTGTTTGGGGGAGTGGGATCAGGGAGGTTGGGGGCTAAGGGGGGATCCTACACAGCAGAATATGATTTAAAATAATAATAATAATAATAATAATAATAATAATAATAATAATAATAATAAAAAAAATACCTTTTTATTTTAGTACTGGCAGTACTTAAGATGGTGGGGACAATTGTGGGGTGGGGGAGGGAAGAGAGCTGTTTGGGAGCTGTTTGGCAGGGATCAGGGGGTGGGATGTTTCAGGTGGGAGGCTGATTTCTACACTAAAGTTAAAATTAACCCTGCAAGCTTCCCACAAGCTATCTAATTAACCACTTCACTGCTGGGCATAATACAAGTGTGGTGCGCAGCGGCATTTAGCAGCCTTCTAATTGACAAAAAGCAACGCCAAAGCCATATATGTCTGCTATTTCTGAACAAAGGATGTCTGCTACTTTGGAACAAAGGGGTTTCCAGAGAAGCATTTACACCAATTTGTGCCATAATTGCACAAGCTGTTTGTAAATAATTTCAGTGAGAAATCTAAAGTTTGGGAAAAAGTTAACATTTTTTTTCATTTGAACGCATTTGGCGGTGAAATGGTGGCATGAAATATACCAAAATGGGCCTAGATCAATACTTTCGGTTGTCTACTACACTATAGCTAAAATTAACTCTACAAACCCCCTACAAGCTCCCTAATTAACCCCTTCACTGCTGGGCATAATACAAGTGTCGTGCACAGCGACATTTAGCGGCCTTCTAATTGCCAAAAAGCAACGCCAAAGCCATATATGTCTGCTATTTCTGAACAAAGGGGATCCCAGAAAAGCATTTACAACCATTTGTGCCATAATTGCATAAGCTGTTTGTAAATAATTTCAGTGAGAAACCTAAAGTTTGTGAACGATTTTTTTTTTAATTTGATTGCATTTGGCGGTGAAATGGTGGCATGAAATATAACAAAATGGGCCTAGATCAATGCTTTGGGTTGTCTACTACACTGCACCAAAGCTAAAATTAACCCTACAAGCTCCCTAATTAACCCCTTCACTGCTGGGCATAATACATGTGTGGTGAGCAGCGGCATTTAGCGACCTTCTAATTACCAAAAAGCAACGCCAAAGCCATATATGTCTGCTATTTCTGAACAAAGGGGATCCCAGAGAAGAATTTACAACCATTTGTGCCATAATTGCACAAGCTGCTTGTAAATAATTTCAGTGAGAGACCAAAAATGGTGAAAAATATAACGTTTCTTTTTATAGTATCGTATTTGGCGGTGAAATGGTGCAGTGAAATATACCAAAATGGGCCTAGATCACTAAAGCTAAAATTAACCCTACAAGCCCCCTACAAGCTCCATAATTAACTCTTTCACTTCTGGGCATAATACATGTGTGGTGCGCAGTGGCATTTAGCGGCCTTCTAATTACCAAAAAGCAATGCCAAAGCCATATAAGTCTGCTATTTCTGAACAAAGGGGATCACAGAGAAGCATTTACAACCATGTGTGCCATAATTGCACAACCTGTTTGTAAATAATTTCAGTGAGAAACCTAAAGTTTGTGAAAAAAATTGTGAAAAAGTGAACAATTTTTTTTTTTATTCGATCACATTTGGCGGTGAAATGGTGGCATGAAATATACCAAAATGGGCCTAGATCAATGTTTTAGGTTGTCTTCTAAAACAATATATACATGTCAAGGGATAATCAGGAATTCAAGACAGTTTTATCAGTGCTCCAATGTAACTAGCGCTAATTTTGAAAAAAAAGTGGTTTGGAAATAGCAAAGTGCTACTTGTATTTATTGCCCTATAACTTGCAGAAAAAGCAAATAACATGTAAACATTGGGTATGTATAAATTCAGGACAAAATTACGAAACTATTTAGCATGGGTGTTTTTTGGTGGTTGTAGATGTGTAACAGATTTTGGGGGTCAAAGTTAGAAAACGTGTGTTTTTTTTCCATTTTTTCCTCATATTTTATAATTTTTTTATAGTAAATTATAAAATATGATGAAAATAATGGTATCTTTAAAAAGTTAATTTAATGGCGAGGAAAACGGTATATAATATGTGTGGGCACAGTAAATAAGTAAGAGGAAAATTACAGCTAAACACAAACACTGCATAAATGTAAAAGTAGCCTTGGTCCCAAACGGTCAGAAAATGGAAAAGTCCTGTGGTCCTTAAGGGGTTAAAGATAGGTTTTTATTTGAGTGGTTACTTTGGTTTTATTGTAGGGATTTGTTGTATGCAAAAGAGATAATTACTTCAACTAGGGCACTGCTTGACAACTTTTTAGAGTAGGTTTTCATGTTAGTATAGGTTTTTTTTAGGGGTATTTTTTAAATGGGATGATAGTTTTAGGATAGGCTTACTGGTTTGGGTTTTTATTTTTGGTAATGTATTTTTTATTTTTAATATTTATTTAATATTTTTCGTAATGGTAATGTTTTTTTTATTTTGTGTAACTTAAAGGGATTTAGATTAGGCGTGTTGGGGGGGGGGGGGGTTAGCTGTTATGTAGTGTGGGGTAGTTTGCAATGTGGTATTGGCAGTTAGGGGGATAAGTGGTGTGGGATAGTTTGCAGTGAGATATTGGCAGTTAGGGGGTTAAGTAGTGTGGGATAGTTTGCAGTGAGATATTTTCAGTTAGGGAGTTAAGTAGTATGGGATAGTTTGCAGTGAGATATTGGCAGTTAGGGGGTTAAGTAGTATGGGATAGTTTGCAGTGAGATATTGGCAGTTAGGGGGTTAAGTAGTATGGGATAGTTTGCAGTGAGATATTGGCAGTTAGGGGGTTAAGTAGTGTAGGGCTAGTTTGCGGCTGGAAATTTGCAGTTAGGAGGTTAGAAAGTATAGGGGTAGTTTGGAGAGGGGTATTGGCAGTTAGGGGGTTAAGTAGTGTAGGGATAGTTTGCAGTGGAGGGTTAGGTTGGTTTAGGGGCTAATAGCTATGTTTATTTTGTTTGGTGATATATTTTAAAAGGATCCTTTGCTTTAGATTGTCAATGTAGGTGGCGATGCTGCTTGGAATATTTCACCAGAACCGCCACCCACTGCAAGGTATAGTGAAATTCCACTCGGCGATGCTGCTTTTAAACACTGATGTAAGCCACTTGAAATGTTTTGCCATCTTGCTCAACATCACAATGGATCCCTTTTGAATATCTTGGGGCACTTTTGATCAGTGGGCCTAACAAACCAGTTACTATTTGAAGTGCCTCTCCTCTACCCGTAAATACACAGGATTTTATATATTTTCAGCTACTTGACTGCAAAGGGCTCCAATGCACTTATATATATATATATATATATATATATATATGTCTTATATATGTCTTATATATGTATACATATGTATTTATGCATCTGGCCAAATGGGAAAAGCTCAGGTACCTCGTCAAGGTCCTTTCCACTGCCTGAGTCCCTAACACAGCCACACAATGTGCGGTTACAGCACTTAAATCTTAGCTGTGAGCTAGCTGGTGAGTGCTGGGTATCTCTATGTGTTGTATTATTATTTGTTTGTAATCGCCCTATGTTTCTTGCACCCATTCCGGACTGGGGTTAACTGCCTGTGACTCTGGTGACAGCACAGCTTTTTGGGAGTGCTATTTAAGCAACCAGGGCTGGGATGTTGCAGAGTCATTGGATATGTACCCGGTCCAGTCTTGGAGTGCAGTCTCCTTCCGTGTCTTGTATTTCTCTGGGTGATTACATATACCTGTGCACCCCTCCCTTGTTCCCAGTTTGTTTGGCTTTGTAAGCGCGCATTGTGTGGCTGTGTTAGGGACTCAGGTAGTGGAAAGGTCCTTGATGAGGTGCCTGAGCTTTTCCCATTTGGCCAGATGCAGTAACTAACCTTTCCAGTTGTGTTTTTAAATCTTAGCTGTGAGCTAGCTGGTGAGTGCTGGGTATCTCTATGTGTTGTATTATTATTTGTTTGTAATCCCCCTATGTTTCTTGCACCCATTCCGGACTGGGGTTAACTGCCTGTGACTCTGGTGACAGCATAGCTTTTTGGGAGTGCTATTTAAGCACCCACGGCTGGGGTGTTTCAGAGTCATTGGATATGTACCCGGTCCAGTCTTGGAGTGCAGTCTCCTTCCGTGTCTTGTATTTCTCTGGGTGATTACATATACCTGTGCACCCCTCCCTTGTTCCCAGTTTGTTTGGCTTTGTAAGCGCGCATTGTGTGGCTGTGTTAGGGACTCAGGTAGTGGAAAGGTCCTTGACGAGGTGCCTGAGCTTTTCCCATTTGGCCAGATGCAGTAACTAACCTTTCCAGTTGTGTTTTTAAATCTTAGCTGTGAGCTAGCTGGTGAGTGCTGGGTATCTCTATGTGTTGTATTATTATTTGTTTGTAATCCCCCTATGTTTCTTGCACCCATTCCGGACTGGGGTTAACTGCCTGTGACTCTGGTGACAGCATAGCTTTTTGGGAGTGCTATTTAAGCACCCACGGCTGGGGTGTTGCAGAGTCATTGGATATGTACCCGGTCCAGTCTTGGAGTGCAGTCTCCTTCTGTGTCTTATATATATATATATATATATATATATATATATATATCTAGACATGTATATGTATGTATTGCTATGTTAAAGCAAATACTTATCCTTACCTTAGTAAACAGCTAGTGATACTGACTGATTTTATAAATAACTAGGGACAGTAGCAAAAGAGAAGGCTGTGAGGAGTGTGTATTATGGCCCTACCTATCAGGATGGCTAAAAGAGGAAACTTTATTCTCATTTTTAGCAGCAGAATGTTTAATAAGTGTCAATGGAAAATTTTATATATACATAATTCTTTATAAAATTATTGTATTTTAGTTTTTGACTACATTGTGAGTGTATCCAAGTGTTTTGCAAGCCCTGGGGAACATTTACTTTGGAAATGCAATGAAAAATAAAAAATAAATCATGTTACACCCTGACCAAAAATTGCAGCAGAATTGTGAGTGCTTAGAGCAGCACAAAACCTTTATATATATATACTCACTTTATATTTTCAAATATACATTAATGTGAGCAAACAGCATATTTTGTTGTTATCTCATTTTGTTGCGACTAATATTTTACTAATTTGCCTATGTAATTTATTTTACTGAAAGTATTTCTGGGAACAAAATAATGTGGACAGTTTTAATCATTGCATTACAATAGTTAAAAAAAACTAAATTACTTCTGAAATAAAACAGAATTATTAAAAGGTATAAAAGTTTGAAAAATGCTTCCAGCTCTGCAATAGAAAAACATTTCCTTAGGGTATATTTAGATATTTCTGAACACACATGAAACAAAGTACATATTTATAATGCTTAATCTTTTAATGTTCTTTTCTTTCTTAAATGCGTACAATGTCAAATCTTTTAATGTTTTCATACTGAGGGTATTCATCAAATTCTATTTTTTAGATGTACTATACTTTAATCCATAGAGAAGCTGAGAAAACAGCCCTACATGGATTAGCCAATTCTTCCCGTAAGAAGTAGGCCACATTTTGTCTGCTGTGTGGCATATAAAGCATTGGCTACATTTTCTAAATCAAGTGTAGGAGGATTGGCCGGGCCCCATGGGAGATTTCGCTTTAAATCAAAATGTTCTCACTGATTGCTGTCATGAAGAATTAGTTTGATAGAACAAAAATGCTGTCTCCACAGTCAGATATTTTGCATTAAATTAAATTTTTTTGTTAAACTATGGGAATATTTTCTCAAAAATATATAGATACGTAAAAGAATATTTGCTGATTAATTTCATTCAGTAACGTAAGAACATGGAACAGAACAGAACCGAAATGCAGGATTGCATGTCATAATTCAATTGTGGCAAAAAATAATAATACTGTAGTAACATATTTATCAGTATATGGTTGTCTCTATGAGGCATATGTATGAAAGGTCTTGCAGACCCGATATGACAGTGCGGATCAGGTCCGCAAGACCTCGCTGAATGCGGAGAGCAGTACGCTCTCCGTATTCAGCATTGCACCAGCAGCTCACAGGGTTATAGAACAGCGGTCTTTAGACCGCTGCTTGATAACTGCTGTTTCTGGCGAGTCTGCAGGCTCGCCAGAAACACGGGCCCTCAAGCTCCTTTCGGAGCTTGATAAATGGGCCTCAATATCTAAAGACCGCTGCTTGATAACTGCTGTTTCTGGCGAGTCTGCAGGCTCGCCAGAAACACGGGCCCTCAAGCTCCTTTCGGAGCTTGATAAATGGGCCTCAATATCTGATCTTTTTTACTTTTACTTAACTTTTTTTTTCTAAAAGTGTTTTTTTTTTTAAATTTAACTACTTACTTAAACACTTTAATTATTAGGATGTAGAGTGACTTAAAATATTAGGTGCCTGGTAAAGAAAGGTTATTTATTAAAAAAAAAAGTTTATTATATATTTTAAAACGGAATGTTAAAGATGATTTTTTTTATTTTTTTCAACAAACAGGAAGTGCATGTCTGTGCACATCTGGTATATTGAATGAAGGACAACACCAAAACCTCTTCTGGTTGATAATGACATACCACACAAGCACAAGAAAAAAAATGTTGGGGGCGGAGCTTGGCTACACAGTGCAATGGCAGCACATTGAGATAGCTCATTGGCTCATCTCCAAATAAAGGGCTTAAAATTTATTGAAGTACCTCTCCTTCTCTACCCGTTACTCAACCCATCCCTTGGTGCTATTACAGCTAACAAGAAGCGGCTTGGCATTTAGCAGCCGATCTCAGAGAGAGCAAAAGATGCAGCCAATGGTAGGCCTCATTCTCTCATTGAGGCCCTAATGACTCATAGTGCTGCAAGCAACAATATATTTAAAAGGGATCCAACACAATGTTGAAATTGCCGGCAAATTATTCAAAAGTGCCAATATTACTGTTTGAAGGCAGCATCGAAAAGGGGGCATTTTACTAAACATCACAACGGGGTGGCGATGCTGGCAAAATGTTCCAAGCAGCACCGGCACCGACATTAGTGATGTAAAGTAAAGGATCACTTTTAAATATATAGCACTGAGCCTAATAAATATAGCTATGTACCCTAAACTGACATAACCCACCACCGCAAACTAACCCTACACTACTTAATCCCTAAACCTTTAGTATTCCACGACAATAAACTTCCTAACCTATTAACCCCTATACTGCCAATAGCCCGCCACAAAAAAACTTCACTTCTTCACCCCTATACTGCCAACAGTCCACTGCAATAACCCCTCCACTACTTAACACCTATACCACCAATAGCCCACCACAATAAATCCTACACTACTTAAACCTCTTTTCCACCAATAGCTCACCACAATAACCCCCACACTATTTAACAGCTAGTAAATAACCCACCACAATACCCCTACACTACTTAACCTCTTTACTGCCAATAGCCCATTGCAATAACCCCTACACTACTTAACCACTATACCGTCAATAGCCCACCACATTAACCCCTACACTACTTAACCCCTATACCGTCAATAGCCCACCACATTAACCCCTACACTACTTAACCCCTATACTGCCAATACCCCCTAACCTATTAACCCTATACCACCACAACCCCTCAATATAAACTACCCCTACTCTACTTAACTAACTACCTAACTCCCCCAAACCAGTAAGCTAACACCCCTTAAGTTACAAAAATAGCAAACACTAAATTTACAAAAGATAACAAAGCCGGAAATAACAATAACAAAAAAAAACAACACTACCAAAAATAAAAAAACACAAGTATACCTATACTGAAATGAAGGTCCCCTTAAAAAACAAACAAAAAAACCCACCCCAAAATAAAAAACCCTATATGAACACTAAAAGTTACTATAACGGGGGGCATGCCTAGGCGGCGGCCATGATTAGTGGCATTAACTAAAGCTCCAGAAAAAGAATGTAACAATCTACTACCTATCCTAATATTAGCTCTGCATCCTATATTCTTAACAAGACTACTAGATGATATATTGCAAGCTGCGCAACTTCATATAAATATTGCAGAGATACCAATCTCCTAATCTGACTTTAAACCAAGTGGACTACAGACGGAGGCATAGCACTAATACCATCTCCCCCCCCCCTCGTGGTACGGGGGTTAAGCTCTAAAATGGATAACAACGTTGAGGTTCACACAGCTACACTATGCAACCTTTGGGCAGATATAGAACAGAAAATGTTCCGCAAATTTAATAATCTTACACTGCTAATCCGGGGGACAGATGTGGAGGATTCCTCTTTGAATATAGCTGGGCCTGATCCTAACACGATGGCCAGTACAATGATGATAAAGTACTCACCTAAGACAGAGAATCTGTTAATTGAGGCTAGATCCTGTGACACGCAATCGGCACTGATGGGAAAAAATGTTCATATCTGGAGAGGTGATGGACCTGCAGCGGGTCTTGGGGAGGAGCGGCTGCCCCCCCCCCCCCCCGGGGAGTTGTCGTTATGATCTGCCACTGGATCTGAATATACCGGCTCCTGATATTGCAATGACTGAAGGTGCAATGCAGCCGGTGAAGAACTTTGCTCCAATCTCTTCCTACAATCCCTTGCTTGCGATGTTGATCTGCATGGGCCCTATAAATCTCTGGAATTCAACTGAGATGATTGCATGGATACTCATGTACTGATCAGCTACATTACCTATGCAGGTCTTTCTACAGTGACTTTATGATCCATGAGGTATAGACTGAGGACATCCTTTCTATTTCACTTAGGACAGAGGACTGCCATTCTTTTTTCCTTTGCTACCAAGCTTTGAACTTGTTATAGACTAAGCACTATTGAAAGTTATTAAAAGTGTAATATTGATTGAGTACATAGAAAATATTTAAATCCTAATGTTAACTTTGTTGAAAAGTTTGAGGTAAAGTTTAAAACTGTTTTTAACCTGTTTATACGAGAATTGTCCAAGGAGTCAAAACCTTATAGAGAGCTCATATAGCACAGCATTAGCAATATGTCTAGATTACTATAGGTACTAGTTTCCTGACATACTCTAGTCAGCTCCATCATGTATTTCTTGTTTATTTACCCTAGATTTACCCTAGTTCTCATATATGTCTTAAGTGGGGAGTCAAAACATACTTATCACAATTAGGTTTTTGTTCTATTGTGTAAATTAACTGGTCCAATGCATTAACCTGGGTCCTCCCTGTATAATAAGTTATTATTGAGCCAGCCAAAAAATAATGCCACTGAGCAGGCACAGACTACTACATGCTCTATCAAATAGCTAGTAAATACCACTGAGCAGACATACATTACTATATACTCTACTAAACAGTTAAAGAAAAACAAAAAGCAATCCTCATTAAAACATAAGACATTTTACTAAACCAGATTATATGAGCTATATTGATGTAGAGCACAGGAGTCTTGGTGGTCCCTTTATGCTCTCGGTGGCATAGGTTTTGGGAAATCTTCTCTACTACCCTTAGGATAGCTGAGGATTAGCCATATTTCTCTTAGATGTTCCCAAATATTGTACTGGTTGTATATTGGATATTATAAAAATTGTGAAATCTAGGTCACATACTCAGCTCATAGTAAGTGAGTTGCTTGTGTGAGAATTGCCTAAATCATTGACTTATATAGATATTCAATAACACAGCATAGGTAGTATATTTTGCATATTATCAATTTTAGATTCCAGATATACAATAGTTAGCACAAGTACATTTCTCATGTTTATATGCATGTATGTGCTCAGTAAGGGACTAAAAATCATTTATCACAACCAGGAGTTTCCTCTATTATATGAATTACCAATTCAAATATACTACTTTGGGTCCCCCCTTTACCTTTTGCAAGTCTCATATATGCCATAGCTCTGCACTGCAGTACAGGTGTGCACATTCCTATATCTTGTTACCTAACTAGTAGGATGGAACTCACTAAAAACATGAAACATTCCCCTAAACTAGGTTGTATGCAATATACTTATGTAGAACACTCCATCTGTAGGTAAACCTATTCCCATGCTATTGGCACACTCCTTCCATACCATTTAGGATGATTAACTATATCTGAGGGTCAAATATTTCCTATTTGTATCCTTGAGAATATCCACCTAGAGCAACAATGGAATTTGGCTATACCTCAATAAGAGAATATGTATTAACCAGTTCAGTGTAAAAAAAAAAAGGGACAGGTTCTGTGAGTGTTTATGGGCTAAGTGAACTTCCACAAGTCAGATATAAGTCAGTTATCACTATTAATTATATTCTCATCTCATTTAAGTTGTATAACCATAAGCAGTGTTTACCCGCTGATTGACATATTCAATAAATATGACTACAATAAACTACTAGGTGTGCCTGTATCATGGGTCCACAAGTGGCCAGATAATTAGTCATTTCTTTAAGCTATTACAAATTTAAAATTAGAGATTCCAGTAATCCACGTTGTCCTTGCTACCTTGTATTTTATTTAAATCATTGTATTGAGTTTAATTGACATTTTGACATGTATATGTTTGGTCATTTGTTATATGTATTTCCTTTTGCACAACCTCAATAAAAGATTATTTAAATTAAAAAAAAAGTTACTATAACAATATCCCTTAGAAGGGCTTTTTTTTGTAGGGCATCGCCCTAAAGTGACATAGCTCTTTTTCTTCTAAAAACTACAACCCAATTCTACAATAAAAGTAACCCTCTAAGCCTAATCTAAAAACAAACTAAACTAAAAAATAACCCTATCCTAATAAAAGATTGCCATGAAAAAGGCATTTGGTTGGACATTGCCTTTAGAAGGGCATTTGGTAGGGTAGTGCCCACAGCTCTTTTTCTGCCCAAAAAAATAAAAACCTATTCTAAAAAAAACCCACCTAATCTAAAAAGAAAGTTGGCCTGAAAAGGACATTTGGCAGGGCATTGGCCTAAAGTGATCTCAGCTGTTGTAGGGGAAAAAATTCCTTTTAGAAAAAAAATCCTATTTGAAAAAAAACCTAAAAAAGAAAAAAAACATAAGCTTAAAAATAAAAAAGCTCACCCAAAATAATGCTAAACTCCAATGTTTGTACTCAACAACTTGACTGTGACATCTTCTTTCTTCATGGCAATGGTCCTCCAGGGTGGTTCGCTTCATCTTCATGGTGGTTCGCTTCATCTTCATGGTGGCTCGCTTCATCTTCATGGCGGCGGTCCATTTTTTTCATCTTCTGTCTTCCATATTCAGTCTTCCATCTTCTTTCTTCTACTTCCATATGATACATCTTTTCTTCTTATCATCTTTTCTTCTTGCAGAGGTTCTCACCACACACTGAAGCTTGAATGTGAGGTTCCTCCTTATACAGGGGTGCCCTTGCATTTCTATTGGCTGATTTTTTTAAATTCTTAGTCCAATCAACCTATAAAGTGAAAGCTATTTTTAGTTTAGTTTTTTTAAATTAGGCTTTTTTAGGGGTGGGGGTTGCTTTAATTGTAGAATTAAGTTGTAGTTTTTAGCTGACAAAGAGCTATGTCACTTTAGGGCAATGCCCCCAAAAAAGCACTTCTAAGTGCTATTGTTATAGTAACTTTTAGTGTTAGTTTAGTTTTATTTATATTTTGGGGTGTGTTTTTTAAAGGGGGCCTTACTTTTAGTCAAGGTATAACAGTGTTCCCCCTTCCCCCGTAATGTTAGAGTTTGTTATTTTTATTGTAAATATAGTGTTTGTAATTTTTTTTGTAGCTTAGAGGGTGTTAGTTTAAAGATGGGGGGTTTAGGTAGTTAAGTAATGTAAGAGTAAATTGCATTGGGCGGCTGTGGAGGTATAGGGGTTAACATGTTAGGGGGCTTATTGCGTTGAGGGGTTGTGGCAGTGTATGGGTTAATAGGTTAGGGGGAGGTTAGGTCTTTAATTTATTGCAGATTAGGGGTTAATATTGTTTTGGGCTGGGGAAGAGGGCGCATAAGGTGTTAATTTTTTTTTTTTAGTTTGAAATTTGTAAAGAATTATATTTTAAGCATTGTATGTAATTTAAAATGTAGTTATTTTTTTATTGCTATTTCTATTATTTTAAGCATACATATATAACTTAAATTACATATTTATGTTTAAAATAATAAACAATAAAAAGTATCAACATTTTAAATTGCATACAATACTTTAAATAATATGCAGTAAACATGACAATGCATATCAATGTAGCGACGTATCTCTAGTTATAATAGGGAGTTATTTGTTTTATACTTTATTAGTCAGGTAGATTGCAGACATTACGTAGGTGCAGGGCCAGGAAATCAGACCAGTCCTGGAAATTTGTATGGCCCGGCCCAGCCCTGCCCCCTCCGGCTCAGCCCCGCCCCATCCTATTTAAGCCACACACCCTCCAGCTCATGGCCCAATCCGGCCCTGTTTACACAACTTAAAAGTGCAACATACAACACAGTCTATAAACCACAAATATATGTAGAAAACAAATGAACTGCACTGCAGCAGTAATAATAAAGTGCACAAATACATAATATATAACTCAGCAGCTAGATATTACTGATCATGATTAGCTATTGTCACAGATCCTTATAATAAAGATCTGTGACAATAGCTAATCATGATGAGTAATATCTATATTATGTATCGGGAGTTATATATTATGTATCGTGTCACCAGGTCAAAGTAGGGCAACTCACTAAGGGATGTTTCAATGACCACAGACATTCCCCACAGTACAGTAATGAGACAGAGCAATACAGGCAACCTGCACATCCCCTGACCACTTATCCTACCCAAATCCTCGGTCCCTGACTAACATCTATATCTTAATCTAACCTGAAACTTTGTGAAATCCTCGCAGGCAGCTCACACTTTCACTGGGCGCCGCCATGTTGGAAAAGCCAAAGGACCCAGCGTCCTTACCTCTGACCTCCCAATGAGGTATCCAGAAAGATCGCCTGATAAATATCATGCAGGGTCTGCCTACAGCTGACTTAATCTGAAAAAACCACCAGGCAAAAGTAGCCAGTAGCTGAGCTGCTTGAACCTCTGTTCTCTCTCACTCTCTGTGCAGCTGCCAGTGCGGTGCCGGCCCACCAGGATGCCGGCCCACCGGGATTTTTCCCGGTATCCCGGTGGCCCAATCCGGCTCTGCTTAGGTGTAGGCATTCTGTGGGAGTTAGCCACGCTTTATAGGAGGAGTAACTTGTACTTTGATTGGGATAGATTGCCAGCAGTGCGATATATTCCAATCTCTGAACTACAGATTACAAGTAGGGTGTCAGTCATGTGCCTTTTCAGTGGCAAGACTTTACAGTGTAAGGAAGTTTATGTAGGTTTAGGGAAATTAAGGTCACACAGGCAATATTTGAAATGTTCCTACACAGAAACCGTGTTTGGGTTCAGTGAGTGCACTATCTGTGATGTGTAGGAACACTTCAAAACCGCCCTACCCCACCCGCAGAAAATGCTGACAAGTGGCGATGTTGGCGATGTTTTGCTGATGTAGCGGTCCGCATTTCTATCCTATGGAAGACACATCCCAATCACTGTCACTTTGTGGGTCTGCCCCTTTTATTAGAACATATCAATAGAACGATGGACTGAGAGGTTTGAATATTTGGGCAAGGTACATTTCTACCCTACACAGCATATCTAGCAGCATCACACCTCAGCCGCTACATCTTATCCATTTACTGATTTGGATTTGCCATCCTGTACTTTGAGACCCCAACCTTATAAAGGTAAGGAGGGAGAGAGAGAAAGGGAAAAGAGGGACATAAAAAACGTAGAAAGAACACAAGGAACAGGGGAAGAAAAACAATCAATCAAACAAAAAAAACTCCATTATACAGCTAGGACGTATTACTTTAAGGGCTATATCAGTGAGGTCTTATTTACAACATACAACTCCCATATTAGCTCTACTTGCTTGACTATGTTACATATTTCCTCCTAAAGAAATAATAGTAAATCTAATTTCTGAAACTAGCTTTATTAGCTGCATCAAACAATATAATTTAATTCTTCTCCTACCAGAATAAATACAGCTCATTAATTGGACTGTAATTTTATACTTTTTCAATCATTAACTTTGGCACCAGTTCAATAAAGGCATAGGTTTAGATTACAAGTAGAGTGCTAAATTATCGTGCAAATATGCCAGTTTGCAGGAGCGAGATAATTAACCAGCCATTACAAGCTCTCGGTAGCAATTATCACTTATAAAATTAATCTTAGATTAGATTGTGCGCTGGTATTACAAAGTGGTGCGCTAATATCGTTTTGATGAAAGCAATATATAGCGCTCCACTTGTAATGTAGCCCATACTCTGTTAGTCCTGACCGGGACTCAAGACCTTCCACAAAACTTTGCATCTTAACCTATTAAGCTCTCTATCACACATGCCTCAAAAATTAGCAAAGCTGATAAGGCAAAACAAACTACCATGTTAAACCACTTTTTTAAAACCTAAAGAAAGCCCAACAGAAGGGGCAATGGATCTACACAGGAAACAGGTCACAGTTCAGGGCCAAAACCCTCCTTCCATTTCAGTCTCTCCTATAACTAGAGAAGACTTACAGTTATTTGCTTCTAAAGATCATATCAAAAACATAATGACAGAAGTGTGCAACCTTTTTGTGATTTGCGTAAAGACTTAAATCAAGAAGCCCAAAGTGTTACCAATCTTGAAGATAGACATGCTAACCTACATAAAAAAGTAAAAGATACTTCAGCTCAGATATTATCTCAAGATGAGACAATCAAATCCTTATTTGACAGAATTGAGGATAACATGAGCCGCAGGAATAATCTGCTGATTAGGGGAGTCCAAGAGTCTATCACTCCACGGCCATCTTTTGATACTTTCAAGATTTATTCAGAACCATAAAAGGCACACATGATGCAGAAGCGATCCCACTCAAAAGACCGCACAGAGTCTTGAAATTCAAACCACCAACAAAGTTGCCCCCAAGTCTTTTATGGCATTAGCCCAACCACCTTACAAAAGAGATGCTCTCAAATTTATCATTGATGTTCTACGTGAAAACAAAATTATATATGGCTGGAAATTCCCTGTCAGCCTTGTAGCCACAAAAGACGGCAAATCAGCAGTGTACAGATAGCAAGATTAATGTTATATGCTAATTAATGTCATTTTTTTGCCACAGGCTCACTCTACTCTATATATCCTCTTAGAGGACTCCCCTCTCCCTAATCACCTTTACACCCTCCCCCCAAGGCTCTTTATTCCTACTATCCAATATTATGACACTTACATATTCTTCCCAAATGGGAGGATTCCACATCCTCCTTGAACTTATACAACTCTATCACATCATTCTCCCCCAAAATCCCATCTACTTATTGTGCCCTTCTTTCCTAATTTCACAATTTTGTGTACTATTGTTAAGATATTTGCAATGTGCTTATTTGGTACTCTTTTTCTCAACACAGAATTACAGCTGTAGCTACGCAACACCTTGGTCTTGTCGGCAGGGCTTCTTTTCTTTATAATCTGCATTCAAACATATACAAAACCCTTCATGTCTTAGCCCTAATGCATTACTGATAGTAAATTTGTTCCTCTAAAGATGTGGCAGGGTATAAGAGACCCTAATAATAAGAAATAATATTGGATTAAAATTCCATAATATGAGGATCGCTACTACCAGTAAACAAAATTTGATAAGATGCAAGTATAGCAAGAGAAGGGAAGGATAATGACATATTGTATGATGTTTTTATATTAGGTAGATGTCATAATATAGTCTTTTGTGTTTTTCTATATTTTTATACAGGGTCACTAGGTGAAGAAGCGATCACTGTTTATAGGCTCCCTAGCTACAGGCGACGTCTGTAATGACGTAAGCACGCTAGGGTTGGCAACGGTAGGTGGTTGGCGACTTCCGGTGGTGGAGCCTGACAATGAGTGGCATCTCATACAGGATGATGTAATAGGGGCGCTGGGTAAACACCGCTAGAAGCCGCATGGACACGAGGTGAATATACAAAGCACACATTAATTGATTGATGGAATTATTTATGTAAATGGTTATTGATTAGGGTATACGTATTGTCTGAGAACGGAGGTGAAACCCCGAAACGTCACTGGATACACAGTAAAGAAAAGTTTGTGAACTTAAACGGAGAGTGCCTGCTTTTTTCCGATATTATATATATATATATTTATATATATATATATATATATATATATATATAATATTGACATGATTTAATTTATATATCTTGAAGTAGATAAACTCTACATACAATGAACACAATACAGGAAGTGGATATATATCGTCAGCAGCTTTGCATATGCTCTTCAGAAAAGCAACATGCACTTGCCAGATTTGCTATTTATGGTCGAATGTCTTACTGACAAAATGTTTAATCTTGTAGGATTCCTTAAATTGGTAAATTGGTGTAGGTTAGACACTATGGGGACAATTTATCATTGCGTCAATCTCGACGCATTCGCTGGAGTCAATACGCTCGCCAGACATTGCTGCTGTGAATCTACATACAACGGCCTTATTTATTAAAAAGTCTGTCAAAAACAAGCGTGTTACGTATGGCACCATGAGATTCGGACTGTTGATAGTCATTGATATTGCAGATATTCTGTTTTTCATTACTGTCCATGAACAAGCACATTTCTCTAAAGCTAATCTTTTATTTTTCATCTGTTAATGTCAAAGAAATAGCTAGATTTATACCTGAACAAACAATAATATCTCATAGAAAGTTATTTTTTATTTGTTATCCAAACAAATCTGATATATGATATTTTCACATAAATTAATGTGTATTTGTATTTCTAGAAATCATGATATGCATATCTCATGATTTTTTCTTTTTTTTTTAAATGATTATTAATGCTAGAATTTGTACATATATCTTTGCACATACTTGTGTGAATATATATATATATATATATATATGTATATATATATATATATATATATATATATATATATATATATATATATATATATATATATATATATATATATATATATATATATACACACACAGAGAAATGCACTCACAGGAACGAACAACCAGCTCAATACCATTGTTAGCCTGTTCTATGGCGATTTACCACCTGGGTGCAACTTCTTTTAGCCCAGCAATGCTTTTCACAGAGTAGAACTTTCCTGTAGTATATCAGTCTGATCCCGCCTATTACGGTCAGTCCAGCGCCGAAATACCAGGCAATTCCTATCTGAACAAGGAACACAGCAACCCCAGACGATCGTTTCGGCCTTCATTGGGCCTCGTCAGTGAGGTGTAGCAGTATTCCTCTAAGCACACTGAGCAAGGAGTCCACGTCTGGTTTCCCCTTTTTCCCATAGGGAGACTAAATACACACAGAGAGAAATGCACTCACAGGAACGAACAACCAGCTCAATACCATTGTTAGCCTGTTCTATGGCGATTTACCACCTGGGTGCAACTTCTTTTAGCCCAGCAATGCTTTTCACAGAGTAGAACTTTCCTGTAGTATATCAGTCTGATCCCGCCTATTACGGTCAGTCCAGCGCCGAAATACCAGGTAATTCCTATCTGAACAAGGAACACAGCAACCCCAGACGATCGTTTTCGGCCTTCATTGGGCCTCGTCAGTGAGGTGTAGCAGTATTCCTCTAAGCACACTGAGCAAGGAGTCCACGTCTGGTTTCCCCTTTTTCCCATAGGGAGACTAAATACACACAGAGAGAAATGCACTCACAGGAACGAACAACCAGCTCAATACCATTGTTAGCCTGTTCTATGGCGATTTACCACCTGGGTGCAACTTCTTTTAGCCCAGCAATGCTTTTCACAGAGTAGAACTTTCCTGTAGTATATCAGTCTGATCCCGCCTATTACGGTCAGTCCAGCGCCGAAATACCAGGCAATTCCTATCTGAACAAGGAACACAGCAACCCCAGACGATCGTTTCGGCCTTCATTGGGCCTCGTCAGTGAGGTGTAGCAGTATTCCTCTAAGCACACTGAGCAAGGAGTCCACGTCTGGTTTCCCCTTTTTCCCATAGGGAGACTAAATACACACAGAGAGAAATGCACTCACAGGAACGAACAACCAGCTCAATACCATTGTTAGCCTGTTCTATGGCGATTTACCACCTGGGTGCAACTTCTTTTAGCCCAGCAATGCTTTTCACAGAGTAGAACTTTCCTGTAGTATATCAGTCGATCCCGCCTATTACGGTCAGTCCAGCGCCGAAATACCAGGCAATTCCTATCTGAACAAGGAACACAGCAACCCCAGACGATCGTTTCGGCCTTCATTGGGCCTCGTCAGTGAGGTGTAGCAGTATTCCTCTAAGCACACTGAGCAAGGAGTCCACGTCTGGTTTCCCCTTTTTCCCATAGGGAGACTAAATACACACAGAGAGAAATGCACTCACAGGAACGAACAACCAGCTCAATACCATTGTTAGCCTGTTCTATGGCGATTTACCACCTGGGTGCAACTTCTTTTAGCCCAGCAATGCTTTTCACAGAGTAGAACTTTCCTGTAGTATATCAGTCTGATCCCACCTATTACGGTCAGTCCAGCGCCGAAATACCAGGCAATTCCTATCTGAACAAGGAACACAGCAACCCCAGACGATCGTTTCGGCCTTCATTGGGCCTCGTCAGTGGAGGTGTAGCAGTATTCCTCTAAGCACACTGAGCAAGGAGTCCACGTCTGGTTTCCCCCTTTTTTCCATAGGGAGACTAAATACACACAGAGAGAAATGCACTCACAGGAACGAACAACCAGCTCAATACCATTGTTAGCCTGTTCTATGGCGATTTACCACCTGGGTGCAACTTCTTTTAGCCCAGCAATGCTTTTCACAGAGTAGAACTTTCCTGTAGTATATCAGTCTGATCCCGCCTATTACGGTCAGATCCAGCGCCGAAATAACCAGGCAATTCCTATCTGAACAAGGAACACAGCAACCCCAGACGATCGTTTCGGCCTTCATTGGGCCTCGTCAGTGAGGTGTAGCAGTATTCCTCTAAGCACACTGAGCAAGGAGTCCACGTCTGGTTTCCCCTTTTTCCCATAGGGAGACTAAATACACACAGAGAGAAATGCACTCACAGGAACGAACAACCAGCTCAATACCATTGTTAGCCTGTTCTATGGCGATTTACCACCTGGGTGCAACTTCTTTTAGCCCAGCAATGCTTTTCACAGAGTAGAACTTTCCTGTAGTATATCAGTCTGATCCTGCCTATTACGGTCAGTCCAGCGCCGAAATACCAGGCAATTCCTATCTGAACAAGGAACACAGCAACCCCAGACGATCGTTTCGGCCTTCATTGGGCCTCGTCAGTGAGGTGTAGCAGTATTCCTCTAAGCACACTGAGCAAGGAGTCCACGTCTGGTTTCCCCTTTTTCCCATAGGGAGACTAAATACACACAGAGAGAAATGCACTCACAGGAACGAACAACCAGCTCAATACCATTGTTAGCCTGTTCTATGGCGATTTACCACCTGGGTGCAACTTCTTTTAGCCCAGCAATGCTTTTCACAGAGTAGAACTTTCCTGTAGTATATCAGTCTGATCCCCGCCTATTACGGTCAGTCCAGCGCCGAAATACCAGGCAATTCCTATCTGAACAAGGAACACAGCAACCCCAGACGATCGTTTCGGCCTTCATTGGGCCTCGTCAGTGAGGGTGTAGCAGTATTCCTCTAAGCACACTGAGCAAGGAGTCCACGTTCTGGTTTCCCCTTTTTCCCCATAGGGAGACTAAATACACACAGAGAGAAATGCACTCACAGGAACGAACAACCAGCTCAATACCATTGTTAGCCTGTTCTATGGCGATTTACCACCTGGGTGCAACTTCTTTTAGCCCAGCAATGCTTTTCACAGAGTAGAACTTTCCTGTAGTATATCAGTCTGATCCCGCCTATTACGGTCAGTCCAGCGCCGAAATACCAGGCAATTCCTATCTGAACAAGGAACACAGCAACCCCAGACGATCGTTTCGGCCTTCATTGGGCCTCGTCAGTGAGGTGTAGCAGTATTCCTCTAAGCACACTGAGCAAGGAGTCCACGTCTGGTTTCCCCTTTTTCCCCATAGGGAGACTAAATACACACAGAGAGAAATGCACTCACAGGAACGAACAACCAGCTCAATACCATTGTTAGCCTGTTCTATGGCGATTTACCACCTGGGTGCAACTTCTTTAGCCCAGCAATGCTTTTCACAGAGTAGAACTTTCCTGTAGTATATCAGTCTGATCCCGCCTATTACGGTCAGTCCAGCACCGAAATACCAGGCAATTCATATCTGAACAAGGAACACAGCAACCCCAGACGATCGTTTCGGCCTTCATTGGGCCTCGTCAGTGAGGTGTAGCAGTATTCCTCTAAGCACACTGAGCAAGGAGTCCACGTCTGGTTTCCCCTTTTTCCCATAGGGGAGACTAAATACACACAGAGAGAAATGCACTCACAGGAACGAACAACCAGCTCAATACCATTGTTAGCCTGTTCTATGGCGATTTACCACCTGGGTGCAACTTCTTTTAGCCCAGCAATGCTTTTCACAGAGTAGAACTTTCCTGTAGTATATCAGTCTGATCCCGCCTATTACGGTCAGTCCAGCGCCGAAATACCAGGCAATTCCTATCTGAACAAGGAACACAGCAACCCCAGACGATCGTTTCGGCCTTCATTGGGCCTCGTCAGTGAGGTGTAGCAGTATTCCTCTAAGCACACTGAGCAAGGAGTCCACGTCTGGTTTCCCCTTTTTCCCATAGGGAGACTAAATACACACAGAGAGAAATGCACTCACAGGAACGAACAACCAGCTCAATACCATTGTTAGCCTGTTTCTATGGCGATTTACCACCTGGGTGCAACTTCTTTTAGCCCAGCAATGCTTTCACAGAGTAGAACTTTCCTGTAGTATATCATCTGATCCCGCCTATTACGGTCAGTCCAGCGCCGAAATACCAGGCAATTCCTATCTGAACAAGGAACACAGCAACCCCAGACGATCGTTTCGGCCTTCATTGGGCCTCGTCAGTGAGGTGTAGCAGTATTCCTCTAAGCACACTGAGCAAGGAGTCCACGTCTGGTTTCCCCTTTTTCCCATAGGGAGACTAAATACACACAGAGAGAAATGCATATATATATATATATGTACAAAAAGAATGTTGGGAGAGGATTGTTTAACCTTCCTGTTTAAGCAGGATAGGAAATTTATCATTTAAAGATCTAGGCGGTAACTATCCACTACTAGATCAGGTGCAGACCCCCAAAAGTAGTTATAGCTTCAAATTATTTAGAAAAGAGAGAAATAGCCACAGTAGAGGCTATATGTGATACTGTGTAAAGATGGGGGATTTCAGCACTCAATAGAACTCCATTTAACCCAAAATGGTGCCTGACTGGGAGCTAGCAAGAGACAAAAATACACAGATGCACATAAGTTCAGATAACACAACAAATTTATTTACAAAGTAACAAAACATGCTGGAAAGGCATATGCATATTGTTTAGGTACTAAAGAAAGTATAATATTACCACTGCAGTGGGATAACTATCTATCATAATGCTTTCCTAGAACAGCTTTTTATGCAACATTGTATTGATTTATATATAGCAAGGAAAGGATATATATAACTGTGGCCAAACAGATTATCTTATGATCATATATACGACCTGTTCTGAGTCCTCCTTATAGGTAAGAAATAGGAAGAAAACACAGGTAGATTGAAAAATCCGTTTCTGCCTGGGCCCAGGTTCTGTGTGAAAAGAAGTAGATAAACGGGATATTCCTTTCTTTTTCAAAGGCTCATTCTTTGCTTTTAATCAGGAGCTATATAGAGAAACTTGTATGCTAGAACTCCGAGGTAAGACTGTCCTCTCTGTCTAGCATAGTGATACAATACTTGTTTAGAAGTGCCGTTATTGCTTTTAAGTCCAAACAAATGCAGCTTTCCAGGAAACTGCGGTATGTAGCGGTCCCAAGTGTTTGCCTCAACAAACACTTGGGACCGTATTTGAATAGCAGTCCGGAATTCTGTGTGGCTGTGTTAGTGCTCACCTCCGGGTTCACCTTATATCCGCAGATATAGAAATTACAGTCACTCGTTCGGGTCTGGGTACTGAAGTTACGTGCAGGGTCGGGACAGGTGCTTCCGAAATCAAACTGCTTTCTATCTCCACTTTAAAGTCATGTCACCTTCGCTTTTGGGGATCTTGTGTGAGCTGTAACAAGGTGTCTGTCTGACAGACAGACACCTTGTTACAGCTCACACAAGTTCGGAAGATTTCTATGAAGATTTTTATCTGCCATCCGTTATAGTCAAGATCCCCAAAAGCGAAGGTGACATGACTTTAAAGTGGAGATAGAAAGCAGTTTGATGTCGGAAGCACCTGTCCCGACCCTGCACGTAACTTCAGTACCCAGACCCGAACGAGTGACTGTAATTTCTATATCTGCGGATATAAGGTGAACCCGGAGGTGAGCACTAACACAGCCACACAGAATTCCGGACTGCTATTCAAATACGGAGGTCCGGAGGTATGTGTTGAGGCAAACACTTGGGACCGCTACATACCGCAGTTTCCTGGAAAGCTGCATTTGTTTGGACTTAAAAGCAATAACGCACTTCTAACAAGTATTGTATCACTATGCTAGACAGAGAGGACGCTCTTACCTCGGGAGTTCTAGCATACAAGTTTCTCTATATAGCTCCTGATTAAAAGCAAAGAATGAGCCTTTGAAAAAGAAAGGAATATCCCGTTTATCTACTTCTTTTCACACAGAACCTGGGCCCAGGCAGAAACGGATTTTTCAATCTACCTGTGTTTTCTTCCTATTTCTTACCTATAAGGAGGACTCAGAACAGGTCGTATATATGATCATAAGATAATCTGTTTGGCCACAGTTATATATATCCTTTCCTTGCTATATATAAATCAATACAATGTTGCATAAAAAGCTGTTCTAGGAAAGTATTATGATAGATAGTTATCCCACTGCAGTGGTAATATTATACTTTCTTTAGTACCTAAACAATATGCATATGCCTTTCCAGCATGTTTTGTTACTTTGTAAATAAATTTGTCGTGTTATCTGAACTTATGTGCATCCGTGTATTTTTGTCTCTTGCTAGCTCCCAGTCAGGCACCATTTTGGGTTAAATGGAGTTCTATTGAGTGCTGAAATCCCCCATCTTTACACAGTATCTCATATAGCTCTACTGTGGCTATTTCTCTCTTTTCTAAATAATTTGAAGTTATATATATATATATATATATATATATGTGTGTGTGTGTGCTATGTCAGAAATCTTTTGCAAACATATTTACATGTCCCTAAATTTATTTTTTTGTTCTAAACAATGTTGTCTTTTTATATGTATACAGGTGGCCCTCATTTTACAACGGTTCAATTTACACCGTTTCAGAATAACAACCTTTTTTTCCAGTTATGTGACTGCTATTGAAAAGCATTGAGAAGCAGTGCATTTATTAAAATAGCCAGTAGGTGGAGCTGTCCGCTTGTGTTGCAGCAAAGCCAAGCAAGCTGAAATTAATCAGTTTAACCAGACCTGAGCTATCGAGCAGATTTCAAAGGAACAAGATCTTCCTGTCTATAAATCAGTCCAGATTGAAATGCATAGAAAGAACTATTTGCAGAAAAATGCACGTGAAGTCTGTATTGTGTGATAATTTCTTTAGGTTTATAATGCTGTTTAACAAATATATTTGTTCATTTAACTTAGTTTAATTATATATTCTGTGTTGTGTGATTATTTTATTAGGTTTATAAAAGCTGTTTAGCATTTAAAGTCTTCATTTCAAAGCTTTGAAAATAATGTATTAGGTGTTACTTATGACAATTTAGAGAGGGGCCTGGAACCTATCTCCCTCATTTCCCATTGACTTACATTATAAACAGGGTATCATATGTATTTATTTGCAATCAATGGATATTTTAAAAGCTGCACCTGAGTAACCCTTCCTGATTGCAGTCTAGTTTGAAACACCACCCCTAAACAGGTGTTAAAAAACGGGCTGGCATTTAAGATGACATTTCTTAATGAAAATGAAATTCAAGAGAAGGAAGAAAATCACTGAAAATTGCATGACAGTAAAGAGGTGATTTTAATTTCTGCTGTATCTGATTCATGACAATTTGTTAGGTAAACTATCCCTTTGAGCTATCATCTTAAGATTATATTGAATCAAACATTATTTGATTATTAAAATCATTGCAAGAAATATTACACTGTGTGGCCTAATGTCATCATCAATCTTTATCTTTAATACTAATTTCACATATACATACTTTCATAGTATAATACACAATGTAACAAATGGCACTTACAAGTTCTTATGAGTGATTAATGACTCAAGTATAGAGCAATTTGATTCGTTGGTGATAGTAGAAAATGAATATTTCAATCAGATTGGCTGATTTCATTAATCACATGATTATGCATTTACTGATAAGAAGTTGTGGAACATTTTACCAGTTTGTGGGTTGTTTAGAAGTTTGAGTATTGCGTCAAATTTGGTGCAAAAAATGTTGCTTCAAATTTGGGGCAAAGTGGAGAGTGGGACTTGTATTACATGGTTTAAACATGGTGCAAATAGATTTATCCAAAAAAGGAAGTTGGCTATATTATGTATTTATTTCATTTTATCCCTATATCTACTAGTGAACCAAATTTGGAGCAATATTATTGTCCCCTTGCTTTGTAATGAGAGACAATAATGTAACACAATCCATAAGTAGGGTAACATCTCCCTAATTTACTTTTATTATCTAATATGCTTCATTGTCTTGCAGCATCGAACATAACCTTTCTGTGTTTTCAGACTCCCATTGATTTCTATGGCATTCACAGCCTCAAGGGTGGCGGTTTGAATGATAGGAACGCTGCGTCGGAGTAAACGCCAGCGTACTTGTTGGATGTTTGATAAATTGGCAAGAGGGTCAAATAGAGTCGAATGTGATGACGGATGATCAGTATTCCGCTTGAATAACAAAAGCATCAATCTGTGTCGGACTGTCAGGGATTTTAGCATATCAAGTCTGTCACTTTAAATTTCACTCCTCTTACCCTATTTAAGGCCCCTCCTCTCTATACTCCCTGCTTGGTAATTTGATTCAGTTGTTCTAGTGACTCCTGCCTAAGAAACCTAGCCCTATTCCTCTGTTTAGTGGAATTTCTCTGCTGAGTCCTGCTGTCCTCAGCTCCTCTGTGCCGGTTTACCTCCAACAGCTAACTTCAGCCATACCGGAACCAAAGATACAGCTTAAGTTTCTTCCTTCTGCAACTCCGGGTGTGTGTGACGTCACACCCGGCATCTCAGTGTTCTCTCAGCACGTGTACCGCGCTCTCTCCTATATGGGTAACGGACTAACCAGCAACTGCTGACACGCTGTCCTTGCAATACTACAAGGATTTGGTCTGTATAATTTACTTACCTCTGCCGGATAACTGCATGACACCTATGCTTGCTATCTAACTACTGCTACCTTAAATGACTGTTTTGCTACCCTCATCTGTATAATTACCTTGTCTGCCATTACTTACTATTGCCGGATACTGCTTGACACTGTTACTCTTGCTATTTGAAATACCGCTTCCCTAAGTGACTGTTTTGCTTATTATTACAAAGGTCTGCCATATCATCTACTATCTGCATATCCCAGTATAACCATATCAAACTGTATTTAACACCTCAGCTGCTGCCCATTCATACAGTAATTATATCAACAACAACTTCTGGACAAGGCTTTGTTATCTGCCTCAACTAACACATATTGGGGTTATGCTTCAGTACAATAACATTCCGCTAGATTTGGAGTTTTGTTGGTAACGACCCGAAAAACTAACGCCGGCTTTTTTCTGGCCGCACCATAAAAATAACTCTGGTATTGAGAGTCCACATAAAGGCTGCGTTAGGCTCCAAAAAAGGAGCGTAGAGCATTTTTAACGCAGCTTCAACTCTCGATACCAGAGTTGCTTACGCAAGCGGCCAGCCTCAAAAACGTGCTCATGCACGATTCCCCCATAGGAAACAATGGGGCTGTTTGAGCTGAAAAAAAAACAAACACCTGCAAAAAAGCCGCGTTCAGCTCCTAACGCAGCCCCATTGTTTGCTATGCGGTAACCCTTCCTACGTCTGCACTTAACACTCTAACATGTACACCGAGTCTAAACACCCCTAACCTTACACTTATTAACCCCTAATCTGCCGCCCCCGCTATCGCTGACCCCTGCATATTATTATTAACCCCTAATCTGCCGCTAAGTTACAAATAAACCTAACACTAGACTATCAATAAATTAATTAAATAAACTACCTACAATTACCTACAATTACAATTACAATTACCTACAATTAACCTAACACTACACTATCAATAAATTAATTAAATACAATTGCTACAAATAACTACAATTAAATAAACTAGCTAAAGTACAAAAAATAAAAAAGAACTAAGTTACAAAAAATAAAAAAATATTTACAAACATAAGAAAAATATTACAACAATTTTAAACTAATTACACCTACTCTAAGCCCCCTAATAAAATAACAAAGCCCCCCAAAATAAAAAAAATGCCCTACCCTATTCTAAATTACTAAAGTTCAAAGCTCTTTTACCTTACCAGCCCTGAACAGGGCCCTTTGCGGGGTATGCCCCAAGAAATACAGCTCTTTTGCCTGTAAAAAAAAAACATGCAATACCCCCCCCCAACATTACAAAACCCACTAACCACATACCCCTAATCTAACCCAAACCCCCCTTAAATAAACCTAACACTAAGCCCCTGAAGATCTTCCTACCTTATCTTCACCATACCAGGTTCACCGATCCGTCCTGAAGAGCTCCTCCGATGTCCTGATCCAAGCCCAAGCGGGGGGCTGAAGAGGTCCATGATCCGGCTGAAGTCTTCATCCAAGCGGGGCAGAAGAGGTCTTCCATCCGATTGAAGTCTTCATCCAAGCGGCATCCATCCGGAGCGAAGCAGCAGCATCCTGAAGACCTCCACCGCGGAACATCCATCCTGGCCGACGACTGAACGACGAATGACGGTTCCTTTAAATGACATCATCCAAGATGGCGTCCCTCGAATTCCGATTGGCTGATAGGATTCTATCAGCCAATCGGAATTAAGGTAGGAATATTCTGATTGGCTGATGGAATCAGCCAATCAGAATCAAGTTCAATCCGATTGGCTGATCCAATCAGCCAATCAGATTGAGCTTGCATTCTATTGGCTGATCGGAACAGCCAATAGAATGCGAGCTCAATCTGATTGGCTGTCGGCGATGTGGGGGGGACCTCGGTTTAGGGGTACATAGGTAGTTTATGGGTGTTAGTGTACTTTAGAGCACAGTAGTTAAGAGCTTTATAAACCGGCGTTAGTCCAGAAAGCTCTTAACTACTGACTTTTTTCCTGCGGCTGGAGTTTTGTCGTTAGATGTCTAACGCTCACTTCAGAAACGACTCTAAATACCGGAGTTAGAAAAATCCCATTGAAAAGATAGGATACGCAATTTACATAAGGGGATCTGCGGTATGGAAAAGTCACGGCTGAAAAGTGAGAGTTAGACCCTATTTTGAGTGACTCCAAATACCGGCGGTAGCCTAAAACCAGCGTTAGGAGCCTCTAACGCTGGTTTTCACGGCTACCGCCAAACTCCAAATCTAGGCCATTGTCTTTATACACACTAATTTCTAACCTCTACTACTTATGTGTGCCATTTAAACTTCATTGGGGGGTTATATTCTCTGCCTTATACGCTACACTATTGGCAGCTTGTGTATCTGAGTGTGTGTGACTACTGTATATATTTTATATGCCTGCTGTGTTTGTGTGACACTTCTGATTTATATATATATTCTACCTTGGAGGAATATCTATCTTATTTATCAGTAGATACCTTTCTATCATATTTATCTATTGATATCTATCTATCATAAATATCTGGTTGCGTGACAGCTCCGTTATCACTCTGTACCCTACAGTAGTGACCCTCAATTCAATGAGCATAACTGGATTCCTGTAAGTTAAATCTGTGTGAATCCAAGGTTTGGTGTGAGGTTGAGTGGTCCTACAATAGAGGATACTAGGTACCAGAACTTTTTCCATCACCTGTTCTGACATACAACACGTAGGTATCATTACACGGATTGATATTGCGGGAGCGTATATTATGTCACAGATTTCAATATTTGATGATCTTGACGCTTTGTTAACTATGGCGGATCAACTTTGCGTCTAATTTGACGTGAGATTCCAGCATATTATCAGTTGAAGCATTGATAAATCGGCCCCTTAGGGCTAGATTACAAGTGCGGCCTGTATTTTTTTTCCGCAATCGCAAAAACTCCGCTAGAGTTAAGCTTTTTGCACTAGTCGGGTTGTATTTGTATTTCAAGTTTCCAAAAAAATTTAGTTTGCGCAAGCGGTAACCTGAATAGCGTAAAATTCCTAACATGTTTTCGTGTGCACTTATTTACCCATAGAAATCCACGGAGAAAAAAAGTAGAATAAAAAAAAGTAACACCCGATCTCGCACAAACACAATTGCATTTTCACATTCCCCATAGAAGTCAATGGGGAAAAGAATTGTTGAAAAAAAAAAAACCATCGCGCAAACAACATAGCATATTTGCATTAGCAAATGGGAAATATCTACAGTAAATACATAGTTAAAATCTTTATTAAATATGAATATTGCATATACAGTATATATAATATATATATATATATATATATATATATATATAATATATATATATATATATATATATATATATATGTGTGTGGGTGTGTGTGTGTTTGTGTATGTGTGTTTTTATATATTTTCATCTACTTAATGGCAAAGGGCTTTATTGTACTTATATACTGTATATGTCTATATATGTGTAAATATATTTTGATGTATTTATATGTGTATATATGGCTGTCAATATATATATATATATATATATATATATATATATATATATATATATATATATATATATAAAACAGAAGGGGACTGCACTCTCATACCGGACCGGGTACACATCTCATGACCCTGAAACATGCTCAGCCCTGGGTGCTCACGGGCACTCACAGGAAGCTGTGCTGTCCCCAGAGTCACAGGCAGTTAACCCCAGACAGGTTTGGGTGCAAGAACCATAGGGAAAATTACAAAACAAATTAATACAACACACAGAGAAAACCCAGCACTCACTTACAAGCTCTCAGCTAAGATTTAAAAGCAAAAATGTAAAGGTTAGTTACCGCATTTGGCCAAATGGGACAAGCCCAGGTACCACATCAAGGTCCTTTCCAATACCTGGGACCCTAAAACAGCCACACAATGCAAGCTCTCAAATCCAAACAAACTGGGAACAAGGGAAGGGTGCACAGGCTTATGTAATCACCCTGGACATATACAAAACACAGAAGGGGATTGCACTCTCATACCGGACCGGGTACACATCTCATGACCCTGCAACATGCTCAGCCCTGGGTGCTCACGGGCACTCTCAGGAAGCTGTGCTGTCCCCAAAGTCACAGGTAGTTAACCCCAGACAGGTCTGGGTGCAAGATCCATAGGGAACATTACAAAACAAATGAATATAACACACTGAGAAAGTCCAGCAATCACTTACAAGCTCTCAACTAAGATTTAAAAGCAAAAATGGAAAGGTTAGTTACTGCATTTGGCCAAATGGGACAAGCCCAGGTACCACATCAAGGTCCTTTCCAATACCTGGGACCCTAAAACAGCCACACAATGCAAGCTCTCAAATCCAAACAAACTGAGAACAAGGGAAGGGTGCACAGGCTTATGTAATCACCCTAGACATATACAAAACACGGAAGAGGACTGCACTCTCATACCGGACCGGGTACACATCCTATGACCCTGAAACATGCTCAGCCCTGGGTGCTCACGGGCACTCACAGGAAGCTGTGCTGTCCCCAGAATCACAGGCAGTTAACCCCAGACAGGTCTGGGTGCAAGAACCATAGGGAAAATTACAAAACAAATTAATACAACACACAGAGAAAGTTTAGCACTCAGGCACTCAGTTACAAGCTCTCAGCTAAGATTTAAAAGCAAAAATGGAAAGGTTAGTTACCGCATTTGGCCAAATGGGACAAGCCCAGGTACCACATCAAGGTCCTTTCCAATACCTGGGACCCTAAAACAGCCTCACAATGCAAGCTCTCAAATCCATACAAACTGGGAATAAGGGAAGGGTGCACAGGCTTATGAAATCACCCTAGACATATACAAAACACGGAAGGGGACTGCACTCTCATACCGGACCGGGTACACATCCCATGACCTGCAACATGCTCAGCCCTGGGTGCTCATGGGCACTCATAGGAAGCTGTGCTGTCCCCAGAGTCACAGGCAGTTGAATTTTCCCTATGGTTCTTGCACCCAGACCTGTCTGGGGTTAACTGTCTGTGATTCTGGGGACAGCACAGCTTACTGTGAGTGCCCGTGAGCACCCAGGGCTGAGCATGTTGCAGGGTCATGGGATGTGTACCTGTACTTGAAGAAAGATGGGCTGCATAGTCGAGTCACCAGAAGAAAGCCATTACTATGCAAATGCCACAAAGTATCCCGCTTACAATACGCCAAACAGCACAGAGAGAACAGAGACAAGCCTCAAACCTTCTGGCACAAAGTCATTTGGAGTGATGAGACCAAAATTGAGCTTTTTGGCCACAACCATAAACGCTACATTTGGAGAGGAGTTAACAAGGCCTATGATGAAAGCTACAACATTCCTACTGTGAAACATGGAGGTGGATCACTGATGTTTTGGGGATGTGTGAGCTACAAAGGCACAGGAAATTTGGTCAGAATTGATGGCAAGATGAATGCAGTATGTTATCAAACAGAATGCCTCATTTTCCACTTCTTGATTAGAGTTTGAACACTGCTGATTTGCATTCTCAATTCCTTGGATATCTTTTCATATCCCTTTCCTGTTTTATACAGTTCAACTACGTTTTCCCGCAGATCCTTTGACAATTCTTTTGCTTTCCCCATGACTCAGAACCCTGAATCGTCAGTGCAGCACTGGATGAAAGATGCAAGGGTTTAGCACACCTTACAAAAAGTTTATATATACATCTTTTGGGAGTATTTGTACACATATATAGACATATCTATGTTCATAGAAATACATATTTGCAATGTATGTGTATGTATCTCTATGTTAAACTGCTTTGGCAGCTTTTTTTTTCTGACAACTGAGATCTCATATCTTTGAGCCCTTATAACTTTTTTGTACAATATTTTTTTGAATAATTTTTATTAGACAGTGTTAAAGTGAAAGTCAATCCTAGCGTTTGTGAAATGCTAGTATTGACCATTGAAACAAATAAAGGTGACTTTCATTCATGAAGTATAACATACTTTAATGCCTTTATTTGTTTCAAGCAATCGCCATTCTGAGCTGCTCAGGCAGCCCACGACAGAACACTATTTTGCTAAGAGGTGACATTTCCACCTCTTTGCAAATAGCTTGCGGGAAATCCGGCACCAAAGGGAGACAAGCCAGATTTACCCACGGCTATTGGCTAAGAGGTGAAAACATCAACTCTAAACCAAAATGCATTCTGCCGTGGGCTGCCTTAGCAGCTCAGACTGGTGAACACTTGAAACAAATAAAGGAGCTTTCTGCATGAAGTATGCATGAAGTATGCTATACATCATGAATGAAAGTCCCCTTTATTTGTTTCAATGGTCAATCCTAGCGTTTCACAAACGCTAGGATTGACTTTCACTTTAATATGAGTGTAAGTGTACTTTGTATCGTATTTATAAAATGTTTTTGTGCAACTTTTTAGTTTCAGAGAATGGTTAACCACAGCTCTGAGATTGCGGTAAGGATTGAAGCGTAAATGGTGATTGCGCTAGCGCAATCTCGATTTCACTCAATTTGTAATATCAGCACAAAGGCTTGCAAAGAGACAATATTACTTGCACAAAACAGTTTGCACCTTACTTGTAATCTAGCTCTAAATGTAATTAGATTGCTGTCATTTATGCCACATTCACTTTTGGATATGGAAGTATTGCCGTAAGGCTTAACATACATAGCTAAAGGTTAATTGTTACTGCAGGAGATAGTTCCAAGTGTATCTAAACCATGCAAGCAGTCATCAGTCTCTATCTGCTATATTCTATAATATTTTTCAGATTATGTGGTTTTGTAATGTTCAGATTATATTGTTAACAATAACCTGATTACATTTCATGACAATGCTGCCTCTGCTAATTTAGATGATGTAGATGAAAGTTTAAAATGTTCATCTTTTTTTTAATATCTGCTTGGACTTCTGTTCCATACTGGTCTTTATACGCAACTATACTCTTAAAGGGACAACATACTTCATATTTTTTATTGTTTAAAAAGATAGATAATCCCTTTATTATCCATTCCCCCATTTTGCATAACCAACACTTATATTAATACACTTTTTACCTCTGTGATTGCCTGGTTTCTAAGACTCTGCAGACAGCCCCCCTATCTAAGTTTTTTTTACAGACATGCATTTCAGCCAATAAGTGCTGACCTCCACAGGAGAGAGCAAAATGTTATCTATATGGCACACACCAACTAGCAGTGTCTAACTGTAAAAAAAACTTTCAAAATGCACTAAGAGATAAAAGGCAGTTCAATGGCTTAGAAATTAGGAATATAAGGCCTACTAGGTTTAGCTTTCTACATAGAATACCATGAGATCAAAGCAAATTTGATAAAAGAAAATTGGAAGGTTGTTTAAAATTGCATGCTCTATCTGATCATTAAAGTTTAAATTGACTAGACTGTCCCTTTAAGTATGTATCTTTATGATGCAAGGTGACTGATATTTTGCTTTCTTGTACTCATATTTCTGTTACCCTGTATTAGCGACAGAGTATTACTGGGCAACACATTAATGCTGTTTCTATCTGTCATTAACCATAACACCCATTAGCCTTCCTGAAAGGAGGTTATACTTTTTATTATTATTAACTTAGGCCTAGATTTAGAGTTCGGCGGTAGCCGTCAAAACCAGCGTTAGAGGCTCCTAACGCTGGTTTTGGGCGCCCGCTGGTATTTGGAGTCAGTCAGGAAAGGGTCTAACGCTCACTTTTCAGCCGCGACTTTTCCCATACCGCAGATCCCCCTACGCCATTTTGCGTAGCCTATCTTTTCAATGGGATCTTTCTAACGCTGGTATTTAGAGTCGTTCTGCAGTGAGCGTTAGAGCTCTTAACGACAAGATTCCAGCCCCAGCCTGAAAATAGCAGGAGTTAAGAGCTTTCTGGCTAACGCCGGTTTATAAAGCTCTTAACTACTGTACCCTAAAGTACACTAACACCCATAAACTACCTATGTACCCCTAACCGAGGTCCCCCCACATCGCCGCCACTCGATTAAAATTTATTAACCCCTAATCTGCCGACCGCCACCTACGTTATACCTTATGTACCCCTAATCTGCTGCCCCTAACACCGCCGACCCCTGTATTATATCTATAACCCCTAACTTGCCCCCCACAACGTCGCCGCAAGCTACTTAAAATAATTAACCCCTAATCTTCCGACCGCAAATCGCCGCCACCTACGTTATCCCTATGTACCCCTAATCTGCTACCCCTAACATCGCCGACCCCTATGTTATATTTATTAACCCCTAATCTTGCCCCCCACAACGTCGCCGACACCTACCTACACTTATTAACCCCTAATCTGGCCGAGCGGACCTGAGCGCTACTATAATAAAGTTATTAACCCCTAATCCGCCTCACTAACCCTATCATAAATAGTATTAACCCCTAATCTGCCCTCCCTAACATCGCCGACACCTAACTTCAATTATTAACCCCTAATCTTCCGACCGGAGCTCACCGCTATTCTAATAAATGTATTAACCCCTAAAGCTAAGTCTAACCCTAACACTAACACCCCCCTAAGTTAAATATAATTTTTATCTAACGAAATAAATTAACTCTTATTAAATAAATAATTCCTATTTAAAGCTAAATACTTACCTGTAAAATTAAATCCTAATATAGCTACAATATAAATTATAATTATATTATAGCTATTTTAGGATTAATATTTATTTTACAGGCAACTTTGTAATTATTTTAACCAGTACAATAGCTATTAAATAGTTAAGAACTATTTAATAGTTACCTAGTTAAAATAATTACAAATTTACCTGTAAAATAAATCCTAACCTAAGATATAATTAAACCTAACACTACCCTATCAATAAAATAATTAAATAAACTACCTACAATTACCTACAATTAACCTAACACTACACTATCAATAAATTAATTAAACACAATTGCTACAAATAAATAAAATTAAATAAACTATCTAAAGTACAAAAAATAAAAAAGAACTAAGTTACAGAAAATAATAAAATATTTACAAACATAAGAAAAATATTACAACAATTTTAAACTAATTACACCTACTCTAAGCCCCCTAATAAAATAACAAAGCCCCCCAAAATAAAAAATTCCCTACCCTATTCTAAAATACCAATATTACAAGCTCTTTTACCTTACCAGCCCTGAACAGGGCCCTTTGCGGGGCATGCCCCAAGAATTTCAGCTCTTTTGCCTGTAAAAAAAAACATACAATACCCCCCCCCAACATTACAACCCACCACCCACATACCCCTAATCTAACCCCAAACCCCCCTTAAATAAACCTAAACACCTACCCCCCTGATGATCTTCCTACCTTGTCTTCACCATGCCAGGTTCACCGATCCGTCCTGGCTCCAAGATCTTCATCCACCCCAAGCGGGGGCTAGACATCCACTGAAGAAGTCCAGAAGAGGGGTCCAAAGTCTTCCTCCTATCCGGCAAGAAGAGGACATCCGGACCGGCAAACATCTTCTCCAAGCGGCATCTTCTATCTTCTTCCATCCGATGACGACCGGCTCCATCTTGAAGACGTCCAGCGCGGATCCATCCTCTTCTTCTTCCGACGACTAGACGACGAATGACGGTTCCTTTAAGGGACGTCATCCAAGATGGCGTCCCTCGAATTCCGATTGGCTGATAGGATTCTATCAGCCAATCGGAATTAAGGTAGGAATTTTCTGATTGGCTGATGGAATCAGCCAATCAGAATATAGTTCAAATCCGATTGGCTGATCCAATCAGCCAATCAGATTGAGCTCGCATTCTATTGGCTGATCGGAACAGCCAATAGAATGCGAGCTCAATCTGATTGGCTGATTGGATCAGCCAATCGGAGTGAACTTGATTCTGATTGGCTGATTCCATCAGCCAATCAGAAAATTCCTACCTTAATTCCGGATTGGCTGATAGAATCCCTATCAGCCAATCGGAATTCGAGGGACGCCATCTTGGATGACGTCCCTTAAAGGAACCGTCATTCGTCGTCTAGTCGTCGGAAGAAGAGGATGGATCCGCGCTGGACGTCTTCAAGATGGAGCCGGTCGTCATCGGATGGAAGAAGATAGAAGATGCCGCTTGGAGAAGATGTTTGCCGGTCCGGATGGCCTCATTCTTGCCGGATAGGAGAAGACTTTGGACCCTCTTCTGACTTCTTCAGTGGATGGCTAGCCCCCGCTTGGGGTGGATGAAGACTTGGAGCCAGGACGGATCGGTGGAACCTGGCATGGGTGAAGACAAGGTAGGAAGATCATCAGGGGGGTAGTGTTAGGTTTATTTAAGGGGGGTTTGGGTAGATTAGGGGTATGTGGGTGGTGGGTTGTAATGTTGGGGGGGGGTATAGTATGTTTTTTTTTTACAGGCAAAAGAGCTGAAATTCTTGGGGCATGCCCCCGCAAAGGGCCCTGTTCAGGGCTGGTAAGGTAAAAGAGCTTGTAATATTTGTATTTTAGAATAGGTAGGGAATTTTTTATTTTGGGGGGCTTGTTATTTTATTAGGGGGCTTAGGAGAAGGGTGTAATTAGTTTAAAATTGTTGTAATATTTTCTTATGTTTGTAAATATTTTTATTATTTTCTGTAACTTAGTTCTTTTTATTTTTTGTACTTTAGATAGTTTATTTAATTTTATTTATTTGTAGCAATTGTGTTTAATTAATTTATTGATAGTGTAGTGTTAGGGTTAATTGTAGGTAATTGTAGGTAAGTTTATTTAATTATTTTATTGATAGGGGTAGGTGTTAGGTTTAATTATATCTTAGTTATGATTTATTTTACAGGTAAATTTGTAATTATTTTAACTAGGTAACTATTAAATAGTTCTTAAACTATTTAATAGCTATTGTACCTGTTTAAAATAATTACAAAGTTGCCTGTAAAATAAATATTAATCCGAAAAGATAGCTATAATATAATTATAATTTATATTGTAGCTATATTAGGATGTATTTTACAGGTTAAGTATTTAGCTTTAAATAGGAATTATTTATTTAATAAGAGTTAATTTATTTCGTTGATAAAAATTATATTTAACTTAGGGGGGTGTTAGTGTTAGGTTTAGACTTAGCTTTAGTGGTTAATACATTTATTAGAATAGCGGTGAGCTCCGGTCGGAAGATTAGGGGTTAATAATTGAAGTTAGGTGTCGGCGATGTTAGGGAGGGCAGATTAGGGGTTTAATACTATTTATGATAGGGGTTAGTGAGGCGGATTAGGGGTTAATAACTTTAATATAGTAGCGCTCAGGTCCGCTCGGCAGATTAGGGGTTAATAAGTGTAGGTAGGTGTCGGCGACGTGTGTGGGGGGCAGATTAGGGGTTAATAAATATAACATAGGGGTCGGCGATGTTAGGGGTAGCAGATTAGGGGTACATAGGGATAACGTAGGTGGGGGGGGGGTGGGGATGCGGTGTTACGGAGCGGCAGGATTAGGGGTTAAAAGTGTAATGCAGGGGTCAGCGATAGCGGGGGGCGCAGATTAGGGGTTAATAAGTGTAAGGTTAGGGGTGTTTTAGACTCGGGGTACATGTTAGGGTGTTATGTGCAGACGTAGGAAGTGTTTCCCCATAGGAAACAATGGGCTGCGTTAGGAGCTGAACGCTGCTTTTTTGCAGGTGGTTAGGTTTTTTTTCAGCTCAAACCGTCCCCATTTGTTTCCTATGGGAGGAATCGTGCGACGAGCACCGTTTTTGATGCCGGCCGCGTCCGTAAGCAACTCTGGTATCGAGAGTTGCATTGCGGTAAAAATGCTCTACCGTCCTTTTTTGGAGCCTAACGCAGCATTTGTTTGAACTCTCGATACCAGAGTTAAATTTATGGTGCGGCCAGAAAAAAACCCGCGGAGCGTTAACAGGCCCGTTTAAAAAAACCGCCGAACTCTCAAATCTAGGCCTTAGAGTGCTCCCCTTTTTGGAATAGTATAATTTGCCGCCCTGCTGTCAGCAGCCGAGACAGTGAGGTGTGCAATTTTACTTTGTTGACACAAATTGGAAGTATTACTTTAAAAAACTTTGAAATTATTTGCCCTTTCTGTTTGTTAACAATTTGAATTCTGTTCTACTTAATCTAGAACCATAGATCCTCATGTATAATCTTTAACTATATTTAATATGGGTTACAACGTGTACTATGCTAAATGATTAGTATCTCAATTTTCTAGCTGTGGTGAATATTCACTCCTAATTATTGGTATACTGCCCACCTATTAATTATGTTTTATGCCTTGTCCAAAGTTTTTGTCTGGTATTGAAGCTACTTGATTTCAATCTGTCCTCCCACTTTTGAGTAAAATAGTTTCCAGAATTAATAAAATACTATAAAGCTGAGGTTCTCCATGTGAGACCCGTTCTCCTTTGTCTCCTTCTAGTAATGTCTGTATAGGCGTACAAAGGTAGAAGAGGAAACCTCCTGAGTCCTTTGGAAGGCTTGCAGTCTATTTGGCATAGTATTTGACATGTTACATATTGAAATTATTGTCTAATATTCTTTTTTCTGTAACGCTCAGAGTAGCAAATTCTCCTTGATTCTTACACTGATCATGCGGAATATATCAAGCGTATAGATTTTGTAATAAAAGAATGCTATGCTGTGAATTCAAACCTCAATAACAACGAAACAAACTCTAAAGCATCCTTTCCCCTGGTGTGTCACACAATGTATTAGTCTCTCCTTTCAGGTGGCTTAGTGAGTGATGCTGCTTTTTCATGACAACCTAACTGCATATTCCCATTATCTAAATAAGTTCAGCCTGTTTAGTTTCCTGGCAGTCAAAATCGGTACAAATCAATCTATTTGCAGGTCTTAAAAAGAGACAAGTGGAAAAAAGGAAAGAAAAGATGGGGAGGGGGACTCAAAAAGTTAATTTGACTAAATCCTGATGGTATCATCCTGAAAATCATGAAACAAAATTGTATTTGTTTTAATTGTGATTTGTTGTTTTTTTTAAAGGTTTCAAAGACTGAAAATAGAAGCAACACATTTAATACTATATACATAAAATGACTATTTGTACACATGGGTCCAGCAAATCACTAAAAATACAATGAAACATGTTTTGTATGTTTGTATATTAAATGTGTATTTAGGATTAGAACCAATGTGAAAAAACACACTATATTTTCAATATTTTGCTGTCATTTGTCAGTAAGGGCTAAATGAACAGTCTTTTAACAAAAACCCAAATGAACAAATGTGTGCAACAGAAAAGAATATTTGATTCATTCATTCCATAAAGGAGCGGCTTCAGATTTGCACTATTGGTAACAATCCAGCAATGTCCTTATTAGTTGATTGATTCCTGTGTTAGCCAATAAGTATATAAGCTTCACATTTGTACTTGAATATCCTGAACCCATTAAAAAAAATGTGTGTGTATATATATATATATATATATATATACATATATATATATATATATATATTGCAATTTTTACTATATTAACTTTGTTACCATTTAAGCTACTGTCCAGCTGCTTCTTTTTTTGCTTTAAAGGGATAGTATAGTCAAAATTAAACGTTTATTATTCATATAGAGGATGCCATTTTAAGCAATTTTCTAATTTACTCCTATTATAAATTTTTCTTCGGTCTCTTGGTATCTTTATTTTAAAAAGCTGGAATGTAAGTTTAGAAGCCAGCCCATTTTTGTTTCAGCATCTGGATAGCGCTTGCTGATTAGTGTCTAAATGTAGCCATCCAATCAGCAAGCGCTATCCAGGTTCTGAACCAAAAATGGGCTGGCTCCTAGACTTACTTTCCAGTTTTTTTTAAATAAAGATACCAAGAGAACAAAGAAAAATTGATAACAGGAGTAAATTAGAAAGTTGCTTAAAATTGCATGCTCTGTCTGAATCATGGACGTTTATTTTTGACTAGACTTTCCCTTTAAGTACCAGATTAATATATTGTGGTTTAAAACTTTGGGCTAGATTACAAGTGCGGCACAAATGGTTTCGCGATAGCGCATTCATGATTTCGCAAGCCATTTTAATTTTGCTGATATTACAATTTCAGCAAAATCACGATTGCACTAGCACAATCACCTTTTTACAATTCAATTGTTTCCGTTATTTAAGAGCTGTGGTAAACTGTTTTCCAAAAATAAAAAGTGGCACAAAACACAACAAAAATACAGTACACTTACACCCATAAATAAACTATTAACCCCTAAACCGCCACCCCCCCCCCACATCACAATACACCTAAATAAACTATTAACCCCTTAACCACCACCCCCCACATCACAGTACCTAAATAAACTATTAACCCCTAAAACACCCCCCCCACATCACAGTACCTAAATAAACTATTAACCCATAAACCGCCATCCCTCCACATTGCAGTGTACCTAAATAAACTATAAACCCCTAAACCACCATCCCCCTACATCCCAATACTTAAAAAAACTATTAACCCCTTAACCCCCAACCCCCACATCGCAGTGTACCTAAATAAACTATTAACCCCTAAACGGCCACCCCCCATAACGCAAAGTTATAAACTAACATCTAAACCCCCTAATCTAACACCCCCTAACTTAACCCAAATTAAAATACCCCTAAATTAACTAAACAAATCCTAACTAACTTTAAAAAAAACTTACCTGTAAAAGTAAATAATAACCTAATCTTACCTTTAAAAATAGAAACCAAACATTACAGAAAAAAACTAACATTACAGAAAAATAAAAAAAATAACATTACACAAAGAAAGTACCATTAAAAAAAACCCTACCATTACAGAAAAATAAAAAAACTATCACAGAAAATAAAAAAGAAATGACCAAAATATATATGTTTTAATCCTATTCTAATGCCCCTTAAAAAAACAACCCCAAAAAAACAAAAAAACATATTCTCTAAAATAAACTACCAATAGCCCTTAAAAGGGCCTTTTGTAGGGCATTGCCCTAAAGCAATCATCTCTTTTTGAGCAAAAAACAAACAAACACTAAACCCTCTAACATTACAACCCCTCAACTCGCAAAATAAAAAAAAAAAACCTTACTATAAAAAAACTAAATTACCCATTGCCCTGAAAAGGGCATTTGGATGGGCATTACCCTTTAAAGGTCATTTAGCTCTTCTGCTGCTGAAAAAAATAAAACCCCTAATCTATAACAAAAAAACCCACCCCAAAAAAATCCCAAAAAACTAACACTAGCCCCAAAATTGGTACTTACCATTGATGATGGGCGGCACTCCATTTTCATTCCAGCAGTGCTCCATCTTCAACCATCTTCATCGTGGGTCCATCTTCTATACCTTCTAACTTCATCCAATGACGACGTCGGTCCTCCTCTTCCGATCAGTGATACAGAGCTCCTTTTCATGCAGTCTCCCGCCGCACACTTAAAAGTGAATGCAAGGTACCCCTTTTATATAGGGGTACCCTTGCATTCCTATTGGCTGATTTGGATGAAGGAAAAAGCTTTCAATCTATTGCAGGACATTGGAATGTAAAATATTTCTATTCAAAACACATTGAAGCACAATTTAAAATATTAAATTGTCCCAATTTTTGGAAACGTGTTGCAGTCATCAGATTTGAAATGAGTGTATATTTTAAAAAATACAGTAAATTCACAAAGTAAAACATCAAATAATGTGTTAATAGTATGTTTTCAATATAGTACAGGGTAAATTGATTTTCCAAATGACTCTTGTTTGTTTTTTTGCATTTTCCATACTATCCTAATTTTTTTCGAAATTGGGGTTGTATATCTATACAATGTACAGGGAATGTAACTGATCTGTATGTTCAGCACAGAATAAACCATATATATATATATATATATATATATATATATATATATATATATATATATATATATATATATATATATATATATATCAATCAGCCCTTTTCAGTCAAATGCATATATACAGTATATATATATATACATAAGAAAAAGGACTGTTAGCAAATGAATAAGGCAAGTAGGATCAGCTATAGTCACTTAGTGGAAAGTTCCAAAGTTAAAACAGAATAGTTATAAGTGTTCATATGCAGGATGGTGGCTCAGGCTAAATAGCTTGCACTGAGTCCCACAATTTGATGCTGAGTAATGTATAATAATACAGCATATGTTGAACAGTGTCTGTAAGGAAAGTCCAAGATAAGTCACTGGAAAACAATAAGTGTAGCTGATACTTATCTTGTCCCCGCTGCGTTTAAAAGGAGCCAAGAGTAACCAAGTGGGAAAAGTTTTCAAGAACTTCTTGAGACTGTAAACTGGACCACTCCGTGTATGTGTCAGGTACGGACAACTTCCGCTGATGTTCTTGGGCAGGCAGATGGCTGCCAGTCCCGTCAGTAGGGAATGGCCGTGTCGGCACCACACGCCGTCCTCAGTAGATGGTTCACTCATTCTGACGTCAGAGATCTGTGCGCCGTTGCACAGAAGGTCCACAGGTTCCCAAAGCGGAGTGGATGTGTACTGCTCCTAATTTGCAGAGGCAGGGCTCAAGACTTCAGACAGCCAGTAGCGGTATCCCTTCCGCTGTATATAGAAATGTAGAATCGCCAAGGGGAAAGAAAGGAGGCTAGTCCAAGAACAAAGACCTGGTTCAAATGTGTGGTTTATTCAAAAAGGTTGCAGGTACACAGGTGAGTAGGCAAACTAACACCTTAGTTTGCCTACTCACCTGTGTACCTGCAACCTTGCCTACTCACCTGTGTACCTGCAACCTTGTTGAATAAACCACACATTTGAACCAGGTCTTTGTTCTTGGACTAGCCTCCTTTCTTTACCCTTGAGGATTCTACATTTCTAAATATATATATATATATATACTGTGTGTATATATATATATATATATATATATATATATATATATATATATGCAGGCATACACATATTTAGACATATATACACATAATAGCCTTTTCCAGTCAAATGCCTTGCCATATATCATGTCTGTTTACTTTCAACCTGTAATATGCTCATTAGTTACTGTAGAGTATTCTCATTATTGCTTATTGCGTCCCATGTTAAAGTGTACAATGTGCAAGAGGTGTTGGCATGCAACACCCTTAAATCCCATCTATTTTTGTACACTATATTTAACTTTATTTATGGCCAGTTTACGAATGGATCACAAATGTTTGCGCCTGAGTGATAAGGGTTATACTGTGGGGTTTTGCGCTCATTGGGCTTACCGCTCGTATTGCAAGTTAAACGTAAACATGATCATGTGAGCACAATTGCGATTTAGGCTAGAATGATTACTGTGACTTCAGAGCTCTGGTTAACTGTTTCTCAAAACATAAAAGTATCACAAAACACATACAACATACATTATAAAGTACAGTTACACTCATAATAACACCATCTAATAAAAATTATAATAAAATATTGCACACAAAAGTTATAAATGCTCAAAAAAGGCATGCAAAGGGCTTTAGTATTGAGATGCATATCTAAAGATGTATATACAGACATATATACACATATAAACACATAAATACATATTAAAAGGCTAAATGTGGTTAAAGAGATAACCACCAAAAAAGAGTACACTTGTAGCACTCAAGAGCTTAATTGGTTATAGTGGATCTATTACAAGGCTCAATGTGGTACAATAGAAAGAGTGGCAGCCCTAGTTTCCAAATATACTAAACCTAACTAATTTAAAACTTAACATTTATTATTACAGTGCTAAAAATTTGCGGAAAACAATCGACATTAAAAACACATAACCAAAATAGGTGCTAGATTGAATAGTATCAATCAATATGATAGGCTAGTGAGGTCCATACAAGGATCTTTATGTAATGGTCTCTACGTAGGAGGTCGTGTGATATTAGTACAATTAACAAGGGATTGTTGGTACTTGCAGTTAGATTACTGGTTAGTGATAAATATATTAAGATACGCTGATGATTTTATTAGAGTATGAGCAGTAACTTACCAAGAATAGTTACTAATGGCTCTAATAAGCTAGAGGTTCAGTCTTACTCAATTAAGATTGCAACCATTGCTCATATGTAATTGTAGTGTAGTTACAGATGATGTTAAACTCAGGATAAATAAGTATGAAACACTATAGTGTTTGAATCTCACAATAGTAGTTTAATATACACACACTATGGTTGTTTTTAATAAATTGAGGTATGTTATAGTCCTTGTCACATTTATCTGGCTCATAAGTTATACCCCTTGTGGGTGCAGAATTAAGACAAAAATGTGAACAACAGGGCTAATAAGTATTCACTATTAATACCTGAGTCTCTGTGTGGGCTTACAACACGAAATGTAGTGTGTTTTGATTACTTTATTGTAATATTAATTGTCAGATTCACACATACAATATTTGCGTAAATGTTGCCCAGTATAGTTGGTTCATATATTTTACACTAAATTCTGACTAGGAGTCTTAGTTGTATAGACCAACTGATAACAATATATATGTGTCGCTGAGAGTTTGCTTGTATAGTGTAACTCTATGGTTATAGATCCAAGGTTCCAAGTTCAATTGATACGGTAATATGTGTTACGTGTTTTGTTACTTTATACCTGTTTCAATTGTACTCGTTGTGAATATTGGTTACATTGGTGTTAAAGTTCATTTATTGAGGATACAAACTTATGATTGTGATTTAAGCACGCCGGGCTTTCAATAGATGTAAGAACTTAGTTGTTTTATCACAGCTTGGATTTAAACAATTTTGTTTTGACTTGCAATTAAATCTAAATGCTTTACCACTGTTGATACCATATAGTTGAAAGTATTAAATGAACTATGTTCTGTAATTTAACTAATTGATACTTGAAAAGTGGTTTTATCATGCAATCTGTTGTAAAATGCAAAGTACTCTGGGTGGTCAAGTGAGACCACACTTTAGATTCAAGCACCCTAGTTGTCAAATTATGATATAAGTTATTCACCATTAAAGTTTTAAGTTCACTGCAGCCTTACCGTTTAAAGTAATGTGGCTTATAATAGAGAAGATACTAGTATCCCCTCTTATTCTTATATTTTTGTGATATTTGGCGATATCTGAAAAATGAACAGCTAAGATTAAATGATCTTTATGCACTTGTAGATCACGCTAATATCTGCAAATAACTGATACTACTGAAACAGTGTACAACTAATCTGCTTCTGGTTATAAGCTGGCGAGGTAATACCCGGTGCTTATATTGCTGAATTTCAGGCGCTTTCCTGTTTGAATTGACTGACCGTTATAATAGTGTTACTCCTGATTATAGGCTGGCGAGTAAAACCTGATTGCTATATTACCAAGTTTTGGCGTTTTCCTTTATCGATTAGCTAACCGTTAAGATAATGTTGCTCTTAAACGCTAATAAAAAGGTTGGAAAGTAGCCATTAACTTTTTGTACTAATAGCCGGCTTTATAGTACCAGAATCACCCTTGTTAGCCGTATGAATTTAGTGAAGATACATAAGTTTAGCCTAAATTAAAGTAACCGTTTTAAATACTAGCATAAATGTTGGTTAGCTTCTAAAATACAGGAGCTCGCAATGACCTCCTCAACCATTTCCCTAAGTCCCTAACATGTTTCGCCGTCTAACACGGCTTTATTACTCGCCAGCTTATAACCCAGAAGCAGATTAGTTGTACACAGTTTCAGTGAGTAACAGTTTATTTGCAGATATTAGTGTGATCTACAAGTACATAAAGATCATTTAATCTTAGCTATTCAATTTTCAGATATCGCCAAATATCACAAAAATATAAGAATAAGAGGGGATACTAGTATCTTTCTCTATTAATAAGCCACATTACTTTAACGGGTAAGGCTGCAGTGAACTTAAACTTTAATGGTGAAAAACTTATATCATAATTTGACAACTAGGGTGCTTGAATCTAAAGTGTGGCTCACTAGACCACCCAGAGTACTTGCATGTTACAACAGATTGCATGATAAAACCACTTTCAAGTATCAATTAGTTAAATTACAGAACATTAGTTTCATTTAATACTTTCAACTATATGGTACAACAGTGGTAAAGCATTTAGATTTATTGCAAGTCAAAACAAAATTGTTTTAAATCCAAGCTGTGATAAAACAACTAAGTTTCTTACATCTATTGAAAGCCCGGCGTGCTTAAATCACAATCATAAGTTTGTATCCTCAATAAATGAACTTTAACCCATTGTAACCAATATTCACAACGAGTACAATTGAAAAAAGGTATAAAGTAACAAAACACGTAACACATATTACCGTATCAATTGAACTTGGAACCTTGGATCTATAACCATAGAGTTACACTATACAAGCAAACTCTCAGCGACACATAGATATTGTTATCAGTTGGGTCTATACAACTGACTCCTAGTCAGAATTTTAGTGTAAAATATATGAACCAACTATTACTGGGCAACATTTACGCCGAATTATTGTATGTGTATCTGACAATTAATATTACAATACAGTAATCAAAACACACTACAATTTTGGTGTGAAAGCCCACACAGAGACTCAGGTTATTAATAGGAATACTTATTTAGCCCTGTTTTGTTTCACATTTTTGACTATAATTCTGCACCCACAAGGGGGTTTAACTTTTGAGCAGATAAATGTGACAAGGACTATAACATACCTCAATTTATTAAACACAACCATAGTGTGTGTATATTAAACTACTATTGTGAGATCAAACTATAGTGTTCATACTTATTTATCCTGAGTTTAACAACGACTCTATCATCTGTAACTACACTACAATTACATATGAGCAATGGTTGCAATCTTAATTGAGTAAGACTGAACTTTAAGCTTATTAGAGCCATTAGTAACTATTCTTGGTAAGTTACTGCTCATACTCTAATAAAATCATCAGCGTATCTTAATATATTTATCACTGACCAGTATCTAACTGCAAGTACCAACCAATCCCTTGTTAATTGTACTAATATCACACGACCTCCCTACTAGAGACCATTACATAAAGATCCTTGTATGGACCTCACTAGCCTATCCTATTGATTGATACTATTCAATCTAGCACCCATTTTGGTTATGTGTTTTTTAATGTCGATTGTTTTCCGCAAATTTTTTAGCACTGTAATAATAAATGTTAAGTTTTAATTAGTTAGGTTTAGTATATTTGGAAACTAGGGCTGCCACTCTTTCTATTGTACCACATTGAGCCTTGTATAGATCCAACTACAACCAATTAAGCTCTTGAGTGCTAAAGTGTACTCTTTTTTGGTGGTAAAAGCAAAACATGTAAAAGCATATTTATGCCATTTTTATTTTTAATAAAGGCATTAATTTACTGTAAATATTTCACATTCCAATGTTCTGTACATAGCAGAATATGTTCTACGTATTTCTAAATAGCAATATATAATATATATATATTATATATATATATATATATATATAGCATACAAAGAGAGAAGCGCTCTACCAGGAACGAACAACAGCTCAGTGGCTTGTTCTATGGCGATTTACCACCCGGAAGCAGCCTCTTTTAGACCAGTGTGCCTTTTCACAGAAGAAAACTTTCCTGTAGTATATCAGTCTGATCCCGCCAAGTAAGGTCAGTCCAGCCCCGAAATACTAGGCAATTCTCCTCTGAACAAGGAACATGACAACCCCAGATGATCGTTTCGGCCTCCTATGGGCCTCGTCAGTGAGGTGCAGCCACATTCCTCTAAGCACACTGGGCAAGGAGTCCACGTCTGGTTTCCCCCATCACCCATAGGAGACTTCCCCAGGGTCATAATAATTTGCATACAAAGAGAGAAGCGCTCTACGCAGGAACGAACAACAGCTCAGTGGCTTGTTCTATGGCGATTTACCACCCGGAAGCAGCCTCTTTTAGACCAGTGTGCTTTTCACAGAAGAAAACTTTCCTGAAGTATATCAGTCTGATCCCGCCAAGTAAGGTCAGTCCAGTCCCGAAATACCAGGCAATTCTCCTCTGAACAAGGACATGACAACCCCAGACGATCGTTTCGGCCTCCTATGGGCCTCGTCAGTGAGGTGCATGCCACATTCCTCTAAGCACACTGGGCAAGGAGTCCACGTCTGGTTTCCCCCATCACCCATAGGGAGACTTCCCCAGGGTCATAATAAATTTGCATACAAAGAGAGAATCACTCTACCAGGAACGAACAACAGCTCAGTGGCTTGTTCTATGGCGATTTACCACCCGGAAAGCAGCCTCTTTTAGACCAGTGTGCTTTTCACAGAAGAAAACTTTCCTGAAGTATATCAGTCTGATCCCGCCAAGTAAGGTCAGTCCAGCCCCGAAATACCAGGCAATTCTCCTCTGAACAAGGAACATGACAACCCCAGACGATCGTTTCGGCCTCCTATGGCCTCGTCAGTGAGGTGCAGCCACATTCCTCTAAGCACAACTGGGCAAGGAGTCCACGTCTGGTTTCCCCCATCACCCATAGGGAGACTTCCCCAGGTAACATATACAGTATATATATATATACAGTATATCTATCTGTATATATCTAAATATAATCATATATATATATATATATACTGTATATGTTACCAAAATACCATCAGATATATGTAGAAATATTTATTTATGAATAAATATTCAGATTTTCATGTTGAGTTATCGCAAATGGCAAAATTTCATTGGGTTCGAGTGAGAGTAAAATGTTAGTTGTTTTTCCATTTTTTTCTCCCTTGAATTCTATGGGTGGGAATACATAAATGCACACACGATATTCTAACTTCGGATTGTTGCACTCATCAGTTTAGCACAAGAGCGAAAACAGTTTACTTTCAACTCATAATATGAGCTCAACCCGATGAACGCAAAATTCTTAATTCTAGCACAATTATCGCTCAAGCCGGAGCGTTAATTTGCGCCCCACTCATAATCTGGCACTTAATTAATTAATTAATTAATTTTCAAATATATCTTACCATTTCTCCTATTTGGTTTTGATTCTCTTATGACCTCCATTTGTGAGTTAACACATAGACTTGAAGGGTTAATATTGCTAACATTGCATGCTATAACAAATGCAATACAATCTGCATTTAACCATTTTACAACAGTTTTATGTTTTAATATCCTGCAGTAATTGCTAACATTTACTGTCCCTTTAAGGACATATCTCACATAATTCCTGTGTATTTTTTAAAATTATGTTAAATAAGCCAAAAATATGTGTAGAGCACTTTAAACTGAAGCATATTCTTTCTTGAGGTTAAGGGAATTCTAAGCATGAAATTCTTCAAATTAATAACTGTGCTGAATGCTAGAAACTTTGTTTATTCAAATTGGAATAGTTGCATCAGAGGTAATGTAGCTATTAGAATTCACCATACATCTATTTGCAATAAAAAGAAGGCTAGGCAAATAACTTTGATTTTCTTGAAAATAATGTCATGCATTCTTAATTTCTAGTTCATATAACAGAAAGAAATAAAGAAAGTATTGTGCAAATAAGAATTTCCAAATCCTACTGCTGAATATTAATGTTGCACTTCAAAGTTAACATTTTAATATGTTTGCTTTTCAGATCACGTCTACAGAATTATCTAAATTGGATATTGAAGCTGTACACTTCATTGTGTTGACAGCTTTAAAACAAATTCAAGATTTGTAAATCCTTCACTGGGAAATAAAAGTAATGAAAAAGTATTTTGGACATTGTTCTATACTGGAAGTTTTGTCCAACATCTAAAAAAAAAACCGATAATATAACAATTTGAATGTGAAGAGCTTTAAAGGTACAGTAAACACTTTGAGATTGTAATATAAAATGCATAGTTGTAAAAAGCCTAACCTTGCCACATATCTGTCTTTAATATAGAGTTTGTTATATTATTGTTTCTATTGAAGCCAAGCAATGGAGATTTCATTAAAGGCACATGAAACTCAATGATTCAGGTAGAGCGTATAATTTTAAACAACTTTCCCATTTATCATCAAATTTGCTTTACTCTCTTGGTATCCTTTATTGAAGAAGCAGGAATGCACCACCGGGATCTAGCTGAACACATCGGTAAGCCAAGGATAAGAGGTATGTATATCTGTGCTGCCACCAATCAGCATCCAGCTCCCAGCTCCTGAGCCTATCTAAGCATGCTTTTCAACAAAGGATACCAAGCGAAAGAAGCTCATTAGTTTAAAGGACCAGTCCAACACATTAGATTTGCATAATCAACAAATGCAAGATAACAAGACAATGCAATAGCACTTAGTCTGAACTTCAAATAAGTAGTAGATTTTTTATAACAAATTTCAAAGTTATGTATATTTCCCACTCCCCTTGTACCATGTGACAGCAATCAGCCAATCACAAATGCATATACGTATAGTCTGTTGAATTCTTGCACATGCTCAGTAGGATCTGGTGACCTCAAAAATTGTAAATATAAAAGACAGTGTACATTTTTTTTAATTGAAAGTAAATTGGGAAAGTTGTTTTAAATTACATGCTGTATACTGAATCATGAAAATTAATTTAACCTGAGTGTCCCTTTAATAGAAGTAAAAAGAAAAGTTGTTTAAAATTGTATGCTCTATCTGTATCTTGAAATCATTTTTGGGGGTTTCATTTCCCTTTTGCACAATCCCTTTCTTCTCCAGGAAAGTCGTGGGTGGAATATTGGAAACATAATTGCAGAAAACAGTGTTTTTCCTCTGTTCTAATAATGATCAGACTCTGCTTATATTATTAATCTATTGGTAGACTTCTGAAAAAAAAAAAAATGAAATTACAAGAAGTTTACTGTGATATCAGTGTGTTATTGTAATGAATCATTTGAGATATTTTACTAAAAATGTGTTTTATCTCAAAGATAGGATTTTAAAAATATTTTACAAATTTTTTTAAAAAATATAAATGTTAAAATGATGAATAAACCAAAATGTTTTGTTGGTTGCTGTATCTATGAGTTAGTGAGATGTGTATTCAGTTGAAAAAAACTATGGCCTAGATTTAGAGATTGGCGGTAGCCGTGAAAACCAGCGTTAGAGGCTCCTAACGCTGGTTTTAGGCTACCGCCGGTATTTGGAGTCACTCAAAATAGGGTCTAACGCTCACTTTTCAGCCGCGACTTTTCCATACCGCAGATCCCCGTACGTCAATTGCGTATCCTATCTTTTCAATGGGATCTTTCTAACTCCGGTATTTAGAGTCGTTTCTGAAGTGAGCGTTAGACATCTAACGACAAAACTCCAGCCGCAGGAAAAAAGTCAGTAGTTAAGAGCTTTCTGGGCTAACGCCGGTTTATAAAGCTCTTAACTACTGTACTCTAAAGTACACTAACACACATAAACTACCTATGTACCCCTAAACCGAGGTCCCCCCACATCGCCGACACTCGAATAATTTTTTTAACCCCTAATCTGCCGACCCGCCACCTACGTTATCCTTATGTACCCCTATCTGCTGCCCCTAACATCGCCGACACCCTATATTATATTTTATTAACCCCTAATTCTGCCCCCCTCAACGTCGCCTCCACCTGCCTACACTTATTAACCCCAAATCTGCCGAACGGACCTGAACGCTACTATAATAAAAGTTATTAACCCCTAATCCGCCTCACTAACCCTATAATAAATAGTATTAACCCCTAATCTGCCCTCCCTAACATCGCCGACAACCTAACTTCAATTATTAACCCCTAATCTGCCGACCGGAGCTCACCGCTATTTCTAATAAATGGATTAACCCCTAAAGCTAAGTCTAACCCTAACACTAACACCCCCCTAAGTTAAATATAATTTTAAATCTAACGAAATTAATTATCTCTTATTAAATAAATTATTCCTATTTAAAGCTAAATACTTACCTGTAAAATAAATCCTAATATAGCTACAATATAAATTATAATTATATTATAGCTATTTTAGGATTAATATTTATTTTACAGGTAACTTTGTATTTATTTTAACCAGGTACAATAGCTATTAAATAGTTAAGAACTATTTAATAGCTAAAATAGTTAAAATAATTACAAATTTACCTGTAAAAGAAATCCTAACCTAAGTTACAATTAAACCTAACACTATACTATCAATAAATTAATTAAATAAACTACCTACAATTACCTACAATTAACCTAACACTACACTATCAATAAATTAATTAAATACAATTGCTACAAATAAATACAATTAAATAAACTTGCTAAAGTACAAAAAATAAAAAAGAACTAAGTTACAAAAAATAAAAAAATATTTACAAACATAAGAAAAATATTACAACAATTTTAAACTAATTACACCTACTCTAAGCCCCCTAATAAAATAACAAAGCCCCCCAAAATAAAAAAATGCCCTACCCTATTCTAAATAACTAAAGTTCAAAGCTCTTTTACCTTACCAGCCCTGAACAGGGCCCTTTGCGGGGCATGCCCCAAGAAGTTCAGCTCTTTTGCCTGTAAAAGAAAAAATACAATACCCAAGCCCCCCAACATTACAACCCACCACCCACATACCCCTAATCTAACCCAAACCCCCCTTAAATAAACCTAACACTAAGCCCCTGAAGATCTTCCTACCTTATCTTCACTATACCAGGTTCACTGATCCGTCCTGAAGAGCTCCTCCGATGTCCTGATCCAAGCCCAAGCGGGGGGCTGAAGAGGTCCATGATCCGGCTGAAGTCTTCATCCAAGCGGGAGCTGAAGAGGTCCATGATCCGGATGAAGTCTTCTATCAGCGGCATCTTCAATCTTCTTTCTTCCGGATCCATCTTGCAGACCTCCGACGCGGAACATCCTGCTGGGCCGACGGACTAAAGACGAATGACGGTTCCTTTAAGGGACGTCATCCAAGATGGCATCCCTTGAATTCCGATTGGCTGATAGGATTCTATCAGCCAATCGGAATTAAGGTAGGAATATTCTGATTGGCTGATGGAATCAGCCAATCAGAATCAAGTTCAATCCGATTGGCTGATCCTATCAGCCAATCAGATTGAGCTCGCATTCTATTGGCTGATCGGAACAGCCAATAGATTGCGAGCTCAATCTGATTGGCTGATTGAATCAGCCAATCGGATTGAACTTGAATCTGATTGGCTGATTCCATCAGCCAATCAGAATATTCCTACCGTAATTCCGATTGGCTGATAGAATCCTATCAGCCAATCGGAATTCGAGGGACGCCATCTTGGATGACGTCCCTTAAAGGAACCGTCATTCGTCTTTAGTCCGTCGGCCCAGCAGGATGTTCCACGTCGGAGGTCTGCAAGATGGATCCGGAAGAAAGAAGATTGAAGATGCCATTGATAGAAGACTTCATCCGGATCATGGACCTCTTCAGCTCCCGCTTGGATGAAGACTTCAGCCGGATCATGGACCTCTTCAGCCCCCCGCTTGGGCTTGGATCAGGACATCGGAGGAGCTCTTCAGGACGGATCGGTGAACCTGGTATGGTGAAGATAAGGTAGGAAGATCTTCAGGGGCTTAGTGTTAGGTTTATTTAAGGGGGGTTTGGGTTAGATTAGGGGTATGTGGGTGGTGGGTTGTAATGTTGGGGGGCTTGGGTATTGTATTTTTTCTTTTACAGGCAAAAGAGCTGAACTTCTTGGGGCATGCCCCGCAAAGGGCCCTGTTCAGGGCTGGTAAGGTAAAAGAGCTTTGAACTTTAGTTATTTAGAATAGGGTAGGGCATTTTTTTATTTTGGGGGGCTTTGTTATTTTATTAGGGGGCTTAGAGTAGGTGTAATTAGTTTAAAATTGTTGTAATATTTTTCTTATGTTTGTAAATATTTTTTTTTTTTTGTAACTTAGTTCTTTTTTATTTTTTGTACTTTAGCAAGTTTATTTAATTGTATTTATTTGTAGCAATTGTATTTAATTAATTTATTGATAGTGTAGTGTTAGGTTAATTGTAGGTAATTGTAGGTAGTTTATTTAATTAATTTATTGATAGTATAGTGTTAGGTTTAATTTTAACTTAGGTTAGGATTTCTTTTACAGGTAAATTTGTAATTATTTTAACTATTTTAGCTATTAAATAGTTCTTAACTATTTAATAGCTATTGTACCTGGTTAAAATAAATACAAAGTTACCTGTAAAATAAATATTAATCCTAAAATAGCTATAATATAATTATAATTTATATTGTAGCTATATTAGGATTTATTTTACAGGTAAGTATTTAGCTTTAAATAGGAATAATTTATTTAATAAGAGATAATTAATTTCGTTAGATTTAAATTATATTTAACTTAGGGGGGTGTTAGTGTTAGGGTTAGACTTAGCTTTAGGGGTTAATCCATTTATTAGAATAGCGGTGAGCTCCGGTCGGCAGATTAGGGGTTAATAATTGAAGTTAGGTGTCGGCGATGTTAGGGAGGGCAGATTAGGGGTTAATACTATTTATTATAGGGTTAGTGAGGCGGATTAGGGGTTAATAACTTTATTATAGTAGCGCTCAGGTCCGGTCGTCAGATTAGTGGTTAATAAGTGTAGGCAGGTGGAGGCGACGTTGTGGGGGGCAGATTAGGGGTTAATAAATATAATATAGGGGTCGGCGATGTTAGGGCAGCAGATTAGGGGTACATAGGGATAATGTAAGTAGCGGCGGTTTACGGAGCGGCAGATTAGGGGTTAAAAATAATATGCAGGTGTCAGCGATAGCGGGGGCGGCAGAATAGGGGTTAATAAGTGTAATGCTAGGGGTGTTTAAACTCGGGGTACATGTTAGGGTGTTAGGTGCAGACGTAGAAGTGTTTCCCCATAGCAAACAATGGGGCTGCGTTAGGAGCTGAACGCGGCTTTTTTGCAGGTGTTAGGTTTTTTTTCAGCTCAAACAGCCCCATTTTTTCCTATGGGGGAATCGTGCACGAGCACGTTTTTGAGGCTGGCCGCTTGCGTAAGCAACTCTGGTATCGAGAGTTGAAGCTGCGTTAAAAATGCTCTACGCTCCTTTTTTGGAGCCTAACGCTGACATTATATGGACTCTCAATACCAGAGTTATTTTTATGGTGCGGCCAGAAAAAAGCCGGCGTTAGTTTTTCGGGTCGTTACCGACAAAACTCCAAATCTAGCCGTATGTATTTCCTGTTAGTTTTATTATACAGTTAAACAACTTTTACTTAAAGGGATATTGTACTGTAATTTTTTCTCTGTATTTCCAATCATCTGTGTTACATGCTAGAGTGTATCACATTGTTTAAAAATAGATCCTTTACGGGGAACTTCCGGGAGGCAGCCATGACAGGTCGCTCATTTCCACTCTGCTCCAACATCTCAGAAATTTTCGCTTGACACAATAATTTTGAGGGCTCATCTGTCAACTCCATGATCATATTTTCATTTTATTAAAGATCCTGCATCGGATGAACTCACAATTTTTGAGATCAATGAGATTTTGAGCACCCGGAGCATACTCTAAGGCTGAGGCCTTTACTTTACCCCCCGGCTAGGCACATTTGGGTCTTGTCATTAAGCAGCACACATTGCTGATCGCAAAGTACCCGAAGTGTACTGCACAATATACCTTGAGGGGATCCCACATCTTTACCTACCAGATGGAGTCAGATGAAACACTTTCATACAAACAAATTAAGAATCTTCTAGACGAACATTTCTTGCGTCTTGGGAGTACTTTAGCTGCAGCTTGGGGAAATGACAACAGCTTGGATCCGCAGCCTAGCACTAGCACCGACAACGGAGTGCACACAATGCTGGAATCTCCTACCAAATGTAAAGATGCATTTGTGATACAGCGATCTGATGTCCTATCTGGGGACAAGTGGCATATAAAATATACAACTGCAGCCACTCTACACAAGCATCAGGTGGAGATCGAGGTGATAACCCCTACTATGCCTTCCCAAATACCTGCTGTACCGTACCCGGATCCGGCGATAGCTCTGGAGCGCCATGGTCTAAGCAGTTACACAGATCGGCTCACCGCTACACAATCAGCTGCTGTGACCCTGCAGGCCGATAAATTGGCTTTGGAAGGTATAATGTATGCACCCATTGTGGTTGCAATCCTGGCCCTACTTCCACCCCACTCCAGATTCAGCCTCTTAGACTATACCAGCCTACAACATGGACTCTTGCCTAATAAAACAGGAGTGGGCTAGACACCACTATGCAAACAGACGAGGGTGGTGAGTGGTACATTTGTCACGGCTCCCCACATTAATGGACTACCAAAACTATACGGACTCTCCCGAACATAAATGGGACTTTGTTTATGTGATAACGTACATTTTATACGTTTTTTTATATCGCAAGGCTGTGTCTTTTGTGTCCTTATGTTCATAGATGAGATAATGCCTTTGTATATCCTTTTCTTTAGAACTGCTGGTTTGAGATTTGATGGGGTAGCCGTGACAGTAAGCCAAATATATCTCTTATGTATATAGTTAAATGTTGGTCATAACTATGGAAATTGATTATTTACCTAGTGTCTATTTTAAGATGAGGTAGTTAGAATAGTAAACTGAGGATATTTGCTATGCAGCTTGTGTGCTGTCAGTTATAGCAATAGGGGCTGAATGCTAAGCTAATATACTCTTGCAGATTAAATATATCTATATCATCTTTGGTGCTTTGCTCTTAGTTGCACTGATCTATTTTACTGTTCATAGCCTCTATATGTTCATCGTACCTGCTAGATTGAGAGTCATTAAAGGCAATTGGAGCGACGAACTAAAGATACATCTCATAAAAATTCCTGTTAGCGACAGCACCAGAGGCTGAATGATTATTTAATATATTTCTACAAGCTGAACATATCTCTTTGCAAAACTGTGATGTTTTTGTGTATTTGACTTGGAAAATCCCAATACATGTCTCTATCGTACCCAATATAGTGAAATTTGGAGAGAGGGAAAGAGTAGCAAACTTAAGATACCCCTTATAAGTACAGCTAACTACGAAATATGTACCCCCACCTAATATATATTTGCAGGCCAAATATATCTCTTCCCTTTCGCCTAGCAGCAATAACTATATCAACGCTATCTCCTACTTTAATTCCTCCAACCACACTTGGATGTCCCTATTTTTCCTCTACCATTAGTTGGCCTTGGAGTCTCGCTGTCTACGGCCGGGATGGCGAGATCCTATCATTGCGGAGAAACTAGTGGGCGCATTATCTATCTCTAGATTATGTTTGTATGAGCTGTTCTGACGATAATCCTCCCCATAAAAGTTTCACATTATCTATACAACAAGATATGTATACAATATAAAGCATCTCTTCACTCTATTTCCATCCTCAGATATATAATAGCTAGCTTAGCTAAGGTTATGAGCTGTGGCATTTTCTTTGCCACGGAATATCCCCTGCAAGTCTATAGCTCGCAAAATACGGATATTTCTCCTCTGTGAACTATTGACTCACATTATGTCCTAGTAAATGTTTCTGTTTATGACCCTAGCCCTGCATACTTTATAGCAGGTGTACTTGCTCCCTATTCTATACAATTATTAAGACGCAGGATAGTCACCCATGGTATAACTCCAGCTAGGTTCCTGTACCCTAGACTCCTGTAGATGACTGACTCTACCGAAAAGAAAATCCAATTTTCTTTTTCTTCCCTACTTAACAAACAAACAGTTAAATAAACCTAAAACCTGAGGTATAATCACTGAGGCCCACAAGTGGCCTCCTACCATTAGTGTAACCTTCCGCTAGTGCTATTCATTACTTTTAATATGAGGTCCAAAAGTGGCCTCTTAGACGAATAAGAAGGTTCTCACTCTGTATTGGCATATTCCTGAATTGTTTTCTATCACATCTTCTTGCAGCAGTTGTATATGCTATTTGTTTTTTGCAAACTAGTTTATAAGCTGTCCATATTAATAAGCAACCCTAACATGTAACCCATACAATGTAGCTTGTCATAAGAAATTTGAAGTCTCATTGTATATTACTGCAATTCCTTTTTTTTTTTGCTATTTGTATGCCAAATTGTTACCTCAATAAAAAAAAATAAAAAAATAGATCCCTTACCTTTATATTGTCATTTAAAAATAGGTGTTTGCCTATTGAAACAACCATACTATACTGAAAACATGAATACTTTAGTATGCTCTATAAAATAACAATGTATTCAAGAGGCAGCAAGCAGTACTCAAGTTATCAGTAGGGGTGGAATACACAGGTAATACCAATTTCCTTTTCAATTGCTCTTTCCAAGTATTGGCCACTGTGTACAGACAGAGAGGTAAGATAAGAAAGCCTTAATGTTTAGAGAGATAAATAAGATTAAAAAGTCTTCTATTTCTGCAGGCTCAGACCATTTATATGGGTATGTTCTTGAGAACAATGGATTGAGGCTTAAATCAGCAAAATAAGCTACAATATTTAGAATCAAAAATAAACCTGAAGGTCTAGTTTCCCACACGTTATACTCTGCAGCTAATATAATAAGTAAATGTGAGCCCATTATTGGTTAAAACCAATTTTATAGTACATTGTCCCTTTTAAATGGACAGTAAAATCAAAATTAAACCTTCATGATTAAGACAGAGCATGATATTTAAAATAATGTTCCCTTTTACTTATGTTATTACATTTGCTACCCTTCACTTTGCCCTTGAACATACTTATGTATACTCTTAAACAAAGGATACCAAGGGGTCGATCCGATATAAAGCGTCGCCCGCAAAAGCCGGCGACGCCAATATTTACGCTGATTTGGTATCACATATACGGCGTAACCTAGAAGTTACGCGCGTATATTTCTGCCGTCGCCCGCAGTTTTTTGGGCCATAGGCAGGTATACCAAACCAGCGCAGTTTGGTATCCAATATGCAGCGTAAGGACTTACGTGGCGAAAATGGAGAAAACTTACTCCATTTTCACCTCGCCACAAAAAGCAGCCGTAAGAAGCCTTACGCTGACTATTGGAGACCCGTAACTCCCTAAACTGGCTGCTAAAATAAACCTAACACCTAACGCATGCGCAATGTCTATCTCCCTGTCAACCGCGATCTTCTAAAATAAACCTAACACCTAACGCATGCGCAATGTCTATCTACCTGTCAACCGCGATCCCCCCCCCGAAATCCCTAATAAAGTTATTAACCCCTAAACCGCCGCTCCCGGACCCCGCCGCCATCTACATAAACTAACCCCCTACTGTGAGCCCCTAAAACCGCCGCCATCTACCTTATCTATCCCCTAATTAGAACCCCTTACACCGCTGTCATCTACCTTATCTATCCCGTAATCTGACCCCTTACACCGCCGCCACCTATATAAAAATTATTAACCCCTAATTTAATCTACCTACCCCGCCGCCAGCTATGTTATCTATATTAACCCTAAGTATATTATAGTTAATATAGTTATTACATTATATATATTAACTATATTAACCCTAATTATATTAGGGTTAATATAGTTACTATAGTATTTATATTAACTATATTAACTCTATCTAACCCTAACACCCCTAACTAAATTTATATTAAATTAATCTAATTCATTTATAAACTAAAATATTCCTATTTAAATCTAAATACTTACCTATAAAATAAACCCTAAGATAGCTACAATATAATTAATAATTACATTGTAGCTATGTTAGGGTTAATATTTATTTTACAGGTAAATTGTTAATTATTTTAACTAGGTATAATAGATATTAAATAGTTATTAACTATTTAATATCTACCTAGTTAAAATAATTACCCAATTACCTGTAAAATAAATCCTAACCTAAGTTACAAATACACCTACACTATCAATAAATTTAATAAACTACAAACATCTATCTAAAAATACAATTAAATTAACTAAACTAAATTACAAAAAAAAACAAACACTAAATTACAAAAAATAAAAAAAAGATTACAAGATTTTTAAGCTAATTACACCTATTCTAAGCCCCCTAATAAAATAATAAACCCCCAAAATAAAAAAAATTCCCTGCCCTATTCTAAATTAAACAAATTTCAAAGCTCTTTACCTTACCAGCCCTTAAAAGGGCCTTTTGTGGGGCATGCCCCAAAGAATTCAGCTCTTTTGCATACAACAAATACAATCCCCCCCCCATTACAACCCACCACCCACATACCCCTATTCTAAAACCACCCAAACCCCCCTTAAAAAAGCCTAACACTACCCCCCTGAAGATCTCCCTACCTTGTCTTCACCACACCGGGCCGAACTCCTGATCCGATCCGGGCGATGTCTTCCTCCAAGCGGCAAAGAAGAATTCTTCCTCCGGCGATGTCTTCCTCCAAGCGGCAAAGAAGAATTCTTCCTCCGGCGACGTCTTCCTCCAAGCGGCAGCAAAGTCTTCATTCTTCCGGCGGCATCTTCAATCTTCTTTCTTCGCTCTGCCGCCGCGGAGCATCCATCCAGGCCGACGACTGAACGACAAATGAGGTACCTTTAAATGACGTCATCCAAGATGGCGTCCGCCGAATTCCGATTGGCTGATAGGATTCTATCAGCCAATCGGAATTAAGTTAAAAAAATCTGATTGGCTGATTGAATCAGCCAATCAGATTCAAGTTCAATCCGATTGGCTGATCCAATCAGCCAGTCAGATTGAGCTCGCATTCTATTGGCTGATCGGAACAGCCAATAGAATGCGAGCTCAATCTGATTGGCTGATTGGATCAGCCAATCGGATTGAACTTGAATCTGATTGGCTGATTCAATCAGCCAATCAGATTTTTTTAACTTAATTCCGATTGGCTGATAGAATCATATCAGCCAATCGGAATTCGGCGGACGCCATCTTGGATGACGTCATTTAAAGGTACCTCATTCGTCGTTCAGTCGTCGGCCTGGATGGATGCTCCGCGGCGGCGGAGCGAAGAAAGAAGATTGAAGATGCCGCCGGAAGAATGAAGACTTTGCTGCCGCTTGGAGGAAGACGTCGCCGGAGGAAGAATTCTTCTTTGCCGCTTGGAGGAAGACATCGCCGGAGGAAGAATTCTTCTTTGCCGCTTGGAGGAAGACATCGCCCGGATCGGATCAGGAGTTCGGCCCGGTGTGGTGAAGACAAGGTAGGGAGATCTTCAGGGGGGTAGTGTTAGGCTTTTTTAAGGGGGGTTTGGGTGGTTTTAGAATAGGGGTATGTGGGTGGTGGGTTGTAATGGGGGGGGGGATTGTATTTGTTGTATGCAAAAGAGCTGAATTCTTTGGGGCATGCCCCTCAAAAGGCCCTTTTAAGGGCTGGTAAGGTAAAGAGCTTTGAAATTTGTTTAATTTAGAATAGGGCAGGGAATTTTTTTTATTTTGGGGGTTTATTATTTTATTAGGGGGCTTAGAATAGGTGTAATTAGCTTAAAAATCTTGTAATCTTTTTTTTATTTTTTGTAATTTAGTGTTTTTTTTTTTTTTGTAATTTAGTTTAGTTAATTTAATTGTATTTTTAGATAGATGTTTGTAGTTTATTAAATTTATTGATAGTGTAGGTGTATTTGTAACTTAGGTTAGGATTTATTTTACAGGTAATTGGGTAATTATTTTAACTAGGTAGATATTAAATAGTTAATAACTATTTAATATCTATTATACCTAGTTAAAATAATTAACAATTTACCTGTAAAATAAATATTAACCCTAACATAGCTACAATGTAATTATTAATTATATTGTAGCTATCTTAGGGTTTATTTTATAGGTAAGTATTTAGATTTAAATAGGAATATTTTAGTTTATAAATGAATTAGATTAATTTAATATAAATTTAGTTAGGGGTGTTAGGGTTAGATAGAGTTAATATAGTTAATATAAATACTATAGTAACGATATTAACTATATTAACCCTAATATAATTAGGGTTAATATAGTTAATATATATAATGTAATACCTATATTAACTATAATATACTTAGGGTTAATATAGATAATATAGCTGGCGGCGGGGTAGGTAGATTAAATTAGGGGTTAATCATTTTAATAGAGATGGCGGCGGTGTAAGGGGCTTACATTAGGGGTTAATAATTTTAATATAGATGGCGGCGGTGTTAGGGGCTCACTTTAGGTGGTTATAGATATAATATAGCTGGCGGCGGGGTACGGGAGCGGCGGTTTAGGGGTTAATAGCTTTTTTATTGTTAGGCTAGTGAGGGGGGATAGCGGATAGAGGGTTAGACTTGTCGGGCTATGTTAGGGAGGCGTGTTAGACAGTGCGGGCTATGTTAGGGAGGCGTGTTAGACAGTGCGGGTGTTTTAGACTTTAGTCAGGTTTTATAGGCGCCGGCAGTTTCTAACGTGGCGCAAGTCACTGGCGACGCCAGAAATTTGTACTTGCGCAGATTTATGGACATCGCTGGTTTGTGAGACTTGCGGCACGTTAGCATCTGACGGCGACTTATATGGGATAGCTCGAGTTGCGAGCTGAAACTGCGGGCGACGCCGGTTCCCTCGCTTGCGCTGCAAACTGCGATCTATATCGGATCGCGCCCCAAGAGAACAAAGGAAATTTGATAGAAGTAAATTGGACAATGTTTAAGTTTGCACACTCTTTCCAAATCATGTAAGTTTAATTTTAACTTTGCTATCCTTTTAACTGTTTTTCATGCAAAAGTATTTTGAACAGAAAATATAAATATATATATATATATATATATATATATATATATACATACATACATACATACACTCATACACACATTTGAAGATTTATATTCTATAGATATGACTATTGTTTTGAATACATTTTATCTCTATTCAAGCTTATCAACCGTAATGTGTGTAAAAAGTGAATTTCCAACTTAAACCTAGAGACAGGCATATTGCATCCTCTATAAATGTCAGGAATTGTCATTTGGTTAAATCCCTTCATTGAATGCCTAGGCACAAACAAAAGTTGGCACACCAGGGCTGTTCCCTGTATCTTTATCTAGTTTCAGAGTAAACTAAATATAAGATTTGAGAAGGAATAAAATAATTTGGACTAGTTATTATGCTTGTTTCTAAAATGAAGCTGTTGTTGAAAAATATAGTAAAAGCAGAATTCCAAAGTGCCTTGGTTTTATTAACTGAATCAGTATCTGGCCACTAATATTTAGTGATACAGCACTATTTTTGGATTAATAAATAAGGGAATCAATAAATAGTAGTGGCTGATTAAATAATGATGTCTGATTGCTGTGAACATCCACTATTGAGGTTCTGACTCCAGTGGTAAGAACACGGTGTAAAAACAATTAAACCCATTATTTTTCTTTCATGATCCAGATCCAGAATACAATTTTTAACAACTTTCCTATTTACTTATATTAATAAATGTGTTTCATTTTCTTGGTATACTTTGTTGAGAGAGCAGGAACCCACTACTGGGAGCTAGTTGAACACAACAGGTGAGGCAATCACATGTGGCTTATATGTGCAGCCACCAATCAGAAGCTAGCTCCCAGTAGTGCATTTCTACTCCTGGGCCTACCTAGGTATGTTTTTCCAACAATATATACCAAGAGAGCAAAGCAAATTACTAGCTTTACTAGTCTGTTCTGGCACTTCTAAACCACCCCAGTGTGCAATCCACTCCTAAAAGACAAATGATGCAGACAACAGTGGCATTCTGACATTTCCATAAACTTAAAGGGAAAGTCTACACCTTAGTCATCTTAATGTCTTACCTTAGATTAAGTTGCAAATAGCCTCCTGTACCTTTTTTATACCTTGGCAATAGACTGGTACTCACAAGTGTGGCAGCACTCACTCATGCTCAGTGGCACCTACTGGGATCTGTCAGTGTCCCAGCTCACTGTTCTTGGGCTCTCACACACCTCCGTCAGGGGCGTAGTCTCCAACAGCAAAAGAACAGGCTCTCAGTCAAGTGATATGTATAAAATCACTTTTAATAAAATAATGTAAAAACACAGTGTACAAAAAGTTCCCACTATGTATTAAAATCATGCAACTAGTTACTCAGCTGACACGCTGTTTCCTCAGGCATCTACACTAGATGCCTAAGGAAACAGCGTGTCAGCTGAGTAACTAGTTGCATGATTTTAATACATAGTGGGAACTTTTTGTACTCTGTGTTTGTACACTAAGCACGAGTGAGTGCTGCCACACTTGTGAGTACCAGTCTATTTCCATTGTATATATGTATACTGCCTGTACGATATCACACTAGGAGGGGCCCTTCTGTGTTTTGTTTGCACCATCACAGATTCCTTTTTTCTGACCTACTTCTGGGAAGGAGCGGCCGTTATCTGAGGACAAAAGACACCAAGGAGTGCAAAACCACGTGGAAGTTTCATCTTTAGAGACTGATCACCCCTTGGATTGATAAGTTATAGCATTTTATGCAACAATTATAGTTACTAGCTACATTTTTTATTGTATTATATAGTGTTTTATATTGGTCTGTTTTGCGCCCCCTTGAGTCGTGATGTGGGATTGTCCTCAGGTCTGTTTTTTATATCATGCAGCAGGAATGGTAAAATAGTTATTTTAAAATGAATATTGTTTCTGGCCACTTTGAAATTGATGCCAAGCTCCGCCCACTATTTAAATCACAATCTGGGCTGCATATGGCGTCCATTCACAAAAGGCTCACTAGTTGAATTCAACAGACTGTCAGTGATATTCAGCAGAGTGCCTAGATGTAGCCCAGATCCTGACGTCTTTAGTGGGTGGAGCTTGGCAGAAACAATATTCATTTTAAAATAATGTTTTTACCGTTCCTGCTACCAGATATAGAAAGGGGTGCAGGAGGCTATTTGCAGCGTAATCTAAGGTAAGATGTTGAAATGACTAAGGTGTAGACTGTCCCTTTAATAATAAGTTGATTTTTTGACTGTTTTAATACAGGAAGCAGACATTTATACAGTAATTTATGTCCATTTGTTTTAGAATTAGTTTTAAGGTTGTATTTCAAAAATGCAGGATTCCATTTAGAAAAGCACAAACATTAAACAAAAATGACATTACCTAAATAAAAATTACTTAAAATAATTAAGAAACTGAAAAATAACTTTAAGATAAACATACCACAAAAGCAATAATAATAACGGGACATTTAATTTTTGTGTGGTGGCATTGCCCTCACTCCCCAATGGGACAGCCACTACTGGGACACCACCACAAACAACCTTTCCTACAGACATATTATTTTTGGCTAAAGGACTCTAATTACAAAAAAATAAATAAATAGTCAGAAACTACTGACTATGCTCAGACCACAACAAGGAAAATGACTATAATGGTCACTGTTGCTGCTTGTCGGGAAAGGGTAATTTTTGATGAACTTAGATTAAGTTAGAGAAATTAGATTTCCTTTTCAGCAAAAAAAATGTTATTATAGTAGGAGGAATAAGGTTATTTGCAACAGTGGGAGGTACACAGAGTGGATCATTTGTTATGTTATGGACATCTTTTAGGTGCTATAGGTCCTTTAGGTCAGTGTTTCTCAAGTATCCCCAACAGGCCAGGTTTTCATTATAGCGGGACTTGGGCACAGGTGAGATAATCAGCTGATCAGTAACCATGGTAAATAACCTGCTTTCACCCATCAGCTTATTATTTCACCTGTGCTCTAGTTCAGCTATAATTAAAACATGGCCTGTTAGAGGTACTTGAGGACCGCAGTTGAGAAACACTGATTTATGTGATATGCTTTATTATGATGTGAGGTCCCTTGGGTCTTTAAAGAGGTACAAGAGCTGGCTAGCTCAGTATGATTGAGACCAGTGGGTTAATTGTTAATTGTGGGTGGTTGGTCACCATTAAGGACTGATGATGTGGGGTAGGGTTACTGATAAAATTAAAGACAATTGTCAAAAGTGATCATATACAAGTTGATAATGGTAGCAAAAGGTGGGTTGAACTGCAATAACTTTTCTAATGTACTGACTTTTTAACAAGGACAGAAAAGAACTAACCCTGAGACCGACCATGAATCTCAAAGAAAAATAAATCTAGCTGCTACATTTAAAAAATAAACCTTTAGTTAAATCTCATATGGTCCAAACAAAGTCTTATTAATGTCTCCTCAATAATACTAACAGTATAGCCTATATCCAAAAAGTTTTTGTCATCTTGCTTAAACTAACCTGGAACCTGTCTTCATATCATATTATCCTCTTGAGTATTTAAATATGACTACTAGATAGGATCCTAACTATACCTGGTGAATGAAGACTTCATAGTCATACCTTAATAAATGATTCCTGTCAGACAAGATAAGTTCATGCAATTTTAAACAAGTTTTCAATGTATTTCTATTATCTAATTTGCTTTATTCTCGTTGTATACCTAGGTAGGCTCAAGTTCGGCAATACACTACTGGGAGCTAACTGGTGATTGGTGGCTCTTCATAAATGCCTCTTGTCATTAGCTCAGCCATTGTATTCAGGGTGCTGACAATAAAGAAAACGGTAAAGTTGTTTAAAGTTGTATGCTATATCTGAATCATGAAACAAATTTACTTTATTTTATATCTTGTTAATCTAAATATTTTCTTTGTAGAAAAAATGATGTCTTGCCTCACTATATATCAGTATGTATGTCAGAGACAGGGTTATTTAATGCATCAGCAACACAAATAAGGTTTCTAGTGTTCCCATACCATAGGTCAAATATTTAGGACCAGATTTAGAGTGAAGTGCTAATTAACTGCGATAGAAGTAAGCTTTTTGTACTCTTCGGGTTGCACTAGTATTATGAGTTGAAAGTAAAGTGTTTCAACAAGCACAAAAAGCTGTCCTTAGAATATTGCGTCTGTATGTCTATAAATACATATATAAATACATAAATACATATGTACCCGGCACAGTATACGCTGAGAGCCTGACACAAAAAAGCAGACTGATGTTTCACAGTCCAAAATGTTTTTATTTTTTTAAATGTACACTTACACTACTATTAAACAATATATGAGTGGTGGCACTGGGCAAGTGGGCACAGTATACGCTGTGGGCCTGGCACACACTGCTGGCAAGGCAGGCAACTGCAATAGATTACACTATCAGACTGATGTTTCACAGTCAAAAAAGTTTTTTTTTAAATATTTACACTACTGTTACAACCAGATATGAGTGGTTGGCACTAGTGGCAAGTGGGCCTGTCACACATGCTGGCAGGCAGGCAACTGCTATTAGATTACACTAGCAGACTGATGTTTCACAGTCAAAAAAGTTTTTTTTTAAAAAATTTTACACTACTGTTAAACAGATATGAGTGGGTGGCACTAGTTGGCAAGTGGGCCTGGCACACACGCTGGCAGGCAGGCAACTGCAATTAGATTTACACTAGCAGACTGATATTTCACAGTCAAAAAAGTTTTTTTTTTAAATATTTACACTACTGTTACAACAGATATGAGTGGTGGCACTAGTTGGCAGGTGGCCCCTGGACACATGCTGGCAGGCAGGCAACTGCAATAGATTACACTAGCAGACTGATGTTTCACAGTCAAAAAAGTTTTTTTTTTTACAAAATTTACACTACTGTTACAACAGATATGAGTGGTGGCACTAGTTGGCAAGTGGGCCTGGCACACAAGCTGGCAGGCAGGCAACTGCAATTAGATTACACTAGCAGGACTGATGTTTCACAGTCAAAAAAGTTTTTTTTTAAATATTTACACTACTGTTACAACAGATATGAGTGGTGGCACTAGTTGCAAGTGGGCCTGGCCACACTCTGGCAGGCAGGCAACTGCAATTAGATTACACTAGCAGACTGATGTTTCACAGTCAAAAAAGTTTTTTTTTAAAAAATTTACACTACTGTTACAACAGATATGAGTGGTGGCACTAGTTGGCAAGTGGGCCTGGCACACACGCTGGCAGGCAGGGCAACTGCAATTAGATTACACTAGCAGACTGATGTTCCACAGTCAAAAAAGTTTTTTTTTACAAAATTTACACTACTGTTACAACAGATATGAGTGGTGGCACTAGTAGCAAGTGGGCCTGGCACACACAGGCAGGCAGGCAACTGCAATTAGATTACACTAGCAGACTGATGTTTCACAGTCAAAAAAGTTTTTTTTTAAAATATTTACACTACTGTTACAACTGATATGAGTGGTGGCACTAGTTGGCAAGTGGGCCTGGCACACACTGCTGGCAGGCAGGCAACTGCAATTAGATTACACTATCAGACTGATGTTTCACAGTCAAAAAAGTTTTTTTTTTAAATATTTACACTACTGTTACAACAGATATGAGTGGTGGCACTAGTGGCAAGTGGGCCTGTCACACATGCTGGCAGGCAGGCAACTGCAATTAGATTACACTAGCAGACTGATGTTTCACAGTCAAAAAGTTTTTTTTTTTAAATTTACACTACTGTTACAACAGATATGAGTGGTGGCACTAGTTGGCAAGTGGGCCTGGCACACATCTGGCAGGCAGGCAACTGCAATTAGATTACACTAGCAGACTGATGTTTCACAGTCAAAAAAGTTTTTTTTTTTACAAAATTTACACTACTGTCTACAACAGATATGAGTGGTGGCACTAGTTGCAAGTGGGCCTGGCACACACGCTGGCAGGCAGGCAACTGCAATTAGATTACACTATCCAGACTGATGTTTCACAGTCAAAAAAGTTTTTTTTTTAAAATATTTACACTACTGTTACAACAGATATGAGTGGTAGCACTAGTTGGCAAGTGGGCTGTCACACATGCTGGCAGGGCAGGCAACTGCTATTAGATTACACAGCAGACTGATGTTTCACAGTCAAAAAGTTTTTTTTTTAAAAATTTACACTACTGTTACAAAAGATATGAGTGGTTGGCACTAGTTGGCAAGTGGGCCTGGCACACAGCTGGCAGGCAGGCAACTGCTATTAGATTACACTAGCAGACTGATGTTTTCACAGTCAAAAAGTTTTTTTTTTAAAAATTTACACTACTTTTACAAACAGATATGAGTGGTGGCACTAGTTGGCAAGTGGGCCTGGCAACATACTGGCAGGCAGGCAACTGCAATTAGATTACACTAGCAGACTGATGTTTCACAGTCAAAAATTTTTTTTTTACAATATTTACATACTGTTACAACAGATATGAGTGAGTGGCACTTACGTTGTGGGCCTGGCACACACTGGCAGGCAGGCAACTGCAATAGATTACACTAGCAGACTGATGTTTCACAGTCAAAAAGTTTTTTTTTTAAAATTTACACTACTGTTACAACAGATATGAGTGGTGGCACTAGTTGGCCAAGTGGGCCTGGCACACAGCTGGCAGGCAGGCAACTGCAATTCGATTACACTAGCAGACTGATGTTTCACAGTCAAAAAGTTTTTTTTTTTTTACAAAATTTACACTACTGTTACAACAGATATTGAGTGGTGGCACTAGTTGGCAAGTGGGTCCTGGCACACACATGCTGGCAGGGCAGGCAACTGCAATTAGATTACATCTAGCAGACTGATGTTTTCACAGTCAAAAAGGTTTTTTTTCTAAATATACATACTGTTACAAACAGATATGAGTGGTGGCACTAGTTGGCAAGTGGGCCTGTCACACATGCTGGCCGGCAGGCAACTGCTATTAGATTACACTAGCAGACTGATGTTTCACAGTCAAAAAAGTTATTTTTTTACAAAATTTGCCACTACTGTTACAACAGATATGAGTGGTGGCACTAGTGGCAAGTGGGCCTGGCACACACGCTGGCAGGCAGGCAACTGCAATTAGATTACACTAGCAGACTGATGTTTCACAGTCAAAAAGTTTTTTTTTAAAAAAAATTTTACACTACTGTTACAACATATATTGATTTAATTAGGTACAAACTCCATATATGTTATGTCTGTTCAGTCAGAGGATGCAGTATCTATTTTTATTTTTCTCTGTGTCTCCATTTATTTAAAGACTGCTGTTAACTTGTAATTCACAAATCAATTGAAATCAGTTGCATTGTGTTTTTAATATGTGATGCTTTTATACAAGTTTATATTAATAAAAAGGAGATAATGAGTCATTTAAAAAATATATGTAATTATTGCAGTTAAAAGTTTTTAGAAATAATGCCACTGTAAAGTAACTGGTTAAACACATAGTCAAAGGGAGACATTTAAAATTAAACTTTCATGATTGAGGTAGAGCATGCTATTTTAATAGACTTTTCTAGTTATTTATATTTTGAGAATTCGCATCAACTGTTACTGGCCCCATGACAGCAAATCAAATTAGTTTTTGAAAGGAACATGAAAGTCATAATTACATTTCCATCATTCAGATAGAAATTGCACAAAAAAATAAATAAATAAACTTTCTATTTTACTTTTATTATTATGTACTTCATTCTTTTGGTATCCTTTGGTGTCCTTTGTTGAAGAGCATACCTAAGTGGGATGTGCACGTGCGTTTCTTGAACACCATATTGCAGCAGCTGTGTTGGCAGTATTGATAACTTGTCCTTTGTGTAAAACTTGTATGGTAAATTATTTCTATTTTTACAATACAGTAGTGAGTAGAGAAGAGATTGTGTATCATTCTAATTGCTTAGTAACTGGCACTGTGCCACAGAATTGTGCGAGGTGTGTATGTGAGCAGAGTGTGTGTGGGTGTCAGTGAGCAGAGTATGTGTGCTTTATTCTACAGGTAATCAATACATTTCTGATAAGCTGGTGCTTTAGTGCAGTGTTTCTCAACAATGGTCCTCAAGTACCCCCAACAGGCCAGGTTTTCATTATAGCTGAATCAGTGCACAGGTGAAGTAATCCGCTGATTAGTAACTCAGTGGTTACTAACTTGCTCTCACCCATAACCTGATTATGTCACCTGTGCACTGGTTCAGCTATCATTTAAACCTGCCCTGTTGGGGGTACTTGCGGCACTCTGTACCTGTGTTTCTCCGGCATATCATATCTAGTGCCTCACCAGCCTCTGACCTCACTGCACGTCACTGGGGCACAGTATACGCTGAGAGCCTGACACAAAAAAGCAGACTGATGTTTCACAGTCCAAAATGTTTTTATTTTTTTAAATGTACACTTACACTACTATTAAACAATATATGAGTGGTGGCACTGGGCAAGTGGGCACAGTATACGGTGTGAGACTGGCACACACACTGGCAGGCAGGCAACTGCAATTAGATTACACTAGCAGACTGATGTTTCACAGTCAAAGATGTTTTTTTTTTACAAAATTTAAACTACTGTTACGACAGATATGAGTGGTGGCACTAGTTGGCAAGTGGGCCTGGCACACACGCTGGCAGGCAGGCAGGCAACTACAATTAGATTACACTAGCAGACTGATGTTTCACAGTCAAAAAAGTTTTTTTTAAAAATTTTTACACTACTGTTACAACAGATATGAGTGGTGGCACTTAGCAAGTGGGCCTGGCACACACGCTGGAAGGCAACTGCAATTAGATTACACTAGCAGATTGAAGTTTCACAGTCAAAAAAGTTTTTTTTTACAAAATTTACACTTTTGTTACAACAGATATGAGTTTTGGCACTAGTTGGCAAGTGGGCCTGGCACACACGCTGGCAGGCAGGCAACTGCTATTAGATTGCACTAGCAGACTGATGTTTCACAGTCCAAAAATTTTTTTTTTTAAATTTACACTACTGTTACAACATATATGAGTGGTGGCACTAGTTGGCAAGTGGGCCTGGCACACACACTGGCAGGCAGGCAACTACAATTAGATTACACTAGCAGACTGATGTTTCACAGTCAAAAAAGTTTTTTTTTTACAAAATTTACACTTTTGTTACAACAGATATGAGTGATGTCACTAGTTGGCAAGTTGCCCTGGCACACACGCTGGCAGGCAGGCAACTGCTATTAGATTACACTAGCAGACTGATGTTTAACAGTCAAAAAAATTTTTTTACATTTACACTACTGTTACGACAGATATGAGTGGTGGAACTTAGCAAGTGGGCCTGGCACACACGCTGGCAGCCAGGCAACTGCAATTAGATTACACTAGCAGACTGATGTTTCACAGTCAAAAAAGTTTTTTTTTAAAACATTTACACTACTGTTACAACAGATATGAGTGGTGGCACTTGTTGGCAAGTGGGCCTGGCACACACACTGGCAGGCAGGCAACTGCAATTAGATTACACTAGCAGACTGATGTTTCACAGTCAAAAAAGTTTTTTCTTTTAAATTTACACTACTGTTACAACATATATTTGATTTAATTAGGTACAAACTCCATATATGTTATGTCTGTTCAGTCAGAGGATGCAGTATCTATTTTTATTTTTCTCTGTGTCTCCATTTATTTAAAGACTGCTGTTAACTTGTAATTCACAAATCAATTGAAATCAGTTGCATTGTGTTTTTAATATGTGATGCTTTTATACAAGTTTATATTAATAAAAAGGAGATAATGAGTCATTTAAAAAATATATGTAATTATTGCAGTTAAAAGTTTTTAGAAATAATGCCACTGTAAAGTAACTGGTTAACCCCTTAATGACCACAGCACTTTTCCATTTTCTGTCCGTTTGGGACCAAGGCTATTTTTACATTTCTGCTTTCTGCGGTGTTTGTGTTTAGCTGTAATTTTCCTCTTACTCATTTACTGTACCCACACATATTATATACCGTTTTTCTCGCCATTAAATGGACTTTCTAAAGATACCATTATTTTCATCATATCTTATCATTTACTATAAAAAAAAATATAAAATATGAGGAAAAAATCGAAAAAAACAAATTTTTTCTAACTTTGACCCCCAAAATCTGTTACATATCTACAACCACCAAAAAACACCCATGCTAAATAGTTTCAAAATTTTATCCTGAGTTTAGAAATACCAAATGTTTACATGTTCTTTGCTTTTTTTGTAACTTATAGGGCCATAAATACAACTAGCACTTTGCTATTTCCAAACCATTTTTTTTTCAAAATTAGTGCTAGTTACATTAGAACACTAATATCTTTCAGGAATCTCTGAATATCCATTGACATGTATATATTTTTTTTTAGTAGACAACCCAAAGTATTGATCTAGGCCCATTTTGGTATATTTCATGCCACCATTTTACCGCCAAATGCGATCAAATACAAAAAATCGTTCACTTTTTTACAAATTTTTTACAAACTTTTGGTTTCTCACTGAAATTATTTGCTTAACCGCTTGTGCAATTATGGCATAAATGTTGTAAATTCTTCTCTGGTGATCCCCTTTGTTCGAAATAGCAGACATATATGGCTTTAGGCATTGCTTTTTGGTATTAGAACGGCCGCTAAATGCCACTGCGCCACCACACGTGTATTATTGCCAAGCAATGAAGGGGTTAATTAGGGAGCATGTAGGGAGCATTTTGGGGTAATTTTAGCTTAGTGTAGTGTAGTAGACAACCCCAACTATTGATCTAGGCCCATTTTTGGTATAATTTCATGCCACCATTTCACCGCCAAATGCAATCAAGATAAAAAAAAAACGTTAACTTTTTCACAATTTTTAGTTGCTCACTGAAATCATTTACAAACAGCTTATGCAATTATGGCACAAATGGTTGTAAATGTTCTCTGGGATCCCCTTTGTTCAAAATAGCAGACATATATGGCTTTGGGCGATGCTTTTTGGTAATTAGAAGGCCGCTAAATGCTGCTCGTGCATCACGCGTGTATTATGTCTAGCAGTGAAGGGGTTAATTATGAAGCTTGTAGGGAACTTGCAGGGTTAATTTTAGCTTTAGTGTAGAGCTCAGCCTCCACCTGAAACATCAGACCCCCTGATGCCCTCCCAAACTAGCTCTCTTCCCTCCCCCACCCCCTACATTTGTCCCCGCCATCTTAAGTACTGGCAGAAACTCTGCCAGTACTAAAATAAAAGTATATTTGGGCTTTTTTGAGTTTTTTTTTTAGCATATTTACATATGCTGCTGTGTAGGATCCCCCCTTAGCCCCAACCTCACAGATCCCCCACCAAACAGCTCTCTAAAACCCTCCCCCTCTGCCTTAATGGGCGCCATCTTGGGTACTGGCAGCTGTCTGCCAGTACCCAGTTTAGAACAAAAATGTGCTTTTTTTTAAGAAAAATCCCTTTTTCTGTAGTGTAGCTCCCCCCACACCCAAGAACAACCCTCCACCCCTCCAAGATCCCTTTTACTGAAGTTTATTTTTTTAAAATTTTTCCCTTTTCCCCCACAGTTACAATCAAATTTTCTGTAGTATAGCGGTTCCCACCCGCTCCCGCCCCGTGCACGCGCCCGCCCGCCACCCTCTGTGCACGCGCGCGCGCCGTGCGCGCCCCCGTCAGCTCCGGCCCCGATCCCGCCCCCCTCCACCTTATACGGCCCATCGATGGCCGCCCACCCGCCTCCCAAGTCAGCTCCCACCCACCAACGTTACCGGCCACCGATGTCCGGTGCAGAGAGGGCCACAGAGTGGCTCTCTCTGCATCGGATGGCCATGCAGGGTTATTGCAGGATGCCTCCATATCGAGGCATCACTGCAATAACCGGAAAGCAGCTGGAAGCGAGCAGGATCGCTTCCAGCTGCTTTCCACACCGAGGGACGTGCAGGGTACGTTCCTCAGGTGCATTAACTGCCTTTTTTTTGAGGACGTACCCTGCACGTCCTTGGTCGTTAAGGGGTTAAACACATAGTCAAAGGGAGACATTTAAAATTAAACTTTCATGATTGAGGTAGAGCATGCTATTTTAATAGATTTTTCTAGTTATTTATATTTTGAGAATTCGCATCAACTGTTACTGGCCCCATGACAGCAAATCAAATTAGTTTTTGAAAGGAACATGAAAGTCATAATTACATTTCCATCATTCAGATAGAAATTGCACAAAAAAAATAAATAAATAAACTTTCTATTTTACTTTTATTATTATGTACTTCATTCTTTTGGTATCCTTTGGTGTCCTTTGTTGAAGAGCATACCTAAGTGGGATGTGCATGTGCGTTTCTTGAACACCATATTGCAGCAGCTGTGTTGGCAGTATTGATAACTTGTCCTTTGTTTAAAACTTGTATGGTAAATTATTTCTATTTTTACAATACAGTAGTGAGTAGAGAAGAGATTGTGTATCATTCTAATTGCTTAGTAACTGGCACTGTGCCTCAGAATTGTGCGAGTGTGTATGTGAGCAGAGTGTGTGTGGGTGTCAGTGAGCAGAGTATGTGTGCTTTATTCTACAGGTAATCAATACATTTCTGATAAGCTGGTGCTTTAGTGCAGTGTTTCTCAACAATGGTCCTCAAGTACCCCCAACAGGCCAGGTTTTCATTATAGCTGAATCAGTGCACAGGTGAAGTAATCCGCTGATTAGTAACTCAGTGGTTACTAACTTGCTCTCACCATAACCTGATTATGTCACCTGTGCACTGGTTCAGCTATCATTTAAACCTGCCCTGTTGGGGGTACTTGCGGCACTCTGTACCTGTGTTTCTCCGGCATATCATATCTAGTGCCTCACCAGCCTCTGACCTCACTGCACGTCACTGGGGCACAGTATACGCTGAGAGCCTGACACAAAAAAGCAGACTGATGTTTCACAGTCCAAAATGTTTTTATTTTTTTAAATGTACACTTACACTACTATTAAACAATATATGAGTGGTGGCACTGGGCAAGTGGGCACAGTATACGGTGTGAGACTGGCACACACACTGGCAGGCAGGCAACTGCAATTAGATTACACTAGCAGACTGATGTTTCACAGTCAAAAAAGTTTTTTTTTTACAAAATTTACACTACTGTTACAACAGATATGAGGTGGGTGGCACTAGTTGGGCAAGTGGGTCTGGCACACACGCTGGCAGGCAGGCAGGGCAACTACAATTAGATTACACTAGCAGACTGATGTTTCACAGTCAAAAAAAGTTTTTTTTAAAAAAAATTACACTACTGTTACAACAGATATGAGTGGGTGGCACTTAGCAAGTGGGCCTGGCACACACACTGGCAGGCTACTGCAATTAGATTACACTAGCAGATTGAAGTTTTCACAGTCAAAAAAGTTTTTTTTTTACAAATTTACACTTTTGTTACAACAGATATGAGTTTTGGCACTAGTTGGCAAGTGGGGCCTGGCACACACGCTGGCAGGCAGGCAACTGCTATTAGATTACACTACCAGACTGATGTTTCACAGTCCAAAAATTTTTTTTTTTTAAATTTACACTACTGTTACAACATATATGGAGTGGTGGCACTAGTTGGCAAGTGGGCCTAGCACACCACGCTGGCAGGCAGGCAACTACAATTAGATTACACTAGCAGACTGATGTTTTCACAGTCAAAAAAGTTTTTTTTTTAAAAATTTACACTACTGTAACAACAGATATGAGTGGTGGCACTTAGCAAGTGGGCCTGGCACACATGCTGGCAGGCAGGCAACTGAAATTAGATTACACTAGCAGACTGATGTTTCACAGTCAAAAAAGTTTTTTTTACAAAATTTACACTACTGTTACAAACAGATATGAGTGGTGGCACTAGTTGGCAAGTGGGCTAGCACGCATGCTGGCAGGCAGGCAGGCAGGAAACTGCTATTAGATTACACTAGCAGACTGATGTTTCACAGTCAAAAAGTTTTTTTTTAAAAAAAATTACACTACTTTTACAACAGATATGAGTGGTGGCACTAGTTGGCAAGTGGGCTGGCACACGCTGGCAGGGAGGCAGGCAACTGCTATTAGATTACACTAGCAGACTGATTGTTTCACAGTCCAAAATTTTTTTTTTTTAAATTTACACTACTGTTACAACATATATGAGTGTTTGCACTAGTTGGCAAGTGGGCCTGGCACACACGCTGGCAGCCAGGCAACTACAATTAGATTACACTAGCAGACTGATGTTTCACAGTCAAAAAAGTTTTTTTTTTTACAAAATTTACACTACTGTTACAACAGATATGAGTGGTGGCACTAGTTGGCAAGTGGGCCTGGCACACACGCTGGCAGGCAGGCAGGCAACTACAATTAGATTACACTAGCAGACTGATGTTCACAGCAAAAAAGTTTTTTTTTAGAATCAAAACGGCTAGATTTGGAGTTTTGTCGGTAATGACCCCGAAAAACAACGCCGGCTTTTTTCTGGCCGCACCATAAAAATAACTCTGGTATCGAGAGTCCACATAAAGGCTGCGTTAGGCTCCAAAAAAGGAGCTTTAGAGCATTTTTAACGCAGCTTCAACTCTCGATACCAGAGTTGCTTACGGACGCGGCCAGCCTCAAAACGTGCTCGTGCACGATTCCCCCATAGGAAAACAATGGGGGCTGTTTGAGCTGAAAAAAAAACCTAACACCTGCAAAAAAGCCGCGTTCAGCTATTAACGCAGGCCACATTGTTTGCTATGGGGAAACACTTCTACGTCTGCACCTAACACCCTAACATGTACCACCGAGTCTAAACACCCCTAGCATTACACTTATTAACCCCTAATCTGCCGCCACCCCGCTATTGCTGACACCTGCATATTATTTTTAACCCCTAATCTGCCGCTCCGTAAACCTGCCGCTACTTACATTATCCCTATGTACCCCTAATCTGCTGCCCTATCATCGCCGACCCCTATATTATATTTAGTAACCCCTAATCTGCCCCCCCACAACGTCGCCTCCACCTGCCTACACTTATTAACCCCTAATCTGCCGACCGAACCTGAGCGCTACTATAATAAAGTTATTAACCCCTAATCCGCCTCACTACCCTATCATAAATAGTATTAACCCCTAATCTGCCCTCCCTAACATCGCCGACACCTAACTTCAATTATTAAACCCCTAATCTTGCCGACCTGGAGCTCACCGCTATTCTAATAAATGTATTAACCCCTAAAGCTAAGTCTAACCCTAACACTAACACCCCCCTAAGTTAAATATAATTTAAATCTAACGAAATTAATTATCTCTTATTAAATAAATTATTCCTATTTAAAGCTAAATACTTACCTGTAAAATAAATCCTAATATAGCTACACTATAAATTATAATTATATTATAGCTATTTTAGGATTAATATTTATTTTACAGGTAACTTTGTATTTATTTTAACCAGGTACAATACTATTAAATAGTTAAGAACTATTTAATAGCTAAAATAGTTAAAATAATTACAAATTTACCTGTAAAAGAAATCCTAACCTAAGTTACAATTAAACCTAACACTATACTATCAATAAATTAATTAAATAAACTACCTACAATTACCTACAATTAACCTAACACTACACTATTAATAAATTAATTAAATACAATTGCTACAAATAAATACAATTAAATAAACTTGCTAAAGTACAAAAAATAAAAAAGAACTAAGTTACAAAAAATAAAAAATATTTACAAACATTAGAAAAATATTACAACAATTTTAAAACTAATTACACCTACTCTAAGCCCCCTAATAAAATAACAAAGCCCCCCAAAATAAAAAAATGCCCTACCCTATTCTAAATAACTAAAGTTCAAAGCTCTTTTACCTTACCAGCCCTGAACAGGGCCCTTTGCGGGGCATCTCCCCAAGAAGTTCAGCTCTTTTTGCCTGTAAAAGAAAAAATACAATACCCAAGCCCCCCAACATTACAACCCACCACCCACATACCCCTAATCTAACCAAACCCCCCTTATAATAAACCTAACACTAAGCCCTGAAGATCTTCCTACCTTATCTTCACCATACCAGGTTCACCGATCCGTCCTGAAGAGCTCCTCCGATGTCCTGATCCAAGCCCAAGCGGGGGCTGAAGAGGTCCATGATCCGGCTGAAGTCTTCATCCAAGCGGGAGCTGAAGAGGTCCATGATCTGGATGAAGTCTTCTATCAATGGCATCTTCAATCTTCTTTCTTCTGGATCCATCTTGCAGACCTCCGACGCGGACATCCTGCTGGGCCGACGGACTAAAGACGAATGACGGTTCCTTTAAGGACGTCATCCAAGATGGCGTCCCTCGAAATCCAATTGGCTGATAGGATTCTATCAGCCAATCGGAATTAAGGTAGGAATATTCTGATTGGCTGATGGAATCAGCCAATCAGATTCAAGTTCAATCCGATTGGCTGATTCAATCAGCCAATCAGATTGAGCTCGCAATCTATTGGCTGTTCCGATCAGCCAATAGAATGCAAGCTCAATCTGATTGGCTGATTGGATCAGCCAATCGGATTGAACTTGATTCTGATTGGCTGATTCCATCAGCCAATCAGAATATTCCTACCTTAATTCCGATTGGCTGATAGAATCCTATCAGCCAATCGGAATTCGAGGGACGCCATCTTGGATGACGTCCCTTAAAGGAACCGCCATTCGTCTTTAGTCCGTCGGCCCAGCAGATGTTCCGCGTCGGAGGTCTGCAAGATGGATCCGGAAGAAAGAAGATTGAAGATGCCGTTGATAGAAGACTTCATCCGGATCATGGACCTCTTCAGCTCCCGCTTGGATGAAGACTTCAGCCGGATCATGGACCTCTTCAGCCCCCGCTTGGGCTTGGATCAGGACATCGGAGGAGCTCTTCAGGACGGATCGGTGAACCTGGTATGGTGAAGATAAGGTAGGAAGATCTTCAGGGGCTTAGTGTTAGGTTTATTTAAGGGGGGTTTGGGTTAGATTAGGGGTATGTGGGTGGTGGGTTGTAATGTTGGGGGGCTTGGGTATTGTATTTTTCTTTTACAGGCAAAAGAGCTGAACTTCTTGGGGCATGCCCCGCAAAGGGCCCTGTTTCAGGGCTGGTAAGGTAAAAGAGCTTTGAACTTTAGTTATTTAGAATAGGGTAGGGCATTTTTTTTTATTTTGGGGGGCTTTGTTATTTTATTAGGGGGCTTAGAGTAGGTGTAATTAGTTTAAAAATTGTTGTAATATTTTCCTTATGTTTGTAAATATTTTTTTTTTTTTTGTAACTTAGTTCTTTTTTATTTTTTGTACTTTAGCAAGTTTATTTAATTGTATTTTATTTGTAGCAATTGTATTTAATTAATTTATTGATAGGTGTAGTGTTAGGTTTAATTGTAACTTAGGGTTAGGATTTCTTTTACAGGTAAATTTGTAATTATTTTAACTATTTTAGCTATTAAATAGTTCTTAACTATTTAATAGCTATTGTACCTGTTAAAATAAATACAAAGTTACCTGTAAAATAAATATTAATCCTAAAATAGCTATAATATAATTATAATTTATAGTGTAGCTATATTAGGATTTATTTTACAGGTAAGTATTTAGCTTTAAATAGGAATAATTTATTTAATAAGAGATAATTAATTTCTTTAGATTTAAATTATATTTAACTTAGGGGGGTGTTAGTGGTTGGGGTTAGACATAGCTTTAGGGGTTAATACATTTAATAGAATAGCGGTGAGCTCCGGTCGCAGATTAGGGTTAATAATTGAAGTTAGTGTCGGCGATGTTAGGGGAGGCAGATTAGGGGTTAATACTAATTATGATCGGGTAAGTGAGGCGGAGTAGGGGTTAATAACTTTATTATAGTAGCGCTCAGGTTCCGGTCGGCAGATTAGGGGTTAATAAGTGTAGGCAGGTGGAGGCGACGTTGTGGGGGGCAGATTAGGGGTTAATAAATATAATATAGGGGTCGAACGGTGTTTAGGGGCAGCATAGATAGGGGTACATAAAGGATAACGTAGGTGGCGGCGCTTTGCGGTCAGACAGATAGGGTTATAAGTGTAGTAGGTGGAGGCGACGTTGTGGGGGGGCAGGTTAGGGGTTAATAAATATAATATAGGGGTCGGGCGGTGTTAGGGGCAGCAGATAGGGGTACATAAGGATAACGTAGGTGGCGGTCGGCAGATTAGGGGTTAATAAGTGTAGGCAAGGTGGAGGGCAACATTGAGGGGGGCAGATTAGGGGTTAATAAATATAATATAGGGGGTCGGCGGGTGTTAGGGCAGCATATTAGTGGTACATAAGGATAACGTAGGTGGCGGCGCTTTGCGGTCGGCAGATTAGGGGTTAATTATTGTAGGTAGCTGGCTGCGACGTTGTGGGGGGCAGGTTAGGGGTTAATAATATAAATATAGGGGTCGGCAGTGTTAGGGGCAGCATATTAGGGGTACATAAGTATAACGTAGTTGGCGGTCGCAGATTAGGGGTTAAAAAATTTAATCGAGTTGCGGCGATGTGGGGGGACCTCGGTTTAGGGGTACATAGGTAGTTATGGGTGTTAGTGTACTTTAGAGTACAGTAGTTAAGAGCTTTATAACCGGCGTTAGCCCAGAAAGCTCTTAACTACTGACTTTTTTCCTGCGGGCTGGAGTTTGTGTCGTTATAGTATGTCTAACGCTCACTTCAGACCACGACTCTAAATACCGGAGTTTAGAAAGATCCCATTGAAAAGATAGGATACGCAATTGACGTAAGGGGATCTGCGGTATGGAAAAAGTCGCGGCTGAAAAGTGAGCGTTAGACCCTAATTTGAGTGACTCCAAATATCGGCGGTAGCCTAAAACCAGCGTTAGGAGCCTCTAACGCTGGTTTTCACGGCTACCGCCAAACTCTAAATCTAGGCCAAAGTTTTTTTATTGAGGAATACCAGATATACAGGGGTATCATACATAAACATTATACACAGAAATGATAACACGTCACCACTGAGGCTTTGTCAAGCCATTAACCTCTAGTATAACATGAAGTAATCGCATTCAGGCATTACCTCTTTTTCGTTTTGTGTTCCTATGTTATAACACAGAAAGAAAAAAAAACATACCATTCACAGTTTAAAATATCCAGAACAACTCGTATATCCTATAGTATGGTAGACTAAATATGACATAAAGATGTATTTTGGATTCGATATAAATAAAAAGTGATATAAGAAAAACTGATAACAATATATTGACAATTGCGGATAAACACCGCTTATTTGTTCACTTACAGTGAGGGTGAACAGTAGTTAAGTGTGTAGGCGGGGGGGCGGAGCCAAAGTTATATTGGAACCAACCAGTTTCCCAGGTTGTTATCATAATGGCTATCTTTATAAGTATGTTAAGTAGAACCCACTAAAAGTCCTGAGCTTTTGTGTATGACCTGAATAAGATTACTTTCTGGAGGCAGTTATTCTCAAAGAGGGGTAATAGGATGTATACACTATGAGATATAAGACAAATAATAGCGGTACTTGGTATAAAAATGAGATATAGGAGGCTTCCAGATAGGCTCCTCTCCTGGGGAGATGACACCTACGGGCGATAAGGGAATAAGGAGTAGGGGTATGACCCGCAGGTAACAAGTACCTGCGGGAAAGGGAGGAAAGGAGCCGAACAATAATAAATGATGTGCTCTAGTAATGAGGTGGTGCTGTGTCTGGAACCACATACCTGCAATATCAGGGTTTGTAAGGTATGGCAATTATACACATGCAAAACTTCTAGCGGGTACAGGCTATGTGATATCATAACAGAACTAGGATATCGAAGGTTATCCCAGCTATAAACATCTATCATACCATATCCAACTTTGGGCATGCGCAGATATCTATAGTTATCATGAATGGCATAGGAACATATGAAACAATAAATGCCAATGTTTCTTTGATGGCTCTGTAGCCTCCAATCTATAGTTAGTCTATATGTTGTAACTGGTACATAATTAAGCAGGGAAGACTCAGACATCTCGGCCGCAGGACGTCCAAGCCCCCCACACACACACAAGACCAAAAAGCCTCACAAGAGTATTATTCAGGGTATGTAACTAGTAGTGCCAGAGAAAATATTTTTATACACTTCTGAGTCAATTGTTTAGCGTAACGCCTAGCTGAATGTAAATAGGTGCATTGTAATCTGGCATATAAAGGAGAACTGATATTAGGCAGTTGTGAAATACTATCAGATAAAATCAAATGCTGGGCTGTAAAACTTTTCCTCTCCAGAGGAATAGTAAGATATAACAACTTTCATATTAGGCATATACATTGGGCAAACATGAATTAGTAAAACAGCTTTAGAAATAGTACATGTCTCATAAAGGGTGAACTCTGCAAGAAGTTATATGAGCGCCCAATATTACTAATACAAACATACTCAAAGACATAATATAAATATGAAGGGTTTGACTCCTCTAAGGGGGAGAGAGAATGTGCATATAATCTAATATTTCCACAACACTGCAAACAATAACAACTGGGTACCTAATTAGTCTTATAAGTATATAGCATATATCAGACCTGGGATTACTAAAAGTATAACACAAAAGTGAAGAATACAGCTAACATATTGGTTCTATGTTTGAATTTCAAGGTATCAGGGGCCACCTATTGTTGATATATATAGTTGTGTAGAAACAGTTCACAAAGTTAGTTCATATTAATGAAAATGTCCAGGAGATTTCAACATTGGACAGATCATATAATACACCCTGACAGCACATAGATTATTGGACAAATGAGATTTATCTATTATTCTAAAAGGAAACAGAGGCCTGTGAAGAAGTTAAAAAAACAGACAAACCAAAACCAAAAAAAAAAAAAAAACGTTAAACCCTAAAACCCTGTCTGCATATCTGTATAAAGCAAGCAATAGGATATTAAGTCTAAAGCATATTTTCTGCAGTATAATCATACGAGGTATAACAGGTTGGGCAACTTTTTTCAAGCACGTTTGTAAACTTTTGTTTTTTGTTTCTCCTATTAAAAAGACATAGGGGTATCAAGCATGGTGAAGTGAACTGCAAACCATGATATATATGCAAAGCGGAAACCCTGAATAGTTAAAGCATGGCTCTAGAAACATATAGCATCAGCAAAGATGACAGTATTAATTTTGTATGTAGAATAAAGGGCTTAATAGCCAGTGTCATTAAGTTTACAAGTTCTAATATACTAAATAAAAAGGGAAATGGTCACTACAGGGTCTGCCCGATCAAAGTATAACATTGAAGGTTCATCCTATACCCTTTTGAGACTTGCTCAGTGAACAGGGCTCAAGCACACGCAATGTCCATGTTCGTAGCAGTCTGTGAGAGCTGGGTTTGATACATGAGGCTGCTGCATCTGCATAGTTGTAATGCACTACATCAGCGCAAACCTGACTGGATAGCGGAGGAAAGTCAGAAATCCATGTCCAAGTCCCCGACTGCAGAGAAAGTGCAAGCTCTGGGTTCTCCTTACACCGGAACAACAGCTTCTCCGGAATCAGGGGGCATGCTGAGGTTGTTTTCACTACTGAGAGGGGACCGATCATCAGCATGTCGGTAGCACTCTGTATTCTGCGGGTCCTGTTCTGGTGATGATGCGACACCATAGAAGTTGACTGTGTAATATAAATCCAATCTAAACTCCGGGTGTATGTGGGACATGCTCTGAGGCCCTGTATGTGTGTGTTCCTGTTAGTAATAGGTGATCTTGCCACCCAGAGGAGCAGGCTGTTGTATTCTGCAGCACTTCCATAGCCGGACTGCTCTATTAAGGGCCCTGTTGTCGCGTTAGTTGAGGCTTGAGTCAGAGCGTTCTGATCCGATGCGCTGAGACTCCCTTACCGCTGGGGACTAGCTTATCCTCATAAGACCCATTAGGGTAAACACTGATCTTGCTGTTACAAACTGCAAGGAGGTCCATATGGCAAAAGTCCATCTGATCTGCTAGCTTTTTGAGGTGCTGCTTGCAGAGTGGCGTAGTTTCCTTCCATGTTGAGTGTTTTCATAAAGCCAGCGTGGCTTTCTTCCTATGAATCTATATAGCACCTCAACAGAGTGGTCATTCAAGCTCCTAAATAGCACACACTGAGGCTGGGGTATTCTAGTTGCTGTAGGAAATCAATTATAAGGGTGATATAAGTGCATTTAGATGGCATCTAATGTCTGCTGTTTCCAGGTTATCAGAGCTCTGTGATTTAGCAGCCATCCATGTTGGCAGTTGGCATCCGCCCCCCAAGGTTTTTTTTTTTTTTTTTTTAAATGTACGCTACTGTAACAACAGATATGAGTGGTGCACTAGTTGGCAAGTGGGCCTGGCAAGCACGCTGGCAGGCAGGCAACGACAATTAGATTACACTAGCAGACTCATGTTTCACAGTGAAAAAAAAAATTTAAAATTTTTTTACACTACTGTTAAAACAGATATGAGGGTGGTGGCACTTAGCAAGTGGGCCTGGCACACACGCTGGCAGTCAGGCAACTGCAATTAGATTACACTAGCAGACTGATGTTTCACAGTCAAAAAAAGTTTTTTTTTTTAAAAATTACACTACTGTTACAACAGATATGAGTGGTGGCACTAGTTGGCAAGTGGGCCTGGCACACATGCTGGCAGGCAGGCAGGCAACTGCTATTAGATTACACTAGCAGACTGATGTTTCACAGTCCAAATTTTTTTTTTTAAATTTACACTACGTGTTACAACATATATGAGTGGTGGCACTTAGCAAGTGGGCCTGGCACACACGATGGCAGCCAGGCAACTGCAATTAGATTACACTAGCAGACTGATGTTTCACAGTCAAAAAAGTTTTTTTTTGTAAAATTTACACTACTGTTACAACAGATATGAGTGGTGGCACTTGTTGGCAAGTGGGCCTGGCACACACACTGGCAGGCACGCAACTGCAATTAGATTACACTAGCAGACTGATATTTCACAGTCAAAAAAAGTTTTTTCTTTTAAATTTACACTACTGTTACAACAGATATGAGTGGTGGCACTTAGCAAGTGGGCCTGGCACACACGCTGGCAGGCAGGCAACTGCTATTAGATTACACTAGCAGACTGATGTTTCACAGTCAAAAAAGTTTTTTTTTTTAAATTTACACTACTGTTATGACAGATATGAGTGGTGGAACTAATTGGCAAGTGGGCCTGGCACACACGCTGGCAGGCAGGCAACTCCAATTAGATTACACTAGCAGACTGATGTTTCACAAATCAAAAAAAGTTTTTTTTTTAAAAAAAAAAATTACACTACTGTTAAAACAGATATTAGTGGTGGCACTTGTTGGCAAGTGGGCCTGGCACACACACTGGCAGGCAGGCAACTGCAATTAGATTACACTAGCAGACTGATGTTTCACAGTCAAAAAAGTTTTTTCTTTTAAATCTACACTACTGTTACAACAACAGATATGAGTGGTGGCACTTAGCAAGTGGGCCTGGCACACACACTGGCAGGCAGGCAACTTGCAATTAGATTACACTAGCAGACTGATGTTTCACAGTCAAATTTTTTTTTTAAATTTACACTACTGTTACAACAGATATTAGTGGTGGCACTAGTTGGCAAGTGGGCCTTGGCACACACACTGGCAGGCAGGGCAACTGCAATTAGATTACACTAGCAGACTGATGTTTCACAGTCAAAAAAGTTTTTTTTTACAAAATTTACACTACTGTTACAACAGATATGAGTGATGGCACTAGTTGGCAAGTGGGCCTGGCACACAAGCTGGCAGGCGAGGCAACTACAATTAGATTACACTAGCAGACTGATGTTTCACAGTCAAAAAAGTTTTTTTTTTACAAAATTTACACTACTGTTACAACAGATATGAGTGGTAGGCACTAGTTGGCAAGTGGGCCTGGCACACAAGCTGGGCAGGCAGCAACTGCAATTAGATTACACTAGCAGACTGATGTTTCACAGTCAAAAAAGTTTTTTTTACAAAATTTACACTACTGTTACAACAGATATGAGTGGTGGCACTAGTTGGCAAGTGGGGTCTGACACACACGCTGGCAGGCAGGCAACTGCAATTAGATTACGCTAGCAGACTGATGTTTCACAGTCAAAAAAGTTTTTTTTACAAAATTTACACTACTGTTACAACAGATATGAGTGGGTGGCACTATTTGGCAAGTGGGTCTGGCACACGCTGGCAGGCAGGCAACTGCATTAGATTACACTAGCAGACTGATGTTTCACAGTCAAAAAAGTTTTTTTTTTTTTAAATTTACAATACTGTTTTCAACAGATATGAGTGGTGGCACTAGTTGGCAAGTGGGCCTGGCACACATGCTGTCAGGCAGGCAACTGCCATTAGATTACACTAGCAGACTGATGTTTCACAGTCAAAAAAGTTTTTTTTTACAAAATTTACACTACTGTTACAACAGATATGGGGTGCTGTCCTTACAGCAGAGATCAGATGAGTCCTTCAGGACTGTAGTGGACACTGAATACACTAGCCTAGCTATCAATTTCCCTATAAAATCATCAGCAGCTACACTATCCCTCCTCTCACTAAAAATGCAGGATCAGAATGAATCTAAATGGCTGCTGCCCAGGAGCTGGAGGGTCTAGGAGGGAGTGTCTGCTGCTGAAATCAGGGTCAAAGTTTACTCAATGATGACAAATAGGGGGCAGATCGAACATCGCATATGTTTGCCCGCCGCGGCAAACGCGAACAAGCTATGTTCACCCGGGAACTATTCGCCCGCGAACTATTCGCGACATCACTACTCCTGACTTTTTTCTGCTGCTGGAGTTTGTCATTAGAGTTCTAACGCTCACTTCAGCCAAGAGTCTAAATACCAGTGTTAGGAAGATCCCATTGAAAAGATAGGATAAGCAATTGGCGTAAGGGGATCTGCGGTATGGAAAAAGTCGCGGCTGGAAAGTGAGCGGTAGACCCTTTCCTGACTGACTCTAAATACCAGCGGGCGGAAAAAAACAGTGTTAGGACCCCTTAACGCTGGTTTTTGACGGCTAACCGCAGAACTCTAAATCTAGGCGATAGACTTTCAAGTTTATTTTATTTGGTCAAAATGACTGTTTGAGAGGGCTCAGAAGAAAGGGCTGCTCAGTGTCAGGTGTAAAAAGGATCTTCTTTTCTCCCTGGCCTTCTTACCATTCAAGTCTTCAGTTGATCCTACTAGTGGCTTCTATCTTCAGGAATAGGCTGTAGGAAGAGAAGTCAGTGATGAAAAAGGTGTAGTAGTAATTCCTTGTAGGAAGGTACACTCAGCATGTGAATTGTTTGCTACTGTTTAGGAATTGCAATTGCTTGATATAGGGCTAGATTATGTGGCGTGCTAAAGTTAGCTTGTGTCTCGAAAAGCAATTTCGCAACATCCCAACTTATGCTTGTATTACAAGTTAAAACAAGATGGGTGCGCTTAGCACAAACAAAATTTGAACTCATCACGTTGGGCGCGGCTGAAGACCTAGGGGGCGATTTACTATGCAGCGTCTGCTGCAGTTTCGGCGTGAGCCTTTTGGCTAGCTGAAACAATAGTTAAGAAGCAGCAGTCCTAAGACTGCTGCTCTTTAACTCGTCATCCACCTCTGAGATGGGCAAAAAGAAAACATCCCAATCAAATACGATCAGGATGATTGACAATGACAACCCCTGCTAGCGAATTTTGCAGGGGGCGGCATTGCACAAGCATTTCTAGCTGTCAGCATTTATTGATGTGGGGCTTCAGCGGATCATGTCCGCCTGCAGATTCATAAATTGGCCCCCTAGGGTAAAGTGTAAGGGGTAAAAAGTGTTGCACTCATATATATACTATCTGATAAAACATATTTATAGAAATAGAAAAAATAATTTATAAGGGTTAAAGATATATGGTATTTGACAAATATATGTCATATTATGACAAAGGAAAAAAAAAAAAAAGAAAAAGTACTGCCCTGCGCCAACCAAACCCCTACTGCGCTGAGGGTAGTGGTACCTAGTTACCACCCTGAGTTTGTATAGTTCAATAGTGTAAGAATCCTTCAGGCGCCTATCTGAAAGGCGGAGGGGAATAAGAAAGGATGATCAAACCCACGTTATAAAGTATCAGATGTAAATAAAAGTTAGTACAATTTATTACAAACAGTCTATCTGCACAAAAATTCAAATATTCAAAAAATACATGGATCCATGATACAAATATCACATATATAAAAAACAACAAGAAGAATAAAAATTGAGATAAAAAATGAAAAAAAACCCAATGTGGATGATTTAATATGTCCCTGATAAATGGGTGATCCCAATGATGGTGAATAATTCTAAGTGATGGTAATAGTGCAAGTGATACCAGGTGGTGTGTAACTTCTAAATAGATATATAAGATAAACAGATTAAAATAAAATGCAATACAATGATTGAAAGTCCATAATAATGGTAGAAAATGCACAAAAAATGTAAAAAGTTTAAAAAAGTGAAAAAAATTCGAACAGAAAAATTCGAGCAAAAATCCAAACAAAATGGATCACAATCAATCAACTGTGAAAAAATAAATAAAAACAACATAGTGCAATAACGTCTTTGTAATAGTGGTGATATAGGAATATAGCTTACCAATCAGCCAACGCGTTTCGGCCCGTGATAGGCCCTTTATCAAGACTCTATTCCTATATCACCACTATTACAAAGACGTTATTGCACTATGTTGTTTTTATTTATTTATTTTTTCATAGGTATCGCCTTGGATGCTTTATTTTTTCATAGGTATCTGCCTTGGATGCTTTATTAATTTTGGACAACTAGAGGAAGTATAACATCGTTTATAGTTATATTCATTCACTGTTCCGATTGTGGTCTCATCATTCCTCACCGCAGGATACTCCTTTCATCTTCACTCACATTTTTAACTGCTGGATACATTTAATTACACACATTTTTTGAATGGCCAATTTTTGTTTTTGATACACTGTTTGGATTGGACACAGTTTCAAGTTGGACTTTTTTAGTTGGACACTTATTGAATTATACTTGTTTAGTTGGACACTTTTCCAATTACACTTTTCACAGTTGATTGATTGTGATCCATTTTGTTTGGATTTTTGCTCAAATTTTTCTGTTCGAATTTTTTTCACTTTTTTAAACTTTTTACCTTTTTTGTGCATTTTCTACCCATTATTATGGACTTTCAATCATTGTATTGCATTTTATTTTAATCTGTTTATCTTATATATCTATTTAGAAGTTACACACCACCTGGTGTCACTTGCACTATAACCATCACTTAGAATTATTCACCATCTTTGGGATCACCCATTTATCACATTGTTTTTTTTTTCATTTTTTATCTCAATTTTAATTCTTCTTGTTGTTTTTTATATATGTGATATTTGTATCATGGATCCATGTATTTTTTGAATATTTGAATTTTTGTGCAGATAGACTGTTTGTAATAAATTGTACTAACTTTTATTTACATCTGATACTTATAACGTGGGTTTGATCATCCTTTCTTATTCCCCTCCGCCTTTCAGTTAGGCGCCTGAAGGATCTTATATTATGACAAAGGGCTAATATGTTTATGTGTATATATACATTTCACATTCCAATGCTCTCATATAAAAGAAAATGTTCTTTATATTTTTAAATATTTTTATCTATATATACCTGTATATATCTATATCTGTATATATTCATAAGGATATATAGGTATAGATATGTATTTTACAAAACAATTATCCCTCTATCCCTATCCCTCTATCCCTATTCCTATTCCTATTCCTCTATCTCTATCCCTCTTTCTCTTTATTTTTCTGCAGTGTAGGATCCCCTTACCCTCCAACCTCCCTAATCCCTTCTCTAACAATTCCCCAACCCTCCCCTCTCTAACTATTGCCACTATCTTAGGTACTGGAAGCTGTCTGCCAGTACCTATAAACCGCTTTTTAGTACCCGCCCGCCCGCACACCCAAACCCCTTTTCTGTAGTGTAGCTGCCCCATCCCTCCCTGTTCTTTAAAAAAAATAATTTATGTATCAAAGGGCCCTCCCACTCCCTCCCCTTTCCTCGCCCCTCCACTGCTGAGCCACCCACCCGCCTCCTGCCCATACTTCCCACTGGCACCAGCAGAAGATCGTTACAGATGGTGACACACACACTGTCACCATATGTAACGATCAGGCATCTGCCCTCATAAGGTGCAGAGCACCGATTCCGCTCCAGCTCCATATGCGGCAGATGCCTGAAGCTTCATGAACTCCAGCTCTTAGCTGTGACTTAAGAGATGAGAGTGCTGGAGCTTCCTGAAGCTATCTCGCGCCTGCGGTTAAGGCCAGGTATGTTTGTCCTCGTGCAGTCTCTACTGCGCATGACTGCATCGGACAAACATACCTGACCTTTTATAATATAGGATATATATATATATATATATATACACACACACACACAAATATATATTTTAAAATAAAAAGAACATTTTATTCTATGTGAAGAACATTGAAATGGGAAATATTCATAACTACCTTTGGGTTTAGCGCTGTAGGTTTTACGCAGTATTGGGTTAGTGTGCGAGTGGTAAATGCTATTTTTTTTTTTTTAGATTGCTCCATTGAAGACTATGAGTAGAAGAAGTTAATGTGGTTGTAATCTGGCCCATTGTCTGTATGGTGTTATGCTATATCATTAGATTTTCAGGCACACTTACCTCTACTGTGTGTTGTCTTAGATTGCTCAATGTGTAATAAAAGGGATAGCAAAGTCAAAATGAACATTTCATGACAGATGATTATATTTTAAACAACTTGCCAATATACACATATTATCTCTTTTGCTTTGTTCTCTTTGAATCCTTGGCTGAAAAGAACACCTAGATTTGCTCAGGAGAAGCAATGCACTACTGGGATCTAGCTGCTCATTGGCCACTGCACATAGATGCCTTTTTATTGGCTCACCGGATGTCTTGAGCTAGCTTCCAGTAGTACATTGCTGCTCCTTCAACAACAGATACCAAGAGAATGAAGTAAATTTGATAAAATAAGTAAATTTGAAGTTTGTTTAAAATTATATGCTGTGTATCTGAATCATTGAAAGCAAAAAATTGGGTTTAAAATTTAAAGCTAAATTATAAAATCTAGTACTGTCTTTGAATGGGTAACTCAGGTCTGCCTGTAAAGCTACAGCACATGTGCTGAACAGCCAGTAGGTTCAAAGTTATTCAGAAGTTTTCTCTGAAAGGGTTTACATATGGCTGACTTACAAGGTGTTTAGTCACATACAGTCCTGCACGCGTAAATATTATTTTTTTTTCATGGGACTTCCATAGCGCAGCCATTACGAGTTTTGCGGTCAGGCTAAAAAGCTTGCGTTACACCCTATACCAACAAGATCCGTTTTACAACCTGAGAGCAGTAGTTATGAGTTTTACGCAACAAAACTGTTACTTAAAACTTATAACTAAAGTGTAACAAAGTACATTAAACACCCATAATCTACCTATTAACCCCTAAACCGAGGTCCTCCCGCAGCACAAACACTATATTAAAGTTATTAACCCCACTCCAGACATCACCACACTAATAAAATGTATTAACCCCTATTCCGCCACTCGCCGACATCGCTGCCACTGTACAAAAGTTATTAACCCCTATTCCCCCACACCCCACCATCGCCCACACTATAATAAATCTATTAACCCCTATTCCGCCGCTCCCCGACACCGCCGTCACTATAATAAACCTATTAACCCCTAAACTGCAAGCCCCCCACAATGAAATATACTAAATTAAACTATTAACCCCTAAACCGAAAGCCCCCCACATCGCAATAGACTAATTTAAACTAGTAATCCCTACATCTAACTGCCCCCTAACTTTATATTAAAATTACAATTTTCCTATCTTAAATAAAAATTAAAACTTACCTGTAAAATTTAAAAAACTAAGTTTAAACTAACAATTAAACTAATATAACTATTAAACTAAAATTAAACTAACTACGAATTAAACAAAACTAAAATACACATTAAAAAAATCTTAACACTACTCTAAAAATTAGAATATATCGGATTACAAAAAAATAAAAAAATACTAAATTACAAAAAATAACAAACACTTAATTACGAAAAATAACAAACTAAATTATCAAAAATAAAAAAGAATTACACCTAATCTAATAGCCCTATAAATTTAAAAAGCCCACCCAAAATAAAAAACCCTAGCCTACAATAAACTACCAATAGCCCTTAAAAGGGACTTTTGTAGGGCATTGCCCTAAATTAAACAGCTCTTTTACCTGTAAAAAAAAAACACAAAGACCCCCCCAACAGTAAAAACCCACCACCCAACCAACCCCCCAGAAATAAGAAAGCCTAACTCTATCAAAAACCTAAGCTACCCATTGCCCTTAAAAGGGCATTTAGTTCTTTTGCATTGCCCTGAAATGGGCATTTACCTCTTTTAAGAAAAGCCCAAACCCTAAACTGAAAAAAACCACAACCCAAAAACGTTTAAAAAATCCTAACACTAACCCCCAAAGATCCACTTACAGTTCCTGAAGTCCGGACATCCAGGCAGGGAGAGGTCTTCATCCAGGCAGCTCCATCTTCATCCATCGCAGGACCGGCATCTTCTTGATCCCTGAAGGAGCGGAGCAGCGATGAGTGGAGGCGGAGGTCCATGTGAAGGTCCAAGGTGGAGTTCCAGGCGGAGGTCCATCGATCCGACATGGAGGTCCTCTTCATGCGGTCATCTGCACCACACTGAGGATGGAAATGCAAGGTACACCTTTTATACCCTTGCATTCCTATTGGCTAAAAAAATTTGAATCGGCCAATAGGAATTAGGGCTGCTAAAATCCTATTTACTGTTCAAATCAGCCAATAGGATTTAAGCAGCTCTCATTCTATTGGCTGATTTTAGTGTTTTTTATTTTTGTAATGGTAGGTTTTTTTATTTTTTGTAATGTTAGGTTTTAGTGTAAGGCAGCTTAGGTTTATTTCAAAGGTAAGCTTGTATTTATTTTAACTAGGTAGTTAGTAAATAGTTAATAATTATTTACTAACTAGTCTACCTAGTTAAAATAAATACAAACTTACCTGTGAAATAAAAATAAAAGCTAAGCTAGCTACAATATAACTATTAGTTATATTGTAGCTAGCTTAGGTTTTATTTCACAGATAAGTATGTATTTAGTTTTAAATAGGTATTATTTAGTTAATAATTGTATCTTTAATTTAGCTCTATTTTAATTATGTTAAAGTTAGGGGGTTTTAGGTTTAGTATTAGGGTTAGGGTTAGGTTTAGGGTTAGGTTTGGCGGTTAATAGTTTAATTTAGGTTGTTGTGATGTGGGAGGCTGGCGGTTTAGGGGTTAATAGTTTTATTTAGTGGTAGTGATGTGGGAGGCCAGAGGTTTAGGGGTTAATAGCTTTATTTAGTGTCAGCGATGTGAGGGAGCAGCGGAGTAGGGGTTAATATATTTATTATTGTGTGGGCGATGTTGGGGTGCGAGAGAATAGGGATTAATAACTTTAGTATAGTGGCGGCGATATCAGCAGCGGCAGATTAGGGGTTAATAAAATTATGTAGGTGTCAGCAATGTTGGGGGCAGCAGATTAGGGGTGTTTAGACTTAGGGTTTATGTTAGGGTGTTAGGTTTAAACGTAACTTTTTTTTCCCCATAGACATCAATGGGGCTGCGTTACGGAGCTTTTCATCCCGCACTTCAGTTTTTTTTCTAACCCGCTCTCCCCATTGATGTCTATGGGGAAAGCGTGCACGAGCACGTCAAAACAGCGCTTCTATTTTGTGCGGTATGGCGTATGGAGCTCAATGCAACCATATTGCACGCACAAGCCAGCTGTTTCAAAACTTTTACTGGCTGCGCTATGGAGCCTGAAATAACGCATAATGCCCTATAGCGCGCATAACTCGCAATCTAGGTGAATGTTAATAATCCTTGCATACAAGCATATATAAACCTACAATTTACATATTAAAGCTACACATAGAACTTCATTTCTACATAAGTTTATACCATCTGTTTTTGTCTGTTTTGGGAGATTCAGTTAGTGTTAATAATGCAGTGGTCAACATTAGGTATAAGAGGATCTCTCAATATATATATATATAATATATGTACCTGTGCTTGTTTAATTATTGTTCTATCTATGTGTATATGTGTCTATTTGTTTATCTATCTATCATCTATCTATCTATCATCTATCTATCTATCTATCTATCTATCTATCTATCTATCACTATCTATCTATGTTATTGATATCAACATTTTTTGCACAAATGATAATACATACAATTTCTACCTATTCATAATAATGTTAATAATATTGTTTGTTCACCAAGGCATTATTATCCTTGCCTGAAAAAAACATATAAACCTACAACCTGTTCATATTAAAGCTACACATAGAATTTTGGTTTCAATTAAGTTTATACCATCTGTTTTAGTCATCTGTTGTTATATTATTTTATTATCCTTAGGAGTTATTAAATTGAAAATGAATCAAGGGAAGATAGACATCTGTGGACAGTTAGTAGTTAATAGCATGACATACAGATAGAATTGTAATTAATTGAGTTTCACTGCTGTGTATGTTTGTAATTGTATAATGAATATGCATTTGCATAATTGCATATAAAAGGCTGTTTGATCCATGATTTTCCTAAAATAATTTAGATTTCTAAAATGACTGTTTCTACATTGCTTCTTTTTATTTATTTTTATAGAATTAAACGAACACTTGGAACAGATTTTGTTGAATTAAAACAGGAAAAAAAACCTCAATATATTCAAGTGATTAAAAAATGGATCAAAGCAGTGCAAAAGTTCTGACTGCCATTGGGAATTTAAAAACAAAAATGCCAAATTAGAATATTTATTCAAAATAATAATAAGTGAAGAATGACAATATCAATGAGAACGAGTGATAATGTACGATTTGTAGGTGTTGTGAAATCAATCACAAAGAAAAATAAACTACATAATTATAAATGTAAAAATAAACAATTTTGTACCAAAAAGGGAAAGACACGTTCATGTTAACATAAATAATAAGGATTTTCGGCAGAATTTATATATATATATGCATATTAGTTCAAAAAGTACTAGAACAATTTATTTTGTAGTCAATGTAAAATGTATTTAGGAGTCACAGAGTATGGGCTATATTATAAGTGGCGCTCTGTTGTGTGCAAGCGAAAAGGGATTTATCATGGATCTTTGCGTGCATCAGAAGAAGCGAATGTATTACAAGTTGAATGTAAATGCGTTTGCTTGAGAGCAACTGAATTTAGCGCACATCGGGATATTGCAACTTCAGAGCTCTGGTTAAATGTTACACTCAACAAAAAAGTTGCACAAAACACATCAAAATTATTTAAACGTACAGTTACACTTATAATAACAATGTCTAATAAAAATTACTTTAAACAAATTGCATAAAAAGTTATAAGGGCTTGAAGATATGAGGTCTCAGTTAGAAAGAAAAGGCATGCAAAGGACTTCAACATAGAAATACATAAATGTACATGTCTAAATATTTATGTATTTACAGACATATATACACAAATAAACACATATATATACATAAGTGGATATATAAATGCATTGGATCAGTCAAGTAGAAACATGTAAAATCATATTTATGCAATATTTATACTTAATAAAGTGTTTAACTGTGCATTTGCTGTAAATATGTTACATTCCAATGTTATTTCACATTCCAATGTTCTTGACATAGTAGAATATGTTCTAAGTATTTAAAATAAATATTCCTCTATATATTTGTATTTATTTATACCTATATAAATTTATATATATATATATATATATATATATATATATATATATATATATATATATATATATATATGTAGGTATAGATATATATATATATTTTATATATATATAAAAATATTTATTTAATAATAAATAGAACATATTCTGCTATGTGAAGAACATTGAAATATAAAATGTTTATATTTCATTTCGGGTTAGAGCACTTGGTTTAACACAATCATATTTGCCGGTGAGTATGGGTGTTGATGTCTATGGGGGAATATGTTAACATGGTCACCATATTCTATGGTTGGCTTTTTGCACGCATCAGGTTAGCGCTTGTGACATTTTTTTACTTTCAACTTGTAATAGATGTGCAACTCGCTAAAATCTTACTTCTAGTTGAGTTAACGTGGGAGCCCAAAATACTTCTCCACTCGTAATCTAGCCCAATATTTAATATATTTTTATTTTTTTAAATCTATATTTAAAAAAAAAATAAAAAATCAGATCCCCAAGACTTATATAGTTGGAAAGGTTAGGCGATTACCTTTCCCACTATGGGGTCTTTAGCTGCTTAGATGCCTGAGATACAGGCTTCTAAGCAGCATGCCCCCATTTCCCTTTACTGTCCATTCTAATTGTTTCAATAATGTTGCGCAGTGGAGTTATCATGTCATTGCGCATGATGTCACCGCACAAAACGTGCGATGCCTGTCACTATACAGGCCCGATTGCTGGTGTGGGAGTCGATGGGAGCCCCCGGATTTCCCTCAAGGTGGGTGAGTGCTAGCGATGGCTCTGAGCCGTCGTCAGCACCTGACTGGGAAAATTTGCGATGGCTCAGAGCTGTCGTTAGCACTCAAAGGGTTAAATACCACAGCCACAATGCCTAGAATCAAATAGTTTTTAAATCTAGTACTCATGTGAACCATCCACAACAGGAGAGGGATGACTAACAGTACGTGAGAACCATTTAAAGGATCATAAAACACACATTTTTTTCTATCATGATTCAGGTAGATCATACATTTTTAAACAACTTTTCAATTTGTTTCTATTATCTATTTTGCTTGATTCTAATTTTGTTAAAGGAGCAGCAAAGCACTTCTGTGAGTTAGCTAAACACATTGGTAAGCCAATTTCAAGAGGCATATATATTCAGCCTCCAATCAGCAGCTAGATCCAAATTTCTGAGCCTACCTAGGTATGCATTTAAACAAAGCATACCAAAAGAACTAAGCAATTTAGATAATAGAAGTACATTGGAAACTTGCTTAAAAATGTATGCTCTATCTGAATGATGACGGAAACATTTGGGGATTAATGGCCCCTTTATGATGGCAGGATAAAGCAAAGAGGTGTGAAACACTGGGTGGATATGGATGGAAGCAGGGTAATGTGAGACAAACAGTTACTGACATGATTAATGATAGGAAAGGGACCAATAAATCAAGGTCCCAGCTTCTGAGGCAATTGGCAAAAGTGTCTGTGATTAGTAGACACCCACATCCAGCCTTGTATATTGAGTAAAAGAACGGTACAAAATATTCAATCAGCCTTTGTTTTATACCTATGTATGAACAGCAGAAATGATCTGTTTTTTTTTTTTTCTCAAACATATTCTGCTAGGGCAGGCAACATCTTCAAGGGACAGTAAAAACTTAATAAATGCACCTACCTCTAATAATGGGTGCTGCTGTTACACTGTAGGTTACACTACAGGTATCTGAAGGTGAGTGCTGCAAATGGGTAAACAAGTCAGCACTAGAATGTAGTAAAAGATAGATTTCAACATTGTGGAACCCATGACTAGAGGGAGATAAGGAATCTTCTCAATCATATGCTTATAAAATATATTTAGTGTCTAATGTCCCTTTAAGTGAGTAGTTGTACTGCATTTTTTTAAAGGTTAGGAAATGGTAGTATGTATAGTAGCCCACTCATCTTGGGAAGAAGCAACATAAGCATTCAGAATACATTTAAGGTTGTGATTGATTCTCAAAACAGATATTCCAAAAGATCTGCAGAGAACCTGCCAGAAATAGGAAACAAATTATGTTCGACTTTCAGAAACAATGTCCTCTGGAAGACTGCAGTGATGAACAAATACAGTAGCTAGTGGTTGAGCAGTGGATAGCCCCAGAAGGACAGAGCAATGATTATTAATAACTAATATCTAATCTTTTCTTCATAATTGGGAAGTTGAATGATGACATACATGATGATATGGGTCCATGGAATTTTAGGTATTGTAAATGGCTGCAGCGGTGCAGCAGGAAGCAGGTAACTTGCCTTATCGGTGGCACAAGTTTAACAGCCAGCAGCATACTCTTCGAGATCCTTACCCATGGAGGACCATGGCAAGTACTTAGAGAGACTGCATAAATTACACTTATATTAAGGATGACCAGCTAAGGGGTCAACATGAGACCAATGTAGCAAGTCACATCTCAAAGCAGGTGGTATGTAAGACTGTCCTTAGGAGGGGAGGCATTGGAAGGAATTGATGTCTGAGCTTTCTGTAGTTTGCTGAGAATAGTGGTGTTAAGCTGGGCTATTACCTTTTGTGGGGAAATGAAGAAATCTGTTACTTTGGTAGTTTTTAAATCAGGTAGGAAATAACTAGAAAATGCATTGGTTTTAGTATTTTTAAAACCAGGAATGAAACACAATGCATAGTTGAAGCATGCAAATTCAAAGGCCCACCTGGCCTGTCTAGCATTGAGGTGCCTCGTTGATTTGATATACAGAAGATTCTTATGGTCTTTAAAGTTGATTAAAGGGATACTAAATCCAAAAATTTTCTTTCATAATTTAGATAGAGCAAGCAATTTTAAGCAACTTTCTAATTTTCTCCTATTATCATTTTTTTCTTTCTTCTCTTCCTATTTTTATATGAAAAGCAGGACTATAAATCTAAGGAGCTGTCCCATTTTTGGTTCAGAACCTGGATAGCACTTGGTTATTGGTGGCTACATTTAGCCACCAATCAGCATGCACTACACAGGTTTTGTTTTTAGATTAATTGTTTCACATGTATGATATGATCAATTTGATTTTTAGAATTAAATATATATTTTGGAAGACTGCTGGGGTATTGCATAAGCTGAAGGCATAATACAATACTCGTAGTGCCCAAACAAAGTATTAAAACTGTATTCTGAGCAGGTTGTAAGCATCATGCAGGTCAAGCTTGGCATTTATGGTAGCCCTTTTAAGGGCATCAAACTGTACTAAAATGAGTGGTAATGGATGGCTATTTGTGATTATGATTACATTCAATGCACTATAGTCTATGCATGGTTTTAAAAGGACATTGTACAATAGATATTTCTTTGCATAAATATTTTGTAGATGACCCACTTATACAACCCATCTGGGAGTGTTTTTGTAGCAATGTATAGTTTTGCTATTTTTTTAATAACATTGTTCTGATTTTCAGACTCCTAAGCAAGACCCAGAGTATCAGATGTAGACCAAGGTCTACAGACTCATGTTGCTCCTGTTTGTCTAAAGGGTCTTTTTATATGCAGGGAAGGTGGGGAGTGTCATCTCTTCCTGATTTACCAGCCCCTTTCAATTGGTGTCCCAGCCTAACCTCATCAACAGTGCTAAACTGGGAGGTTCTAAGTAAGTTTTTAAAATGTGTTATACTGGATTTTTAAATCAGTATCTGCGCATATTTTCCTTTATAGTAGCATCTGTTACACGCAGTTATATAACATTGGTGTAAATTGTCCATTGAAGGCACCTTCCTTTTTAGACACTAAGAAAAACCCTCCACCAGTAAGAGACAAAGAGGATCTAATAAATCCCCTGACAAGGTTGTTCTTGGTGTACTCCTCCATGACTTTATATTCCAGCTGAAATAATGGATAGATAGGCCCTTTAGTATCTGGGTTCCCAAAAGAAAATTGATGAGACAGTCATAAGGATTTTTTTGGAAAATACATAAATAGGAGTAAAAAACAGACAGAAGATTGGGAGAGACAGAAACGTATGCCAATAAGGAAAGCTTGATGTTGTCTGGAAGACAAATACAATGTCCTATGCACTTGGGCCCCCAAGCCATTAGCTCACAATGTACCTAATGTAAATCTGTATTGTGTTCTTGTAGCCAGAAAAAGACTCAGAATAAGTGGCAGATGGGTTGCTTTGACAAGGTAAAACTTTTGGAGTGCAAAGCCTCAAAGGGTACCTGAATAGTCTCTTTATTAATAACACCCTTACCCAGGGGCTGTCCTGAATCTGTAGGTACTTGGATAGGCAGAGGCTTGCCACACAATTGTATGCCAAGACCAAGAGGCAAATGAGAAGTCAATAAAGTTTCCAGCAGTGTCAGAATAGTTGAGGGAGTTTACTGGAATACTTGTCTAAGTAAGGTGGAAGGAGTAAAAATAAATACTTATTGAACATGAGAGTGATGGATGAGAGTGTAGCTCATCTTACTGGTCCTTTGCATTTCCCGGTCTACTAGGGCATTGTCTGAGGAGATGTCCTTTCAGATCTCAGTAAAGGCACAGGTGTAGGGATCTACATTTGGATCACTTCAACATTTTAAAATCCCATACTTCCATGGGTTCTTCAAGATTGGGGGAAGTGGCTTTGGGAGGAGTTATGAATCTAGGATCTAGCCAGATATGAGATCTGCTAGGAAGAGACATTATGCTCTTCTCCCTCTCCAGTTACCTCCTAACATGATACATGTCCAGGTGAATGCATAAATCTATTAAGGAATTTAGCGATTCCTGTATCTCTCTATAAACCACATCATCCTTGATCATTATTGAAAAGCCTTTTCTGGATGCAGCTTTAATCGCTCTGTGGCACCAATACTGACAAAACATGGTTGCCAGCAGAAGAGGGGAAAGGCATAGATGGAGGAGCAGAAGGAACAGGAGAAAAATAATATTTAAATATTACAATTTCTTTTTAAATAATTGTTTTTACACAATGAAGGAATTTATATTTTTATACAATTGGAAAAAAATCTTTTTGAAGCTACTTACAGTGTATCGGAAGTTTGATACACTTTTCCAAGTGACTGTTCACACAGCATAGAGACACTGAAATAGTAAGGAGTCATTTGGTGAAAGATCAGCCATGAGGCAGAAGTCATGTGATCGGAGTGGGGAGAGCTGAACAAGTCCAAGCTGAATCCACAGCCCAGAGGGAATTGCAGTGATCTGTTATTTGTGACAGCCAGCTGGAGGCTTTAAGATCCAGCCTGCTTTTTCAACACTAATTTAAAACGTATTGCTCAACTAAATGTGAGTGTCTCATTTTGGCTTTCTTCTGTTACACTAATACATTCTTGAAGTCTGGTTATTCTATGATGCGTCCTCTTGTTAGTTGTTGTTGGCAAAAATTTAGCCTGTGTATAACACCTCCACTTGTTTTTAAATAGCAATTTCAAATAATATACTTAGCATATGCTAGTGGTGAGAAATATGCAATCACCTACTGTTTCCTTCAACAAAACAAAATACATGCATGTTTGTGTTACAACACACCTGGTATTTTTTTAATACTTTCTATGATCTGGAATAACGCCTACATGTATTAGAGTAATATTTTTACACAGTCTTTTATTTAGAACTGTTTTTTTTTTCTTTTTTGTTTTGACATTAAGGAATGAGTGCACTTAAGTATCAAAAAATCAACAACAACAAAAGATTAAATTTTTTTTTAAAATCCTATTTATTTTATAACAGTTTAATACATTTGAAACATGGTTAGTTAAGTGATTAAAAATGTTTGTTCTTAAAAATAAAAACAATATTAAAGAACAATGATTTGCCATTGTAAAAGACTATTACAGAATTAAGGCAAATATACTTCATTATTTTCTATTTCATGTGCAAATTTTGCTATACATATTCATAGATACTTTGGGGCCTATCTATCAAGCCTTTTTGGAGATGTGGCATAGTGATCAGAAACAGCAGTTATGAAGCAGCGGTCACAAAGACCGCTGCTCCATAATCCTGCCCGTCTGCTCTGAGCAGGCGGACAGACATCGCCGGAATTCAACCAGATCGAGTACGATCGGGTTGACTGACACCTCCCTGCTGGCGGCCCATTGGCCACGAGTCTGCATTGGCTGCGAGTCTTGTGAGCTGCTGGTGCAATGCTGAATACGGAGAGCGTATTGCTCTCCGTATTCAGCGAGGTCTGGCGGACCTGATCCGCACTGTTGCATCAGGTCCGCCAGACTTTGTTAAATAGAGGCCTTTATCTTCACACAAAAAAATCTAGTCTTTTTCATTTATCTGTGATGAAATATACTGCATGATACATTGTACTGAAGGCTGTTACTCTAATGATAGAATTTTGACACTTTTTATATACAGGGAGTGCAGAATTATTAGGCAAATGAGTATTTTGACCACATCATCCTCTTTATGCATGTTGTCTTACTCCAAGCTGTATAGGCTCGAAAGCCTACTACCAATTAAGCATATTAGGTGATGTGCATCTCTGTAATGAGAAGGGGTGTGGTCTAATGACATCAACACCCTATATCAGGTGTGCATAATTATTAGGCAACTTCCTTTCCTTTGGCAAAATGGGTCAAAAGAAGGACTTGACAGGCTCAGAAAAGTCAAAAATAGTGAGATATCTTGCAGAGGGATGCAGCACTCTTAAAATTGCAAAGCTTCTGAAGCGTGATCATCGAACAATCAAGCGTTTCATTCAAAATAGTCAACAGGGTCGCAAGAAGCGTGTGGAAAAACCAAGGCGCAAAATAACTGCCCATGAACTGAGAAAAGTCAAGCGTGCAGCTGCCAAGATGCCACTTGCCACCAGTTTGGCCATATTTCAGAGCTGCAACATCACTGGAGTGCCCAAAAGCACAAGGTGTGCAATACTCAGAGACATGGCCAAGGTAAGAAAGGCTGAAAGACGACCACCACTGAAGAAGACACACAAGCTGAAACGTCAAGACTGGGCCAAGAAATATCTCAAGACTGATTTTTCTAAGGTTTTATGGACTGATGAAATGAGAGTGAGTCTTGATGGGCCAGATGGATGGGCCCGTGGCTGGATTGGTAAAGGGCCGAGAGCTCCAGTCCGACTCAGACGCCAGCAAGGTGGAGGTGGAGTACTGGCTTGGGCTGGTATCATCAAAGATGAGCTTGTGGGGCCTTTTCGGGTTGAGGATGGAGTCAAGCTCAACTCCCAGTCCTACTGCCAGTTTCTGGAAGACACCTTCTTCAAGCAGTGGTACAGGAAGAAGTCTGCATCCTTCAAGAAAAACATGATTTTCATGCAGGACAATGCTCCATCACACGCGTCCTAGTACTCCACAGCGTGGCTGGCAAGAAAGGGTATAAAAGAAGAAAATCTAATGACATGGCCTCCTTGTTCACCTGATCTGAACCCCATTGAGAACCTGTGGTCCATCATCAAATGTGAGATTTACAAGGAGGGAAAACAGTACACCTCTCTGAACAGTGTCTGGGAGGCTGTGGTTGCTGCTGCACGCAATGCTGATGGTGAACAGATCAAAACACTGACAGAATCCATGGATGGCAGGCTTTTGAGTGTCCTTGCAAAGAAAGGTGGCTATATTGGTCACTGGTTTGTTTTTGTTTTGTTTTTGAATGTCAGAAATGTATATTTGTGAATGTTGAGATGTTATATTGGTTTCACTGGTAAAAATAAATAATTGAAATGGGTATACATTTGTTTTTTGTTAAGTTGCCTAATAATTATGCACAGTAATAGTCACCTGCACACACAGATATCCCCCTAAAATAGCTATAACTAAAAACAAACTAAAAACTACTTCCAAAACTATTCAGCTTTGATATTAATGAGTTTTTTGGGTTCATTGAGAACATGGTTGTTGTTCAATAATAAAATTAATCCTCAAAAATACAACTTGCCTAATAATTCTGCACTCCCTGTATATATTTTGTAATTATCTTATAAAGCTTACATGAATATTTAGGTAACAGTAGTAAACAAAACTAGTCTATGTATACTTATAGATAATTCAGTTATGCTGGGTTATCATAATAACACCTTTCCTTAAAGCCAAGAGCCAATGACAATCAGTATATATATGCAGCCACCAATCAGAAGATAGAACCTAGGTTCTTTGATGCTTCTGAGCTTTCCTAGATAAACTTTTCAGCAATGGATAACAAGAGAAGGAAGCAAATTAAACAATAGAAGCAAATTGGAAGGTGTTTAAAATTATATTCTCTTTCTGAATTATGAAAGAACATTTTTGGATTGCATGTCCCTTTAAAATAGTTCATTTATAATGTTATTTTGGCAACCCATTATGCAAACTTGGTTTTCTTAATTTTTAACAACTTTCCAGTTTAGTATATTATCAAATTTGCTTTGTTGAAGGAGCAACAGTGCCCTACTGGGAGCTAGCTGAACACATCTAGGGAGCCAAGGACAAGAAGCATATATGTGCAGTCATATATTAGCAGCCAGCTCCCAATAGTGTTTTGCTGCTCCTAGGCCTACCTATGTATGCTTTTCAACAAAGAATACCAAAATAATTAAGTAAATTAAATAGAAGTAAATTAGAAAGTTGTTTAAACCTACATGCACTGTCTAAATCATGTTTACATTTTAACTTTACTGTCCCTTTAAATTAACATAATTTTGATTAAATAGATTTGAATAAAGATGCTTTTGAAGGAACATGGCTGACATTTGAGAACCATTATTAATACAGATTGGGTTTTATTTTGAGGATTCCTTACTTGTTCCTTGGTAACTTATTGAGCATTTATATATTATTTCTACAAATCTTCTGATAACCAAATGGTTAAGGTAAATAAAAGAGAGGGTGAAAAGATATTGATTATATACAAGTTATTGTCTCATAATATATGATAAATAAACATTACTTTGGCTTAGATTCAATAAGCCTATTCATGAAACCATAATCTCGCTGAGAAAAACTGGCTGTAGCAGAGATTTGTATTCGCCCATCCTCACAGCTGTGAGAAGTGAGTTCAGCTCTATTATAATTAATGCAGTCGCATTTATCTCATCAAAAATTCCAAACAACTTACTTGTTTTCTTGCAAAATGAGCACTTAGAAATTCTGAATGTAGCCCTTCCCCTCACGGAGATAAGAGAGCTGAGATGTTGGCAAATTAGGTTGCATTCTGCCTCTTCTGTGCATGAGAAAATCTGACTCCCGTTTATCTAGTATTCACTTAATAGTAAACTAGCTCCTATTACTCCAGAAGTTGTATGACATAATCTTTCTGTGTAGACTCCGGCCTTCTTGTAGAATTCCGCAATGATTTCTTTTAAAGGGTCATTCCAGCCAAAATTGGAATCCACATGGATGCATTTCAGTTTTGAATTGCAGCATTTTTGTAATATACATGTATTAGCAAAAATTAAAAGCTAAAGCTGTTTCAAAAGTGTATTTAAGTATGCACTGTGCACCAGCATTTTAAACACAGCACTTTTCAGAGATCCTAAGGTGCTTGTACTATCTGGTAATGACTAAATTTGTTCATTGCTGACGATACAAGCCCCACTGGTGCTCTAAGCAGCTGCAGTATTTAAAATGCTGGTGCACTGAGAATATCTAGTTATGCTTCACATGCACGTGCAGAAAAAAAATGCTAACCCTAAAACAGTGATAACTTTATACTTTAATATATGTATATTGCAAATATGTTTTTATTCAAAGATGTAATTCATCTATGCACATTTAAATTTTGACCGGAATGTTCCTTTAGGTATAAACTAATGTTTAGTGCTTTTTTATTAAAATAATAAAAACAGACTGTTTCATATCCCTTTAAGAACAAGATCTATGATTCGTGAAAACAAAGGACTACCACATATCAGAACTATTTGAATGTAGATGTATAACCCCTTAAGGACAAGACCATTTTTCAATAGTCTTGCCCTTAACCCCTTAGTGACCAGGCCACTTTTCAATTTGTTGACCATCTGGGACCAAGGCTATTTTTGCATTTCTGCGATGTTTGTGTTTAACTGTTATTTTCCTCTTACTCATTTACTGTACCCACACATATTATATACTGTTTTTCTCGCCATTAAATGGACTTTCTAAAGATACCATTATTTTCATCATATCTTATAATTTACTATAAAAAAATTATAAAATATTAGGAAAAAATGAAAAAACACACACTTTTTCTAACTTTGAGCCCCAAAATCTCTAACACATCTACAACCACCATAAAATACCAATGCTAAACAGTTTCTAAATTTTGTCTTGAGTTTAGAAATACCCAATGTTTACATGTTCTTTGCTTTTTTTGCAAGTTATAGGGCAATAAGTACAAGTAGCACTTTGCTATTTCAAAACCATGTTTTTTCAAAATTGGCGATAGTTACATTGTAACACCAATATCTGTCAGGAATCCCTGAATAACCCTTCAAATGTATATATTTTTTAAAAGAAGACAACCTAAGGTATTAAACTTGGGGTATTTTGACTTTTTTCATGCAACCATTTTACCACGAATCTATGCCAAAGTTTGGGGGGGGGAAAAAATAATTTGATTTTTTGACAAATAGCAATTTAAGAATACATTTACTGATAAAATGGTAAGGGTTACTGCCAAATAACACCCTAATATGTCTTCAGTAGCATCTCCTGGGTACAGTGATACCACCCATGTATAGGTGTGTCGGGTTCTCTGTGGGCTAAAAGCCCTTATTTTTAGAGAGCGCATTCCAGTTTTTCAACTTGGAATTTTCACATCGGTCATCATGCACCCATGTCCTATTTGGGACATTTCTGAAGCTGGCCAATGGAATTTACCCCCATCAAACCGTATATTTTTGAAAAGTAGACACCCTAGGGTATTTCAAATGCTGGTATTTTAACACTTTCCATGCACTAATTCAACCACTAGTCTTTGTCAAACTTTTGGGTAGTCATTTTTTTGTGTTATTTTTCACACACATTGTATTTTAGGCATGTATTTTCAGTTCCTGTTATGTGTTACTGCCAAAAACCACCTCAATATGTGTTCAACAATATCTCCTGAGTACAGTGATACCACCTATGTATAGGTGTGTCGGGTTCTCTGGGGGCTAAATGGCCTTATTTTTAGGTAGAACATTCCAGTTTTTCAACTTGGAATTTTCACATCGGTCATCATGCACCCATGTCCTATTTGGGACATTTCTGAAGCTGGCCAATGGAATTTACCCCCATCAAACCATATATATTTGAAAAGTAGACACCCTAGGGTATTTCAAATGCTGGTATTTTAACACTTTCCATGCACTAATTCAACCACTAGTCTTTGTCAAACTTTTGTGTAGTCATTTTTTTGTGTTATTTTTCAGACACATTGTACTTTAGGCATGTATTTTCAGTTCCTGTTATATGTTACTGCCAAAAACCACCTCAATATGTGTTCAACAATATCTCCTGAGTACAGTGATACCACCTATGTATAGGTGTGTCGGGTTCTCTGGGGGCTAAATGGCCTTATTTTTAGGTAGCACATTCCAGTTTTTCAACTTGGAATTTTCACATTGGTCATCATGCACCCATGTCCTATTTGGGACATTTCTGAAGCTGGCCAATGGAGTTTACCCCATCAAACCATATATTTTTGAAAAGTAGACACCCTAGGGTATTTCAAATGCTGGCATTTTAACACTTTCCATGCACTAATTCAACCACTAGTCTTTGTCAAACTTTTGGGTAGTCATTTTTTTGTGTTATTTTTCACACACATTGTACTTTAGGCATGTATTTTCAGTTCCTGTTATGTGTTACTGCCAAAAACCACCTCAATATGTGTTCAACAACATCTCCCGAGTACAGTGATACCACCTATGTATAGGTGTGTCGGGTTCTCTGGGGGCTAAATGGCCTTATTTTTAGGTAGCGCATTCCAGTTTTTCAACTTGGAATTTTCACATCGGTCATCATGCACCCATGTCCTATTTGGGACATTTCTGAAGCTGGCCAATGGAATTTACCCCCATCAAACCATATATTTTTGAAAAGTAGACACCCTAGGGTATTTCAAATGCTGGTATTTTAACACTTTCCATGCACTAATTCAACCACTAGTCTTTGTCAAACTTTTGTGTAGTCATTTTTTTTGTGTTATTTTTCACACACATTGTACTTTAGGCATGTATTTTCAGTTCCTGTTATGTGTTACTGCCAAAAACCACCTCAATATGTGTTCAACAACAACTCTTGAGTACAGTGATACCACCTATGTATAGGTGTGTCAGGTTCTCTGGGGGCTAAATGGCCTTATTTTTAGGTAGCCTATTCCAGTTTTTCAACTTGGAATTTTCACATCGGTCATCATGCACCCATGTCCTATTTGGGACATTTCTGAAGCTGGCCAATGGAATTTACCCCCATCAAACCATATATTTTTGAAAAGAAGACACCCTAGGGTTTTTCAAATGCTGATATTTTAACACTTTCCATGCACTAATTCAACCACCAGTCTTTGTCAAACTTTTGGGTAGTCATTTTTTTGTGTTATTTTTCACACGCATTGTACTTTAGACATGGATTTTCAGTTCCTGTTATGTGTTACTGCCAAAAACCACCTCAATATGTGTTCAACAATATCTCCTGAGTACAGTGATACCACCTATGTATAGGTGTGTCGGGTTCTCTGGGGGCTAAATGGCCTTATTTTTAGGTAGCACATTCCAGTTTTTCAACTTGGAATTTTCACATTGGTCATCATGCACCCATGTCCTATTTGGGACATTTCTGAAGCTGGCCAATGGAGTTTACCCCCATCAAACCATATATTTTTGAAAAGTAGAAATCCTAGGGTATTTCAAATGCTGGTATTTTAACACTTTCCATGCACTAATTCAACCACTAGTCTTTGTCAAACTTTTGGGTAGTAATTTTTTTGTGTTATTTTTCACACACATTGTATTTTAGGCATGTATTTTCAGTTCCTGTTATGTGTTACTGCCAAAAACCACCTCAATATGTATTCAACAACATCTCCCGAGTACAGTGATACCACCTATGTATAGGTGTGTTGGGTTCTCTGGGGGCTAAATGGCCTTATTTTTAGGTAGCGCATTCCAGTTTTTCAACTTGGAATTTTCACATCGGTCATCATGCACCCATGTCCTGTTTGGGACATTTCTGAAGCCGGCCAATGGAATTTACCCCCATCAAACCATATATTTTTGAAAAATAGACACCCTAGGGTATTTCAAATGCTGGTATTTTAACACTTTCCATGCACTAATTCAACCACTAGTCTTTGTCAAACTTTTGTGTAGTCATTTTTTTGTGTTATTTTTCACACACATTGTACTTTAGGCATGTATTTTCAGTTCCTGTTATGTGTTACTGCCAAAAACCACCTCAATATGTGTTCAACAACATCTCCTGAGTACAGTGATACCATCTATGTATAGGTGTGTCGGGTTCTCTGGGGGCTAAATGGCCTTATTTTTAGGTAGCGCATTCCAGTTTTTCAACTTGGAATTTTCACATCGGTCATCATGCACCCATGTCCTATTTGGGACATTTCTGAAGCTGGCCAATGGAATTTACCCCCATCAAACCATATATTTTTTAAAAGTAGACACCCTAGGGTTTTTCAAATGCTGATATTTTAACACTTTCCATGCACTAATTCAACCACCAGTCTTTGTCAAACTTTTGGGTAGTCATTTTTTTGTGTTATTTTTCACACACATTGTACTTTAGGCATGGATTTTCAGTTCCTGTTATGTGTTACTGCCAAAAACCACCTCAATATGTGTTCAACAATATCTCCTGAGTACAGTGATACCACCTATGTATAGGTGTGTCGGGTTCTCTGGGGGCTAAATGGCCTTATTTGTAGGTAGCGCATTCCAGTTTTTCAACTTGGAATTTTCACATCGGTCATCATGCACCCATGTCCTATTTGGGACATTTCTGAAGCTGGCCAATGGAATTTACCCCATCAAACCATATATTTTTGAAAAGTAGACACCCTAGGGTTTTTCAAATGCTGATATTTTAACACTTTCCATGCACTAATTCAACCACCAGTCTTTGTCAAATTTTTGGGTAGTCATTTTTTTGTGTTATTTTTCACACACATTGTACTTTAGGCATGGATTTTCAGTTCCTGTTATGTGTTACTGCCAAAAACCACCTCAATATGTGTTCAACAACATCTCCTGAGTACAGTGATACCACCTATGTTTAGGTGTGTCGGGTTCTCTGGGGGCTAAATGGCCTTATTTTTAGGTAGCTCATTCCAGTTTTTCAACTTGGAATTTTCACATCGGTCATCATGCACCCATGTCCTATTTGGGACATTTCTGAAGCTGGCCAATGGAATTTACCCCCATCAAACCATATATTTTTGAAAAGTAGACACCCTAGGGTTTTTTAAATGCTGATATTTTAACACTTTCCATGCACTAATTCAACCACCAGTCTTTGTCAAACTTTTGGGTAGTCATTTGTTTGTGTTATTTTTCGCACACATTGTACTTTAGGCATGGATTTTCAGTTCCTGTTATGTGTTACTGCCAAAAACCACCTCAATATGTGTTCAACAACATCTCCTGAGTACAGTGATATCACCTATGTATAGGTGTGTCGGGTTCTCTGGGGGCTAAATGGCCTTATTTTTAGGTAGCCCATTCCAGTTTTTCAACTTGGAATTTTCACATCGGTCATCATGCACCCATGTCCTATTTGGGACATTTCTGAAGCTGGCCAATGGAATTTACCCCCATCAAACCATATATTTTTGAAAAGTAGACACCCTAGGGTTTGTCAAATGCTGATATTTTAACACTTTCCATGCACTAATTCAACCACCAGTTTTTGTCAAACTTTTGGGTAGTCATTTTTTTGTGTTATTTTTCACACACATTGTACTTTAGGCATGGTTTTTCAGTTCCTGTTATGTGTTACTGCCAAAAACCACCTCAATATGTGTTCAACAATATCTCCTGAGTACAGTGATACCACCTATGTATAGGTGTGTCGGGTTCTCTGGGGGCTAAATGGCCTTATTTGTAGGTAGCGCATTCCAGTTTTTCAACTTGGAATTTTCACATCGGTCATCATGCACCCATGTCCTATTTGGGACATTTCTGAAGCTGGCCAATGGAATTTACCCCATCAAACCATATATTTTTGAAAAGTAGACACCCTAGGGTTTTTTAAATGCTGATATTTTAACACTTTCCATGCACTAATTCAACCACCAGTCTTTGTCAAACTTTTGGGTAGTCATTTTTTTGTGTTATTTTTCACACACATTGTACTTTAGGCATGGATTTTCAGTTCCTGTTATGTGTTACTGCCAAAAACCACCTCAATATGTGTTCAACAACATCTCCTGAGTACAGTGATACCACCTATGTATAGGTGTGTCGGGTTCTCTGGGGGCTAAATGGCCTTATTTTTAGGTAGCTCATTCCAGTTTTTCAACTTGGAATTTTCACATCGGTCATCATGCACCCATGTCCTATTTGGGACATTTCTGAAGCTGGCCAATGGAATTTACCCCCATCAAACCATATATTTTTGAAAAGTAGACACCCTAGGGTTTGTCAAATGCTGATATTTTAACACTTTCCATGCACTAATTCAACCACCAGTCTTTGTCAAACTTTTGGGTAGTCATTTTTTTTGTGTTTATTTTTCACACACATTTTACTTTAGGCATGGATTTTCAGTTCCTGTTATGTGTTACTGCCAAAAAAACACCTCAATATGTGTTCAACAACCTCTCCTGAGTACAGTGATACCACCCATGTATAGGTGTGTTGGGTTCTCTGGGGGCTAAAAGGCCTTATTTTTAGGAAGCCCATTCCATTTTTTCCACTTTGAATTTTCACATCCCATGCACCCATGTCCTATTTAAGACATTTCTGAAGCCGGCCAATGTAATTTACCTCAATCAAACCATATATTTTTGAAAAGTAGACTTCTTAGGTTATTTAAAATGCAGGTATTTTAACACTTTCCATGCACTAATTTAACCACTAGTCTTTGTCAAACTATTGGGCATTCATATTTTTGTGTTATTGTTCACATACATTGTACTTTAGACATGGATTCACAGCTCCTGTTATGTGTTACTACCAAAGAAGACACCAATATGTGGTCACCAACATCTCCTGAGTTCAGTGATACCACCTATGCATAGGTTTGGTGGCTTGTTTGGGGGGGTGCAATGCCAAATGTCTGACATGCGTTTGTGATTTTTTTTTCACATTTAACATATTTTCTTTGCCTATCGTCTTTTTGGGGGGTCTTTTAACATACCCCAATTTATTTGTTTTCCATGAATGTGCATATATTTGAAAAGTTGACTCCCCAAGGTACTGTATATGGTGTGCTTTGATGCCTTTGAAGCAACCGTTTTAGCCCAAAAAATTGGAGAAAGTGTATGGTGGTTATTTTTCAATTTTCATTTTTACAGACACATTGCTTTTTGACTATGATTTAGGAGAGACTGTTGTAAGTTATTGCAAAAGAATACTTCAGGTTGTTTTCTGCAAGGCACCCTGAGTACACCTATGCCCCCCATGCATAGGTTTGCCAGGATTTTGGGAAGGTTATGTTACTATTTTATGACTTGTGATTTTAGTTATTAACAATGAGAGTATTTCTTCTGATAGGCCTATCTTTAGTTTGTGGCCTATTGCATACCCCACTTTTATTTATTGCCATGAAAGTGTATATTTTTTAAATGTTGACACCCCAAGGTATTGTATATGGTGTGCTTTGATGACTTTGAAGCAACCGTTTTAGCCCAAAAAATTGGAGAAAGTGTATGGTGGTTATTTTTCAATTTTCATTTTTACAGACACATTGCTTTTTGACTATGATTTAGGAGAGACTGTTGTAAGTTATTGCAAAAGAATACTTCAGGTTGTTTTCTGCAAGGCACCCTGAGTACACCTATGCCCCCCATGCATAGGTTTGCCAGGATTTTGGGAAGGTTATGTTACAAATTTATGACTTGTGATTTTAGTTATTAACAATGAGAGTATTTCTTCTGATAGGCCTATCTTTAGTTTGTGGCCTATCGCATACCCCACTTTTATTTATTGCCATGAAAGTGTATATTTTTTAAATGTTGACACCCCAAGGTAATGTATATGGTGTGCTTTGATGCCTTTGAAGCAACCGTTTTAGCCCAAAAAATTGGAGAAAGTGTATGGTGGTAATTTTTCAATTTTCATTTGCTTTTTGACTATGATTTAGGAGAGACTGTTGTAAGTTATTACAAAAACATACTTCAGGTTGTTTTTTGCAAGGAACCCTGAGAACACCTATGTCCCCCATGCATAGGTTTGACAGGGGTTTTGGTTAAAAAAAAATAACAGGCCCAATTTTAGAAAAAATAGAGTAGTGAAATGTAAAAATCTGGCACAGTAAAAGTAAAAAAAAAAAAAAACCCATCTAACATAAAACATAACCAAAAAAAAAAAATATATATATATATATATATATATATATATATATATATATAACACCAAATGTATTAATTTTTTAAAAATTGACCATTGTATGGTACCGCTTGAAGCAGTCCCCAATGCAGAGTGCAGGCTGTCCAGGGCAATCAGGACAGTGATATATGGTGTCCCTTCTCTTCCCCCTCTTGGTACAGACTCTGCATTTTTTTTGTGGTTTCTGCTTTGCGGCAGTAGGGGGGATTTTAAAAATAAAATGAGTAGCCCCAACTCTGCTCTCTCCCATCACCGCCCGGGGAGCAGGTGCATCATGGTACAAAATCCCAGTAATAATCTGGAGCTGAAACTGTAAAAAAGTTTTTTTAACTCTGGGGTTTGCTTTTTTGAACAACAAAAAAGCGTTGTGGGTTGCAATCTGCATTAGGTAAATTGCAACCTTTTTGTACCAGGCCCTTGTCTTCCGCATAATTAGGTAGGGCTGCAGCAGCTGATCAGCCAGATCAACCCCACCCATATGCCGGTTATAAGACTTGATGCACACTGGCTTCCTTATGATCTCAGCTCTGCCACGTACAGAAACTGCCACCGTCCTCTCTGTGTGGATGGTGGTAAGAAGGTATACATCCTTCTTGTCTCTGTACTTAAGTGCCAACAGCTCCTCTTGGCGCAGAGCTGAGGTCTCCCCCCTTCGTAGCCGGGTGCGTACAAGTTGTCCTGGGAAACCTGCGCGGTTCTTTTTAATTGTACCGCAAGCTACTGTATCAAAGAAATACAGTAGCTTGAACAAAAGGACACTTGTATAAAAATTGTCTAAGTACAAGTGATAGCATTTGTTCATTAGGGGTAATATCAGGTCCCAGACAATCTTGCAAGTGGTTCCCATATGTTCTGGGCAACCTGGAGGGTCAAGGTGGCTATCCTTCCCTCATACACCCGGAAGGCCTGAGTATACCCAGTCTCGCTGTCACAGAGCTTATACACCTTTACCCCATATCTGGAGCATTTGGAAGGAATATATTGCTTGAATCCCAGCCTTCCCTTATACTTCATTAGGGATTCATCAACGCATATATTCCTTCCAGGTGTATAAGCCTCTGCAAACCTGGCAGAAAAGTGGGTTATCAGGGGGCGGATTTTATACAGCCTGTCAAATTGGGGATGCTCCCTAGGGGGGCACAGGCTGTTGTCGCTGAAGTGCATGAAATGCAGAATCATTTCATACCTCTTCCTCAACATAGTCTGGGAGAAAATGGGGGTAGAGCAGATGGGGCTACTACTCCAGTAGGAGCAAATGGAGGGTTTCTTTATGATGCCCATCAGCATAGTCAATGCCCAGAATTTTTTGAATTCTGGCACATTGATGGGGGCCCATTGCTGCTTTGCTAAATATGTTCCAGGCTTTGCAGCACGGAACTGATGGGCATATAAATTAGTTTGGGCGACAATGTTCCCCAATATATCATCGCCCAGAAACACTTCCAGAAACTGCTGGGGGCTAAAACCTGCCACATCTATATTTATGCCAGCATTTGCTGTGAAGGGTGGGATATCTGGCCTCTGGAGATGAGGCGTTACCCACTTTTCAGCAGCAATGGCAGCAACACGCCTCCTTCTGGCAGGGGGGCTAGCAGGGGGGCTGGCAGGGGGGGGTAGCAGGGGGGCTGGCAGGGGGGCTAGCAGCCACAGATACATCACTATCAGTTGAGACTGCATCTAGTGATGTATCTGAGCACATGGCAGGGTCAAAATTGGGGTCTGAGTCAGAAATAGAGGCATCTGACTCTGACGCAAGGATGGTATACGCCTCCTCAGCACTATATCTTTTCTGTGACATTTTTGTATCTGTCACAGAAAACAATTACTAAAAAAAATTAAATTAACTAAATTAATTAACTAAATTAACTAGCAAAAAAGTACAGCTATGCTACTGCCAGTGATTTATAGCGATCACTGGCAAGCTAGGGGTTAATGGCTCTGAAAATTAAATTAAATTAACTAAATGTTTCTGAAAAGAGCCTTTGGGTTTTTAAAAAATTACAACAACAAAATTAACCCCTAAAAAAATGCACAGACAGCAAAAAAGTACAGCTATGCAACTGCCAGTGATTTATAGCGATTACTGGCAAGCTAGGGGTTAATGGCTCTGAAAATTAAATTAAATTAACTAAATTAAGTAACTAAATTAACTAGCAAAAAAGTACAGCTATGCTACTGCCAGTGATTTATAGCGATCACTGGCAAGCTAGGGGTTAATGGCTCTGAAAATTAAATTAAATTAACTAAATGTTTCTGAAAAGAGCCTTTGGGTTTTTAAAAAATTACAACAACAAAATTAACCCCTAAAAAAATGCACAGACAGCAAAAAAGTACAGCTATGCAACTGCCAGTGATTTATAGCGATCACTGGCAAGCTAGGGGTTAATAGCTCTGAAAATTAAATTAAATTAACTAAATGTTTCTGAAAAGAGCCTTTGGGTTTTTAAAAAATTACAACAACAAAATTAACCCCTAAAAAAATGCACAGACAGCAAAAAAGTACAGCTATGCAACTGCCAGTGATTTATAGCGATCACTGGCAAGCTAGGGGTTAATGGCTCTGAAAATTAAATTAAATTAACTAAATGTTTCTGAAAAGAGCCTTTGGGTTTTTAAAAAATTACAACAAAATTAACCCCTAAAAAAATGCACAGACAGCAAAATGCAGCAAAAAAAAGTGAACCTATGCTACTGCCAGTGATATATAGTGATCACTGGCAAGCTAGGGGTTAATGGCTCTGAAAAGAGCCTTTGGTTCTATATTTTTTAACAAATAAAAGAAATAAATCTCTCTCTCTGCTAAATACAGATCTCTCTCTCTCTCCAACAAAATGGCAAGTGAGGAGAGGGAGGGAGATCCACACTGATCATAGTCAATATTTACAAATATTGACATGATCAGACAAATGGGGTATTTTATTATTATTTTTTTTTTGAGGGTGGGAGGCTCAGATTGGGTGACCCTAGCTTGCCCCTATGATGATGCAGGCTAGGGACACCCCCAGAGGCCCCATGATGCACTGGGCATCGCCATCTTGAATGCCTAGTGAAGGGGGAGGGGGGGGGCTATTTAGGGCTTTTTTTTATTTTATTCGTTTTTTTTTGTTTTTTTTTACTTTTTTAATTTTATTTTACAACTAACTAAGTGCCTCGACCCACCGAGGCACTTAGCACACAAGCAGAGCATCGGAAGCGTGTCCGATCGCTTCCGATGCTCTGAAACACTGCCGGACTCCACGTGGAGCGAAACCGGAAGTGATCACTCGTGAGGGAGTGATCAATCCGGTCCCGGCACTCGGGAACAGTATAGCAGGATGCCTAGACATCAAGGCATGCCTGCAATACTGTTAGAGCAGCTGGAAGCGATTTCGATCGCTTCCAGTGCTCTGTTAAACCGACGACGTATGCCATACGTCCTCGGTCGTTAAGTGCTTTTTTTTTGAGGACATATGGCATACGTCGTCGGTCGTTAAGGGGTTAAAGGGACACTGAACCCAAATTTTTTCTTTTGGGATTCAGATAGAGCATGCAATTTTAAACAACTTTCTAATTTACTCCTATTATCAAATTGTCTTCATTTTCTTGGTATCTTTATTTGAAATGCAAGAATGTAAGTTTAGATGCCGGCCCATTTTTGGTGAACAACCTGGGTTGTTCTTACTGATTGGTGGATAAATGCATGCACCAATAAAAAGTGCTTTCCATGGTCCTGAACCAAAAAAATAGCTTAGATGCCTTATTTTTCAAATAAAGAAAGCAGGAGAAAGAAGAAAAATTGATAATAGGAGTAAATTAGAAAGTTGCTTAAAATTGCATGCTTTATCTGATTCACAAAATAAAAAATTTGGGTTCAGTGTCCCTTTAAGGACCAGGGCTATTTTTACGTTTCTGCGGTGTTTGTGTTTAGCTGTAATTTCCCTCTTACTCATTTACTGTACCCACACATATTATATACCGTTTTTCTCACCATTAAATGGACTTTCTAAAGATACCATTATTTTCACTATATCTTTTAATTTACTATAAAAAACATTATAAAATATGATAATTTTTTTTGAAAAAAGCACACTTTTTCTAACTTTGACCCCCAACACCTGTTATACATCTACAACCACTAAAAAACAACCATGCTAAATAGTTTCTAAATTTTGTCCTGAGTTTAGAAATACCCAATGTTTACATGTTCTTTGCTTTTTTTTTTGTGCAAGTTATAGGGCAATAAATACAAGTAGCACTTTGCTATTTCCAAACCATTTTTTTTTCAAAATTAGTGATAGTTTCATTGGAACACTGATATCTGTCAGGAATCTCTGAATATCCCTTGACATGTATATATTTTTTTTTTAGTAGTCAACCCAAAGTATTGATTTAGACCCATTTTGGTATATTTCATGCCACCATTTCACCGCCAAATGCGATCAAATAAAAAAATATGTTTACTTTTTCACAAACTTTAGGTTTCTCACTGAAATTAATTACAAACAGCTTGTGCAATTATGGCACAAAATGTTGTAAATGCTTTTCTGGGATCCCCTTTTTCAGAAATAGCAGACATATATGGCTCTGGAGTTACTTTTTGGTAATTAGAAAGCCGCTAAATGCTGCTGCGCACCACAGTGTATTATGCCCAGCAGTGAAGGGGTTAATTAGGGAGCGTGTAGGGAACTTGTAGGGTTAATTTTAGCTTTAGTGTAGTTCAGTAGACAACCCAAAGTATTGATCTAGGCCCATTTTGGTATATTTCATGCCACCATTTCACCGCCAAATGCGATCAAATAAAAAAAAATGCTCACTTTTTTACAAACTTTAGGTTTCACACTGAAATTATTTACAAACAGCTTGTGCAATTATGGCACAATTAGTTGCACATGCTTCTCTGGGATCCATTTGTACAGAAATAGCAGACATATATGACTTTGGCATTGCTTTTTGGTTATTAGAAGGCTGCTAAATTCCGCTACGCACCACACTTGTATTATGTCCAGCAGTGAAGGGGATAATTAGGTAGCTTGTAAGGTTAATTTGAGCTTTAATGTAGAGATCAACCTCCCACATGACACATCCCACCCTCTGATCCCTCCCTGACCCCTCTCAAACAGCTCTCTTCCCTCCCCCACACCACAATAGTCCCCGCTATCTTAAGTACTGGCAGAAAGTCTGCCAGTACTAAAATAAAAGGCTTTTTTTTAAAAAAATGTAATAAAAAAATAAAAATACATATTCTGCTGTGTAGGATCCCCCCTTAGCCCCCAACCTCTCTGATCCCCCCAAACAGCTCTCTAACCCTCCCACACAACCTTATTGTCCGCCATCTTGGGTACTGGCAGCTGTCTGCCAGTACCCAGTTTGCATACAAATTTAAAGAAAATAATTTTTATTTTATTTTTTTATTATCTATTTATTTGTAGTGTAGCTTCCCCCCCTCAATAACCAACCCCCACCCCTCCCAGATCCCTTAGATAGAAAATGTCCCCCCTCTTCTCTCCCTCCTTCCCTTTACACTGTTCTATAGTGTAGGGCTCCCACCCGCTCCCGATCCGTGCACGCTCCCGCCTCCACCGGTGCGCCCCCGCGTGTGATCCCGCCCCCCTTTGTCGTCATTCCCCTTCAGCGATGACCGCCCACCTGCCTCCCTGCAGCAGCTCCCACCCATCAATGATTGCACCATCGCTGGCCGATGCAGAGAGGGCCACAGAGTGGTTCTCTCTGCATCAGTGTTTGAAAAAAGGTATTGCAGTGATGCCTCAATATCCAGGCATCACGGCAATACCTTGAAAGCATCTGGAAGCGATCAGGATCGCTTCCAGCCGCTTTAAACCCCTAACAATGTACAGGGTACGTTAATGGTCTTTAAAAACCAGTTTGTGTCTGACCTTACCTTGTACAACATGTGTCGTTAAGGGGTTAATGAAACTGCATAGAAACACAGGGACTGTAAAATTATTTAAAAATGCCTGGGACATGCATAATGCTATCCTAAGAAAACAGTAACATGAAATATGGGTAGACTTGATGGGCCTTTTGGTTCTTATCTCTCATCAAATTCTATGTTTCTATGGTGAAGCAACTCACTGTTAATTTTTTAAAGAGCATAATCTAGCTTTTGTAGCAAGATCCAGGGGAACCTCAAGAGTTCATGTCCTTTGTCAATGTAGAATTACTCCAAGATTTCATACAGTTTTGCAGAAGTTTGGAAACAACTTTGAGACCGCAAAACTGTATTATTAATGGCTTCTAATAACCAAGACAAATAATATAATACTATTGATATTTTTGATGTTAAACATTCTCTTAAAAAGATGTTCTTTAAAGGACCAGTAAACCCACCAAATAATCCTATAATATAAAAGGTCAAGTGTGTTTGTCCGAAGCTGTCATGCGCAGTAGAGACAGCACTAGGACAAACACACCTGGCCTTACCTGACATGCTGTTTGCAGTGAAAGTGATCATGGGCATGCCCAGCGGGAGCATGGGCGTGATTGGGCATGGTGGGGCGTGGCCGAGAGAGGGGAGAGAAACAGAAAGAGAGGGGGAGAGACAAAAAGAGATAGGAAAGATCTAAAGAGAGGGAGAAGAGCAGAAGAGAGGGGAAAGAGCAAAAGAGAGGAGGGAGAGAGAGCAAAAGAGAGGTGAAAGAGTAAAAGAGAGGGGGGAGAGAGAGCAAAAGAGAGGGGGATAGAGCGAGCAAAAGAGAGGGGGGAGAGAGAGCAAAAGACAGGGGGGAGAGAGAGCAAAAGAAGAGAGGGGGAGAGAGAGGGGGGAGAGTGGGGGGAGAGAGAGCAAAAGAGAGGGGGAGAGAGAGCAATAGAGAGAGGAAGAGAGAGCAAAAGAGAGGGATGGAGAGAGAGCAAAAGAGAGGGGAAAGATCAAAAGAGAGGGGAGAGAGAGAGAGCAAAAGAGAGGGGATAGAGCAAAATAGAGGGGAGAGAGAAAAAGAGAGGTGGGAGAGAGAGCAAAAGAGAGGGGGGAGAGAGAGCAATAGAGAGGGGGAGAGAGAGAAAAAGAGTGGGGGGGAGAGAGCAAAAGAGAGGAATGGAGAGAGAGAGCAAAAGAGAGGGAAGAGAGACAGAGCAAAAGAGAAGGGGGGAGAGAGGGGGGAGAGAGAGAGCAAAAGAGAGGGGAGAGAGACAGAGCAAAAGAGAAGGGGGGAAAGAACAAAAGAGAGGGGGAGAGAGAGCAAAATAGAGGGATGGAGAGAGAGAGAGCAAAAAAAAGGAGAGATAGACAGAGCAAAAGAGAGGGGGATAGAGCGAGCAAAAGAGAGGGGGGAGAGAGAGCAAAAGACAGGGGGGAGAGAGAGCAAAAGAAGAGAGGGGGAGAGAGAGGGGGGAGAGTGGGGGGAGAGAGAGCAAAAGAGAGGGGGAGAGAGAGCAATAGAGAGAGGAAGAGAGAGCAAAAGAGAGGGATGGAGAGAGAGCAAAAGAGAGGGGAAAGATCAAAAGAGAGGGGAGAGAGAGAGCAAAAGAGAGGGGATAGAGCAAAATAGAGGGGAGAGAGAAAAAGAGAGGTGGGAGAGAGAGCAAAAGAGAGGGGGGAGAGAGAGCAATAGAGAGGGGGAGAGAGAGAAAAAGAGTGGGGGGGAGAGAGCAAAAGAGAGGAATGGAGAGAGAGAGCAAAAGAGAGGGAAGAGAGACAGAGCAAAAGAGAAGGGGGGAGAGAGGGGGGAGAGAGAGAGCAAAAGAGAGGGGAGAGAGACAGAGCAAAAGAGAAGGGGGGAGAGAACAAAAGAGAGGGGGGGAGAGAGAGAGCAAAATAGAGGGATGGAGAGAGAGAGAGAGCAAAAAAAAGGAGAGAGAGACAGAGCAAAAGAGAGGGGGGAGAAAGAGAGCACAAAAGAGAGGGGGAGAGAGCTCAAAAGAGAGGGGGGGGGGAGAGAGAGAGAGAGCAAAAGAGAGGGGGGAGAGAGAGAGCAAAAGAGAGGGATGGAGAGTAAGATCAAAATAGAGGGATGAAAAAAGAGAGAGAGACAGAGAAAAAGAGAAGGGGGAGAGAAAGAGTGCAAAAGAGAGGGGGGAGAGAGAACGCAAAAGAGAGGGGGGAGAGAGAGCGCAAAAGAGAGGGAGAGAGAGCGCAAAAGAGAGGAGGAGAGAGAGATAGCACAAAAGAGAGGGGGAGAGAGCGCAAAAGAGAGGAGAGAGAGCGCAAAAGAGAGGGGGAGAGAGAGAGCACAAAAGAGAGGGGGAGAGAGAGCGTGCAAAAGAGGGGCAGAGAGAGCACGCAAAAGAATGGGGTGAGAGAGAGAGTTCAAAATAGAAAGAGAATGCAAAAGAGAGGGGGAGAGAGAAAGCATAAAAGAGAGGGGGAAGAGAGAGCATAAAAGAGAGAGGGTAGAAAGAGCAAAAGAGAGGGGGAGAGAAAGCAAATGAGAGGGGGAGAGAGGGAGCAAAAGAGATGGGGAGAGAGAGAGAAAAAGAGAGGGGGAGCGAGAGAGAATGCAAAAGAGAGGGGGAGAGAGCGCAAAAGAGAGGGGAGAGAGAGAAAAAGAGAGGGGGGAGAGAGAGAGCACAATAGAGGGGGGAGAGAGATAGAGCAAAAGAGAGGTGGAGCAAGAGAGAGAGTGCAAAAGAGAGGGGAAGAGAGCGCAAAAGAGACGGGAAGAGAGCACAAAGAGAGGGGGAGAGAGCACAAAAGAGAGGGGGAGAGTGCAAAGGGTGGGATCGCTGTGCTGCAAAAAATGGCCCATGCGAACGGGCTTTAGGATTAGTGTTATATAATTATTTTTTTATTTTTTTTTAAAGATTTTTATTAAAAGATCAATAGTTTACAAAATAGAGAAAACTTCCAACAACAGGAGTTTTACATTGATGCAATACAAGATACATTCTTAGACGTTTAGTTGTAATTATTCAAATGGTAAGTGTTGACACATATCTCAAATAACAACTGTCAAAATCATACCATATATGATATCATTAGTATAAATATCATTGTATCTCCCAATGTTGACGTTCAGTTATATAAAAGAATAAAGAGAGAAAGACAGAAAGAGGGGTAATGGGGAAGGGAGGAGGGTCAAGGTGTTTATGGTTTTCAATACGGTCCTGCTGGATGGTTCCATACAAAATTCAGCTGTTTCATTGCAACTGAACTCCGCCCCACAGGTCCAGTAGTCCCTGATAAAATTGAATGTTATTTGTTGTTAAGTAGTGTAAACTTTCTAACTGCAATATGTTCGTAGTCTGTGAATGCCATTCTTGGATTGTTGGTATTGTTGTTGGTATTGCCCTGCGCTATTTAGCAGTATAAGGAGGATAACTTTGTGTAATTTATTTTGTAATTTCGGGACCTTTATAAACATCAAATAATTGAAGTTAGGTTCAATGTCAATACCCACTATTGATGAGATAGTTCTAAATATATCCCTCCAGAACTCTGCTATATGAGGGCATTCCCACCATATATGCCGTATCGTGCCCACCTGTCCACATGCTCTCCAGCATCTGTCGCTAATTTGAGGATTATATTTATGCAATCTGAATGGTGTTAAGTACCATCTGCTAATAAATGTAATATGCATTTCTTGGGTTGTGGCAGATGCTGAAGCAATTGTAGCCATTCAAAATGACTCAATCCATGTTTTTACGTCAAATTCAACATTTAATTCAACGTTCCAAGATCTCACATAACTTGATAGTATAGTCTCGTTTGGTATTAGTAAAATTTTATATAATGAAATAGTATGTTGAGGCGGGATTTCTTGTGTGCATAATTTTTCAAATGACGTAAGCTCTCTTTGCATTCCAGATTTTTGTCTATGTGTAGCTATATAGTGTATTAATTGCATGCGAGTTAACCACGAGGGGAGCGTTTTCACATCTAACTGCTGCAATTTCTCTAATGGTGCTATTGTCCCATTTTCAATTACAAAGTGTAATGTTCCCTCTTCCAGTTTGTATGGGGGCTTATGGGTAGTTCCTGTGTTACCTAATGGTAAGTCAGTGTTTTCTCTAATAGGAAGAAGTGGGCCAACTCTAGTTGAAACATGCGGGTTTGTGGCTATGGTCTTATCCCATTCTTTAAATATTTCAAAAATGCTGGGATAATGGTGTATTATATCCGGGCGCTTTCTGGGTTCAACCCACATAAGAGATGCTGAATTGCCTCTCTCAAGTATATGATTGTCTAGTTGGACCCATGCCTTTTGACAGGTATTATGGCTCCATTCCAAAATCTGCTGTAACAAAATAGCTCTTCTATATAGTGCCAGATTTGGTACTCCCAGTCCACCACGCTCTCTGGGTAAGAACAGTGTCCGCCTTTGTACTCTGCTTTTCCCCCCTCCCCATATAAAATTGTCAACTATATTTTGTAGTTGTCGTAAAAACTGGTCAGGTAGGGGAATTGGCACAGTCTGGAACAAATACAGCAGCCTAGGTAAGATGTTCATTTTTATGATGCCCACTCTGCCCAGCCACGAAAGTGGCTTGCAGTTCAATGAGCACAAATAATCAGCGATCTCCTTCTTAAGCTGTGAATAATTGTGTTTAAATAGATAATTTGGTTTGGCTGTTAGAAAAACTCCCAGGTATTTTAGTCTCTCTGATGCCAGTGTTAAACCATATTCTGTAGCTAACTGGTGTATGAGATGTGGGAGGGAGGTAATATTAAGAAGCTCTGATTTGGACAAATTTAAGTGAAAGTTAGAGACTTGGCTGTATCCCCGTAATTTCATTAGCAGTTCTGGTATGGAACATTCAATATTGGTTAGGGTAAACAGTATGTCGTCTGCATACATCATCAATTTATGTTCTCTCTCCCCTATATGTATACCTTCAATCTTTGTATTGAGTCTAATTTTTTGGGCCAGGGTTTCGGACGAAAGGAGGAACAACAAGGGGGATAAGGGGCAGCCCTGACGGGTTCCGTCAGAAATTGAGAATGATTCCGACAATGTACCATTCACTTTAACCTTAGCATTAGGGCCTGAATATAAGGAAAAAACCATGTGGAGAAAATGATCTCCCATATTCATTTTGGACATGGTTTCTCTTAGAAAAGACCAATCTATCCTATCATAGGCCTTTTCTGCGTCAGATGCAAATAAGGTCAGTGGATAATTAAGGCGATTCGCATATTCTATGATGTGCTGTATTCTAATAGTATTATCTTTGTCTTCCCTGCCCAGAACAAAGCCGACTTGGTCTGTAGAAATTAGTCTAGGTAAGTATTTATTAAGTCTGGGGGCCAATATTTTAGCTAAAATTTTAACGTCTGTGTTCAGAAGTGAAATTGGTCTAAAATTACTGGGCCTGTCATGTGATTTACCTGGTTTAGGTATCACCGGGATGTGCGCCTCTAACATTCTAGGTGGTAGTGTTTTAGTAGTTGTCAAGTCATTAAACAGGGAGAGAAGATGTGGTATAAGTAAATTTTTGTACACTTTGTAATACTTAGTGGAGAACCCGTCAGGGCCCGGGCTTTTTCCCGAGGGAAGGCCTTTAATTGCTAGTCCTATCTCTTGTTCCGTTATGGGAGAATCTAAAGCTGATTTCTCATCATCACTAAGCCTAGTGAGAGGAAGATTTGTAAAATAATTTGTAATTTTTGTTTGTTTATCTCGGGTCAGTGACGTTGTAGACTCTGACCGTGTGCTTTTTAGATTATATAAGTCGTGGTAGTATTGCCTAAATTATTTTGCTATTCCTTTACTATCTTTTATCAGAGTGGAATTCTCTCCTATGAGTGAGTGTATGTAAGATTTATATTTTTTCCGTTGTGTGGTTCTTGCCAACAATTTGCCCGGTTTGTTCCCCTGGTCATAATATAGTTGACGCAGGTACATTGCTTGTCGTTGAGATTCCTGTAACAGGAATTCTTTCAGTTCCCTTCTGGCTTGAGTAAGCTCTGTGAAGATTGTCAAGTCATGTGATCCTTTTTATGTGTACTTTCTAGCTGTTTTATTGTAGAATGTAAGTGTTCATGTTTGGCCCGTCTCTCTATTAGTTTTCTTGCTCTTATTTTTATCAACTCTCCCCTGATGACACACTTATGGGCCTCCCATGTTGTAGAGCTAGATGTATCTGAATCTGGGTTGTGTGTAAAATATTCTGAGATTAATTTTCCCACCCTTTCCGTAACTAACGGGTCTGTCAAAAGTTGGTCATCCAATCTCCAAATAAAATCTGTAAGGGGTGTCTCTGGCCACAGCATTGTACACACGACTGGGGCATGATCAGTCCATGAGATTGTACCTATTTCACATTTAACTATCGTGGTCAGTCCTATGGAGTCTGTAAATAAGTAGTCAATGCGCAAATATTTTTTGTGAACAGTTGAATAGTAGGTATATTCTTTTGCTGTAACGTTTAGAGTACGCCAGATATCATGTAGGTTAATATCCATTAATGTGTTTTTGGCCGATTTTAAGGTGGATTTAGGAACACTAGAAAGGTTATTAGATGTGTCCCAGTGAGGGTCAAGTGGAAGATTAAAGTCACCTCCCAGTAAAAACATACCCTTTTGGTTGTCTAATATTAGTTGTGATATTTTCTTAATGAAACGGTGTTGCTCCGTGTTTGGAAAGTATACCTTGAAGAGTGTTATAGGTCTTCCAAAAAATAGACCCACTATTAATATGTACCTGCCCTCTGGGTCCCTGATCACTGACGTTGTTTGTAAAGGTATGGATTTGTGGAGTAAGATCCCCACTCCATTCTTTTTTTTAGAGTTAGATGCAAAGAACATGTTTGGGTATTTGAGATTGGACCATTTTGGTTCTTTTCCTCTCTGGAAATGTGTTTCCTGAATTAAAACAATAGTGTGATTGTTTCTAGATAGTTCTTTCGTTGCTATGGACCATTTGCCAGGACTGTTAAGTCCCTTGATGTTCAGTGTCATTAATGTGATAGTGTGATCTGAGTTTTTAATTGCTTTGTGCAAAAGAGAAGGCATGTTTGTTGTGTGAGATATTTTAGGTTAGAATGTCCAATATATGGAGATGTAGGTGGGACTACAGAACACCTCTAGTATTGATATCTTATGGGACAGGTATGGGGGAATGAGGGAAAGATAGAGGGGAGGGGCAAGGTATTGGATAGAAAACATACAGTTGTAGATAATAGCAAAAGCAGCTAAGAAGAGATAGGTCTACTTGAAACAAAAGTCTAGTCTCAAGTACCCGAAAAGAAAGATGTAGTACTGGGGATGTGTCCCCATGGCAGAGAGGTGCAACTTATTTTGTAATATAATTAAATATTTGGTAAGGATGCCCCCCATCCAGTGCTCTAGAGGAGGAGGAGAATCAAACACTATTGAACTAATACATTATAACACAGTGATGTGAGATTATCACAAATCAACTTAAAACTTTACATTTACAATTGTATTATGAAGCTTTATAATTGTCTAAACACTATAAATAATAAGGAATTGTCTCGTTTCCAATGACAATATTATGTCCTAGTAAACTTTGTGATATTTTTAACACCATTTTTTGCTCCCCCCTCCCTCCCCTTTATATTTGTATACATATTTTTTGTTTTTTTAAGCTAATCAGCATTATCATTTTATGGAAAACCATAGCAAGGCAGGATATACAAACTAAACAAGCCATCAATGGGATTTCTTTACTCTGTAACCAAAAATCTGTTACTTCCTAGATATACTTAGTATAAAATATATTATAAAACTTAATATAAATGGAGGCTTTGATCAAAAAATTTGCCTCACCTATACAACTGGGCGACCACTGCTACTGAGAACAACTGCAGCAGAACCTTTTGAGGGTGGAGGTCGATTTGAGCATTGAGAGGCTTGGAGACTGTCGGAGAAGTTGTCTGGGCGACTTTAAGAGCCCAGGAGGCATTTGTCGCACTTCTCAAGTGCCTAGAATCTTGTGAGTACAGTCATTTGTGCGCTGATCTTTTTCCTTCATACTGATTGTGCACTAAGGTGGCGCCTTCTTTTTCCTTTTATATCTAGCCCTTAAAGCCCTGTGGGCCCTTTCTATGGGGATCTCTTGGGAGTTAGGTTTACCTTTAATCGTCTGAAACAGGTTTTGTAAATATCCTCCTAGTGCCGATGTTGATATGGACTCTGGAACTCCCCTTATACGCAAATTATTGCGGCAACCACGGTTATCGAGATCTTCAATTTTGTTGTTCAGAGATTGTATCATGTCTTCTTGGGCTTGTATTTTGTTTGTAAGTTGATTGATGTTAGTGTTAACATTAGTCTGTTCTTCTTCTATATTTGTCACTCTATCCGAAACTGCCGTGATATCCTTATGTAGATCCTTATATAAGGATCTTACTTCATGCATAAACATTTTCATGTCTTCTTTTGTTGTGAGGAAGTTAAGGTCACTTTTTGTGACATAGTTAGAGGGTAATTCACAATGAATTGAGGCTGTATTGTCAGATTGTAGGCCTCCAGAGTTAGATGAGTTAGTTGGCAACAAATCCTGTGGTTCCATTGGTTTCAAGTAATGCCCCAGAGTCCTGGATCTAGTTGCTTTATCCCCTTTAGATGTTGTCTTGCTTGCCATGTCTCAGCTCACTGAAATGTAATATCTTATTCTTTATTGTAAATGTTTAGCTGCAGCTGAGTAGGAAGGGCAATTATTTTATCATAAAGTGGGTTTTATATAGGCCTATAGTTGCTCAGAACCTAAACCATATAGCCTTAAGGTATGTCAGTGCCGTGTTGCCCTTTTAAACTGTAGTTTAAATAAGTTGTTCAGCTCGTTTTCACCCCTATAGAGCAATTTTCAGCAAGCGATCTGCAGCTTAATGTCTCAAAGCTCCGGTCACTTTTTTGCTGTGTGTATGTTACTAGTGACGCAGATGATGTATTCTTAGGCCTAGCCCTGATTTAAAATGGCCGCTGCAATGTTCTCGGTAGTTAAAAGCTTCCCAGGTGCAGTGCCTATAAACGTCCATGGTCTGTCCGTCACACCGGAGCATGCAGCCGGGTCTTAGCTTTGGTAAGTGTAAGGGTCACCTGTCTAGACCTCCTACCTTATCTCTGCTGGCTTATGTAGCTGAGGGATCGGTTATTCTGCAGCGCGATATTTCGGCAATCTATTCTCTCTGTGGAGGCTTCTGTCTGATGCTCTTGCAGCAGTTACTCTGGTTTTCAAGAAATAACGCTCTAGATTACCGATCCACAGTCAGAGCAAACAGCGATCATCAGCTAGATTGTGATTTAGTTGTAGCCTTTGCCGGTCACCTCTTAGTGGTTTGCGTTTTTATTCCTCTTTATATTTTCATTTGCTGATTAAACTTTTCTTGCACTTCATCTGTTTATCTAGCATATTAATAAAGGTGGATGGGGAGCATCAAACCTTATTTATTACACTTTACTTGCCATGGGGCCTAGGAGCTCTAGAAACCTGCTGCCATCGTCCTGCGTGGCTAGACTCCGCCCCCTAGTGTTATTTAATTCTGCACATAGTGCAGAATTATATAACATTAGCCTAGAACCAGCTTTCTAAATCAAAGTATTTCATTAATATTTACCTAGGAAAACTAATTTTACTGACCGCCGCTCCTTGCTCTACTGAGCGGGTCTGTTCCTTTCCTAAGCGCATCTGGGCACGCTGTCTAGTCACAGCCAGCCCGATCATGCCATTTAACTAAATGTTGCTCGCTCCCGCTCTGGGCTGGTAGTGGGAGAGAGCTACATTTAGTTTAATTGCGCGATCGGGCTGTGACTAGACAGTGTGCCCAGATGAGCTTAGGAAAGAAACAGACCCGCTCAGTAGAGCAATGAGCGGTGGTCTGTAAAATTAGTTTTCGTAGGTAAATATTAATTAAATACTTTGATTTAGAAAGCTGGCGCTAGGCTAGGCTTTGTGCAGAATTATATAAAATTATTTGGTGGGTTTACTGGCCCTTTAAGGTATAAAACATCTACACTGACAAAGTTTAAAGTCATATTGACAATGTTTAAGTACAATATTTTCTACAGCTTGGCAGAATTTTGTCCCCTCTAGGTGTCAAATTCATTAAATGAAAATGGTACCAAAATCCTGTTGGAAATGAATTTTTAACACAGGAAAAAAATGATGGTTGCATGTACAAAATAGGGCTAAAAAAACCATAATCGTGATCAGCTCAAAATGAAAAGGGGCTTATTGATGGCTAAAAACACACACACACAAAATATATTGGTTGGTTTTATGGAGCTTTCTCTGCATTTCTTCTTTGTATCTCAAATGTAAATCATAGAATGTTTATAAATAGTGTTTAATTAACTATTTAATTATGTCAAATGAAAGACAAAGACAAAATTAATCCCATGTAAGCTATTTAGTTTAATGCTTTATAGACTTCAGACAATAAAAATATTACAGCTAATTTGTTATCTCTTAAAGAGCTATTTCTAGTTATTAAACAAATATGTGTATAGTGAAAGAACAGGCTACACAAAATCTTGTATAATAAATACCTGATAATCTCAAATATTCACCATACAATCTCAGGAACTCCATCCAGTATTTCTGTGTTATAAAATAGTTATAGAATATTTTACAAATTTGTCACTTGTATGGCTATTATCATTATTATTCCATAATATATATAGACTATTTATCTAAGGACAAAACTTTTTTATAGTTAGGTAAAGTATTTATAGGCATCTAAATATAATATAAACTATTCCTAAAGCCCGTTCACACGGGCCATTTTTTGCAGTACAGTGGTCCCACCCCTTGCGTTCTCTCCCTCCCACTCTCTTTTGCGTTCTCTCTCTTCCCCCTCTCTTTTACGCTCTCTCTCCCCCTATCTTTTAAGCTCTCTCTCTCCCCCCTCTCTTTTGCGCTCTCTCTTTCCCCCCTCACTTTTGCACTCTATCTCCCCCCCTCTTTTGCGCTCTCTTTCTCCCTCTCTATCTCCCCTCTCTTTCTATCTCCCCTCTCTCTTTCTCTCTCTCCCCTCTCTCTCTCCATCTCCCCTCTCTCTCTCTCTCTCCCCCCCCCTCTCTCTCTCTCTCTCCATCTCCCCTCTCTCTCTCTCTCTCCCCCCCTCTCTCTCTCCCCCCTCACCCCCCCCCCTCACTCTCTCTCGCCACCTCACTCTCTCTCCCCCTTACTCTCTCTCCCCCTCACTCTCTCTATCTCCCCTCTATCTCTCCCCTCTCTCTCTCCCCTCTCTCTCACCCCTCTCTCCCCCCTCTCTCTCCCTCTCTCTCGCGCCACTCTCTCTCCCCCCTCTCTCTATCTTCCCTCTCTCTTTCTCTCTATCTCCCCTCTCTCTCTATCTCCCCTGCCTCTCTATCACCCCTCTCTCTCCCCTCTCTCTCTCTCCCCTCTCTCTCTTCCCTCTCTCTCTCTTCCCTCTCTCTCTCAACCCTCTCTCTCTCCCCTCTCTCTCCTCTCTCTCTCTCTCCCCTCTCTCCTCTCTCCATCTCCCCTCTCTCTCTCCCCCCTCTCTCTCTATCCCCTCTCTCAACCTCTCTCTCTCTCTCCCCTCTTTCTATCTCCCCTCTTTCTCTCTCTCATGTCTCTCTCCCCCTCTCTCTCTCTCCCCTCTCTCAACCTCTCTCTCTCTCCCCTCTCTCTCTTTCCCCTTTTTCTATCACCCCTCTCTCTCTCTCTCTCTCTCTCCTCTCTCTCTCCCTCCCTCTCTTCCCCTCTATCTCTCTCTCCTCTCTCTTCCCCTCTATCTCTCTCTCCTCTCTCTCTTCTCTCTCTTCTCTCTCTCTCTCTCTCTCTCTCTCTCTCTCTCCCCCCTCTCCCCCTCTCTCTCTCCCCCTCTCTCTCTCCCCCTCTTTCTCTCCCCTCTCTCTATCTCCCCTCTCTCTCCCCTCTCTCTCTCTCCCCCTCTCTCTCCCCCCTCTCTTTCTCTCTCCCCGCTCTCTCTCCCCGCTCTCTCTCTTCCCTCTCTCTTTCTGTATCCACATCCCCCCTCTTTCTCTCTTCCTTATCTCTCTCTCCCCTCTCTCTCTCCCCCCTCTCTCTCCCCTCTTTCTCTCCTCTCTCTCTCTCTCTCTCTCCTCTCTCTCTCTCCTCTCTCTCTCTCTCTCTCCCCTCTCTCTCTCCTCTCTCTCTCTCCTCTCTCTATCTCCCCCCTCTGTCTCTCTCTCCCTCCCCTCTCTCTCTCTCCCCTCTTTCTCCCCTCTCTCTTTCTCTCTCCCCTCTTTCTCTCCCCTCTCTCTCTCCACATCTCCCCTCTCTCTCTCCCCCCTCTCTCTCTCTCCCCTCTCGATCTCTCTCTCTCCCCTCTTGATCTATCTCTCATCTCTCTCCCCTCTTTTGAGCTGTTTGAGCTCTCTCCACGGCCTTTCATGGCCCCGCCCCTTCATGCACGCTAGGATCCGCCCCCTTCACGGGCCTTCATGCTAGGCTCCGCCCCTTCACTGACCTTCACGCGAGGCCATGCCCCCTTCACAGTCGGTCACGCCCCCCGCACACACCTGGCCACGCCCACTTCTGCTTGCGGCAGTCGGCAGATCAGGTAGGGAATCCAAGGCCAGGTTTGTTTGTCCTCGTGCTGTCTCTACTGCGCATGACAGCTTCGGACAAACACACTTGGCCTTTTATAGTATAGGATACTTTTAAGCAATTGTAGAATAATACCAATTACCAAATACATTATGTAATCTATACATAGTATTGAGGCTGATTGCTGAATTGTCTCCTGAACCTATTTTTCTTCATCCTTCCAGTATGGAAGAATGTAGGCATTTTTATTGTCTTCTTTTTTTCAAAACTTGTACTACATTCATAAGATGAAGAATCCAATGCCTCTGCAGCTTTCAGACTATCAGGCTTTTCAGATGATGCAATCATTAACTGGAATTCAAATATCTAAAAACATTGAACAGGGACACTGGCATTAACATTTGTATATCCTTAGGAATGCAATTTTGACGTTCCAACAGTCCTCTTTAACTTCAATGGTTCTGATATTTTTTTTTTCACTGGCGTTTCCCTTATATTTATTTATTTATTCCGCCCTGATTATTCAAACTGATTAACCAGTCAGGACTACATTTAGGAGGGCTTACTGATATAAAACAGATCTAAATAAGAAGAGTAGGTAGGCTCAGGGGTTAGAGCAGAGGTCAAGTTCAATAAAAGCCTCACGCTCTTATCAAGGTGTAATAATGCCAGTGTATTGTGTATTCAAATTAAGACACAGCAAAATGAATTGTCTTTTTACTTTGAAATATTGTAAAGAAGATAATTTTAATCTTTCAACCATTAGTGGGACCTCTTTTAAGAGAAAATACCTAAAAGCTGTAAAATATTAAATAAACATGATGGTAATCTGCATTTAAAAGAGGAGACTTGAAAATATATTAATATTATTATTATTTTTATAATTATTTTTTAATAAAAACAAATGTTTCTAGGGAGACACTTCTGGGTGGAAGCCATGATGGCCATTTACTTTAGAGGCAGAAGAGTTGAGTCCATAAATCCACTTCTTTTTGCTCGACTGCGGCACTATCTAAGATCATGTGTGGTGTATACTGCATCTACATAGTTTGCTTTATAGCTTGAACTAGATTGTGAAGCTGACTTCAACCCTAAAGTACCAAAATGAAGAGGTATGCATTAGCAGCCTAGGAGACAGTCTGACCTTCATCTAACCCCTCCCACCCCAGTGATTCTGGTTTGACAACTTGTAATGCTGTCCTAAACAGTGCAGCTATGAGAAGATATTATTGCCAACATATGGAACCTAATGATACTTATGTGGAAAATGTCTCAGCTAACATAATGGCAACACAGGAGGAGTACTTTGCTTCTACTATTTGCACTCTTTTAAACGACCATTTTGATTGCTTGACTGCAGTCATTAATAGGAAGTTTGTTGGTGACTTGCCTGACAGCTTCAATTCAGCCCGCAGTGTGGAGGATCAGATGAAGCTGATCCCTTTAATTGCCAATGTTGCTGGTGTTTTTTTCTTTCTCGATGAGCAATCAGACCTTCAGGCCTCATTGCATTTCATGTTAGCTTCAGAATACAACTTTGATGTAATCTTTATTAAGATGCAAAAACATGATTTTACATTTCCTTCAAATTAACTTGTTGCTATCTAGTGGTAAACAATTTGTGATGTTCCTGAGACTCAGATGGAAATTATTTCAAAGTGAATAATACCATCTACAGACTGAAGAATATGGCTATATTATAAGTGGTGTGCAACCAATAGTGCAGGGTGCATTATCTGGCATTCAAACTTGCGCTGAGAATAATGCACAATCCGGTAATACAAGTGAATGGTTATATATTTTATCCAGAGCATCTTAACACGGCGTAAGCTCTTTCAGCATGTCCCTATACTTTTAATAGATAGCACAGGGAGAGCTATTAGTGTACTCATTGTCCTTGTATTGCAAGTGGTGGGTTAAGTATGGAGGCTGAGTGCAATATAAAAAACAACTGTAAAGTTTAGATCTTTTAGAGACATAAAGCAAACCATTATTATGAACTAGTGCTAAAGCCCGTGTACACGGGCCAAAATGTTTAAGCGCAGCAGTCCCACCTGCCCCCCTTCAATGATGGGCCGTCCCTCCTAACCCTCCTACGCCACCAACAATCAGCACCACCGCTGCCTCTGCATGTCTATTTCTGCACTGCCCACTTGTGGGGCATGCAGAAATAGCGTGGTCTTGCTACTTTTAGCGAGATCACGGCAGAGAGAGGGCCAGGACTGCAGAGTCGTACAGGGTACTAAGCTGGTCCTTAAGGGTTTAACGACCAGTGCCGTCCTTGCGCAGTGGCTACTGCGCATCGGCGCTGGTCTTTAAGGGGTTAGGACCAGGTATGTTTGTCTCACGATGTCTCTACTGCGCATGACTGCATTGGACAAATACCTGGCCTTTTATTATATAGGATAGTATAGCACAGAACTACAGGAAAAGCTCCACTACTTGTTAAGCACGGGCTTAGTGTTTCTTCAGCACCATCAGCTTAGCTCTCAAGTGATTTCTGACATTCATTTTTTTGCTTGCCTTAAAATAATTGTACACTAATAAAATAAGCGCAAAAATAGAACCACTTTTATTTGCACAATGTTAACACACAATAGTGCTTATATTTTTGAGTTATACTAATCTAGGGAAATTTATTTTGATATAAAGCAGGATGTAGAAAAATGAAAAAAGAGGCGCCTGTGTGTATCGGTAGCAAACAAAATGTGAACACTAAAACCCCCTGATACAGGGTACTTACATTTCCTCTGAGCACTCAGACAGTGCTATCAGGAGCAGGTTGGGTATTTATACAGCAACCCCTGCTAACTGGTCTCTAGTATGCAGGGACACAGGATTCTCCAAGCTTAACACTCCCAGTGGAAGTGATGGGTATTAATAGGCAGTGCAAGGTTCCAATTTGAAAGGATAAAAACGGTTTATTAAAACATCAAAATAGTAAAAACAGGAACCAAGAGGTAGGGTATGCTAGCTAGCCCTCCTCACAATGTGCAACGCAACGTGTTTCTCAGCGCTTTAGAATGCCTTACCAACCAAGGAGAATACACCTGGGTGCCTCTCTCACAGGGGAGGGAACCCAGAGACTTTAACCCTTTATTTAGAGTGCATATTGATCATTGATAAAATACTAACTAAAGCGCTTTGTTATGTGCAAATGAATGATTTGAAAAATAATATATCCGTATAAGTTTAAAAATCCAAATGATTCATTATTTTTACCCATGCCAAATTTTTGTTTCATACAAAAAAAAGCCATTTTGTCTGTTCCTACCATTCCGCCACTCTACCGTGGTCAATGGCACAGATAAAATAATCATATATACAAGCAGTATTGCAATCTGGTATAAGATGAAACTCCCCGTGATGAGATATCATTTAAGGGTCTCACGCTAGAAAAGCATGTTTACTTCTTACGTCACTGGAAAAAGGGGCGTATACAATGTTACACTGTGACATATGATAGGAACTAAATCACTGACAGCCGATCTCAGAAGGGGTGTGTGCTGTGCCTAGAGTGTAAAAGGATAACAAATTGTGATGTCTAAAATAATGTTGTGTGAAATCATGGATCATATTCCGTACTGAAAATATCTTATGGGGAATATATTGGATTCTAAGTAAAAGAATGTAATATCAACAATATTTCTTCAATACTAGTGTCAGGGATGAATATAAAACAATATGTGTACTCATAATAAGGAGCATATATATGCGTGCTCATATGTGTAAGAATATATCATGATGAGACCTGACACTAAGGTGTGATGAGAGTGCTGCCAACATTAGTGACCCTTTACCGGAAAAACAGACCTTCCTGACGATAAATTGTTCGACCATCCTCCACATTGGGATATTAATCCATTGGGTTTTATTCCTTATACTCTAATCTTTTTATTACCATTTTTCCACTTTTATGCATATTGTGATGTGAATAATATTTTGCCTTAAGAATTGGATATACTTGTATCAATTGTTATACTTGCATCAATTGTCATTAGTATATTTGCATAGCCAACTTGTATCATTTGCATATATTGGCACTATTCTATATTATTTGCTCTGGTTTGCGCCATTTATACATATCCGCCCTGGTTGACTGCACTCTGTCATTAGCGCCCCCTATTAGAATTGTGCCTTTATTGGCCTCTCCTGTATAATAATTATTTTGCTATAAGAATCGTTTAATTACATCTTTGCAATAAAGTAGAGGCAACAGTTTTAGTTTAAATAAAACTACTTACCTTCAGAATGTACACCATATTGAAAGCATCAGATGATTTTGTAATGGACGTCAACAGATGGTTTTAAAAAAAATTAATAAATAAAAATAATCAAATGAAAAAAAAATGTTTACAGTCACTTAGAATGTACAATGTTGCAAGGCAGGAACCAGGCTGCTCTTACCTCTGATGTAAGGGTCCAGGGGCACACTATTTGGAGTAAGACTATGACTGCTGGAAGCCGAGGGATACACTAAGGGCAAAATGTACTATCCCTACAGGTGGACACATTTGCAAGTAATGAACTTGTCTGCCTGCAATCGCCACTTGCAATATTGATCTAGTGGCTAAAGACCCTAGGAATTGTTTTGACTACCAGTATCTAACTTTGACTTCTAGCTTTCCTACGAGCTACTATACTGATTTACCTGGGTCTACCTGTAGACATCTCTTCCTGCTCAGAGTTACTTCAGTTTCTCTTTGGGTCCTGAAAAACATTACCTGTTAAGTGTTTATGGTCATCCAATCAGGAAATTATTTAATCACATTATATAATAACCAAGGTTTGATGGGTTCACTTGAGAATCGTGAACATTATAGCAGCCCTGTCTCATCAACTCTGTACCCTGGCTCACATTATGCAAGAGTCACAGATCTATCAGTTAAACCTGCTACAATGAGTGAAGAGTTTACAGAATCAGTTACAGACTGCAGGTGCAAACCCCCAGATTGTCTTCACTTCCGTCTGCTGTTGCCATTGCCAGAGAAGTTCAGTTGTGATAGATAGCAGTTCGTTACCTTCATCACTGCTTGCCACATTATATTTTCAGTTAAACCAGAGACTTATTCTACAGATAAAGGTTCACACTGCTATTGCCTTATTGGTAGGTGAACCTCAGAGTTGGGTCCTTAATCTTATTCAAAGAAATAGTGAGCTACTTAGCATCTGGTATTCTTTTGTCAATGCTATGAGCAATCTGAATGATGTCTGATCCTCATCATGTATCTTCTTCAAAATCTGCACTAAGGGCCCTTTGTCAAGGAAAAACACACATAAAGAATTATGTCTGTGATTTTCATTGCATTTTCAGTGATACTAATTGGAGTGCTCTTGCCCTTTAGGAACAGATTCATCAGGGCCTTTCTTAACAGCTAAAAGATTAATTGATTTAGAAAGTATGATTACCCTTTTCATCCAGATTAAGATATGACTACATGAAAGATGTCAGAAGAGACTGGGCTCTCAGGTCTCTGTTTCATCTCAAGTGTTTCCAAATAATGTTTATTCTTCTGTTGCTGAATCCTTATCTCAGGAGGATCATATGCAGACTGGAGCTTTCAAGGGGTCACTTCATTGTCCTTTATAGCCTAGGAACACTTCTAGATAAGGTAATTAAAGGGACACTGAACCCAATTTTTTTCTTTCATAATTCAGATAGAGCATGAAATCTTAAGAAACTTTCTAATTTACAACTATTATCAAATTTTCTTCATTCTCTTGGTATCTTTATTTGAAATGCAAGAATGTAAGTTTAAATGCCGGCCCATTTTTGGTGAACAACCTGGGTTGTTCTTGCTGATTGGTGGATAAATTCATCCACCAATAAAAAAGTGCTGTCCATAGTTCTAAACCCCAAAAAAGCCTGAATGCCTTCTTTTTAAAATAAAAATAGCAAGAGAACGAAGAAAGATTGATAATAGGAGTAAATTAGAAAGTTGCTTAAAATTGCATGCTCTATCTGAATCATGAAATAAAAAATTTGGGTTCAGTGTCCCTTTAAGTTCCAGCAGCTGTGTTCTTGAATACCTCATCTGTGCCTGTAACATCCTACGTATCTGTTCCCTATTTGTTACAGTGTTTAACAAGGAGGATCAGAATTGATGAAATTATTGATTCTGATGCCAAGGTTTTATTAATTATACTTTTGCTGAAAATACTTAGATTCCTTGGCAAACAAAATCCTCTCCTATACAGTTATTTGTTGCAGATTGCAGTTCTATGAAGTATGGTCCTGTTTTTATGAGACTTTGCCAGTGGTGAGACTAATCTTTGAACTATCCTGGTAGAAATTGCATAATCTTATTATAAATTGGAAGGTTGGTAGAATAATATTGCCTATATATTCTGTAAAAAAAAAAACCTGTTTGTTTCAGTCTACCATGATTTTGGGAGTTTGTCAATAAAATAATTTATTAATCACTGAACCTTACAGAGACTTTGTATATGTTTTTGAGTAGAGGGGGGGTCAGATCAGCTTCCATCTAGATGTTTGTATGACTGTCTAATTTAGTTCCTGGTACTCCTATTCCATTTGGGGGGAAAGGACAGATGTTTGTGGCCCTGTGTGGACTAGAGATCTTAATAACATTGCTATTAATAATAGATATCCTTTGCCACTTATTCCCAAGATTTTGGATAGAATTAAGGGCTTGACTGTTCATGAAGATTGATTTAAGAGGGGCCTATAATATGGTGCGTTTAAAATAAGGTGATGAATGGAAGACTGCCTTCCGCACTCTTTACAGACCTTTTGAGTATTTAGATGTGCCTTTTGGATTGTGCAATGGTCCTGCTATTTTCCAACATTTCTTGAATGACATCTTTAGAAATTTGTTGGAAATATAGTTATATATTTGGATTTATTGCATTCAAAAAATTTTACAGCATCTATCCTTATCTGGCTGGATGTACAAAAGCCCTTTTTCTTAGAGGTGGAGGCCTCTAATGTTGCCAATGGTGTTGTCCTGTTTCAGCATGGGGAGATTAAAGGCCAGATGCATCCAGTGGTTATCTTTTCTCGTTGTCTGACTTCAGCCGAGGAGATTATAATGTAGGGGAAAGAAAATTACTGGGGGTCATTATAAGGAGCTGTATAAATTATTACCATCTCTACTGACCACCATAATCCTGAATATCTTAAAGCAGTGAATCAACTTCAACCTAGACATACCCCGTGGGCATTGTGTTTTACTAAATTTAATTATCTTCAAGAAAAAGAAGAAGAAGTGGATTTTCTCTGAATCCTGCTCCTGAGTCTGACACTGGTTTCTACTGTGTAATTGTTCCTTGATGTATAAGATTAAAGCTCCCAGTTTTCCTCCTCCTTTTTCTACTGTGCATTTGACTTTGAATGGCTTATTGTATACACAAGGGAAATGTTTTCTTCCATCTCAAGTTTGTAGTTTCAAAGGCCTACTATGATTAGCCTGCTGCAGGTCATGGGGGTATTAAGAAACTGTAGAATGGAATGCTAGAACCTTTTAGTGGCCTGGCTTATTGGAGGCTGTGCATAAATTTGTCATTTCCTTTGATACTTGTGCCAGAATGAAACATTCCACTTTGACTCCTGTGGGTCCTTTGCATACTTTTCTAATTCCTTATAGTTCCTTGGCCTGCATCTCAATAGGCTTTATTGTGGATCTTCCCTTGTCATTTCATTCCTGTTGCGGTTCTGCCTTCTGCCAGTGTGGCTGGTTCTTTATTTGTGAAAGAGATTTTTAGACTACACTGGTTAGCTCAGAATTTGTTATCTGACCTAGGTTCTCAATTTACGTCTCTCTTTTGTCCAGTCGGCATAACTTAAGATCCTTGTCCTTGGTTATCATCCTCAGATGAATGGTCAGATAGAACAAACCTAGGACATTTTGGAAGAATATTTCAGATTTTTTTCTTTGTACCTTCAAGATAATTAGCCTTCCCTGCTCCCCAAAGAGCAGTTTGCATACAATAATGATGTTCATCAGTCCATTAAGATGTCACAGTTCTTTGAAAATTATGTTTTTCATCCTGCTGTACTTCCAGATCTACCTCATTCCTCAAATGTTCCGAATTTGAATCAGCGGCTTTCCTTTTTGATGAAGAAACCTAAATTATTGTGAGAAACTTTGCTTCAGGCTGAATGACAGCAGAATTATTTTGCGGACTTATTACATTCTTCTGTTCCTTATGATTGTGGGGACTGGGTTTGGTTGTCTACTCTAAATTTGAAATTGTTCTGTGCCTCTAGTAAGTTGGATCCTCATTTTTTTTTATTATGATTATAAATCCAGTGGCTGTCAAGCTGGAATTTCTTGCTAGTTACAGAATTCATCAGGTTTTTCATATGTCCCAACTCAAGAAATAGCATGATAATCCATTTGGTCAACGCTATCCTCCTCCTCCTTCGCCTGTTTCTTTGACTGGTTCAGATGAGTTTGAAATTGAGGAGATCTTGGACTATCATATCTATTGTGTACAATCAGAAAATCTAACATCATTCTGGCTTTTTGTAATAATAGGTTATTACATTCACCCTTGATACATGGATCTTTTCAACTATGCAAAATCCAAGCCTCTAGACATATGTACCTTAAACAAAAATAATATATTTTTTTTCACGCCTGTCTAGTGAGGAGACACATTTTCATTTAACTCCACTTGGACTGAGAAATACTGCAATTAATTAGCATAATCTTACATTATTTGCACTCACATGCACAATGTGATGGTTTCTTTTCTGTCACCTAAATAAACAAAAGGATATTTACAACAATGATATTTGTAGGATTCTTTTTTTTTTCATATAAGGAATTTTTGGTTCTGAATATTTTTTAACATAATTTTTACTCCCCAAACATCATCTTAGTATCTGCCCCAGGGCTATACACATTCTTAAAAACTGAGAAATGGTTTACACCACTCATGGCTACCACTAATACACACTGGCTAATTATTTTACCCCTAGGGGGATATCTATCAAGCAGTCAACTTTGTTGAATTCAATGGCACTAATACGCTCGCCTAACATTGTCTAACATCTCGGCCGCGTACCTGAATACGATCTCCATATTTATAAAATAAGCCGGCAAAAAGACGTTCACCAAGTACGGGGTGATGAGCATCGGACTGTTGTTAACTAGCAGTCATCGATCTTGCGTCAATTCGGCTTTTTACCAACTTTATTTATACCCTGTTACTAAACGCCGCCACTATACTAAAATGTTTAACCCCTATCCCGTCGCTCCTGGACCCCCCCACCACCTAAATAAAGTTATTAACCCCTATCCCACCGCTCACGGACTCCGCTGCCACCTAAATAAAGTTATTAACCCATATCCCGCCACTCCCGGACCCTGCCGCCACCTAAATAAATGTTTTAACCCCTATCCCGTCACTCCCGGACCCCGCCGCCACAAAATAAACGTATTAACAGCCAATAGGATGAGAGCTGTTTAAATCCTATTGGCTGATTGGAACCTTTCAGCCAATAGGAATGCAAGGGACGCCATCTTGGATGACGTCATTTGCAATCAAGTTCCAGTTTACAGCGGTGACCGTATTGAAGAGGAGCTCCGCGCTGGATGTCTTCAGGATGGACCCACTTCGCGCCGGATGGATGAAGATAGAAGATGCGGTCTGGATAAAGACTTTGCCGGCTGGATGAAGATGGAAGAGGCCGCCCGGATGAAGACTTCTTGCCAGCTGGATGGATCCTTCAAGCGGGACTTCAATAACTGTAAGTGGATAATTGGGGGTTAGTGTTAGGTTTATTGGGTGGGGTTTATTTTTAGAGTAGGGTCTTGGCAGGTAAAAAGAGCTAAATACCCTTTTAAGGGCTATGCCCATACAAATGCCCTTTTCAGGGCAATGGGGAGCTTAGGTTATTTTGTATAGGGTTTTTATTTGGGGGGGTTGGTTGGTTGGGTGGTGGGCTTTATTGTTTGGGGGAGTTTGTATTTTTTTTTACAGGTAAAAGAGTTGATTTCTTTGGGGCAATGCACCACAAAAGGCCCTTTTAAGGGTCATTGGTAGTATATTGTAGGCTAGGTTTTTTTTTTTTATTTTGGGGGAGCTTTTTATTTTGATAGGGCTATTAGATTAGGTGTAATTTTTTCTTTGTTTTTGATAATGGTTTTTTTTTGTTGTAATTTAGTGTTTTTTATTTTTTGTAACTTAGTGTTTATTTTTTTGTAATTAAGTAATTTTTAATAAGGTTAAATAGTATATTTAAATAATTTGAGTAGGGTTAGGGTTTTTTAATATGTCAGTTAATTTAATTGATAGTTTAATTTAAGTGTAGTATAATAGTTAGGGTAGGTTAATTAATAGTTTAAAAATAGTTTATTTTAATTCTACAGCAAAGTTTAAATTTATTATAAGATAGGGATGTTGTAATTTTAATTTAAAGTTAGCGGGTTGTTAGGTTTAGGGGTTAATAGCTTAATTTAGTTTATGACGATGTGGGGGGCTGGCGGTTTAGGGGTTAATATGTTTATTTAGTGGCGGCGGGGTCCGGGAGTGGCTGGATAGGGGTTAATAACTTTATTTAGTGGCGGCGGGGTCCGGGACCGGCGGGAGAGGGGTTAATAACTTTATTTAGTGGCGGCGGGGTCCGGGAGCAGTGGGAAAGGGGTTAATAACTTCTATTTAGGTTGCAGCGATGATTAGGGGTGTTTAGACTTGGGTCTTATGTTAGGGTGTTAGGTGTAAACGTTTCATGTTTTCTACCATATAAATCAATGGGATATCTGGCAGCATCGAACATAAGCTTTTGCTGCTTTCAGACTCCCATTGATTCCTATGGCATCCACGGCCTCCAGGGTGGTGGACTGAAAACCAGGTACGTTGGGCCAGAATAGCCGCAAGCGTACCTGTTAACTATTTAATAACTTTGAAAAAGTGTCAAATAAAGCCGAATGTGTATTCAGAATATCTGTAATGACGTAAGCATCGATCTGCAACACATTCCCATGACTTTGTGCTAAAAAAGTCACAAATGTACTAATCAAAAATATGTGATAAAAAATAAAAAGTACAATATGATCTTACAAATAAGATAAAATACAGTATATAAATTTGTGTTCATACACAACTTAAACACCACTTTGTGTTTCGAATAATGTCTTTCCTCTGTGTCTTTAAATCTGTGTCTTTGTTCTTGACTTTAAAGTGTCAGTAAACGTTAAAAATAATCTTATATAATTCTGCACATAGTGCAGAATTATATAACATTATATTAGCCAAACATTATAAAACATAATGTACCCTATTAATTTTTTTAAAAAACCCACTGTTTTACAGACCCGCTCTCTGTACTCTGCTGAGCGGATCTGACATAAGACTAAGTGCAGCTCGCTCCTGCTCTGTCTGACAGCAGGATCGAGCTGCACTTATAACAGACCCGCTCAGCAGAGTACAGAGAGCGGGTCTGTAAAACAGCGTTTTTTTAAAAAAATTAATAGGGTACATTATGTTTTATAATGTTTGGCTAATATAATGTTATATAATTCTGCACTATGTGCAGAATTATATAACATTATTTTTAAGGTTTACTGTCCCTTTAAATTCCTGTGGTTGTATCCTCAAAGAAATAAGAGGCATAACAAAGTGTAATTCTGTGTGACTATAACTTATCACACAAATACTTTACGACTGGTTACTCACACTTTCCAGAGCTACAAATAGCTCTATGTATTAAGGCTCGATACAAATCTCGCCAGATGGCTGCAGCTTACTTCATCAAAGATTTATTGATACAAAATGATTACATTAAAACTATTTTAAAAACTACAATTGTTATTATTAAAAATCACTTGAGGTGGAACATACTTTCCAACAGACACTTATTGTGTGGGTTCAAAAAACTGTTTCCAATGTGCTGTAATTCTACCGGATACAAATGTTGCAGTAATGTATCCCTGTATCCTGCTGTGAATGTCCAGCTCTTCCTTGTGAAGTATTTGCATCTCCGACGTACGTTTTCCCTTTTGACGGCTTTTTCAATGAGATCTGTTGCCATCCGCTGCATTTTAAACCCATTGTCTCTTTTTTCATTGATCGTTTACCTAATTGGTATGTTTCCCAGCTTGTTGTACTCCCATTTTGAAGAAAGTGTTATTACATTTTAATACATGTCCTCGGAAAAAGGAAATATAATTATAAACATTATCCCAGAAATTTTCACAGACTTTTTTTCAATGCTTCTAATATTAATACATCTTGTTTTCAAAATATGTATATTCTAATTCTTTAGATGTTGTTACATAGCATAACCTTATTTTATTTTGTTCTTGGCAGCCTTTGTTTTAGACTAAGAGGACCCGGTCTTTAGGTTTTAAGAAAACAATTCAAATAAAATTTGGTTAAAATTAGTTAACATAAAAAATGATTTTGAAATTAGTTAAAGGGATATTCCAGCCAAAATTGGAAACCACATGGATGCATTTCGGTATTGAACAGAAGCAATTTTGTAATATACATACATTAGCAAAAATGCTTCTAATAAAAGCTATAGCTGTTGTAAAAGTGTATTTAAGTATGCATCGTGCACCAGCATTTTAAACACATCACTTGCTTAGAGAGCCTAAGGTGCTGGTATCATCTGGTAATTACTCAATTTGTTCATTGCTGACAAGATGCAAGCCCTAGTGATGTTCTGAGCAGCTGCATTATTTAAAATGTGGATACAGTGACAATATCTAGCTATACTTCACATGCACGTGCAGAGAAAAATGTTAACTATAAAACAGTGATAACTTTTACTAGAAGTATTTTTGCTAATATGTGTATATTGCAAATATGTTTCTATTCAAAGATGTAATTCATCTATGTGCATTTAGATTTTGACTGGAATGTCCCTTTAACATAAAACTTGTTATAAAATTTTTTGCTATAAAGAATTAAAAAAATAATATTTAAAACGTTATATTGTCCAAGTCCAGATTTGAACTCACAATTTGTCATACTGTTTTGATACACATATGATATTTATATTTCTATGTTTTAAAGTAGTTTTTATATGATTTCAATATAATCTTGTTTATATTTATTTTTATGTATAAATAAGATAAATATTTCTCTCATTTAGTTGTTTTTATTTATTTTGATTTAATATTTTGATTTAATATTGTTTCTCTTATTGTTTTTAAGTTCTTTCTTTAAACATTATTTTCTAAATGCCTCGTTAGAGTGTGGATTTATATTTACTTGTTCCTAGATTTCTTATTTTTTTCTGTTTATTATAATAGGTTTCACTTTTTTACGTTCTAGTTTTCTTTAATGTTCATTTTTAATCCTAACCTAAAAAGTGGTGTAATTCAAAATCCTTGTTCAGACCTCCTGGTATTATGGTTCCTAAATTATAAATCCATTTAATTACAGTTTTTCCTAATACTCCTCCTCTCCATTGAGTTTCAACTTTCCTTATACTTATAAACTTTTTTATATGTTTTGGGTCACTGTCATGCACCATTTTGAAATTGTGAGATATGGAGTGTTTCATAAAACCATTTTTTATGTTTCTAAAATGTTCTTCCAGTCTTTTACTTAGCATACATGCAGTACGGCCTATGTATTAAAGTTTCCATGAACATTCTAGTAGATTAATTAAATTTTTTGTACTACATGTAATTAGTTGGTTTATATCAAACTTATTTTTGTCCGTACATGAGTAGAATACCTTTTCTATTATCTCCCCGTTATTAAAGGATCTACACCCTAGGCATAACCCACATTTATAAAAAAACAATTTTGTTACTATTTAACCAGTTGTTCTTAGTATCTTTTATATTGGAATAGGTAAAAAGGTTTGTGTAATTTTATCTTTAATGTTGAAGACAATCTTTGGTATTTCAGGAATTATATTAATTAATCATGTATCTCCAACTGTGGGAGTGGCTGCTCTCCTTAGCTCGATTATCCTCTAAATGATGTTAGCCAAAGGAAAAACTGTGTAATCAGTGAGACAGAGCCATAAGTGGATAGGCAGAAGTTGTCTAGAGTATCACAGAGGTATAGAGATGCTATGAAATGTCTTCCCTTTCATATATATTTATCCGCTTGTAACCAAGCTGGTTTCCTATCATGAGGGCATACCTGCTGTCCTGACCTCATGATACTCTCACTGCACAGACTCCTCCAAAATGCTGCACTGATTCTCCCTTTCCCTGTGACCTCCTGGCTCCATGGATTAATGGGTGGATGAACAAGGTTCCTGACTCAGGAACCTGTCTGCCCATCTTTGCTTGTGCATGTCACCCCCTGTTCTTGTGAGATCAATTATGTGAGAGCAGGACTTGTCAACCACTCCAAACAAACATGTTCAGGGTGTTATATGTCCACCACCTCAAAGGTGACAGAGAGGGTAAGAAGCAGTATGTTCAAACTCTTGGGTAAATTTTATCACCAATCCTATGAAGGGGTAGGAGAAATAAAGATTAAATCACTTTGTCTTCTGCCTGTTCCTCCCCACATACCAGCTGATTGGTTAACTGAGCTGGCACTTGGCTACATAATTAATTGCATAAGCTGATTACTCAATTTAAATATTGGCTGATCCAATCAGCAATAGGATTGAGCTCACATTCTATTGGCTGTTCCAATCAGCCAATAGGATGAAAGCTCAATATTTATAGCTTAGGGTTTGGGCAATGTAAAAGAGCTAAATGCCCTTTTAAGGGCAATGCCCATCCAAATGCCTTTTTCTGGGCGATGGTTAGCTTAGGTTTATTTAGATAGGTTTTTATTTGGGAGGTTTGGTTGGGTGGGTGGTAGGTTTTACTGTTGGGGGGTGTTTGTATTTTTTTACAGGTAAAGGAGCTGATTTCTTTGGGGCAATGCCCCGCAAAAGACCCTTTTAAGGGCCATTGGCAGTTATTGTAGGCTAGGTTTTTTTTATGTTGGGTGTCTTTTTTTATTTTGATAGGGCTATTAGATTAGGAGTAATTCGTTTTTATTTTTGATAATTTTGTTTTTTTATTTTGTGTAATTTCATGTTTATTTTTTTTTGTAATTTAGATAATTGTATTTTTATTATTTTAATTTATTATATTTTATTGTAATGTTATTTTTTAGTGTAAAGCAGCTTAGGTTTTATTTCACAGGTAACTGTATTTATTTTAAATAGGTAGTTAGTAAATAGTTAATAACTATTTACTAACTCGTCTACCAGGTTAAAATAAATACAAACTTACCTGTGAAATAAAAATAAAACCTAAGATAGCTACAATATAACTATCAGTTATTTTATAGCTAGCTTAGGTTTTATTTTATAGGTAAGTATTTTGTTTTAAATAGGAATTATTTAGGTAATATTTGTAAGTTTTATTTAGATTTATTTTAATTATATTTAAGTTAGGGGGTGTTAGGGTTAGACTTAGGCTTAGGGTTACGTTAGGGTTAGGTTTAGGGGTTAATATATTTATGTAGTGATGTGGGAGGCCAGAGGTTTAGGGGTTAATAGTTTATTTTAGTATATTTTGTTGTGGGGGGCTTGCGGTTTAGTGGTTAATAGGGTTATTATAGCGGTGGTGTTGGCAAATGGCAGATTAGGGGTTAATAATATTTAAATAGTGTTAGCGATGCGGGAGGGTGGCGGTTTAGGGGTTAATAGGTTTATTATAGTGGCGACGATGTCGGGGAGTGGCGGGATAGGGGTTAATACATTTTTTAAGTGGCGGCGATGTTTGGAGCGGCAGATTAGGGGTTAATATTTTTATTTTAGTATTTGCGATTAGTGATGTCGCGAACCTAAAAATTTGGGTTCGCAAACGGAGAACTCGAACTTCCGCAAAAGTTTGCAAACTTGCGAACCGGGCGAACCGCCATAGACTTCAATAGGCAGGCGAATTTTAAAACTTACAGGGACTCTTTCTGGCCACAATAGTGATGGAAAAGTTGTTTCAAGGGCACTAATACCTGGACTGTGGAATTCCGGAGGGGGATCCATGGCAAAACTCCCATGGAAAATTACATAGTTGATGTAGAGTCTGGTTTTAATCCATAAAGGGCATAAATCACCTAACATTCCTAAATTGTTTGGAATAACGTGCTTTAAAACATCAGGTATGATGTTGTATCGATCAGCTAGTGTAAGGGTTACTTGTAAGGGTTACGCCCGCTTCACAGTGCGCAGTGTAGGTGATATACCTGCCCTGACCATGCTTTGCAGACCAGGTATCAGTGGTCAGATGCCCCAACACTGTGTGCCAGACATGCCATTATAGCAGACTTATATGGCTTTGGCGTTGCTTTTTGGTAATTAGAAGGCTGCTAAATGCCACTGCGCACCACACGTGTTTTATGCCCAGCAGTGAAGGGGTTAATTAGGGAGCATGTAGGCAGCTTGTAGAGTTAATTTTAGCTTAAGTGTAGTGTAGTAGACAACCCAAAGTATTGATCTAGGCCCATTTTGGTATATTTCATGCCACCATTTCACCGCCAAATGTGATCAAATAAAAAAAAATTGTTCACTTTTTCACAAACTTTAGGTTTCTCACAGAAATTATTTACAAACAACTTATGCAATTATGGCATAAATGGTTGTAAATCCTTCTCTGGGATCCCCTTTGTTCAGAAATAGCAGACTTATATGGCTTTGGCATTGCTCTTTGGTAATTAGAAGGCTGCTAAATGCCACTGCGCACCACACGTGTTTTATGCCCAGCAGTGAAGGGGTGAATTAGGGAGCATGTAGGGAGCTTGTAGAGTTAATTTTAGCTTAAGTGTAGTGTAGTAGACAACCCAAAGTATTGATCTAGGCCCATTTTGGTATATTTCATGCCACCATTTCACCGCCAAATGCGATCAAATAAAAAAAAATTGTTCACTTTTTCACAAACTTTAGGTTTCTCACAGAAATTATTTACAAACAACTTATGCAATTATGGCATAAATGGTTGTAAATGCTTCTCTGGGATCCCCTTTGTTCAGAAATAGCAGACTTATATGGCTTTGGCGTTGCTTTTTGGTAATTAGAAGGCTGCTAAATGCCACTGCGCACCACACGTGTTTTATGCCCAGCAGTGAAGGGGTTAATTAGGGAGCATGTAGGGAGCTTGTAGAGTTAATTTTAGCTTAAGTGTAGTGTAGTAGACAACCCAAAGTATTGATCTAGGCCCATTTTGGTATATTTCATGCCACCATTTCACCGCCAAATGCGATCAAATTAAAAAAAAACTAATTTTTCCGCAATTTTAGGTTTCTCACTGAAATTATTTACAAACAGCTTGTGCAATTATGGCACAAATGGTTGTAAATGCTTCTCTGGGATTCCTTTTGTTCAGAAATAGCAGACATATATGACTTTGGCGTTGCTTTCTGGTAATTAGAAGGCCGCTAAATGCTGCTGCGCATCACACGTGTATTATGGCTAGCAGTGAAGGGTTTAATTAGGTAGTTTGTAGGGAGCTTGCAGGGTTAATTTTAGCTTTAGTGTAGAGATCAGCCTCCCACCTGACACATCAGACCCCCTGATCCCTCCCAAACAGCTCCCTTCCCTCCCCCACACCACAATTGTCCCCGCCATCTTAAGTACTGGCAGAAAGTCTGCCAGTACTAAAATAAAAGATTTTTAATTTTTTTTAAATATTTTTTTAGCATATTTACATATGCTGTTGTGTAGCATCCCCCCTTAGCCCCCAACCTCCCTGATCCCCCCCAAAACAGCTCTCTAACCCTCCCCATCTGCCTTATTGGCGGCCATCTTGGGTACTGGCAGCTGTCTGCTATTATTTCACAGTCAAAAAAGTTTATTTTTTTTTAAATGTACACTAATGTTACACCAGATATGAGTGGTGGCACTGGGCAAGTGGGCACAGTATACGCTGTGAGCCTGACACTCACGCTTGCAGGCAGGCAACTGCAATTAGATTACACAGGAAAAAAAAAAAAAGCAGACATGATCTAGCCCTAAAAAGGGCTTTTTGGGGTGCTGTCCTTACAGCAGAGATCAGATGAGTCCTTCAGGACTGTAGTGGACACTGAATACACTAGCCTAGCTATAGATTTCCCTATTAAATCAGCAGCAGCTACACTGTCCCTCCTCTCACTAAGAATGCAGCTTCCAAATGAATCTAAAATGGATGCTGTCCAGGAGGTGGGAGGGTCTGGGAGGGAGGGTCTGCTGCTAATTGGCTGTAATGTATATTCTGACTGTGAGGTACAGGGTCAAAGTTTACTCAATGATGACGAATAGGGGGCGGATCGAACATCGCATATGTTCGCCCGCCGATGCAGGAGGGCCTTGGTTTAGGGGTTGATGGGTAGTTTATGGGAGTTTAGTGTACTTTGTAGCAGTTTAGTTATGAGTTTTATGCTACAGCTTTGCAGCTCTTGTCATTTTAGGCTGTACCGCTCACTTTTTGGCCTCACAGCAAAACTCGTAATACCGGCACTATGGAAGTCCCATTGAAAAAGGACTTTTTTAAAAGTGCAGTACTGATGTTGCGTGACGGCCAAAAAGGTGTGCGGTACACCTATTCTGACAAGACTTGTAATAACGGTGTTAGGGAAAAAGCATTGTTATGAAGCATAACAATGCTTTTTCACTCATAACGCAAAACTCGTAATCTAGCTGATTGTTAATAAAACAAATAACTTACAATTTGGACATTAACATAGAAGTTTGTATCCAGATTAACATAATTACTAATAAATATATGGTTATATATATATATATATATATATATGCACTAACAATGCTAAATTGCTAAATTACTGTACACACAGGGGAAATTCCTTTTAGGAATTCAACAGTTAATATGTTTTTTATCTTTTGGAATATGCCAGATTTTTATATTTTCATCAGTGATCAATCATATAGTTATTATCACATGCTTTATTCATTCCTAAAAGGTAACGGGTATGTAATTTTAATATCCAGAAAATCACCTTTTATGTTTATTCTGTTCTCTTGGGGGCACAACTGCTATATTTATAATTTGTATAGACATTTTTGCTATATTAGTAAAATGCTGACCATTAAAATGATTGGCCACTGTAGACTCTTTGTTGTAGTTTTTAGTATCCCTCACATGTTCACTGTATCTGGTTCTGACCTGACGTGTCATTTTACCAACATACTGATAGTAACAGAGATTGCAAGTAAGAAACTACAAAAGGGGTACTACAGTTTGCATAAAAATCTATTTCATATATTTTGTGATCTATATTTCATACAAAGAAATCACATTGCTATGACAAGACCTAGTCCCACATTTAAAAGTACATTTCTTATTAAACCAGGTCTGGGGATATTAAAATTACAAATCACATCGTTATGTGATATCAACTATCTGATTGATCACTGATGAAAATGTAAAAATCTGACATATTCCAAAGTTAAAAGACACATATTAGCTGTAGAATCCCTAAAAGGAATTTGCACTGTGTACATTAATTTAGCAATTTAGCAATTTAGCATCTTAGCATTGTTAGTGCATATATGTAACCATATATTTATTAGCTATTATGTTTTTATGTTAATCTGGATACAAAGTTCCATGTTAATGTCCAAATTGTAAGACATTTGTTTATTACCAATCAGCCAGATTACGAGTTTTGCGTTATGGCTGGCTCGCTAATTACTTGTACGTTATTTTCACCGCTCAACTGTCATAGCGCTGCTATTACAGGTTTGCAAAAAGCAGGCATGTGCGGGCGATGTGGTTGTGTTGAGCTCCATACCTCACCCAAATACAAGCGCTGCTTTGACGTGCTCGTGCACGATTTCCCCATAGACATCAATGGGGAGAGCCGGCTAAAACAAAGCCTAACACCTGCGATCGAGGAATGAAAAGCTCCGTAATGGGGGAAAAAATGTATGTTTAAACCTAACACCATAACATAAACCCTGAGTCTAAACATCCCTAATCTGCAGTCCCTAACATCACCGCCACCTACATTACACTTATCAACCACTACTCTGCCGCACTCAACGTCACCGCCACCTACCTACACTTAGGCTGGATGAGGATGGATGTCCGGTCTTCCAAAACAGTAAGTGGATTGTCGGGGGTTAGTGTTAGGTTTTTTTAAGGTTTTTTTTGGGTGGGTTTTATTTTTAGATAGGGTCTGGGCAATGTAAAAGAGCTAAATGCCCTTTTAAGGGCAATGCCCATCCAAATGGACTTTTAAGGGCAATGTTTAGCTTAGGTTTATTTAGATAGGTTTTTATTTGGGGGGGTTTGGTTGTGTGGGTGGTGGGTTTTACTGTTGGGGAGTTGTTTGTATTTTTTTTACAGGTAAAAGAGCTGATTTAGTGTAGGCTAGGGGGGCTTTATTTGGGGGGGGTTATTTTGATAGGGCTATTAGATTAGGTGTAATTCATTTTTATTTTTCATAATTTCTTTTTTTTATTTTGTGTACTTTAGTGTTTATTTTTTTGTAATTTAGATAATTGTATTTTATTAATTTCATTTATTTAATTGTATTGTAATGTTAGGTGTTAGTGTAACTCAGGTTAGGTTTTATTTTACAGGTAAATTTGTATTTATTTTAACTAGGTAGCTAGTAAATAGTTAATAACTATTTATTAACTAGTCTAACTAGTTAAAATAAATACAAACTTACCTGTGAAATAAAAATAACACCTAAGCTAACTACAATGTAACTATTAGTTATATTGTAGCTAGCTTAGGTTTTATTTTACAGGTACGTTTCTTTGGGGCAATGCACCTCAAAAAGGCCCTTTTAAGTGCTATTGGTAGTTTAGTATAGGCTAGGGTTTTTTTATTTTGGGGGGGGGCTTTTTATTTTGATAGGGCTATTAGATTAGGTGTAATTAGTTTAAAGATCTGTAATTTGTTTTTATTTTCTGTAATTTAGTGGTTTTTTTTGTGATTTAGCTAATTTAATTTAATGTAGTGTTATGTGTTATTGTAACTTAGGTTAGGTTTTATTTTACAGGTAAATTTGTATTTATTTTAGCTAGGTAGATATTAAATAGTTAATAACTATTTAATAACTATTCTACCTAGTTAAAATAAATACAAAGTTGCCTGTAAAATAAAAATAAACCCTAAGATAGATACAATATAACTATTAGTTATATTGTAGCTATCTTAGGGTTTATTTTATAGGTAAGTATTTAGTTTTAAATAGGAATAATTTAGTTAATGATAGTAATTTTATTTAGATTTATTTTAATTATATTTAAGTTAGGGGGTGTTAGGGTTAGACTTAGGTTTAGGGGTTAATACATTTAATATAGTGGCGGCGACATTGGGGGCGGCAGATTAGGGGTTAATAAATATAATGTAGGTGGGGGCGATGTTAGGAGCGGCAGATGAGGGGTTAATAATATTTAAATAGTGTTTGTGAGGCAGGAGTGCGGCAGTTTAGGGGTTAATATGTTTATTATAGTGGCGGCGATGTCAGGAGCGGCAGATCAGCGGTTAAAATTTTTATTTTAGTGTTTGCGATGCGAGAGGGCCTCGGTTTAGGGGTTAATGGGTAGTTTATGGGTGTTAGTGTACTTTTTAGTTATGAGTTTTATGCTACGGCGTTGTAGTGTAAAACTCATAACTACTGCGGGTCCTAGCAACCGCCGGATCCAGATGCAAATGGCAGAAGCTCCAGGCCTTATACTATCAGTATACTGAATATTTTCCTCCCAACTAGCAAACAATGATCTTTCTCTACGAAATGGGATATATGAAGTGAAGCTGAACTGATCTATATTGGTGTTGAGAAGATTAGAACTACGCAACTCCTATACTGAACGTCTGTACAGATCCGGTGGAGGCTCCTTATCATCGGCTTATTCCCCCCCCCCCCATCTGCTGGGTGAAGCAGAACCACTATAACGCTAATAAGAGGGGGTACAAATACTAGCCAGCATGGACGATACACTATATAACGAAATTCGTGAGCTCTTAAATACCCTAGCCCTGAAAATGGATGACAATCATACACAACTGATGCATGTAATGAAGGACAATCCTCCCATGCTGCCGTCTATAGAATTGCAAATTGAGGACGTGCCGGAACACGACAAGCAGTTTGGCAACTTACAACCTCCTTCCAGCATAACGGCGACCACATCAACTGTCCCACGAGTGCATTCCGACGCAGATCTACCGGAGTCCAGTGCTCTGCATCTGTGTAGAGAGGGTCCCAGTGCTGCATTTGTCTGCGACACGCTGAGGAAGCATTCACTCTCATGGACAGAAGCAGCAGTAGAATTGACAAGCCTAGCGAGACCATCCAGTGACCCTCCGAAGATCGGTGACTTAGACTATATTGCGGAATCCTTGCCAACAAGATTAGCAGCGTCCCTATTCTTCTATACATGCCGGTTATCTTCACTCCAAGCGGATCAGCTGTGTGTAAGAGAGCTTATGCGAATGCATTTTTTCAGCCTCTTTTCCATCATGAGCCCACATTACAACGCTGGCGGACTCAGTCCTATCTGTAGGGGTATTGGATGATTATTTGTACATAGGATCAATATCAAAGCCTGGGACAGATCCTTGTAAATCAATATGGACTCTCTGACCTAACCTATTGATATTTTAAGGGTCTTTTTGAAAATACTCACCCTTCTCAAATGGAGGATATCTTCCTCAGGACTTTTTACAGATAGTTGCTATCTCTTAGGAATTATGCCCTTCTCCAAAACATAAATTTGTCTTGTTATAAATTATCTTACTAGGATCTGTTTATTAAAAGTAACTGTTTAGGGAGTTAATTAGTAGGAAACTTTGTCTATGTGCATGCAAATATCATCATGCTTAGTTTAGTATCTGAAGTGGACATAACTTGCTGTACAATATGTATAATTGTTATAAAGAAAATAGCATTTCCTGTGAAACTAGCCACATAAATAGGTCCCTGTCCCAGAGCTTACATCACAGAGTTACCATAACCCAGACAGTCCGAATACTTAGTCTATAGCCAGCGTTAAGAATATACCACTATATTCCTGAGAAATATATATTGTCTCAGATAGCTATTCGGCTGGATATTCAGATGTACCTACAATACTATATCATATTATAGATAGTTTTCAGCTGTGAGAGCACAAATACTTTAGACCCCTGTAGGGAGTTTGGTTGTAGCAAATTTTAACCCCATTTTTAACATTAAAGGGACTATAACATAATAATCCACCTGTAGCTCACTCATTCATGACAAATCTATAATTTGAAACATATGAACAGTTTTGTTATCGCTATTAACCTAAGCATGGGAGGACATGATCAGCAGACCATAACTCTATATCCAATCCCTGCACTTATATAGTGGGTTAATATCTTTGAGAACTATTTGCCTTTACATTCTTATATATTGGCTATGGCACCTCTTGTTCCTTCCTCAGACTAACACATCATCTAGCCTAGTAATATACTCACTTAAGATAATCTAGGAGCAACAGCACTACCAATTACCCAGCTCTCTATGCTCACAATATTTGTGACTGTTTGTCACATGCTGTTTGTGACTTTACCTTAGACTATCCTTCTCCCCTACCTATTATATACATTGAGAGATATTTTTCCTAGAGCTTATTTCATTTTATATACAAACTGCCCTTATCTGATTGTATGGCCCATTTCGCCTTACCAACTTCCCCCCCCCTCTTTATACTCTATCTACATTTTACTCTGCTCAGCGTTCACCAGTTGATCTTTCCCTATTACCTAACTGTATACCCAGGCCCAATAACCCCTTTTTTAAAGCCGTGCTTACCCGCTGATTGTTATTGGCTATCCTAAAGCCCATATGGGGCTGCCAATTTGGTTACCATATGTATTGCTAACTCTTTGTGCTTGAAAGGTTAATAAGTGACCATCTGACTAACCAACCACCTAAACTATAATATCCAGAAAATGGAGGTTCCAGATGCCTAGTAACTGTTATACATTGTTATGTTTCTATATCAGTTATGATTTTTGCTATTCTTTCTTGTCTTACATATGACAATGCTTAATATATAATGATACATATATCTTTGTCAGTACAAGGTTACCTTTATATGTTACTCTTTTTTGCAAAACCTCAATAAAAAAATAAAATACAAAAAAAACAAAAAAACTCATAACTACTGACTTTAGAATTAGTTAGGGATCTTGAAGGTAGAGGGTGTACCGCTCACTTTTTGGCCTCCCAGGACAGACTCATAATACCGGCCCTATGGAAGTCCCATAGAAAAAAGGGTTTACAAAGTTTACGTAAGCCGGTTTGCGGTAAGGCCAAAAAAGTGTGCAGGGCCCCTAAACCTGCAAGACTCATAATAGTAGCGGGCATAAAAAAGCAGCGTTAGGACCTGTTAACGCTGCTTTCTTACCTTAACACACAATTCGTAATCTAGCCGTAATTTCTGAAAGAAAGCATTTATATTTGTCACCATCACTGATAATTGTTAAATGACTAACTTTGCACTGATGCTTACATTGATCCATAAATAAGTCTGCATAACTATAGGCCATATCCAACCCACTGCTTTACCACTGTTCTGTAAAAAAAAGCAAAAAAAACCCCAGATATAAATACTTAAATCAGTTGGTAGGCATCGAAAATGCTTGCCTTAGAGCCTCAACACATTCCTTATGTACTAAATATAACATTTCATACCACTGACTTCTTGGTAGCTGTGCACAAGAAACTAATACTATAGCCTAGATTATAGATTAGCCTAGAGTGGAGCACAAAATTATGCTTTCGCAATCACGATATTTGAGCTCCACTCAATAATACCGGCCCATGCAAATGTGTGCTGGTATTACAAGTAAAGCGCAATGCGATTGCGACCTCGCATTCGCATTGCATGGAAGCTTTGTGCTTATAAGAGTGCGCTTACATAGGCTCCAATGTTAGCCTTGTTCTGATGCCGATAGACACGGCAAAGAACCTAGTGCAGGGGGTAAGTCGTTCAACGTTGGGCATCAAATTTAAAATATATATGATATATATACACATATTAACACATAAATGTATATGTATACAAGCATCATATATATTTACAGTTTAAAACACAGTCCCCATAGACCGCTATATTTACATTTTTCTAACAACCCACATTTCCTCACTTTACCCCTTATAACTGCTTTGTGCAGTTATTTAAAAAAAATTGCTTATATTTTTTAATTCTGCTTAGTGCAAAGTGCTTCCGTGAGCTTGCGGTAGCATTAACTAGCCACTTGAAATGGCTTTTTATTTAACAGGTGCCAAATATTGAAGATTGTTTAATTTTGGAATACAATATTTAAATTAATTGGAATGATAATAATAAAGAATTTGCTTGTGAGAAAGTTGGCTCAATTTAAAAACTTTATTAGTCACAGCACCCAAAATCTTCGATCACACGATACAAAACTTCTATGCTTTCTTATCTGGGACTAATAAAATGAGTTACATTAAATACATTACATAAAACACATTGATATAACTGCATATAATTTCTTACATCAAATTCAAACAGACATGAAAACAACTTTATCGCTATAAAGTAAGTAAGTGCATAAGAAAAATATAATTACCTCTGGGGCCCCAGTAAAAAGTCTTCCCCTATTCTGGTTCTTTTCTGCTTTCTGCTCCTCTCCTTCTTCTTAACTCCTCCTTCTATCCCTATAACTTATATACATATTCTAGAGACAGACCCCCTCAAGCTAACACTCCCCAAAATGGATATTCTTGTTACTATTTCAAATGGCTAAGAGTGTGATTGGATGAGAGGTCTGAATTAATATTTTTGTTTCTGAAGGAATTTGTATCTCTGCACTTATTCTCTAGCTATTTCTGACTTTGTCAGCTACTTGTTAAGACACCAGTTTGGCTATTAATTATGGTCCTGACATTCTTCATTCATAGACTTTATTTTAACTAAAATAATGTATTGCTTTATTTCTGTACATGAACAATTACTCATATTGTAACACCATAAACGGGCAAATTTCCTTTTTTACGGGTGCATATTAAATGAGTGCTTCACTTGTTATCTAGCCCAATAAGTATTAATACGATAAGAATATGAATTGTGCTGAAAGACGTGTATGCTAACACATTTACGACATAAAGGGTGTTATTCAGTTGTATTCGGCTAATTGATTGTTTGAGTTCAAATGTCATGGATAGAGTTTTTCGGATGTGTTCTGGATTGTATTTTTTATTTTTTTTAAATTGGCTTGAGAAAAGGCATATTTAACCATACAATTGATACTTTACAGTTTGTTTGTTTTTAACGACATTTAGCGGTAATCAATTTAATACAGTCAATCAAGCCTAATTTACTCAAGCCTGTGGTACAATAGCAGGGAAAATGATATAAAGTAAAAAAGGTAGATGCTCATTATAAACACATTTTAATTTCTCTTGATGGGCATTGCCTATAAGAGTTAACACATAACTTTCTTATTTGGAGCAGTCATTAAAGTAGCAACCAATTTACTAGAAAGAATAGGTTTTTTTAAAATGTTTTATTCTGAGAAGTTGATACTTGAGAGAAAAACATCCCACTGTCTGTAAATATATTTTTTTTTAAACATCACATACTTAAAGGAACATAAAGCAGGGCCAGATTACAAGTGGAGCGCTAGTTATCGAGCATTAATATCTTAAATTAGAATATTGCATGCTTGTTTTAGCATTCTTCCATGAAAGTCAATGGAGACATTTGATCCCTATAAATGTTATCTTGTATACCGCCTATGTTTATAGCGCTGCAGAATCTGTTGGCGCTCTACAAATACCTGATAATAATAACAATTTGTAAAACACCAAGCCTTTGACATCATGTCATATAATGTGATATGTTGTTTTAATTAGCTGTAACCAGCAGGTACAATTTTATGATCACAGATTTCAGTCATGCCAAAGTTTCAATACTTTATTAGAGAGAGTGCAGAGTCAAACAGCCACGACATTTCGGGGAACCATGCCCCTTAATCATGTGGTAAGTGATAGTACAGGTACACCTGTTTAAATAGCTCACCTTGGGATTTTAACCCTTACAATCTTGTAATTTACATTCTATAAATGCAACAGCACCATCTGCTGGTGAAAAATAGGTAGACCATGTACAAAAACAAAACAGCTATGAAGCCCCTATAACAGAACCACATCTATACATACAGAAACACTGCAATTCAATCATTAGAATTTATTCTAAGAACATAAAGCAACATGACTTAAGATTAATACTGCAGAATATATGAACAATAGAGAGATAGACTGGTATGTGTTTTATTGAACTGGTGTTGCTCTTGTGTTCATATATTAGCATGTTGGAGAGCTTCATTTCACTTTATTCTACTATTGTTGGGGAGTTTTGTAGTGACTCCTTGAAGCTCTAACCTGTGAGTATCGCTGCTGGATGAATTGCACAATTTAATTTCACAGATTTCAGTCAGCCAGGAAAGTACCTTTTTGACAAGTAACAATATGGATCTCTACCGTAAGGGACACTAAACTTAACTTTTTTATTTCATGATTCTGAAAGAGAATACAATTTTAAACAACTTTCCAATTTACTTCTATTATCTAATTTGCTTCATTTTTAAGATATCCTTTGTTGAAGAAAAAGCAATGCACATGGGTGAGCCAATCACACAAGGCATCTATGTGCAACCACCAATCAGCAGCTACTGAGCCTATCTTTTCAGCAAAGAATATCAAGAGAATGAAGCAAATTAGATAATAGAAGTAAATTACAAAGTTGTTTAAAATCAAATCTTATTTCTAAATTATGAAAGAAAAAAATTGGGTTTCATTTCCCTTTAACCCCTTAGCAACCAGTGCCATACTCTGTATGACGCTGGTCGTTATACCATGTACGTCGCTGCAGTCCTGGGCTTCTCTCTGCCGTGATCTTGCTCAAAATAGCGAGATTGCGCTATTTCTGGATGCCTCATTTGTAGGGCACTCTGTGGGCCTCTCTGCATCGCACAGCGGTGGTCCCAATCATTGGCGGGTGGGAGTGTAATGAGGGAGGCAGGTGGGCGGCCCATCGCTGGAGGAGGCGGGCGGGTGTGGGTGGGACCGATACGCCACGCAACACATTAGGGGGGAAAAGTGCCATAAAGTGAGGGAGAAGGAGGGAGGAAGGGCAATGAGGGGGATCCTATGTGGGATCTATTAAGGGAAAAGGATCTGGGAGGAGGAGGGTAATGAGTGGGGGCAGTTACACTAAAGAAAAAAAAAGGTATTTTTTTTTTTAAATTCCCTAATTTGCTGCAAACTGGGTACTGGCAGACAGCTGCCAGTACCTAAGATGGTGGCAAATAGGTAGAGGAGGGAGGGTAAGAGAGCTGTTTGGGGGGATAATGGAGGTTGGGGGTAAGGGGGGATAATATACTGCAGAAAACCTAAAATATATATATATATGTATATATATATATATATATATATGTATATATATATATATATATATATATATATATATATGTATATATAAAAAAAAATCAGTCTTTTATTTTAGAACTGGCAGACTTTCTGCCAGTACTTAGGATGGGGGTGACCTTTGGGGGGTGGGGAGAGAAGAGAGCTGTTTAATAGGGGTCAGGGATGGGTCAGATGTGTCAGGTGGGAGGTGGGATGTGACAGGTGGGAGGCTGATCTCTACACTAAAGCTAAAATTAACCCTTCAAGCTACCTAATTAACCCCTTCATTGCTAGGCATAATACAAGTGTGGTGAACAGCGGCATTTAGCGGCCTTATAATTACCAAAAAGCAATGCCAAAGTCATATATGTCTGCTATTTCTGAACAAAGAAGATCCCAGAGAAGCATTTACAACCATTTGTGCCATAATTGCACAAGCTGTTTGTAAATAATTTCAGTGAGAAACCTAAAATTGTAAAAAAGTTAACATATTTTTTTTTATCGCATTTGGCGGTGAAATTGTGGCATGAAATATACCAAAATGGGTGTAGATCAATACTTTGGGTTGTCTACTAAAAAAATACATAGTTTTGATAGGTAAATATAAAAAAAATGCTCTGGTCTTTTGGGGAAGTTTTTGCCTGAAATACCCAGTCCTTAAAGGGACATTAAACCCAAATTTTTTCTTTCATGATTTAGAAAGAGAATGCAATTTCAATCAACTTTCTAATTAACTTCTAGTATCTATTTTGCTTCATTCACTTGATATTCTTTGCTGAAAGTATATCTAGATAGGCTCAGAAGCTGCTGATTGATGGCTGTACATAAATGCCTCGTGTGATTGGCTCACGCATGTGCATTGCTATTTCTTAAACGAAGGATATCTAATGAATGAACACATTAGATAATAGAAGTAAACTGTAATGTTGTTTAAAATTGTATTCTCTATCTGAATAATAAAAGAAAAAAATTGGGTTTAATGTCCCTTTAAGGGGTTAATGCACATTTGAATACCCCTTGAACATCTATGAAACAAGGTATGTAACATATGTATTTAAGATAAAAATTACACAGCAGTATAATTATTCCACAAGGAAATTTATTAGATTATCATAGTTATATGGCATTTTTTACAAGGGTAGATATAATTGCAAGAAAATTTAAAGGGACAGTCGAGTCAAATTTAAACTTTCATGATTCAGATAGAGCATGCAATTTTAAACAACTTTCCAATTTATTTTTATCATCAAATTTGCTTTGCTCCCTTGGTATTCTTTGTAGAAAGCTAAACCTAGGTAGGTGCATATGCTAATTTCCTGTGCTCACTCCCGTGGAGTTATTTATGAGTCAGCACTGATTAGATAAAATACCAGAAGTAGAAATAATGTGTTACTGTTGTGTAAGGGCTCTTTAAAAATAATTGATGACATGAAAAAATAAATAATTTTCATTCATCATTCTAAAAAATGTATTTTAAATAAAAAAGAAAAAGAAAACAGAAGATTGTAAACATTTATATTTTTGTTTTCATACTGCTAAATACAAGTTTGTTTATTAATTTACTTCCAATCAGCACTCTCTCCTCTATTTACTGAAATATACTGAAAATGTAATTGACTGAAATCCCTACTTGCTTTGTTCCAAAGCTGAAGGTGAAACTCAACCATATTTCCTTCATAAATTCATCACCAGATTCAACAGCAGATTAGTTTGCTGCTTTGTTATATTTTCCAAGTAAGATTAATGACTAAATTAGAACAACAGAACATAGATCATTGATTATCTGTCTTAAATGTTGCAACTTTAAAAGATTTTTCAGATTTTTCAGAAAATTATATTGTTTGGAACATTTAGCAATAATAAAAGAGGTGATAAAAAGCTAGCATGTCTTAAAATTCTTTTTTTTTCTTTCTTTAAAAAAAACTTAAAATTATGAACAATACATTCTAGCAAGAAACATATTTTTAAGTAAAACATTCGAAGGAAATACTGTTTTTTTCACATGAATTACCCACAGAAATCATACATTTTTTATCAGTTCAATCATTTTCAGAAAATGCATTCACTTTGTAGTAATACCCATAAATGTCAAAAAGCCACCAGCCAGAATGCACGACAAAGTGTTCTGTGTCATTTTTTATGGCATACATAGTATACAAAAACATTTAAGTCATTATTTTTTAAATGTTGTGAGGAACAAATTTACATTAGGCATCAATTTACCTTCCCAAAATGCTAAAGGCAGATTTTGTTAAAATGGGAATACATTTAATTCCCGGGAGGAGAAAGTGCTTGCCCAACATTTTGTTCACTGAATCACAAAGTTTAGAATAAATACAATAAAAAAAGCCAAAGAGATCAGTGAGAAATATATAGTACTAAATGATGCAGCCCATCATATATGGACATTTAGGGCTGATGATCAAAAACTCGCCGGCACGGAGAGAAAGCTTGACAAATCTTTGGGGGGATTTTTTTAAAAGTGATTTTGAAATGTAGGTGTCTCTCCTACAAATACAGAGCTTCACATACAAAAACATTGCCCTTTTTAAATTCTTTGACGGACCACATGGCACAGACAAGAAGTATTAGATCATCTTGGTAGAGAGGAGAGGTTTAAATCATCAGGCTCTTAGTGAGTAAATATGCTTCAGAATATGAATAAAGCAATTACAAAACCATTGGAATATCAGTGCAATCCATATAAATAAATGTTTGCCTTGTCAGCATCATTTGACAGACACAAGAGCATTTGCTCTACCACATCTTAACAGTTTATTGTTCATATACGACTTGGTAATACAAGTGTAGAGTTTGGGCTAAAATAATTGGGAGCATTCAGATCCCTCATCAGCTGAATACTGTACTTGGGGCAATGTTCTGCAACACTATTATTTGCTGATTGGGCAAAGAGCACAGTTTGACACTTCAGTCAAGGAAGTAGGCACTAATAGTAGTTAATAATTAAAGGGACACTGAACCCAAATTTTTTCTTTCATGATTCAGATAGAGCATGCAATTGTAAGCAACTTTCTAATTAACTCCTATTAACAAATGTTCTTTGTTTTCTTGCTATCTTTATTTGAAAAAGAAGGCATCTAAGCTAAGGAGCCAGCCAATTTTTGGTTCAGACACTGGACAGCACTTGTTTAATGGTGGGCCGGCATCTAAACTTACATTCTTGCTTTTCAAATAAAGATAGCAAGAGAATGAAGAAAATTTGATAATAGGAGTAAATTAGAAAGTTGCTTAAAATTGCATGCTCTATCTGAATCACAAAAGAACATTTTTGGGATCAGTGTCCCTTTAAGTAGATAAATCAGTCAACATGATATTTTCCAAGAATATGGAGAAATGTATGAAACAGATCTTCAACACCAAGAGAACTATAAGAGGAAAACTATTCAACAAGAAGAGGCAAGCTAGAGGGATAGGTAGTCAAACTTATGTTACATTATTTATTTGAAGTTGTTTCAGTGCTTGTGAAGAAAGGAGACCGATAAATCGAAAAACCCTAGTAATTCTTATGATGTTTACATTTATTTTCTTACGGCTAGATTTGGAGTTTGGCGGTAGATGGGCTGCTAACGCTACGCGTGGTTTATGTCTAACGCACGGCATTGTTTGACTCCGGTATTTAGAGTACAAAAAAGACCCGTGTTAGACAGTCTCCCATAGAGATCAATGGAAAAGCAAAAAAAAACTCTTTTTTCACCTAACACTCGATCTCGCGAGAAATACGCACAGCTCGGTCATATGACGCATACCACATCATGCACAACAATAACACGCCGCAAATGTCACAACAACAATCACTCAACAAAGCACAGAAGCATTAAACATTCACAAGCGGGGGGATTTTTAATAAAATTTAATACAGGGAATACGCATATACTTTAAGATGCGGAAATTCGCAAAATAACAACAGGAATAAAAAATATATACATACACTAGCAAAATAATCGCATTCAATATCACTATATATTAGGACAAACATACATATACAACACTTCACTAATAACACACCATCGCAAATTCACATTTAAACATAATACTATTGGACAATGTTATAGAAAATGAACACTATGACATCATCGCATTCTACACATTCCACAAATACTAACTCCAAATGAGCATGCGCAAATTCACACAACTAATACACATTGCACTAATATTAATTGCTAATAAAGCACACCTGAACACAATTTACAACGGAAATTGGTACATCATTAAACATTTACACAGGATATATAAGCACCACACAAGCATGGCTTCTTTGACTGCGTTGCTGGTGGGTCTTTGGAGATTGGAGGTTTAAGATTAGAGAGTTTGTGCATTATTGTGAGTGAGTAAGTGTTAGTGTGAGAGAGTCAGTTGTTAGTGTTATCGTGAGTGAGTGAGTGAGTGGGAGTTAGTGGGAGCGTGAGTGAGTTATTGGTAGTGGGAGTTGTTAGTGAGAGTTAGTGGTAGTGTGAGAGAGTCAGTGTGAGCGGGAGTTAGTGGTAGTGTGAGTTATTGAGAGTTAGTGGTAGTTAGTGAGAATTAGTAGTAGTGTGAGTTAGTGAGAATTAGTAGTAGTGTGAGTTAGCGAGCGAGTGATTTTTCTGTACACTTAACATATTTACACGCAAACACATTCAATACATACATACACTTATCAATAACACTACATACACTCCATACCCCATACCCCCTCATACTACACTCCATACCCCATTCCCTGTAGTCCCATTCCCTTTCATCCCATTTACTCTTATCCCATACTCCATCCCCATCCCATACCCATCCCCTAGTTACATTTAGTTTACATATCCTCCTTTTAGTCTTCTTCTTCTTTTGGTTTATTTAAATACTCCTTACCCTCTTTGTTTTTTTAGATCCCTCTCACACTTTCAGCACTTTTTTTGTCTTTTTAGTTCTTTATTTTGACCCCCTTTAATTTCATCACACTCACTTATTGTTTGATTATTTGGGGTTTAGTTTAGGGAACAGATGGAGGGCAGGCAGGGGAGAGGTAGAGGGGGGAGGAGAGGGAGGGGGAGAGGAACAGGGCAGGAAGGGGGGCAGGAAGCGGGGGTGGAAGCGGTGGGTGGACCCAGCCACTTGGTTCAAGATGAACAAGTGGCTGGGCCCAGTGGCGGACAGAGTAGGGCTTCACAGTCCGGGAAACAGAGGGCATCATCACAGGGGAAGGCCAAGGCGACTATGGAGGCGAGGTTTTCGATGGAGGAGAAGGAGGCCCTCGTAGAGGCCTATATGGCCAGGTATAGGAGGCTACAGCACCAGAAGACCACCCCGACTGAGAAGAGGAAGCTCTGGCATGAGATAAGGAATGCAGTCAATGCAGTGGGTGGCCGGAACAGAGATATGGACTCTATAAAACATCGCTACCGGGACTGTAAGATGGATCTCAAGAAAAAGTTAAGCCCGGAGGCCCGACATTCCACAGGAACCGGTGGCGGCCCTGCCCTGGAAATCGAGTACTGCCGATGGGAGGAAATGTTGCGGCCCAGCATCTCCGAGGTGGATGTAGTCGGTATCGGAGGAATTGATACCGGGAACCTGCCATTCTCATCTGACAGTAAGCTCATTTAAGAATGATTGAGGTAGAGAATACAATTTGACAAAACATTCAAATGTACTTATATTACCTAATTTGAATAATTCTTGAGATATATTTTAATGAAGAAATAGCCATGCACACGGTGAGCCAATCACAGGAGGCAGCTATATTCAGCTAACAATCAGCATCTAAGCATATTTAGATATGCTTTTCAGCAAAGAATATCCAGAGAATGAAGCTAATTAGATAAGAAAAGTACATTAGAAAGTTGATTATAAATGTATGCTTCTAAATCATGAAAGATAAAACATTGTGTTTCATGTCCCTTTAAGGATCAGATTAATGCTATTACGCTGTTTACACGCATTCACAATTACTTTGCGGTTACATCAGTATCTAGGCTATAGGTTAGGTGTGCATTTAAACAGACTGAAAACAAACGCTAAAACATTCAGATTGACCAGAGATATCACAAACACGGTTTAGAAAATGCGGAAATCGTATTGATTGTTAGATTTCAAAGTGGATTAATGATTCTGCATTTGTAATTGTATCGTAAGCTAAGTCATTTAAAGCTTCATTTGGAAATATGCTAATATAAACATTTTTTTTTTTTTTAAATATACATAGTCTGGGGAGGAGGCAGCACAACAAATACAGCCTCCTCCATCTCCCCGGAATGAGAGTGGTGGGGAGGAATTTCCACTTCGGAGGGAAGAGGCCCCCCGTGACGAAGAGGGCACGGAAGCAGATGAAGAGGCCCGGGAAGCAGAGGAGGAGGCCGTGGAACCAGAGGCCCCTCAAGGACCCGCACACCGCCGTGCACGGGCACCCCGCCGTGCAAGGGTATCCCGCCAAGCACAACAAGAGGAAATAGCGGAGGTGCGGGTTCTACTAGACTACATAGACCAGATGCGTAACTCCCGGATACAAAATATAGAAGGCCGAACTCGAATTCTTGATGGACAAAACCAAATAATTGAAACATACTTAATAGAATAGAACAAGGGCAAAACAGAATCATTAATCTACACCAAGAGATGTTTACTTTTTTCCGGGAGGCTTGCTGGTCTGCCTCCTGGTCCGCCTCCTGCTGCTGGGCCTCCTGCTGCTGGGCCTCCTGCTGCTGGGCCATCTTCTCCTGCCGGCCCATCTTCTCCTGCCGGGCCATCTTCTCCTGCCGGGACATCTCCTCCTGCCGAGCCATCTCCTCCTCCTCAGCCATCTTCTCCTCCTCAGCCATCTTCTCCTCCTCAGCCATCTTCTCCTCCTCACCTTGGTCATCCCAGTACTCTTCCTTCCACTCTTCCCACAACATCTCCAAGGAGAACTCGTCAGAGTCGGCAGTTGCCCCTCCCAGAGCCTCAGCCCCGTGGGAAGAGGGGAAGGAAGAGGAAGGAAGTATTTGTTTTCATGTTTAATGTTTTTTTTATTTAATGTGTAATGGATAGGTATGTGATGATGTGGTTTTCATACACTTGTGGACCACACTCTGTATATAATCTACTTCTATGGGACCAGGTCCATGGAGGCAGATTGTTTGCAGAGTGTGGGTTATAAGTGTGTGAAAACCACATCATCACATACCTATCCTTGTTCATGATATTGATTGGTTTCTGTGATGTTATGTCCAAACTGTTTCCCGAATCGCAAACAAAATTACCATTACAATTATCCATGATGGCATATTACTGTTTGAATGCCAATAACACAGCTTAAAGGGACAGTCAGAAAATAATTGATTACAAAGAAAACACTGTATTACGCATTATCAAGTTGGAAACAACAAAACATGGAGAAATACGTGTGACTTATGTGCTTACCCTTGTATCTATTACTATGAAAAATGACCACTTATTTGTTGTTCTGACATAACAACATTTTAGATATCAATGATCAATACATGGTAAATAATATGCTGTATGAGCACAAGGTTTTACATATACAAATGCTATCCAAATGCCCTCTAGTGGTCAAATTGTATAATGATTACATGCACTCTTCAAGCTCGAAGAAATGAGCACACGAACCTCATAGGTTTAGCTAGCAAATTAAAATAAACACAGACAAATGATTAATTGGTGAGAAACATTTTATATCATTGATATTACAAAATTGACTTTTAGAATAATGCAAAACATTATTTGTTTTCTAAACTGTCCCTTTAAAAAAATTACATATGCTAACATATATTTGAAGATTGTTGGTATATCTACATGTACTTGTTCAAACAATAAATATTGAAATCAGATTTATATTGACGTGTTAAATAAAGTCTATTTTCTTAAAGAGACATTATTGTGTTAATTTATTTTTAGAAAGACATTTGTTTTAACAATGAATATGGTTTAAAGTCCTTTTAGGAGTGGGGGGTGAAAATATGCTAACAATAATATATTTGGAGATTAACCAATGTGGAACTCATACATGATACAAAAATCAACATTTGCATTAAAGGGACAGTATACTATATTTTTAACAGAACTGTATGTAATAGACACTACTAGAAACAACAAGATTAACATATACTGATATCAATATTACAAAGCTTTAAACACTTTCAAAGAAAATAGGGTTAGCTCTATTGAAAATATAGATGAACCCCCATTACAACCGTAAAACAAGACAATACACCATCATACACAAAACAGGAGAAAGCTGGAGATGGTACTCACATGAAACTTAGAGGCTTGGCGAGGAGTCTGAAAATTACTTACATTTTATTTGAACAGAAGCAAAATGAAACGTGTATTTGTTAAACAATGGACTATCTAACTAGAGACCAAATTAAAAACTTTGATTTATAATGTGAGTGTCTAATGAACCTTTAATAAAATATACAACGAAATTACATTTAGAAGAAGTCGGCATCATATATTTAGCATATGATAAAGATAAATGCATATTGATTACTTTATTCTAACACAATAGCGCATATTTATGAATTAGATATCTTTAACATTAAACACAACAGTCATTTTTCAGAAAAAGGAACATATTGTTGACAAACATATTAAACAACATGGACTATAGAGATTAGCACTTGCCTTGAAATATCATATGCATGAAAACATTTTGCTTTAGTTCGTTTATTCAACCAGACATCCAGCAAAAGAGAATGTGGTGGTCTTTATCAGCTACGGGTCAACAATGTAACATGATGCAAAAAATCCATATTCACAAGGTTTTTAAAATTGGCTTCATTCACAAACGTGTTTAACGTGCACAAACAAATATTGCGGGACTACGTAATACAATCAGACGTTTTTTTACCTTTGCATGTGACGTCTTAATTAACATGGCGCTTCCTTGATCACGTAAGAACGCCATCCAATAAAAGGCACATTCTTGATCACGTAAGAACGCAAACCAAAAAAGGCGCATCCTTGATCGCGTCAAAACGCCATCCAATAAAAGGCACATTCTTGATCACGTAAGAAAGTCAGTCAATACAAGGAATCATTGGACAGCCTGGCAGGTGACGTCTTAAGCAAAATGGCGCATCCGAGATCGCTGAAAAACCGCAGCCAATACAAGGACTCAGTTGACAGCTTGGCATATCACTAAGAAACGTATTTATATTTTAGTAACTAGTATGTGTCTAGATTGCTATCTAGGAATGTCACGAAATCATGAATCATCTTTTCGGACTTGACTGTCCTTTGAACTATAGCTATGGTGTATATCTTTAACATTTAAAAGATACACATGAGAAATACATATGCCATTGATGTTTTAAGATATGTTTAGATTGTTTTGGAATAACAATAATGACACATGTATTGATTAAACGTGTCATTTATTCAAGTTGAAATATGGTCAGCCTACCTATAGCCATATATGGGAGGAGAAGTATTTTGTTAACATATTTGGTAAAAAATATTCCTCATCTAAAATATGCGCATTACACACAGAGATTTATTTGGTTACACTTTTACAATAAAATAGAATTGAAAATGAAATACATGTGCTGTCAACATTACAATAAGATTGTTTATTAATAAGATTATATGTCCTTGTTCATGTAAAAAGGACAAAAACGCTTTAGAAATGGAAATACATTCATTAACAATTGTGCTCACCATCACTTAAAGGGACATGATTTTTTTTTTTAAAAAGAGGATACACAGAGACAATACTTTACAGGGATTATATCATTGTATCAATCTTCAGATCATTTGTTAAAGGTGCATCAATTCATGCAGAGTTTCTAAATACACACATGGATGTGAAAATTGAAATATACATATATACACAAATAACAATCTATATATACATATATAAAAGAATTACTATGCTAATCATAATCATGCAATGATAAAGCTTTGAGAAAAATATATAAAGACAAATAATAAAGTTACATTGGAGATGTTAATCTTAAAGTCATTTACAATTGTATTACATATATGATTCTTGAAAATCCATTATTTTTGGTAGGTCCCTTTAAGGATCAACCAGATAAACTAGAGCTTTCAATCAATAAAATGAATAAGGAGGACAAAGAATCGTGCAATGACATGTCTTTTATTAGTATGTAAGAAAACATTAACAACGTTTATAAATAATCTTGTAAAAATAAGGAATATTTGAGCCATATGACAAGGTAACAGAGTGCATCACAGTCCATGAAGAGAGTTGCCAAGGGCCAGCATAGCCCCATTGGAGACATATGACAAGGTAACAGAGTGCATCACAGTCCATGAAGAGAGTTGCCAAGGGCCAGCATAGCCCCATTGGAGACATATGACAAGGTAACAGAGTGCATCACAGTCCATGAAGAGAGTTGCCAAGGGCCAGCATAGCCCCATTGGAGACATATGACAAGGTAACAGAGTGCATCACAGTTCATGAAGAGAGTTGCCAAGGGCCAGCATAGCCCCATTGGAGACATATGACAAGGTAACAGAGTGCATCACAGTCCATGAAGAGAGTTGCCAAGGGCCAGCATAGCCCCATTGGAGACATATGACAAGGTAACAGAGTGCATCACAGTCCATGAAGAGAGTTGCCAAGGGCCAGCATAGCCCCATTGGAGACATATGACAAGGTAACAGAGTGCATCACAGTCCATGAAGAGAGTTGCCAAGGGCCAGCATAGCCCCATTGTAGATATATGACAAGGTAACAGAGTGCATCACAGTCCATGAAGAGAGTTGCCAAGGGCCACCATAGCCCCATTGGAGCCATATGACAAGGTAAACGAGTGCAACAGGCACAACAATAACCTTAAAAAAAGGCCAAATGGCAACAATAACAAAAACATCAACATGTGGACGGAGGAATCTTATCTGCGCCCTTGGAGCATCTCCAGATCCTCCACTTACTGGTCATCCTCTTCATCGTCCTGTGCATGTCCAGCTCCAGATTCAGGCCTTGAATTTAATAGCATGATCTGCCGCAGAGTCAAATCCTGAACCCGGAGCTGGGCCTGCATGGTGTCGTTCATCCCTCTCAGGACAGCTGCGTTCCTCAACACGGCCTGCTCTACTCGTGCTATACCTTCTAGCATGAGCCATGCTGAGTCACAGCCTAAAATAAAGAATAAATAAAATATTAAGGATAATTACACAATAGACGAAAAAATAAGCAAAGATACATTGTCATCATAAAGACAAATCATTCTTTACATCAATTTGTTGAAATTGATTCTTTACACATTAAATAAGTTATTCAGACAGACCGAAATCATTAAAGGGACAGTTTACTCAAACATGTTGTCCCCTTTAATTGGTTTTCGATGATCCACTTATACAGCTTGAGTGTATAAAATCTTGTTAAAGGATTTACATTGTACTTACATTAGCAATTTAAATATTTTAATTATACTGTGGTAGGCACACCTATCCTTAAACATTTTGGCGTTGAGGACAAGCTGTGTAAACATAGCAACCTGAAGAAATTACATTCCCACTGGGTTAGACAAGAGATAATGTATCAACATTTGTACATAAATTGTTGGATCCAAGTAGTGGTGATTGGTATATGTAGTGATATCAAATTAAAGGGACACTGAACCTAAATATTTAATTGACTGATTCAGATAGAGCATGACATTACAAATATGAAAAAAATTACACATATTCTTTAAATGTTAGAATTCTCTAGCTAGATTTTGAATGCAAGAATGTAGGTTTATAGGGCAGGCCATATTTGTTTATCAACTTTGGTTGTCCCTGCTGGTTGATGGATACATTCATCCAACAATAAAGAAATGATGTCCACAATTATTTTCTATTTAAAATTAATTCTATGCATTTCTTTGTTTCAATAAAGATAGCAAGAGAATGAAGAATAATTCATAAGAGTAGTAAATTATAAATTTGATTAACATTGCATGCTCTATTTGAATCACAATAGAAACAATTTGCCTTCAGTGTACCTTTAAGTATCTTATAATGTGGATTTTGAATGATACTTACAGCTGTGCCTGGGAAGGACAATCTGACACCCAGGACAATGAAGGTTGAGACAGGGGGGAGGGATGGGATTGGGTTGGGGAGGGATGGGATTGGGTTGGGGAGGGATGAGCTGCTGCTCTGGGGTAGGCCGTACAGCTGGGGAGTGGTGAGTTGGGGTCTGGGCAGCTGTACGGGCCATAATACGGGGAGAGCGGCGAAGGGGGGTGAAGGGGCGTGTTTTGGGAGGGACAGGGAAGGGGCGTTTTTTGGGAGGGACAGGAAATGACAAATGGGAATGGCCAGCAGGGGTCTGAACCTGGGCAGGGGTCTGGGCCTGGGCAGGAGTCTGGGCCTGGGCAGGGGTCTGGGCCTGGGCAGGGGTCTGGGCCTGGGCAGGGGTCTGGGCCTGGGCAGGGGCCTGGGCAGGGGCAGAAACCAGATGACCAGAGGTGGAGGATCCATCTGAAAAAAAAAATACAAATATATTAACATCTCATACATCATGAAATCAAATCAACGCATTTCAAATTGATTATGTTTTCAATATACTTAGAAGTGTGTTTGAATTTCTAAACAATTATGAAATGAGGATATGGTATGCATATAGGCACTCAGATGAATATCAATGACTGTCTGTACAATTATAACATTATTATTGTGTTTTGGGCTGGAATATGCATGTGACATAATGATGGCATGAATTATAAATTTAAAAAAAAAACAAAAAACATCCAAGCATATTTTCATGCTGCCTGATATAGAAAGGGGGCAGTAGTGTATTTGAACAGGCAAATAATATTCCTTTTTAAAGTGCAAAAGCTGTAGACTTTGAATGTCTTCAATAAAATGATTTCCAATAAAGCAACATGTTGGAAACATGATAGTTATATTTCACATACCATCAGACTTCAAGGCAGCCTCTTCCTCCTCCGTCACACATGTTAAATCAATCTCTGTAAAACATAACATGTTGTGTACATGTTAAGATCAGATATTATAACATATGTTACTGTTGATCAAAGACACACATCAATGTTGCATTAAAGATATACACACCCAAAGTTATGATTTACATCATTTTGATGGAGCATACAAATGACATTAGATTTGTTATTCTCAATTATTCAGATTTTTGATGTATTGTTTGTATTAATTTTAAAATCATAAAAGCATAGTACATAGAACATTTAAGATTTCTCATGTGTGTATCACTTGATGACTGTTGTCAAAAATGAACATGGAAACAAACATATGCTATACATCTTCTGAATAACAAAGGTGTAGACTAAGAAAGTTTTAATTATTAATCTTTCAATATTCCAAGAAAATTAATATATAATCAGAGGAGTAAATTATATGTTTGTTTCAAATGTTATGCGTCATCAGAATCATGCTCATAATATTGATTACCAATACACCTTCAATGACATATAAATGAGTCAATGGACTTACCAGGAGACCGCAAAGGCGGCTCTGTGTCAGTGCTGGATTCCTCTGGGCTCCCCACACCAACTCTCTCTATGAATGATATAGATATATATTAGTGAACACATTTGGGATAGCACTAAATCACATCTGTAGCAAATTTTAAGAATAATCAACTTGAAAATGTGAAGAATAGAGCAGTCATTAAACAAAAAAATGCTTGATTGAATCAAGGGGATTCTGTTAAAAATGATGTATTGAACATATGTTTAATTTCTCACTATATTAGACATCAAACTCATCTCATACGATGCTATTGCATATCTAAATATACCCATTGATCAATGTTCTTAAAAGAATACACACAAACCACATTTGGAATAACAGCTGTTGACAAATATAAACAAAGACATGTGGCACATCGAGCCATTTGTGCAATGTACAGTAATCTTGTTTAGGACACAACACATATTTATCACAATACAAAACCAAATTGATTAGTAAAAATATGTAATCATGGTGCTGTTAGAGTATGCTGATATCTATAAAGTAACTCCAACAGTGAATATGTGAATTATATATCAATATTGTCTAATCCAAAGAATGTAAAGATGAATGAATCTATTGTTTATTAAAGGGACACTGACATGATTTATTTCAATCATTGATTTCACTGTTCAAACTGTTCCAAATGATTTAACATTGACTCCTATTATAATTGGAATGTTGCTACATTTTAATCTTAAAGGCAGATAAGCAATATTGGATTCAATAAATATTGTTTGTTGAAGGTATCCACCAATCATCAATCAAAACCCAGGTTGGTCAACCAAAATTGAGCTGCAGATAAACGTACATTCTTGATTTTAAAATACATTTAGCAATAGAATATTTCACATATGATTATAGTATTATATTTAAATGTTGATTAATATTGCATGCTCTATCTGAATGACAACATTAATAATTTTAGCTCAGTATCCCTTTAATATAAAATTATATTGATTTGACAATGTTGGTGTTAATGAATTCTCTACTCCATATGTTTATGTAATGAATGGGATTGAGCATGCAATTCCAATCTAATATGTTATTTAAGGATATCCTAAGAATTATTTAATTTTCATCTATTAAAGGGACATGAAGCTCTAAATGTGTAATTGTATACTTTCTTAAACTATGTACTAGTGTTATCTGAACACATGATTTTAACTTTTGTAAATATGCCAATTTATGCATAGAAAAACAGCCGGATAATACCAGTAATGCATTGTTTAACCTAAACCAAAATCCATTTTTTTTAAAAGAACTAAAACAATAGACTGAACCAATGTAGCTCATAAAATGTTTAAACAAAACAATAAAATCACGTTTAAAAATAATTCTATGTAAAATTTAGTTGGCATGTCCCTTAAATGACGTGATCAATTTAAAAAATGGAATCTATATTTTTAAAATCTAAACATATGCAAAATTGTGTGTATTTTTAAAAAATGTATACAAATAAGATTAAGCAATACACAAGGGAAGAATATAAATTGGACATTCAAAGAATCTTACATTAAAATTAAGACATCCAGAATAGATGGGATATCTTAAATTCCAAACAAAATCAGAGTAGTCTTACAATGTAATCCTATTTTTTTGTTTTATTTATTCTTAATTGCAAAAAGTTTTAAAATCCATTTTGAAGATACATATAAATATTGAACAATGTGGATTTAGTATGTAATGTTCTGTCCATGTTTCTAAGACAAATGTCAATTAAAATGAGACATACCATACTGTGACAAGCCCTGCCTTGATGATCCAGCACCAACATCCAGATCTGTAATATATTAAATGAGGATTGGATATCATTAATACAAATCATGCCATGTTTAAAATCTTTACATTATTAGCAAATCAATTAAAAACTATTAATCCTTTGGTAGTCCCATGAGTTAATTGTTTCCTCAATTCAATTCATGATAAATATATCCTGTACTCTTATTTTCAATCAGTTGTGTTGTTTACTGTAGCTTAAATTATTTTTTTGTGTTATTTCATTCTCATCAATTGATGGGCATATGTTATAATTTATTTGGATTCTTCTTTTTTTATTATGTATAATATTGAAAATAAGAATACTGTATTCTTCACATATATAATAATTCACATTTCATTTTGACCAACATGTGTAAAGCAATGCCACTTACAGCAAACCCATGTTAACGTGTATGCGCAATTCCATTTTCGCGATCATTGCGCAATGATTCCAAGCGGAATTACGCATCCGTCATTTGACCAACATGTATAAAGCAATGCCACTTACAGCAAACCCATTTTAACGTGTATGCGCAATTCCATTTTCGCGATCATTGCGCAATGATTCCAAGCGGAATTACGCATCCGTCATTTGACCAACATGTATAAAGCAATGCCACTTACAGCAAACGCATGTTAACGTGTATGTGCAATTCCATTTTCGCGATCATTGCGCAATGATTCCAAGCAGAATTACGCATCCGTCATTTGACCAACATGTATAAAGCAATGCCACTTACAGCAAACCCATGTTAACGTGTATGCGCAATTCCATTTTCGCAATCATTGCGCAATGATTCCAAGCGGAATTACGCATCCGTCATTTGACCAACATGTATAAAGCAATGCCACTTACAGCTAACCCATGTTAACGTGTATGCGCTATTCCATTTTCGCTCTGTGACGCATATTCTGTAGAGCGCAAGAAACATCATTCCTATTTCATGTGTCACTAATCTAAAATCAGATATCTAAACATCATATATAGTGTATGTTGTGAGATCTGTATAGGTTTAGTATCTGACTATATACACATTTTTTAAAAATAAATCAAATATTAAGATATTATATGAAGTTGGATAGTTACCTGGTTCAGATTCTCCATCATCTCCTCCCAGGCCACCGGACGGAGAAGCAGCTGCCCTGGCCCCCGCGTCAGGAATTTCAGATCCCGCAGCTGGGAGGGAAGAAGAGGAGGCCGAGGATGGCGAGGATCTAAATCTTTTGGGGACCCGGAGATTGAGGAGCTCGCATAAAGTCACCTCATAAGGGAGTAGGTATAGTTTCCGCGGGGCCTTTCTTTGGCCCCCTCTTTTATGGGCTTGTACCCAGTCCCTTATGAGGTTGACTTTTTTTGTTAAGCGCAACCTCATATATCCGAATCTCCTCATGATTTGATCCTGGCTCCTCTGGACATCACACACCAAATTTAACCGCATTGGTGATAGACTCCCAGAGGGCCTTCTTAACAGGCGCATCTGTCAACCTCCTCTTGTTCCCAAACAGCTGGGGATAAAAGTCCTTCACGGCGTGGACCAGTGCAGCGCTCTCCTCCTTGGTGAACCTGGGAGCTGACATGCCTGCTGGGTTGTAGAATATAATTTTTTACAAATAATATATACTGCCTGCAGGCATTAGAGAACTGGCAAAGATGGCAACGTGTAATGGACTTTTATATGGTGAAGTAAACATGAGATGCACCATGGGACAAGTTATCTGTACATCTGATTGGATAAAAGTTTGAAATATTGTTAGAATGTCTGTGAGACCATCCTGACTCAAGTTGTGTTTGTGTGATGAACTATGATTGGCCGTTCCTTAATGTTTCATATCTTAGTAACTTCCTTACACATACCTCCTGGTGGTGCTGTAACTTCATTTTTCATGTAGACTTATTTGTAACTCATGGGCCTGTCATGAGGATATGTGTGACGCAGATTTAATATCCGTGATCCGTTAAATATTAATGATTAAATTCTCTTTAAAATCTAATACTGTCACATTATTAAATGTTGTAGACATTTCTCGGTTTAATAACGGTCTGTTTCTTTAATACAAATACACATTTAATATTGTATGTCTTTATTGTTCATAAAATCCATTTCTTGACTTATTGTGAAGTATTGATATTGCTCTATTAAATGTATTTATAATGCACAATGAGTGTGTGCTATTGCGTGACATTAGACTCTAATGTTTAAAGATGCTAATCTGGTGTTTCAAGATGCGTTTCCCACGCAATATTTCTGAATGTTCAAATTCAGGTTATAATGTCAGTAACTTGGATAATCTGTTTATAAATGTTAAACTACAGGTTTGTTTGTTATTAGTAAATAAACCTCGAGCTTGTATTTGTCTGAAGTGCTCATATATGTTATTGTGCAATGGCGTCTTTATTTTTAAATAGACATTACAAACAAACAATTGTATCAAATGATCTGTAGAGATAGAAAATTGTTTAGACTTTAAAATGTAACTCAATTTATCTTAGTATTTAGATATCCTCAACAGAAGAAATTTAAATGCACATGGTTGAGCCAATCACATAAGGCATCTCTGTGCATCCACCAATCTTCATCTACTGAGCCTATCTCGATATGCTTTTCAAGTAAAGTATGTCAAGATAAGAAGAGAAGTAAATACACTCTTTAAATCACTTAAAGGGACACTGTCCAAACAAATTTAGCGTTCGTGATTCAGATTGAGCATGAAATGTTAAACAACTTTATAATTTAATTCGATTCTCAAATGTTAAGAATTATCTTGTTATCTTTCTTTGCAAATCAATAATGATATTTTAGATTACGGACAATTGTTTCCAAAAACCTGGGTTGTCCTTGATGATTGTTGGATAAATTAATCCAACCAAAAAAACAAGTTCTGTCCAGAGTACTGAAGAAAATAAATTATCTATTTAATGCCTTATTTTTAAAGTAATGATAGCAACATCACAAGGAGCATTCATAATATGAGACAATTTTTAAAGTTGCTTAAAATAGAATACTCATTCAGAATGTATAAATCATTAATTTTTTAACTGTCTCCCTTTAAGTATATTTTGAGTTCATGTCCCTTTAAAGAAACATTTCACAATAATGCTTGAAAAATCAGAAACCTAAGCACCTTCCTTTTGCTAAATTAGTATAACATATGAGTAAAGCAAATTTTGATTAACTTCTGGATTGTTTTACACACTGACTGAAATATATATTATAAAGGGGGTATTTCGGAGTCTTCAGCTTAGAGAGAGATTAAGCTATATGTTATGTATGCATTTTGGATAAGATTATAATATTTAAACAACTTAATATGTTTTGGTATTCAATTATTAGATTGTCTCCCTTTAAGTATATTTTGAGTTCATGTCCCTTTAAAGAAACATTTCACAATAATGCTTGAAAAATCAGAAACCTAAGCACCTTCCTTTTGCTAAATTAGTATAACATATGAGTAAAGCAAATTTTGATTAACTTCTGGATTGTTTTACACACTGACTGAAATATATATTATAAAGGGGGTATTTCGGAGTCTTCAGCTTAGAGAGAGATTAAGCTATATGTTATGTATGCATTTTGGATAAGATTATAATATTTAAACAACTTAATATGTTTTGGTATTCAATTATTAGATTGTAATTATATATTCTTGGATTAAATACATATCTACATAGGCTATTTTGATGCTGATTGTTGGTTGCACATAGATGCCTTATGTAATTGACTAAGATATGTGCATTGATGTATCTTTTTAAAAGTATATTTAAAGACTGAATGTAATTCTATAGTACTTTCTAAATATGTTTAAATTCTTTTATGAATTATTTAAAAATCAATACACAATATACTTTGTGAATGTCCCTTTAAGGACCAAAACATTTGGAATGTTGATTTAACATTGTCAAAATAAACTAAAGGGGAATGAAAATTATATATAGATATGTGATGTCTAACCCAAGAGGTAAGATTTTAAAAACTACATAATATTAATAACTATAGTTAAATGACTCCACTAGAAAATTAAATCGATTAACCTGGCATCCAATAACTAGCTTGTGAAAAATATCAAGTTAAATGACCTACCATTTATAAATGTAAAAATTAAAAGAATTTAGAAAATAATGTTTTGAGATACCTAAGGAAGATACAAGATCTTATAAAATTAATTTTACATTCAACAACACTGTCACTTTAATGTAATTGAACCACTTCCCCTTCTTAAAAGTGAAAACAAATAATTTATGTCAAATTTTGACTACATATCCGAAATTATTTTAACATCTAAGAATTTCAAAAGAAAAGCATCGATGGATCTCACTCCCCAATTAATTTAAAAAAAGATAGTTTAATGTAATATTCTCTGAATCAGTGGATTTTCTACAATTAATGCATTATTTGATCTTATGCATGTGCTTGTCAAATAGCCAACTACCAGTCATGGGAGTCAAATTGTTTTTTATTGACAGATTATCTGGATATTTATTATAATCTGTTCAAAAGAGTGTATTTAATAATAAAATGTTTATTATTACCATTTAAAAAATTAAAAGTTTCTGAAACAAAAACAAAAAAATATTCCTGGAAGTCATCAGATGACAATCTGAAATTAATTTTTTTTTTTTTAACAAAGTTAATTCACACGTTGTCAAATATTCATAAAATACATTTACAATCATCTTGTGTCTATGCTCTAACTTTGTTCAACATTTTATCAAGATATTTATTAATTAAATTTAAAAAAAAACAAAAAAAACATACACCATTATATTGTGTAATAAAAAATAAATTTAAATATCTGAATTTCTAATTATACATAATAATGTATATCACATTTCAATAATATATATGTATGCTGAACATAAATGTAATATTTCATGTACATTCAAATACCTCTATTTCAACTATAATATGTATTCCTTTTTCTGATTGTGATCCCTAAATATCTAATTATGAAATAAGTATGACTAATGTATGTAAGCTACCAATATTCAACATTCTTCCTGTGATTCTTAACTAGCATGCATTGGTACACCAACCTGGATAATGCATGGTCTTTGAAAGTCAATTCAGGGGTAAACAGTTGATCTTCAATAGGTGTCTTATTCATCAGTTCATAAAATAGAGGACTGTGAAATACCATCTAAAAAAGTAAAATCATCTAAGTGTCTGATTGTGATCCCTAAATATCTAATTATGAACTAAATATGACTAATGCATGTAAGCTACTAATATTCAACATTCTTCCTGTGATTCTTAACTAGCATGCATTGGTACACCAACCTGGATAATGCATGGTCTTTGAAAGTCTATTCAGGGGTAAACAGTTGATCTTCAATAGGTGTCTTATTCATCAGTTCATAAAATAGAGGACTGTGAAATACCATATCTAAGTGTCTGATTGTGATCCCTAAATATCTAATTATGAACTAAATATGACTAATGTATGTAAGCTACTAATATTCAACATTCGTCCTGTGACTCTTAACTAGCATGCATTGGTACACCAACCTGGATAATGCATGGTCTTTGAAAGTCAATTCAGGGGTAAACAGTTGATCTTCAATAGGTGTGTTATTCATCATTTCAAAAATAGAGGACTGTGAAATACCATCTAAAAATTAGAAAATAATCTGTGTCTCCAATAGGATGCCTCCACAGCCTTATTCTATCAAATAGTTGGCACTTACCATGTGAACATTTCTTTGTATGGTTTTCAAGGTCAGCAGATTGGAAAGATAATGCCAGACATGATCCCATTGGTATACTTCAATTTCAATCTTGGCTTTTTCCACTGTCAGTCTGGGCAATCTTCACTGTCAGGCTTCTAATTCTTCCCTTTCAGTCTTTAGATTAAGTCAGCTCCCTAATGGCAGAAAAAGTTTAATAGAAATTACTACAAGTGTGTGAATTAGTTCTGTACCCCTCTCCCACCCCCCATTTCAGAATAAATTTCTGTCACTAGCTTACTAAGCGTGTGTAGCATCTTGTGTTATGTTCTATCAAGTGTGAAGATGAGTCATATTGAGCAGAACGAACCTCTAATGTGTGACATTGAACCATAGTCATGCTAGAGGATAGTTATGCTAGAGGATCCCTTTCTGAGTATTTACATTTTAAGTAATGTGTAAACTAAATACTAGTTTATAAAATGTATGCCATATGATGTATTTGTGTACAATTCATGCCAGCAACAGTCCATACATTTATACTTACCATCTGATGTCCTCTTTAAAAACCAGGTGGCAAAGACTCGCTACAGGACCCAATGCCCAGAGCATCACCTATATTAATAAATGAAACACATTTTTAGCATTTGATGAACAATCCTAACATGTTTGCACAATTCTCTACTTGTCATTTCCCTAGAGTTCACATCTATTGACAATACTCCAGTCTAACTTCTATTATTTACCGTCTAAAGTGGCGGTTGATGATGTCTGCTCTGACATTGAGCCCCTCGTCCCGGAATGGCCCCTCTAGAACAGGATCATCCTCCTCATCTCTGAGGAGGTTTCGGTGCGTCGGGACGCCCTGCAGCATACCAGCCCGCTGTGCAATATTATGCAGGACGCTACAGGCTACAACGATCTTAGCCACCTTCTTTGGGTTGTACTGGAGGGCTCCTCCCGACCTGTCCAGGCACCTGAACCTCATCTTCAGGAGCCCAAACATCCGTTCAACCACCGCCCTGGTTCTCTTATGAGCCCTATTGTAGCGCTCCTCAGACACATCAGTCGGGCTACGCAAGGGGGTAATGAGCCAAGGCCGGCTCATGTACCCAGAATCACCTATAAATTATGAACAGAACATAATTCAAACAGAATCCTCAAAATAGTATTTGGAGTCCAATAAAAAGTTTTGTACACGATAATCCACTAACAAATGTTTATTTAAAAAAAAAAATAATCTAGTTCAATATTGTTCTCTATCTTCCCATTTCAGCTAAGACATGCTACATATGCATATTTCTCCTAAACCAAACCTTGTGTAAAATGCAAACTACATGGTTACATTGCATTCTCTATCTGAGCATTTGAGGTAAGACATGCTACATATCTGCATTGAACTAAAACTAGACATTAGCGGAAAGAGACAATGACATGGTTAAATTGCATTAGCTAATATCTTCCCATTTCAGCTAAGACATGCTACATATGGGTATTTCTCCTAAACCAAACCTTGTGTAAAATGCAAACTACATGGTTACATTGCATTCTCTATCTGAGCATTTAAGGTAAGACATGCTACATATCTGCATTGAACTAAAACTAGACATTAGCGGAAAGAGACAATGACATGGTTAAATTGCATTAGCTAATATCTTGCCATTTCAGCTGACATGCTACATATGGGTATTTCTCCTAAACCAAACCTTGTGTAAAATGCAAACTAAATGGTTACATTGCATTCTCTATCTGAGCATTTAAGGTAAGACATGCTACATATCTGCATTGAACTAAAAGTAGACATTAGCGGGGAAAAAAATTAAATGGTTAAATTGCATCCGAGAGCTGAACATTACGCTAACATTTTAAAACTACAGTGGCAATTGTCAAACTAATTAACCCTGTTGTGCACAAATACTCACCAACGAGATAACCAGGGGGCATTTGTCTTTCCTCAAACGGTCTCCACAGGGACGACAGAGAGAGGATGCGGGCATCATGACTAGCCCCTCCAAAATTCGCACACACATGCATAATCCTCATCCTTGCGTCACAAACATACTGCACGTTGAGGCTATGAACATGTTTGCGATTTCTGAAGGGCAAGTCATCAATTGGAGCATGCAGTGCAATGTGGGTACAATCTATGGCTCCCAAGACATTGGGCAATTCAGCAATATCAAAGAATTCCCGCTTCAGGCGCCTCCAATCACCATCATTCTGTGGGAATCCTATGTATTGCTTACTGATACGTACCATGGCATCCAGAAAGTTATCAAACACCACAGAGAATGTACCTTGAGCCAGGCCATGCATGTACATTTCTCCGGATTGAAAACTCCCGGAGGCCAGGACGTATAGACAGCTTAGCATCTTACTCATGACGGGAACAGCAGTCCTTATTCTTATACGTGGCTCCAAATGAGGTTTAAGAAGATCGTAAAGGCCAATGAGCTGTTCGCGATTGAGCCGATACTTATCATAAACCTCAAAGTCGCTCATGTTTTCCAAGGTGGGTCTCACCCTGTAGACAGGAGGACCTCGAACCAGACGACCCCTTCGTCTCAGTCTGAGCCGCCGAGGCTGCCTGATTCGATCAACAGCTAGTTTGCCAATAGCAGCACCAGCAGTGTCTACCATGTCATCGTCATCCATCTTTCAAAACAGCGTAACAAGGTATGCACTTGATCTGATGTGGATCACAAGTGATGCTTTGGCCATGTTGTTTGGGGGATTTATAGTACAATTAGTCCAATGGTATTGAGTTTGTAATTATTGCTAATTGTATTCACTTGTTTGTATGTGAGCGGCGCGAATGCTTTCACAGTGGGCGTTTTTTGGTTGTTTGCTGAAATGTTGTTTTCCAACAATGAATCTCAATGTGAAAGTGTCAAATATCACACATACAGTGCATGTTTGTAATGTTTGATCATATGCATAATCAATATTTCTTAAACACGATATTATAGTAGCAAGCACACGTCCAGGCTAAAATGAATGAAAGTGCATAGTTGTGTATAATGTGCATCGAATGTGATTGATCAATGTTGCTGCAATATTGTTTGTAAACGATAAATTAACATCTGCCATCTGTAGTATTGTATATATATGAGTGATTGCCGAGCAGTCAATATTGTATGCGTCCCTTTCAAATCGCAATAATAATTCAGAACTTCCCGTCTGCCATCTGTAGTATTGTATATATAAGTGATTGCCGAGATGTGAATATTGTATGCGTCCCTTTCAAATCGCAATAATAATTCAGAACTTCCCGTCTGCCATCTGTAGTATTGTATATATAAGTGATTGCCGAGATGTGAATATTGTATGCATCCCTTTCAAATGGCACTAATACTGAATAACTTCCGGCTGTCATCTGTAGTATTATATATATAAGTGATTGCCGAGCTGTCAATATTGTATGCGTCCCTTTCAAATCACACTAATACTGAAGAACTTACGGCTGTCATTTGTAGTATTGTATATATAAGTGATTGCCGAGATGTCAATATTGTATGCGTCCCTTTAAAATCGCAATAAGAATTCCGAACTTCCCATCTGCCATCTGTAGTATTGTATATATAAGTGATTGCCGAGCTGTCAATATTGTACTCATCCATTTAAAATGGCACTAATACTGAATAACTTCCTGCTGTCATCTGTAGTATTGTATATATAAGTGATTGCCGAGCTATCAATATTGTATGCGTCCCTTTCAAATCGCACTAATGCTGAATAACTTCCGGCTGTCATCTGTAGTATTATATATATAAGTGATTGCCGAGCTGTCAATATTGTATGCGTCCCATTAAAATGGCACTAATACTGAATAACTTCCGGCTGTCATCTGTAGTATTGTGTATATAAGTGATTGCCGAGATGTCAATATTGCATGCATCCCTTTCAAATCACACTAATGCTGAATAACTTCCGGCTGTCATCTGTAGTATTATATATATAAGTGATTTGCGATCTGACAATATTTATTAATTGTCCCATTAAAATCTCCCTAATAATGCTGTTCCAAACTGTTCTTTACGTATATGTTGTATTGTAGTATTGAGTGGTAAAGTTCAGAAAGGGGCGGTACAGTCGTGAATCTGTGATGTGTATGGTTGAATCTTCTAATGACGTCATCATATTATTAACCTGCCTATGTAGTTCTGAAATCCTCATTGTGTTGTTGTATTGTGCTACATTGTTATTGTGTGCTGAATAAAATCTAAATGTGTGCTTTGTGGTTGCGTGATGGGTGATGCGTGTTATGTACATGTACGTATATATTGTGATTGTGTCCCACATATGCTGACTTCTATATAGCGGTCTGGCATTGTTGTTCCTTCCCATAAAGTGACATCTGTAATCTGGTGTAATGATGTTCTTGTTGTACGTAATTCCTAATGGTTTCTGGTGATGGAATCATGATGTTAAAAGTACAGTAAAATCCATATGTTCTGTTTTGTGATTCCTCTAGAGAATGTAATGTGTTTTCCCCCCATCATTTGAATGCACATGTATGAGTGAATGTTAAAAGTAATGTATGTGCATCCATGACTGATCATGTGTTAAGCCTATGTAGATATGCTGTTGCTGCAAGCATATGAGTTGAATAACTGAAATGCAATAATAAAGGTAAATGAGAATTGTTTCCCATTGTGTAGTGTTTGTGAATCCTGAAAAGTTTACATTATTTTTGTGTCCGTTTAAATGTAATATTTTGATAAAAAAAAGTTTGTTACTAGTGATGTTGATTTGTAGTTGATGTAATAGAAAAGTCTGAAACAATTTAATGGTGTTGTGAATATTCAATAAGTAAAATCCATAAATCCACCATAGGGAAATAGTCATTTCTTGATCTATTTATCATAGCTGGGTCTAACGCATAAAAGCAGGTATTTTCTAGCGCTGGTATTTGGAGTTTTTCGGTCTACGCTATTTGCGTGCGTTAGAGAAATGTGGGTTTCGCGTGCACGAGCACGTCTTCCCAATAGAAGTCAATGGAGGCTCTAAAATTTGGTAATTTTTTTTTTCTAAGACTGGTTTTCCTCGTAAAGTGAGTGACATCATGAGCTTGTGTGAAATCGTGTTCTTTTTGTAATAAATAAATATTTTTTGTATGTCATGTGGTGTATATTGTTTGTATGCATCGATGAGTGTATATTTGTGATAATGTTATTAGTTAGATGTAGGTATTTGAGGGTCTTTTCCCGTGTGTCAATGTAAGTCAATGGGAAAATGGATTTGTGTCGTTTTTTTTCTAACACCCGAGATCTCGCAACTTTGATCCTTTGTATTTTGATGAAAAATTATTAAATCTTAAAAATAAATATAGTGTAGTGTTTGTATGAGTGTAAGTGTACTTTGTGTAATATTTGTTTTGTGATTCGTGAATGTTTATTTTGTCGGTATATGTTTACTACTGGGTCTGAGGTGTCGGTAGAAATTTGAGCGTTGGGTGATTTTTCAGTGTCGGTAACTGAACTATAAATACCAGAGTCCGTAAGAAACCAGCGTTAGGGGCCTCTAACGCTGGTTTTCATGGCTAACGCCAAACTCCAAATCTAGGCCTTAGTAAGTAAAATATTCCTTTGGGCCTATGAATTTACATTAAAGTGCTCTCTTTTTATTTAGCATTGTTAATATGTGTTCCTATGTGCTTTATAGTAGTCCAAGTTTTAATAGTCACAATTGATAATATTGTTATTTTGTAATAATATTGATTACCATTTGTACAATTTTAAGAGACGCTAACTTCAAAATTAAACTTTAATGATTCAGATGGAGCACACAGTTAAAAATAAAGAAAAAACTCTTCCATTTTTCTTTCATTGCCAAATTGAGTTCAGTCTTGATATGTGCACACTTTTTGAGGCACCAGCTCCTACGGATACATGTGCAACAGTTCACAGACAGTTTATAAATATGTGTCTGTGGCTGGCTGATGACTCTCACATGATACAGGGAGCAGCAAAATGAAAGGAAACTTTGAAATTTGTCAAAAAAAGAATTCTACCCTCTTTCAATATTGTGTTGCATGTCAAGCTTAGTACTAAAGAGGTGAAAGTGACCTCTCTTACTCATAACTAGAGCAATAAAAACATATCTCTGCCACTGGTCACCTTCACATCCCAGCAACACTGAAAACAAGGAATGACCTTAACTAGTTCATTGGGTTGTGGATTGAAAGGGATTTTAAATAGCATCAAACCAATCACTTTGAATTAGTTCTTTTTACAGAAAATAAACATATATTGGCTGTCCATATGGGACACATCATTTAATATCACTTTGAAAGGATTCAGCATGATTTGATGAGATGAAAGTGTTTCGCAAGCATCCACATAACAAAGTGCATGTGGTTTTATGGGAGAGAATATTCAGGTTAACTATTGTGGAAACAACATAAATGTTTGAGTGCTTTAAAGTAAATATCCGTTCCCTTTGCAAACAAAAAATAATTAAACTATTTTTTTAACGTTTAAAAAATGTTGCCAAAGTGTAGTGGGATATTGCACTTACTTTAGTACATTAACTCCGCTAGAAGTAAGCTTTTTGCATGTGTCGGGGAGCACTTGTATTACAAGAAATTAAAAACATTTTGCACAAGTGCTAACCCGAAGTGTCCAAAAAGACGAACATGGAATATTGTGACGTGTTAACGTTAAAGGGACAGTACAATAAAAGTTAAACTTTGATGATTCAGATAGAGCATGCAAATTAAAAAATATTTCCAGTTTACTTCTGTTATCAAACTTTCTTTGTTCTCTTGGTATCATTTATTGAAGCGTAAGACTAGGTAGGCTGATAGGAACTGAGGAGTGTGCACATGTCTTTAGTTCTCTATGGCAGCAGTGTTTTCCAACACTGTATAACAAAGCTACAAATAATGTTGCAAAACACTGCTGCCATAGAATACTAAAGACACGTGCACACTCCTGAGCTCTTATGAGCCTACCTAGTTTTACTCTTCAAAAAAGATACCAAGAGAACAAACACAATTCAATATCAGAATATAATTGGAAAGTTGTTTCAAATTGCATGCTCTATCTGAATCATGGAAGTTTAATTTTGACTTTACTGTCCCTTTAATGGAGCCCAAAAAGTAAAAAATTATAATGACAAGTTGTGCAAACCTGATTATGTTTTCTCAAGTGTGCTTACCCGATATGAAATATAAATATTTCACATTTCAATGTTCTTCACATACAGGAATATGTTCTATTTATTCTTAAATACATATTTCTATTTATATCTGGGGCGCGATCCAATATACGGCATAGTTTTCGGTGCAAGCGAGGGAACCCGCACCCGTAGTTTCACCTCACACATCGGGGTATTACATATACCCCTCCGGCAGTTGCTAAAGTGCCGTAAGTCAGATAAACTAGCGATGTCCAGAAATGAGCATAACTACAAATTTCTGGAGTCGCCAGTGACTTAAGGCACTTTAGAAACTGCCTGCACCTAAAAAAACTAACTAAAATATTAAATGTCCCGTAACTGTCTAACACGCCTCCCAAAAATAGCCCGACCCTATATCCGCAATCCCCCCTCTAACTCCTAATAATAAATGTATTAGCCCCTAGACCGACAACCCCCCACAACACAATAAGCCTAATTATTAACCCCTAAATCGCCATAGCTCACACTGCAATAAACCTATCCTAGTATTAACCCCTAAACCGCCGCTCCCGGACCCCGCCGCCACCCTAATCTGACCCCCCTACACCGCTGCCGCCTACATTAAATATATTAACCCCTAATCTGACCCCCCTACACTGCCGCCACCTACATTAAATGTATTACCCCCTAAACCTAAGTCTAACCCTAACACCCCCCTAACTTAATTATTATTTAAATAAATCTAAATAATATTAATATTATTAACTAAATTATTCCTATTTAAAACTAAATACTTACCTATAAAATAAACCCTAAAATAGCTACAATATAATTAATAATTACATTGTAGCTATTTTAGGATTTATATTTATTTTACAGGCAACTTTGTATTTATTTTAACTAGGTACAATAGCTATTAAATAGTTAATAACTAACCTAAGTTACAAATACACCTAACACTACACTATCAATAAATTAATTAAATTAATTAACTACAATTATCTAAAATAAAATACAATTAAATAAACTAAACTATAGTACAAAAAAACCCCCACTAAATTACAAAAAATTAAAAAAATTACAAGAAGTTTAAACTAATTACACCTAATCTAAGCCCCCTAATAAAATAATAAAGCCCCCCAAAATAATAAAATTCCCTATCCTAGACTAAATTACAAATAGCCCTTAAAAGGGCCTTTTGTGGGGCATTGCCCCAAAGTAATTAGCTCTTTTACCTGTAAAAAAAGAACAATCCCCACCCAACATTACAACCCACCACCCACACACCCCTACTCTAGAACCCACCCGATCCCTCTTAAAAAAAACTAACACTACCCCATTGAAGATCACCCTACCTTGAGCCGTCTTCACCCAGCCGGGTCGAAGTCTTCATCCAATGGGCCAGAAGAGGACATCCAGACCAGCAGAAGTCTTCATCCTATCCGGGCACAAGAGGACATCCAGACTGGCAGACGTCTTCATCCAAGCGGCATCTTCTATCTTCATCCATCCGAAGAGGAACGGCTCCATCTTGAAGACCTCCGGCGTGGAACATCCTTCTCGGCCGATGGACTAACGACGAATGAATATTCCTTTAAATGACATCATCCAAGATGGCGTTCCTTGAATTCCGATTGGATGATAGGATTCTATCAGCCAATCGGAATTAAGGTAGGAAAAATCCGATTGGCTGATTCATTAGTCCTTAGTCCGTCGGCCTAGAAGGATGTTCCACGCCGAAGGTCTTCAAGATTGAGCCGTTCCTCGTCGGATGGATGAAGATAGAAGATGCCGCTTGGATGAAGACATCTGCCGGTCTAGATGTCCTCTTCTGCCCGGATAGGATGAAGACTTCTGCCGGTCTGGATGTCCTCTTCTGGCCCCATCGGATGAAGACTTCGGCCCGGCTGGGTGAGGACGGCTCAAGGTAGGGTGATCTTCAATTGGGTAGTGTTAGTTTTTTTAAGGGGGGATCGGGTGGGTTTTAGAGTAGGGGTGTGTGGGTGGTGGGTTGTAATGTTGGGGGGGGGATTGTTCTTTTTTTTACAGGTAAAAGAGCTGATTACTTTGGGGCAATGCCCCGCAAAAGGCCCTCTTAAGGGCTATTTGTAATTTAGTTTAGGATAGGGAATTTTATTATTTTGGGGGGCTTTTTTATTTTAGTAGGGGGCTTAGATTAGGTGTACTTAGTTTAAACTTCTTGTAATATTTTTTTGTACTATAGTTTAGTTTATTTAATTGTATTTTATTTTAGATAATTGTAGTTAATTAATTTAATTAATTTATTGATAGTGTAGTTTTAGGTGTATTTGTAACTTAGGTTAGGATTTATTTTATTTTTAATTTGTAATTATTTTAACTATGTAGCTATTAAATAGTTATTAACTATTTAATAGCTATTGTACCTAGTTAAAATAAATACAAAGTTGCCTGTAAAATAAATATAAATCCTAAAATAGCTACAATGTAATTATTAATTATATTGTAGCTATCTTATGGTTTATTTTATAGGTAAGTATTTAGTTTTAAATAGGAATAATTTAGTTAATAATATTAATATTATTTAGATTTATTTAAATAATAATTAAGTTAGGGGGGTGTTAGGGTTAGACTTAGGTTTAGGGGGTAATACATTTAATGTAGGTGGCGGCGGTGTAGGGGGGTCAGATTAGGGGTAAATAAATTTAATGTAGGTGTCGGCGGGGTCCGGGAGCGGCGGTTTAGGGGTTAAACACTTTATTTAGGTGCGGCAGGGTCCGGGAGCGGCGGTTTAGGGGTTAATACATATAATGTAGGTGGCGGTGGGCTCCATGAGCGGTGGTTTAGGGGTTAATACACTTTATTAGTGGTATTGCGGTGGGGGATTTATTAGTGGTATTGCGGTGGGGATTGCGGTTGACAGGTAGATAGACATTGCGCATGCGTTAGGTGTTAGGGTTTTTTTAGGTTTTTTAGGGGGTTTTTTGCAGGCATTTTAGGGAGTTACGGTGCTCCCATACTCAGCGCAAGGCCTGCTATGGCTGCATTTTATGGCGAAGTGAAAATGGAGTAAGATTTCTCCATTTTCGCCACGTAAGGCCTTGCGCTGGATATTGAATACCAAATTGCACAGGTTTTATATATTAGTCTGTGGGTGAAAAAACTACGTCTGATGGGTGAAATATACGTGCCGCATTTAGCGGCGCTGTATATAGGATACCAAACCCACGCAAAAAACGGCGTCGCCAGCTTTTGCTGGTGACGCTGCATATCGGATGGGGCCCCTGATGTTTTGCTTGGTAAAATACATTTCTATATCTTTATTTATAAAGATGATAATATATAGCTATAGATATAAACAGATATATGTAGGAATATTCTATGTGAAGAACATTGGAATGTGAAATATTTACAGTAAATATACAATATTACAATTAAATATGAATATTGCATAAATAAGATTTATCATGTTTTCAGCTACTTGAGTGCAGAGGGCTCCAATGCACTTTCATATTTGTCTATACAGGGAGTGCAGAATTATTAGGCAAATGAGTATTTTGACCACATCATCCTCTTTATGCATGTTGTCTTACTCCAAGCTGTATAGGCTCAAAAGCCTACTACCAATTAAGCATATTAGGTGATGTGCATCTCTGTAATGAGAAGGGGTGTGGTCTAATGACATCAACACCCTATATCAGGTGTGCATAATTATTAGGCAACTTCCTTTCCTTTGGCAAAATGGGTCAAAAGAAGGACTTGACAGGCTCAGAAAAGTAAAAAATAGTGAGATATCTTGCAGAGGGATGCAACACTCTTAAAATTGCAAAACTTCTGAAGCGTGATCATCGAACAATCAAGCGTTTCATTCAAAATAGTCAACAGGGTCGCAAGAAGCATGTGGAAAAACCAAGGCGCAAAATAACTGCCCATGAACTGAGAAAAGTCAAGCGTGCAGCTGCCAAGATGCCACTTGCCACCAGTTTGGCCATATTTCAGAGCTGCAACATCAAAAGCACAAGGTGTGCAATACTCAGAGACATGGCCAAGGTAAGAAAGGCTGAAAGACGACCACCACTGAACAAGACACACAAGCTGAAACGTCAAGACTGGGCCAAGAAATATCTCAAGACTGATTTTTCTAAGGTTTTATGGACTGATGAAATGAGAGTGAGTCTTGATGGGCCAGATGGATGGGCCTGTGGCTGGATTGGTAAAGGGCAGAGAGCTCCAGTCCGACTCAGACGCCAGCAAGGTGGAGGTGGAGTACTGGTTTGGGCTGGTATCATCAAAGATGAGCTTGTGGGGCCTTTTCGGGTTGAGGATGGAGTCAAGCTCAACTCCCAGTCCTACTGCCAGTTTCTGGAAGACACCTTCTTCAAGCAGTGGTAAAGGAAGAAGTCTGCATCCTTCAAGAAAAACATGATTTTCATGCAGGACAATGCTCCGTCACACGCGTCCAAGTACTCCACAGCGTGGCTGGCAAGAAAGGGTATAAAAGAAGAAAATCTAATGACATGGCCTCCTTGTTCACCTGATCTGAACCCCATTGAGAACCTGTGGTCCATCATCAAATGTGAGATTTACAAGGAGGGAAAACAGTACACCTCTCTGAACAGTGTCTGGGAGGCTGTGGTTGCTGCTGCACGCAATGTTGATGGTGAACAGATCAAAACACTGACAGAATCCATGGATGGCAGGCTTTTGAGTGTCCTTGCAAAGAAAGGTGGCTATATTGGTCACTGATTTGTTTTTGTTTTGTTTTTGAATGTCAGAAATGTATATTTGTGAATGTTGAGATGTTATATTGGTTTCACTGGTAAAAATAAATAATTGAAATGGGTATATATTTGTTTTTTGTTAAGTTGCCTAATAATTATGCACAGTAATAGTCACCTGCACACACAGATATCCCCCTAAAATAGCTATAACTAAAAACAAACTAAAAACTACTTCCAAAACTATTCAGCTTTGATATTAATGAGTTTTTGGGGTTCATTGAGAACATGGTTGTTGTTCAATAATAAAATGAATCCTCAAAAATACAACTTGCCTAATAATTCTGCACTCCCTGTATATGTATACATATATATTTATGTTTTTATATGTGTATATATGTCTGTAAATACACATATAAATACATAAATACATATGTACAAACGCACACACACACACACACATATATATATATATATATATATATATATATATATATTTTGATACAAGGGATAGGGTGCACACAGATAGAATTAAAGGGTAAAGCGTATTGTGCTGGCAATCCTAAATGAATATAAACAAATTAGTTAGAGAAGAGCTCTAACATATCAAAAGAGCTAAAGCGGATAACTGGCCGCACCAAAACACCCCTACAGTATACTAAGGAATGACATCCTAAACAGGTGTGCTGAACATATACATTTTAATAAAAACAAAGCCAAAAGAGGTACATGCTGAGAATGATGGCAACAACAAGATTACAGCACACAAACATATAACAAGCGTAGTGCACTACTGACAACTGTGAGCTAGCATATGCAGGGTTATTGTTAACTCATGAGAAAGTCCATCCTTAATACCGGGCACTTGAGTGTTAAAAACACGCTCCGGTTTTATGATTAGACAGAATACCGTCCTTGATATCTCATTATTGTATATTTGATCCGGTACCGGATTAGAGGATGTAATATGAGAGTCCAAAGAATGGTACTAGTACTATTACAGGCTTGATCCCATGTGCAAGTGACAACTCAAACTTCAAACTTTCAGTGTGCAAGACTTATTACTGCATGGCTTACCTCCGCTTTCTTCACACACTCTACGGTATTACCTGACAGGATCTCATCCGTGGTGTGGCTTACAGCGATGTATTCCGCCTATGCAGCTCTTCACTTGCTTGGTTGTGTTCACTTGATATCGTCAGATTCACAGCATATCCACCATGCTGGCGTCCTCCACACTGTGTCTTGTTCTCCACATTACGCGTTTCGCCCCTCCCCCTTTCCGGGCTGAACTCAGGGCTTCATCAGATGTGTCTAATTAGACACCACAGCAAACTTTATAACACTTGTGCAGATACAAAGTTACACCTCCTTCATATATGTTAAAGGGAAGTGTATAGTGCATGTATATTTCAATGGCTCCAATTAAGTTACACTAAACATTTAATATACAACTAATCTATACAAATATGGCATTTTGCAAATTCCACATTCTGGAAGCTGCTTATTATATACTGATAAAATACAGCATTAGATTTAAATTATACACTGAGAAACACTTATGTGAACATGTCAACATGCTCATTTCTAAGCACACGTATATTATTTCATATAAATTTTCTAACAGTGTGTTTTTTTAATAAGGAATATTTATAGAAAACAAGAAAATTCGATTTTTTCATTCAGACCAAAGGGAGAGAGGGTATTGAGTCTGTACATCCAGCGTGACTCGTGCTGGAGCAATAATTGGTCAATATTGCCTCCTCTCCTCCTTGGTTTGATGTGTTCGATACCCAGTACTCTTAGGAGAGAGAAATCAGAGTCATGCATTTTTTGGAAGTGTCTGGCCACTGGACTGTCTGACTCCTTATCCTTAATGCTATCTCTGTGTTCCCTCACCCTTTCTTTTAATTCACGTGTCGTTTTCCCAATGTAAAATTTGGGACACGAACAGTGTAACATATAAATGACATTTGAGGTATTGCAGACTATTCTTTCATTGATGTGGTAAGACCTATCAGAATATTCAGTGCAAAAATTTGAGGCTTTAACGATGTACTTGCAGTACACACATCTGCCACAAGGTTCGCAACCTTTCCTAGTTTGTGCCTGTGTTAGCCAATTTTTTGGGGTATCTCTTTGGAACTCACTACGAACCAATTTATCCTTAATACTGGGAGCTCTTTTGGCTGTAAGCAGTGGGTACTCAGAGATATATTTAGCAACTGAACTATCATTTAATAAAATGTGCCAGTGTTTGTTAAGGATATTTCGCAATTTATTCCAATGGGAGTTATATTTCGTTATTAGACGAATATTATTCTCTTCCTTAGGCTTTTCAGTTGTTCTGTATAGTAATTCATTTCTGGGTTTCTGCCTAGCTCTAAGCCATCCATTCCTTACTTGATTCTTAGAGTAACCTCTCTGAAGGAACCTCTGAGCCATCTCTCCGGCCTGCCTTTCAAAATCTTGTTCAGTGGAACAGCATCTCTTGAGCCTCAAGAACTGTCCCACTGGAATGCCATTTTTTAAGGCCTCCGGATGATGGCTGGAACCATATAACAGATTATTAGTTGCTGTTTCTTTTCGAAACACTTTGCTTTTTAATAATCCATCTTCAATGGTAAGTTTGAGATCCAAAAAGGTAGTTTCCTTATTACTTATCTGGTGAGTTAAGAACAAATTCCTGTTGTTTTTGTTCAAAATCTCAACAAATTTATTGGCTGAAGTTTCATCCCCTTTCCACAAAACTAGGATGTCATCCACATAGCGCAGCCATAGGGCGACGTGAGCCTCCACCCATATATCTAATTCCTGGAAGACATCAACTGCCTCCCAGACACCTAGATGGAGACAGGCATAGGTGGGGGCGCACGCCGAGCCCATGGCTGTGCCTCTTAACTGTCTAAAAAATTTGCCATCAAACATAAATATGTTATTGGTTAACACAAATTCCAACAATTTGAGTACCAAGGTAGTGTTGTCACTGTACTCTTCTCCACGTAGTTTAAGGAAGTATTCTGCTGCTTCCAGACCTACTTTATGTGGGATAGAAGAGTACAGTGACTCCACATCAAGAGTGAGTAGGAGCATATCTGGTTCCATTTTAATCTTATCCAATTTTCTTAAAACGTCCCCCGTGTCTTGCACATAGGAGAATAGTTCAGTTAAGAAGGGACGTAGAAAAAAATCTACATATCTACTTATCCCCTCTGTTGATCCCCCAATCCCAGACACTATGGGACGTCCTGGTGGGTGTGTAATGCTTTTGTGCACTTTGGGGATGCAGTAAAAAGTAGGAACTACTGGGTGAGTCGGACTCAGAAATTCAAATTCTTTTTTAGTTAATAACCCTGACTCCTTTGCTTGTCTCAGAATGATGAATAGATCATCACAAGATTTTTCATAAGTTTGTCTAGTGACAGCCTCATATTGTTCTTTTACACCTAGCTGTCTCAGGACTTCTTTCACATAGTCAGCCTGGTTAAGAATGACAATATTCCCACCCTTATCGGATGGTTTAATCTGAATTTCTTTTTTACTTATCAAATCTTTAAGAGCTCTTCTCTCTTTTTTGCTCAGATTATCGCTCACTATGCCTGATATTCCTATGTCACCTACTTCTCTTTCCACACATTTAACAAAAGTATGGACACTAGGGGATAAGGATAGTTGGGGCATAAATTTGGACGTAGGTTTAAAGTTTGATTTTTTAGGGTAGGTGATACCTATATCGGTCTCCTCCTGTTCTTCTAATAAGGATACTAAGTTTGCAACTGCCTCTGCATCCTCACTCTCAACAGGGCCACAACTCTGGGATCTATTACCCCAAAGTTTTTTCAATAATATTTTCCTTGCGAAAAGGTTAAGATCTTTCACAAATTCAAATTTATCTAAGCCATTAGAGGGACAGAATGATAATCCTTTCTTTAACAATTCAATGTGTGCCATATTTAAACTAACTGAGGAGAGGTTAATTACTGACATTTCCTCTTCAATATTAGTTAGTTTGTGTTTTCCCAGAATTGACTCTCTTTCCTCTGATTCCTGGTTGTCATGCGATACTGGGGATTGCTCCTGTATCTCCCTCCTCTGCTCCTTTGTCTCTGCCTGCTGGAATAAGCTCGACCACCTCCCCCTCTTTCGTCTGCCTCCTCTCCGGGTCCTACCCCTAAAGGGATTCTCCCCTGTAATGCAGTTCTTATATTTTGGGGGGCATTCTCTAATTCATTCTCAGAGTTGTCTGTACCTGAGTCATATGCATATCTGGTACTGTTATTATTTCTGTATATATAAATGGTACCTTTTTTAAAATCATCCTGATCCCTGACCATTTTACGCCTTTTTCTAAATTTAATTTCACCTTGCAAACGTTCTAAGGTTTTTTGAGCCTCTTTATTAAGTTTGTCAAAAGCAGGGTCATTGGCATAAAGATTTACCTGTTCATAAATTTTGTTTGTCTCAATTTTACTTTCCTCCAATCTTTTTTCATCCTCATCAATCATTAATTGCATCAATTCTAAGGTGCATCGTGTTAATATAGCATTCCATTTTTGGATAAAGTCAGTATTTGCTTCCACTCCTCTTAAATTTATTCCTGGGTCTAGTCTAATCCTCAGACCTCTGGGGATCAATTCTTCTTTAACATACCTTTATAAGCTAGCTAGCTCCCACTTAATTTTAAGTTCCTTGATTGCTTTTTTCTTATATTCCTTAAATGCTGAAAATACATCATTACTTTTTTCTTCAATGTTGGTTTCGTCGATATTGATGGAGGGTTTAAACGCTTCATCAATATCACTAACCCATTTTTACTCAGTTAATTTAAATGCCATAGTGATAGATTCAGTTGCTCAATTATGTTCAAAAACCCGTAAAAAGACGTCAAAACACAAAAACTGCTGTATAATAATGAAATCTGATGCTCACCTAAAGAAATAAGGTCTAATGCAACTTATATGTTACTTATTTTGATACAAGGGATAGGGTGCACACAGATAGAATTAAAGGGTAAAGCGTATTGTGCTGGCAATCCTAAATGAATATAAACAAATTAGTTAGAGAAGAGCTCTAACATATCAAAAGAGCTAAAGCGGATACCTGGCCGCACCAAAACACCCCTACAGTATACTAAGGAATGACATCCTAAACAGGTGTGCTGAACATATACATTTTAATAAAAACAAAGCCAAAAGAGGTACATGCTGAGAATGATGGCAACAACAAGATTACAGCACACAAACATATAACAAGCGTAGTGCACTACTGACAACTGTGAGCTAGCATATGCAGGGTTATTGTTAACTCATGAGAAAGTCCATCCTTAATACCGGGCACTTGAGTGTTAAAAACACGCTCCGGTTTTATGATTAGACAGAATACCGTCCTTGATATCTTGTATATTTGATCCGGTACCGGATTAGAGGATGTAATATGAGAGTCCAAAGAATGGTACTAGTACTATTACAGGCTTGATCCCATGTGCAAGTGACAACTCAAACTTCAAACTTTCAGTGTGCAAGACTTATTACTGCATGGCTTACCTCCGCTTTCTTCACACACTCTACGGTATTACCTGACAGGATCTCATCCGTGGTGTGGCTTACAGCGATGTATTCCGCCTATGCAGCTCTTCACTTGCTTGGTTGTGTTCACTTGATATCGTCAGATTCACAGCATATCCACCATGCTGGCGTCCTCCACACTGTGTCTTGTTCTCCACATTACGCGTTTCGCCCCTCCCCCTTTCCGGGCTGAACTCAGGGCTTCATCAGATGTGTCTAATTAGACACCACAGCAAACTTTATAACACTTGTGCAGATACAAAGTTACACCTCCTTCATATATGTTAAAGGGAAGTGTATAGTGCATGTATATTTCAATGGCTCCAATTAAGTTACACTAAACATTTAATATACAACTAATCTATACAAATATGGCATTTTGCAAATTCCACATTCTGGAAGCTGCTTATTATATACTGATAAAATACAGCATTAGATTTAAATTATACACTGAGAAACACTTATGTGAACATGTCAACATGCTCATTTCTAAGCACACGTATATTATTTCATATAAATTTTCTAACAGTGTGTTTTTTTAATAAGGAATATTGTACAACTTTTATTCAAGCGCAACAGTTAACCAGAACTCTGAATTTGTGCTATACTAACACACGTTAAATTCAATTGTGCTCAAGCAAATGCATTTACTATCAACCGGCGGTAACATGTGTTTAACTTCCAACATGTACAAAGTTCTGCAACACTTGTAATCTAGCCATAAATTAGGTTTAGATATTTCAAGGATACCCGTCAACCCCTTTTATTCTAGGATTAAAAATGATAACATCTTTTAGGCCAAAAGATGGGTGTCCTATTTATAAAGCAGTGTTTTTGTTTATCAGACACTAACTGATGGGGAAAATTAAAGTCAGGAAATAATTTTGCAGTTTTGGACAATTTTCATCTTAAAGTATTCAGTGCTTTTAGCAAAGCCTGAGTTTGGCCAGTGAATGTTACTCTTCAATTGCTTCAATGCACATGACAAGGCATTTTAGTCATGTGCATTGTAGTCTGTGTGTGCATTAACAAGTTTTTCTCCCCAAGCAGGTGTATCACCGATCATAAACTATTTTGGTGGTTGGCACTCCCAAGCCTCCCAAGCCTTCAATGGGAGTGTCAGTGATGAGAGAGAGAGAGACGAGAGAGAGAGAGAGACGAGAGAGAGAGAGACGAGAGAGAGAGAGACGAGAGAGAGAGAGACGAGACGAGAGAGAGAGAGACGAGAGAGAGAGAGACGAGAGAGAGAGAGAGAGACGAGAGAGAGAGACGAGAGAGACAGACGAGAGAGACAGAGACAGAGACAGAGACAGACGAGAGAGACAGACGAGAGAGACAGACGAGAGAGAGACAGACGAGAGAGAGACGAGAGAGAGAGACGAGAGAGAGAGACGAGAGAGAGAGAGAGACGAGAGAGAGAGACGAGAGAGAGAGAGAGAAAAGAACAGAACAAAGCACTCACTGGACTTCAGATTTCAGCCGTGTAATAACTTTTAATGTGACGTTTCGGGACAAAAATATCCCTTCCTCTGATATTTTTGTCCCAAAAAGTCACATTAAAAGTTATTACACGGCTGAAATCTGAAGTCCAGTGAGTGCTTTGTTCTACTCTCTATTTAATACCCCTTAAGAGCACCCTGGCAGTTGCAGTGTTGGTGAGAGTGCATGTACCTATGAACTTTCTTTGTTTATATGTTTATATATATATTATAGCTCTTTCTATTTAAATACCTTGTCATATTCCAAATACCGTCTAACCCTTATAACTTTTTTAATGTTTATATGATTCATTTTATTAGATATTGTATATATGAGTGTAACTATTAATGTTAAGGTATTAATGTTGTGTCTAATGCAACCTTGTTTTAGCCCAAACCCTTCACGCAAGGTTTTCAGTCGCACTAACCCAAAAAGAACAAATTTAGTTTGTGTTTGAACGATAGCGTTTACTTTCAATTTTCTAAAAACCCTTTTGCATACAAAGTAGCACTCGTATGACAGCAGTAGTAGACACTTATAATATTCAATAGCAGTAACACAATACACCATAAAACGTATAAGACAGACAAGTCAATATACACATGTAAATATTAACATCTAAAAATAAAATATATGAATATAAAATTATAAAAAAAAAAAAATGGCTACATGTGCCAATGAAAATACTTTTCCTGAGGACAATGTTAGTTCAATGTTAGTTATATATAGTATTATAACTGTTTACAACTTTAGAGTCTGATGCCGCTCCTTTTGTAGACTGTGATAGCTTCTCAGTCTCCTGGATACAGATACTGCAAAATACAAACAAAGGGGACAAGCGCACCTGCGACTCACAACATCAATTTATTTATGGTGATTCACATACACATATGATTATGAAAGTCCTTTTTGAAACTGCCGTGCTGCCTAAAAGGCTCCACCCTCACTCCCCTTCAAGCAGTTTCTATTGGTTCCTTATAACGTATTTGTTTGATAAATGATTTCAGCTAAATGGTAACATAATTTTCAAACAAAATATATACATGCATCATTATGCTTATTCATCTATAAAGACTTCTCTAAAACATAACATATGTTAAAAATTAATACATTTTTAATAATCATTTATAATAATAATCGCCTAGATTTAGAGTTCTGCGTTAGCCGTCAAAACCAGCGTTAGGGGGTCCTAATGCTGGTTTTGGCCGCCCGCTGGTATTTAGAGTCAGTCAGGAAATGGTCTAACGCTCACTTTCCAGCAGCGACTTTTCCATACCGCAGATCCCCCTACGCCAATTGCGTATCCTATCTTTTCAATGGGATCTTTCTAACGCCTGTATTTAGAGTCTTGGCTGAAGTGAGCATTAGAAATCTAACGACAAGACTCCAGCCGCAGAGAAAAGCCAGGAGTTAAGAGCTTTCTGGGCTAACGCCAGTTCATACAGCTCTTAACTACTGTGCTCTAAAGTACACTAACACCCATAAACTACCTATGCACCCCTAAACCCAGGCCCCCCCACATCGCCGCCACTCTATGAATTTTTTTTAACCCCTAATCTGCCGACCGCACACCGCCGCAACCTACATTATCCCTATGTACCCCTAATCTGCTGCCCCTAACACCGCCGACACCTACATAATATTTATTAACCCCTAATCTGCCCCCCCAACGTCGCCGCTACCTTACCTACAATTATTAACCCCTGATCTGACGACCGGACCTCACCGCTACTCTAATAAATATATTAACCCCTAAAGCTAAGTCTAACCCTAACCATAACACCCCCCTAAGTTAAATATAATTTTTATCTAACGAAATAAAATAAATCTTATTAAATAAATTATTCCTATTTAAAGCTAAATACTTACCTGTAAAATAAACCCTAATATAGCTACAATATAAATTATAATTATATTGTAGCTATTTTAGGATTAATATTTATTTTACAGGCAACTTTGTATTTATTTTAACCAGGTACAATAGCTATTAAATAGTTAATAACTATTTAATAGCTACCTAGTTAAAATAATTACAAAATTACCTGTAAAATAAATCCTAACCTAAGTTACAATTAAACCTAACACTACACTATCATTAAATAAATTAAATACAAATACCTACAAATAAATACAAATAAATACACTAACTAAAGTACAAAAAATAAAAAAAGAACAAAGTTACAAAAAATTAAAAAATAATTTACAAACATTATAAAAATATTACAACACTTTTAAGCTAATTACACCTACTCTAAGCCCCCTAATAAAATAACAAAGCCCCCCAAAATAAAAAAATGCCCTACCCTATTCTAAAATAAAAATTGAAAAGCTCTTTTACCTTACAAGCCCTTAAAAGGGCCTTTTGCGGGCCCTGCCCCACAGAATTCTGCTCTTTTGCCTGTAAAAAAAACATAAAATACCCCCCCCAACATTAAAACCCACAACCCACATACCCCTAATCTAACCCAAACCCCCCTTAAAGAAACCTAACACTAAGCCCCTGAAGATCTTCCTACCTTATCTTCACCACTCCGGGTATCACCGATCCATCCAGAAGAGGGTCCGAAGTCTTCCTCCTATCCGGGCGATGTCTTCATCCAAGCGGGGGCTGAAGAAATCCATCATCCTGCTGAAGTCTTCATCCAAGCGGCATCTTCAATCTTCTTTCTTCCGGCTCCATCTTCATCCCGCCGACGCGGAATATCCTTCCTCCACGACGAACTCCCCATGAATGAAGGTTCCTTTAAGGGACGTCATCCAAGATGGCGTCCCTTGAATTCCGATTGGCTGATAGGATTCTATCAGCCAATCGGAATTAAGGTAGGAAAATTCTGATTGGCTGATGGAATCAGCCAATCAGATTCAAGTTCAATCCGATTGGCTTATCCAATCAGCCAATCAGATTGAGCTAGCATTCTATTGGCTGTTCCGATCAGCCAATAGAATCCGAGCTCAATCTGATTGGCTGATCCAATTAGCCAATCGGATGGAACTTGAATCTGATTGGCTGATTCCATCAGCCAATCAGAATTGTCCTACCTTAATTCCGATTGGCTGATAGAATCCTATCAGCCAATCGGAATTTGATTTGGATGACGTCCCTTAAAGGAACCTTCATTTGTCTGGAGTTTGTCATGGAGGAAGGATGTTCCGCATCGGCGGGATGAAGATGGAGCCGGAAGAAAGAAGATTGAAGATGCCGCTTGATAGAAGACTTCAGCCCGATGATGGACCTCTTCAGCCCCCGCTTGGATGAAGACTTCAGCCGGATGATGGACCTCTTCAGCCCCCGCTTAGAGGAAGACATCGCCTGGATAGGAGGAAGACTTTGGACCCTCTTCTGGACGGATCGGTGATACCCGGCGTGGTGAAGATAAGGTAGGAAGATCTTCAGGGGCTTAGTGTTAGGTTTATTTAAGGGGGGTTTGGGTTAGATTAGGGGTATGTGGGTGGTGGGTTGTAATGTTGGGGGGGGTATTGTATAGTTTTTTTTACAGGGAAAAGAGCAGAATTCTTTTTGGCATGCCCCGCTAAGGCCCTTTTAAGGGCTTGTAAGGTAAAAGAGCTTTTCAATTTTTATTTTAGAATAGGGTAGGGCATTTTTTTATTTTGGGGCTTTGTTATTTTATTAGAGGGCTTATAGTAGGTGTAATTAGCTTAAAATTGTTGTAATATTTTTATAATGTTTGTAAATTATTTTTTTATTTTTTGTAACTTAGTTCCTTTTTTATTTTTTGTACTTTAGTTAGTGTATTTATTTGTATTTATTTGTAGGTATTTGTATTTAATTAATTTATTGATAGTGTAGTGTTAGGTTTAATTGTAATTTAGGTTGTTATTTTATTAGGGGGCTTAGAGTAAGTGTAATTAGCTTAAAATTTTAATATTTTTATAATGTTTGTAAATTATTTTTTTATTTTTTGTAACTTAGTTCATTTTTTATTTTTTGTACTTTAGTTAGTGTATAAATTTGTATGTATTTGTATTTAATTAATTTATTGATAGTGTATTGTTAGGTTTAATTGTAACTTAGGTTAGGATTTATTTTACAGGTAATTTTGTAATTATTTTAACTAGGTAGCTATTAAATAGTTATTAACTATTTAATAGCTATTGTACCTGGTTAAAATAAATACAAAGTTGCCTGTAAAATAAATATTAATCCTAAAATAGCCACAATATAATTATTATTTATATTGTAGCTATATTAGGGTTTATTTTACAGGTAAGTATTTAGCTTTAAATAGAAATAATTTATTTAATAAGATTTATTTTATTTCGTTAGATAAAAATTATATTTAACTTAGGGGGGTGTTAGGGTTAGGGTTAGACTTAGCTTTAGGGGTTAATACATTTATTAGAGTAGCAGTGATGTCCGGTCGGCAGATTAGGGGTTAATAATTGTAGGTAGGTAGCGGCGACGTTGGGGGGGGCAGATTAGGGGGTAATAAATATAATATAGGGGTCGGCGGGGGTTAGGGGCAGCAGATTAGGGGTTCATAGGGATAACGTAGGTTGCTGCAGTGTACAGAGCGGCAGATTAGGGGTTAATAATAATATGCAGGGGTCAGTGATAGCGGGGGCAGCAGATTAGGGGTTAATAAGTGTAAGGCTAAGGGTATTTAGACTCGGGTACATGTTAGGGTGTTAGGTGCAGACTTAGGGAGTGTTTCCCCATAGGAAACAATGGGGCTGCGTTAGGAGCTGAACGCTGCTTTTTTGCAGGTGTTAGGCTTTTTTTCAGCTCAAACGGCCCCATTGTCTCCTATGGGGGAATCGTGCACGAGCACGTTTTTTAAGCTGGCCGCGTCCGTAAGCACCGCTGGTATTGAGAGTTGCAGTGGCGGTAAATTATGCTTTACGCTCAATTTTTGGAGCCTAACGCAGCCCTTCTGTGAACTCTAAATACCAGCGGTATTTAAAAGGTGTGGGGGAAAAAATACATGCGTAGCTAACGCACCCCTTTGGCCGCAAAATATTTTTTAGCTGCCACTGTGTTATTCTTATCAACAAACAGAATTAGATCTAGGAATTAAATTTCTCTTTCTTTGATGAAATAGCCAGCCGAGGAAAGGTTCGAGTGAGTACAAGGTAAATCATGGGAAGGTACTGTCCAGTAAAGACCACAGAGACTCGATCGCTTTAGAAGAACTGTGTGTCGAGACTTTTTTGAAAGAGGCTTTTATTTGCTTACATCTATTAAATTCAATCATATGTGTATGGGAATCACCATAAATAAATTGATGTCGTGAGTCGCGGGTGCTCTTGTCCCTTGTTTGTATTTTGCGTTTACTTTCAACTAGTAAAGTACTAGCGCAAGTTAACGCAAGCACAATATTTCAACATTGTGCATACACATTTGCACATCACTTGTAATCTAGCCAAATGTCATGAATTTAAACCATAACAAAAATACATGTTTGTTTTTAGAGATTGCAGAGATTCAAGATAGTGAATATGATTAATTTCTTTTATCTAACTGTAGACCATGTATAAATATCGGCAAGTGTCTGGGTCAATACAGGTAGTTGTGTTCAGGCATAATGACAAAGTGTTAACCAAACAACCCATAAGAATGGGTGAAAAGAAATGCCATTAAACACAAATATGACATGAAGTTCAAGCAAAAGATACATGAAAATAAATACAATATAAGTTTTATTTGTTGTGCTTATAAAAGAGAATATACAGCAAAAGGAACTGGAACACTACGCCACTTGTTGCATTAATGAAATAAGTATGTGAATACCTATATTAGGGTATAAACTGTGTAAACTAAGGCTGGTAACGGTAAGGTGAATAGAACCCAAATGAATATTGTTCACTTGAATATAAATATAATGTAATATAAGTTTGTATTTCTCTTTTTGAACTTGCAATCTCTTTCACCTTTTAGGGTCTATTTACAAGAATTTACTTACAAGCATTAAATCAAGAGGAGATTATCAAATGAACAACTTACTGTGTCAGTTACACAAAACCATATACAAACACTCCAAAAGATGGTGGAACTTACATTTTTTCAAAAATATCAGCAGTATAATATCTTTTTTTTTTTAATAAAATAATTATTAATAATTATTTTTATTATTAAGGAAAATCAAAAGCAGGAGTAAACAGAAAACATAATAAACATTGCGTCACGCAGGACTCATTACATCAGAAAAAATCATTCAGCATGAGTTCCACCATCGCGAGCTACCAGGGACATTAACATAAAAATTACTAAATAAGCAGTAAAGCATATCTCATTTAGTCCTGTCTAGACTTAATACAGCAATGATTTTTTTGTTAATAATTTCCTTATTATTTTCAAGTGGGGCCCTAGATGTCCTAAGACACTTCGGGGCTGGATTGAGGAGGGAGGGAAAAGGGGAAAAAGTAACAGAACAAAAAAAAAAAAAAAAGGGGGGGGGGGGGATAAGGGAGGGCAAGGAGAAAGCCCTCCCCCCCACATACACATGGTCCACAAAATCTTCTATAGGTCTCTTAGGCCTAGATTTGGAGTTTGGCGTTAGCCGTGAAAACCAGCGTTAGAGGCCCCTAACGCTGGTTTCTTACGGACTCCGGTATTTAGAGTTCAGTTACCGACACTCAAATAAAACCCAACGCTCAAATTTCTACCGACAGCTCAGACCCAGTAGTAAACATATACCGACAAAATAAACATTCACGAATAACAAAACAAATATTACACAAAGTACACTTACACTCATACAAACACTACACTATATTTATTTTTAAGATTTAATAATTTTTCATCAAAATACAAAGGATCAAAGTTGCGAGATCTCGGGTGTTAGAAAAAAAACAACTCAAATCCATTTTCCCATTGACTTACATTGACACACGGGAAAAGACCCTCATATACCTACATCTAACTAATAAGATTATCACAAATATACACTCATCGATGCATACAAACAATATACACCACATGACATACCAAAAAAAGTTATTTATTACAAAATGAACACGATTTAGTTACTTTTTCACACAAGCTCATGACGTCACTCACTTTACGAGGAAAACCAGTCTTTGAAAAAAAAAATTACCACATTTTAGAGCCTCCATTGACTTCTATGGGGAAGACATGCTCGTGCACGCGAAACACACATTTCACTAACGCACGCAAATAGCGTAGACCTAAAAACTCCAAATACCAGCGCTAGAAAATACATGCTTTTCTGCGTTAGACCCAGCTATGATAAATAGATCAAGAAATGACTATTTCCCTATGGTGGACTTATGGATTGTACTTATTGAATATTCACAACACCATTAAATTGTTTCAGACTTTTATATTACATCAACTACAAATCAACATCAATAGTAACAAAATATGGTTTTCAAAATATTACATTTAAACAGACACAAAAATAATTTAAACCTTTCAGGATTCACAAACAGTACACAATGGGAAACAATTCTCATTTACCTTTATTATTGCATTTCATTTATTCAACTCATATGCTTGCAGCAACAGCATATCTACATAGGCTTAACACATGATCAGTCATGGATGCACATACATTACTTTTAGCATTCACTCATACATGTGCATTCAAATGATGGGGGAAAAACACATTACATTCTCTCTAGGAATCACAAAACAGAACATATGGATTTTACTGTACTTTTAACATCATGATTCCATCACAAGAAACCATTAGGAATTACGTACAACAAGAACATCATTACACCAGATTACAGATGTCACTTTATGGGAAGGAACAACAATGCCAGACCGCTATATAGAAGTCAGCATATGTGGGACACAATCACACTATATACGTACATGTACATAACACGCATCACCCATCACGCAACCACAAAGCACACATTTATATTTTATTCAGCACACAATAACAATGTAGTCAAATACAACAACACAATGAGGATTTCAGAACTACATAGGCAGGTTAATAATATCATGACGTCATTAGAAGATTCAACCATACACATTACAGATTCACGACTGTACCGCCCCTTTATGAACTTTAACACTCAATACTACAATACAACATATACGTAAATAACAGTTTGGAACACCATTATTAGGGAGATTTGAATGGGACAATTAATAAATATTGTCAGATCGCAAATCACTTATATATATAATACTACAGATGACAGCCGGAAGTTATTCAGTATTAGTGCGATTTGAAAGGGACGCCTACAATATTGACATCTCGGCAATCGCTTATATATACAATACTACAGATGACAGCCGGAAGTTATTCAGTATTAGTGCGATTTGAAAGGGACGCATACAATATTGACATCTCGGCAATCACTTATATATACAATACTACAGATGACAGCCGGAAGTTATTCAGTATTAGTGCGATTTGAAAAGGACGCATACAATATTGATATCTCGGCAATCACTTATATATACAATACTACAGATGACAGCCGGAAGTTCTTCAGTATTAGTGCTATTTTAATGGGACGCATACAATATTTACATCTCGGCAATCACTTATATATACAATACTACAGATGGCAGACGGGAAGTTCTGAATTATTATTGCGATTTTAAAGGGACGCATACAATATTGACAGCTCAGCAATCACATATATACAATACTACAGATGGCAGACGGGAAGTTCTGAATTATTATTGCTATTTGAAAGGGACGCATACAATATTGACATCTCGGCAATCACTTATATATACAATACTACAGATGACAGCCGGAAGTTATTCAGTATTAGTGCCATTTTAATGGGACGCATACAATATTTACATCTCGGCAATCACTTATATATACAATACTACAGATGGCAGACGGGAAGTTCTGAATTATTACTGCGATTTTAAAGGGACGCATACAATATTGACAGCTCGGCAATCACTTATATATACAATACTACAGATGGCAGACGGGAAGTTCTGAATTATTATTGCGATTTGAAAGGGATGCATACAATATTGACATCTCGGCAATCACTTATATATACAATACTACAGATGACAGCCGGAAGTTATTCAGTATTAGTGCGATTTGAAAGGGACGCATACAATATTGACATCTCGGCAATCACTTATATATACAATACTACAGATGACAGCCGGAAGTTCTTCAGTATTAGTGCCATTTTAATGGGACGCATACAATATTTACATCTCAGCAATCACTTATATATACAATACTACAGATGGCAGACGGGAAGTTCTGAATTATTATTGCGATTTTAAAGGGACGCATACAATATTGACAGCTCGGCAATCACTTATATATACAATACTACAGATGGCAGATGGGAAGTTCTGAATTATTATTGCGATTTTAAAGGGACGCATACAATATTGACATCTCGCTAATCACTTATATATACAATACTACAGATGGCAGATGTTACTTTATCGTTTACAAACAATGTTGCAGCAACATTGATTGATCACATTCGATGCACATTATACACAACTATGCACTTTCATTCATGTTTGCCTGGACGTGTGCTTTTTACTATAAGATCGCGTTTAAGAAATATTGATTACGCATAGGATCAAACATTACAAACATGCACTGTATGTGTGATATTTGACACTTTCACATTGAGATTCATTGTTGGAAAACAACATTTCAGCAAACCAAAAAAAAAAACGCCCACTGTGAAAGCATTCGCGCCGCTCACATACAAACAGCAATCATTACAAACTCACTACCATTGGACTAATTGTACTATAAATCCCCCAAACATCATGGCCAATGCATCACTTGTGATCCACATCAGATCAAGTGCATACCTTGTTACGCTGTTTTGAAAGATGGATGATGATGACATGGTAGACGCTGCTGGTGCTGCTATTGGCGAACTAGCTGTTGGTCGAATCAGGCAGCCTCGGCGGCTCAGACTGAGACGAAGGGGTCATCTGGTTCGAGGTCCTCCTGTCTACAAGGTGAGACCCACCTTGGAAAACATGAGCGACTTTGAGGTTTATGATAAGTATCGGCTCAATTGCGAACAGCTCATTGGCCTTTACGATCTTCTTAAACCTCATTTGGAGCCACGTATAAGAATAAGGACTGCTGTTCCCGCCATGAGTAAGATGCTAAGTTGTCTATACGTCCTGGCCTCCGGGAGTTTTCAATCCGGAGAAATGTACATGCATGGCCTGGCTCAAGGTACATTCTCTGTGGTGTTTGATAACTTTCTGGACGCCATGGTACGTATCAGTAAGCAATACATAGGATTCCCACAGAATGATGGTGATTGGAGGCGCCTGAAGCGGGAATTCTTTGATATTGCTCAATTGCCCAATGTCTTGGGAGCCATAGATTGTACCCACATTGCGCTGCATGCTCCAATTGATGACTTGCCCTTCAGAAATCGCAAACATTTTCATAGCCTTAACGTGCAGTATGTTTGTGATGCACAGATGAGGATTATGCATGTGTGTGCGAATTTTGGAGGGGCTAGTCATGATGCCCGCATCCTCTCTCTGTCGTCCCTGTGGAGACCGTTTGAGGAAAGACAAATGCCCCCTGGTTATCTTGTTGGTGAGTGTTTGTGCACAACATGGTTAATTAGTTTGACAATTGCCACTGTAGTTTTAAAATGTTAGCGTAATGTTCAGCTATCAGATGCAATTTAACCATTTATTTTATTTTCCCGCTAATGTCTACTTTTAGTTCAATGCAGATATGTAGCATGTCTTACCTTAAATGCTCAGATAGAGAATGCAATGTAACCATTTAGTTGCCATTTTACACAAGGTCTGGTTTAGGAGAAATACGCATATGTAGCATGTCTTAGCTGAAATGGGAAGATATTAGCAAATGCAATTTAACCATGTCATTGTCTCTTTCCGCTAATGTCTGCTTTTAGTTCAATGCAGATATGTAGCATGTCTTACCTTAAATGCTCAGATAGAGAATGCAATGTAACCATTTAGTTGCCATTTTACACAAGGTCTGGTTTAGGAGAAATACGCATATGTAGCATGTCTTAGCTGAAATGGGAAGATATTAGCAAATGCAATTTAACCATGTCATTGTCTCTTTCCGCTAATGTCTACTTTTAGTTCAATGCAGATATGTAGCATGTCTTACCTTAAATGCACAGATAGAGAATGCAATGTAACCATTTAGTTGCCATTTTACACAAGGTCTGGTTTAGGAGAAATACGCATATGTAGCATGTCTTAGCTGAAATGGGAAGATATTAGCAAATGCAATTTAACCATGTCATTGTCTCTTTCCGCTAATGTCTACTTTTAGTTCAATGCAGATATGTAGCATGTCTTACCTTAAATGCTCAGATAGAGAATGCAATGTAACCATTTAGTTGCCATTTTACACAAGGTCTGGTTTAGGAGAAATACGCATATGTAGCATGTCTTAGCTGAAATGGGAAGATATTAGCAAATGCAATTTAACCATGTCATTGTCTCTTTCCGCTAATGTCTACTTTTAGTTCAATGCAGATATGTAGCATGTCTTACCTTAAATGCTCAGATAGAGAATGCAATGTAACCATTTAGTTTGCATTTTACACAAGGTTTGGTTTAGGAGAAATACGCATATGTAGCATGTCTTAGCTGAAATGGGAAGATAGAGAATAATATTGAACTAGATTATTCTTTTACAAAATAAACATTTGTTAGTGGATTATCGTGTACAATAAATTTTATTGGACTCCAAATACTATTTTGAGGATTCTGTTTGAATTATGTTCTGTTCATAATTTATAGGTGATTCTGGGTACATGAGCCGGCCTTGGCTCATTACCCCCTTGCGTAGCCCGACTGATGTGTCTGAGGAGCGCTACAATAGGGCTCATAAGAGAACCAGGGCGGTGGTTGAACGGATGTTCGGGCTCCTGAAGATGAGGTTCAGGTGCCTGGACAGGTCGGGAGGAGCCCTACAGTACAACCCAAAGAAGGTGGCTAAGATCGTTGTAGCCTGTAGCGTCCTGCATAATATTGCACAGCGGGCTGGTATGCTGCAGGGCGTCCCGGTGCACCGAAACCTCCTCAGAGATGAGGAGGAGGATCCTGTTCTAGAGGGGCCATTCCGGGACGAGGGGCTCAATGTCAGAGCAGACATCATCAACCGCCACTTTAGACGGTAAATAATAGAAGTTAGACTGGAGTATTGTCAATAGATGTGACCTCTAGGGAAATGACAAGTAGAGAATTGTGCAAACATGTTAGGATTGTTCATCAAATGCTAAAATGTGTTTCATTTATTAATATAGGTGATGCTCTGGGCATTGGGTCCTGTAGCGAGTCTTTGCCACTTGGTTTTTAAAGAGGACTTCAGCTGGTAAGTATAAATGTATGGACTGTTGCTGGCATGAATTGTACACAAATACATCATATGGCATACATTTTCTAAACTAGTATTTAGTTTACACATTACTTAAAATGTAAATACTCAGAAAGGGATCCTCTAGCATAACTATCCTCTAGCATGACTATGGTTCAATGTCACACATTAGAGGTTCGTTCTGCTCAATATGACTCATCTTCACACTTGATAGAACATAACACAAGATGCTACACACGCTTAGTAAGCTAGTGACAGAAATTGATTCAGAAATGGGGGGTGGGAGAGGGCTACAGAACTGATTCACACACTTGTAGTAATTTTTATTAAACTTTTTCTGCCATTAGGGAGCTGACTTAATCTAAAGACTGAAAGGGAAGAATTAGAAGCATGACAGTGAAGATTGCCCAGACTGACAGTGGAAAAAGCCAAGATTGAAATTGAAGTATAAGAATGGGATCATTTCTGGCATTATCTTTCAAATCTGCTGACCTTGAAAACCATACAAAGACATGTTCACATGGTAAAGGCCAACTATTTGATAGAATAAGGCTGTGGAGGCATCCTATTGGAGACACTTAGATTATTTTCTAATTTTTAGATGGTATTTCACAGTCCTCTATTTTTTAAATGATGAATAAGACACCTATTGAAGATCAACTGTTTACCCCTGAGTTGAGTTTCAAAGACCATGCATTATCCAGGTTGGTGTACTAATGCATGCTAGTTAAGAATCACAGGAAGAATGTCGAAGATTAGTAGCTTACATACATTAGTCATACTTATTTCATAATTAGATATTTAGGGATCACAATCAGAAAAAGGAATACATATTATAGTTGATATAGAGGTATTTGAATGGACATGAAATATTACATTTATGTTCAGCATACATATATATTATTGAAATGTGATATACATTATTATGTATAATTAGAAATTCAGATATTACAATTTAATTTTTATTACACAATATAATGTTGTATGTTTATTTTTATTTTTTTTACATTTAATTAATAAATATCTTGATAAAATGTTGAACAAAGTTAGAGCATAGACACAAGATGATTGTAAATGTATTTTATGAATATTTGACAACGTGTGTATTAACTTTGTTAAAATTTTGTTTTTTAATTTCAGATTGTCATCTGATGACTTCCAGGAATATTTTTTTGTTTTTGGTTCAGAAACTATTAATTTTTTAAATGGTAATAATAAACATTTTATTATTAAATACAATCTTTTGAACATATTATAATAAATATCCATATAATCTGTCAATAAAAACCAATTTGACTCCCATGACTGGTAGTTGGCTATTTGACAAGCACATGCATACGATCAAATAATGCATTAATTTTAGAAAATCCAATGATTCAGAAAATATTAAATTAAAATATCTTTTTTTAAATTAATTGGGGAGTGAGATCCATCTATGCTTTTCTTTTGAAATTCTTAGATGTTAAAATAATGTCGGATATGTAGTCAAAATTTGACATAAATTATTTTGTTTCACTTTTAAGAAGGGGAAGTGGTTCAATTACATTAAAGTGACAGTGTTGTTGAATGTAAAATTAATTTTATAAGATCTTGTATCTTCCTTAGGTATCACAAAACATTATTTTCGTAAAATTTATAAAGTTTACATTTATAAATGGTAGGTCATTTAACTTCATATTTTTCACAAGCTAGTTATTGGATGCCAGGTTAATAGATTTAATTTTCTAGTGGAGTCATTTAACTATAGTTATTAATATTATGTAGTTTTTAAAATCTTACCTCTTGGGTTAGACATCACATATCTATATATAATTTTCATTCCACTTTAGTTTATTTTGACAATGTTAAATCAACATTCCAAATGTTTTGGTCCTTAAAGGGACATTCACAAAGTATATTGTGTATTGATTTTTTAAAAAGTCATAAAAGAATTTAAACATATTTAGAAAGTACTATAGAATTACATTCAGTCTTTAAATATACTTCGAAATAGATACATCAATGCACATATCTTAGTCAATTACATAAGGCATCTATGTGCAACCAAAAATCAGCATCAAAATAGCCTATGTAGATATGTATTTAATCCAAGATTAAATATAATTACAATCTAATGATTGAATACCAAAACATATTAAGTTGTTCAAATATTATAATCTTATCCAAAATGCATACATAACATATAGCTTAATGTCCCTCAAAGCTGAATACTCCGAAATACATCCTTTACAATATATATTTCAGTCAGTGTGTAAAAAAATCCAGAAGTTAATCTAAATATGCTTTACTCATATGTTATACTAATTTTGCAAAAGGAAGGTGCCTATGTTTCTGATTTTTCAAGCATTATTGTGAAATGTCTCTTTAAAGGGACATGAACTCAAAATATACTTAAAGGGAGACAGTTAAAAAATTAATGATTTATACATTCTGAATGAGTATTCTATTTTAAGCAACTTTAAAAATTGTCTCATATTATGAATGTTCCTTGTGATGTTGCTATGATTAATTTAAAAATAAGGCATTAAATAGATAATTTATTTGCTTCAGTACTCTCGACAGAACTTGGTTTTTTTGGTTGGATTAATTTTTCAAACAATCATCAAGGACAACCCAGGTTTTTTGCAACAATTGTCCGTAATCTAAAATATCATTATTGATTTGCAAAGAAAGATAACAAGATAATTCTTAACATTTGAGATTCGGATTAAATTATAAAGTTGCTTAACATTTCATGCTCAATCTGAATCACGAACGCTAAATTTGTTTGGACAGTGTCCCTTTAAGAGATTTAAAGAGTGTATTTACTTATCTTCTTATCTTGACATACTTTGCTTGAAAAGCATATCGAGATAGGCTCAGTAGATGAAGATTGTTGGATGCACAGAGATGCCTTATGTGATTGGCTCAACCATGTGCATTTAAATTTCTTCTGTTGAGGATATCTAAATAATAAGATAAATAGATTTACATTTTAAAGTCTAAACAATTTTCTATCTCTACAGATCATTTGATACAATTGTTTGTTTGTAATGTCTATTTAAAAATAAAGACGCCATTGCACAATAACATATATGAGCAGTTCAGACAAATACAAGCTCGAGGTTTATTTACTAATAACAAACAAACCTGTAGTTTAACATTTATAAACAGATTATCCAAGTTACTGACATTATAACCTGAATTTGAACATTCAGAAATATTGCGTGGGAAACGCATCTTGAAACACCAGATTAGCATCTTTAAACATATGAGTCTAATGTCACGCAATAGCACACAATCAATGTGCATTATGAAATAAATTTAATAGAGCAATATCAATACTTCACAATAAGTCAAGAAATGGGTTTTATGAACAATAAAGACATACAATATTAAATGTGTATTTGTATTAAAGAAACAGACCGTTATTAACCCGAAAAATGTATACAACATTTAATAATGTGACAGTATTAGATTTTAAAGAGAATTTAAACATTAATATTTAACGGATCACGGATATTAAATCTGCGTCACACATATCCGCATGACAGGCCCATGAGTTACAAATAAGTCTACATGAAAAATGAAGTAACAGCACCACCATGAGGTATGTGTAAGAAAGTTACTAAGATATGAAACATTAAGGAACGGCCAATCAGAGTTCATCACACAAACACAACTTGAGTCAGGATGGTCTCACAGACATTCTAACAATATTTCAAACTTTTATCCAATCAGATGTACAGATAACTTGTCCCATGGTGCATCTCATGTTTACTTCACCATATAAAAGTCCATTACACGTTGCCATCTTTGTCAGTTCTCTAATGCCTGCAGGCAGTATATATTTCTTTACAAAAGATATTCAACAACCCAGCAGGCATGAAACCTCCCAGGTTTACCAAGCAGGAGAGCGCTGCACTGGTCCACGCCGTCAAGGACTTTTATCCCCAGCTGTTTGGGAACAAGAGGAGCTCGACAGATGCGCCTGTTAAGAAGGCCCTCTGGGAGTCTATTACCAATGCGGTTAAATTGGTGTGTGACGTCCAGAGGAGCCAGGATCAAATCATGAGGAGATTTGGAGATATGAGGTTGCGCTTAACAAAAAAAGTCAACCACATAAGGGACTGGGTACAAGCCCGTAAAAGAGGGGGCCAAAGAAAGGCCCTGCGGAAACTATACCTACTCCCTTATGAGGTGACTTTATGCGAGCTCCTCAATCTCCGGGTCCCCAAAAGATTTAGATCCTCACCATCCTCGGCCTCCTCTTCTTCCCTCCCAGCTGCGGGATCTGAAAGTCCTGACGCGGGGGCCAGGGCAGCTGCTTCTCCGTCCGGTGGCCTGGGAGGAGATGATGGAGAATCTGAACCAGGTAACTATCCAACTTCATATAATATCTTAATATTTGAATTTCTTTTAAAAATGTGTATATAGTCTGATACTAAACCAATACAGATCTCACAACATACACTACATATGATGTTTAGATATCTGATTTTAGATTAGTGACACATGAAATAGGAATGATGTTTCTTGCGCTCTACAGAATATGCGTCACAGAGCGAAAATGGAATTGCGCATACACGTTAACATGGGTTTGCTGTAAGTGGCATTGCTTTATACATGTTAGTCAAATGACGGATGCGTAATTCCGCTTGAAATCATTGCGCAATGATCGCGAAAATGGAATTGCGCATACACGTTAACATGGGTTTGCTGTAAGTGGCATTGCTTTATACATGTTGGTCAAATGACGGATGCGTAATTCCGTTTTGAATCATTGCGCAATGATCGCGAAAATGGAATTGCGCATACACGTTAACATGGGTTTGCTGTAAGTGGCATTGCTTTATACATGTTGGTCAAATGACGGATGCGTAATTCCGTTTGGAATCATTGCGCAATGATCGCGAAAATGGAATTGCGCATACACGTTAACATGGGTTTGCTGTAAGTGGCATTGCTTTACACATGTTGGTCAAAATGAAATGTGAATTATTATATATGTGAAGAATACAGTATTCTTATTTTCAATATTAGACATAATAAAAAAAGAAAAAAGCAGAATCCCAAAAAATTATAACATATGCCCATCAATTGATGAGAATGAAATAACAAAAAAAAATAATTTAAGCGACAGTAAACAACACAACTGATTGAAAATAAGAGTACAGGATATATTTATCATGAATTTAATTGAGGAAACAATTAACTCATGGGACTACCAAAGGATTAATAGTTTTTAATTGATTTGCTTAATAATGTAAAGATTTTAAACATGGCATGATTTGTATTAATGATATCCAATCCTCATTTAATATATTACAGATCTGGATGTTGGTGCTGGATCCTCAAGGCAGGGCTTGTCACAGTATGGTATGTCTCATTTTAATTGACATTTGTCTTAGAAACATGGACAGAACATTACATACTAAATCCACATTGTTCAATATTTATATGTATCTGCAAAATGGATTTTAAAACTTTTTGCAAATAAGAAAAAATAAAACAAAAAAATAGGATTACATTGTAAGACTACTCTGATTTTGTTTGGAATTTAAGATATCCCATCTATTCTGGATGTCTTAATTTTAATGTAAGATTCTTTGAATGTCCAATTTATATTCTTCCCTTGTGTATTGCTTAATCTTATTTGTATACATTTTTTTAAAATACACACACTTTTGCATATGTTTAGATTTTAAAAATATAGATTCCATTTTTGAAATTGATCATGTCATTTAAGGGACATGCCAACTAAATTTTACATAGAATGATTTTTAAACGTGATTTTATTGTTTTGTTTAAACATTTTATGAGCTACATTGGTTCGGTCTATTGTTTTAGTTCTTTTAAAAAAAAAGGATTTTGGTTTAGGTTAAACAATGCATTACTGGTATTATCCGGCTGTTTTTTTATGCATAACTTGGCTTTTTTACAAAAGTTAAAATCATGTGTTCAGATAACAGTAGTACATAGTTTCAAAAAGTAAACAATTACACATTTAGAGCTTCATGTCCCTTTAATAGATGAAAATTAAATAATTCTTAGGATATCCTTAAATAACATATTAGATTGGAATTGCATGCTCAATCCCGTTCATTACATCAACATATGGAGTAGAGAATTCATTAACACCAACATTGTCAAATCAATATATTTTTATATTAAAGGGACACTGAGCTAAAATTATTAATGTTGTCATTCAGATAGAGCATGCAATATTAATCAACATTTAAATATAATACTATAATCATATGTGAAATAATATATTGCTAAATGTATTTTAAAATCAAGAATGTACGTTTATCTGCAGCTCAATTTTGGTTGACCAACCTGGGTTTTGATTGATGATTGGTGGATACCTTCAACAAACAATATTTATTGAATCCAATATTGCTTATCTGCCTTTAAGATTAAAATGTAGCAACATTCTAATTATAATAGGAGTCAATGTTAAATCATTTGGAACAGTTTGAACAGTGAAATCAATGATTGAAATAAATCATGTCAGTGTCCCTTTAATAAACAATAGATTCATTCATCTTTACATTCTTTGGATTAGACAATATTGATATATAATTCACATATTCACTGTTGGAGTTACTTTATAGATATCAGCATACTCTAACAGCACCATGTTTACATATTTGTACTAATCAATTTGGTTTTGTATTGTGATAAATATGTGTTGTGTCCTAAACAAGATTATTGTACATTGCACAAATGGCTCGATGTGCCACATGTCTTTGTTTATATTTGTCAACAGCTGTTATTCAAAATGTGGTTTGTGTGTATTATTTTAAGAACATTGATCAATGGGTATATTTAGATATGCAATAGCATCGTATGAGATGAGTTTGATGTCTAATATAGTGAGAAATTAAACATATGTTCAATACATCATTTTTAACAGAATCCCCTTGATTCAATCAAGCATTTTTTTGTTTAATGACTGCTCTATTCTTCACATTTTCAAGTTGATTATTCTTAAAATTTGCTACAGATGTGATTTAGTGCTATCCCAAATGTGTTCACTAATATATATCTATATCATTCATAGAGAGAGTTGGTGTGGGGAGCCCAGAGGAATCCAGCACTGACACAGAGCCGCCTTTGCAGTCTCCTGGTAAGTCCATTGACTCATTTATATGTCATTGAAGGTGTATTGGTAATCAATATTATGAGCATGATTCTGATGAAGCATAACATTTGAAACAAACATATAATTTACTCCTCTGATTATATATAAATTTTCTTGGAATATTGAAAGATTAATAATTAAAACTTTCTTAGTCTACACCTTTGTTATTCAGAAGATGTATAGCATATGTTTGTTTCCATGTTCATTTTTGACAACAGTCATCAAGTGATACACACATGAGAAATCTTAAATGTTCTATGTACTATGCTTTTATGATTTTAAAATTAATACAAACAATACAACAAAAATCTGAATCATTGAGAATAACAAATCTAATGTCATTTGTATGCTCCATCAAAATGATGTAAATCATAACTTTGGGTGTGTATATCTTTAATGCAACATTGATGTGTGTCTTTGAGCAACAGTAACATATGTTATAATATCTGATCTTAACGTGTACACAACATGTTATGTTTTACAGAGATTGATTTAACATGTGGGACGGAGGAGGAAGAGGCTCCCTTGAAGTCTGATGGTATGTGAAATATATCTATCATGTTTCCAACATGTTGCTTTATTGGAAATCATTTTATTGAAGACATTCAAAGTCTACAGCTTTTGCACTTTAAAAAGGAATATTATTTGTCTGTTCAAATACACTACTGCCCCCTTTCTATATCAGGCAGCATGAAAATATGCTTGGATGTTTTTTTTTTTTAAATTTATTTATAATTCATGCCATCATTATGTCACATGCATATTCCAGGCCAAACCACAATAATAATGTTATAATTGTACAGACAGTCATTGATATTCATCTGAGTGCCTATATGCATACCATATCCTCAGTTCATAATTGTTTAGAAATTCAAACACACTTCTAAGTATATTGAAAACATAATCAATTTGAAATGCGTTGATTTGATTTCATGATGTATGAAATGTTAATATATTTGTATTATTTATTTCAGATGGATCCTCCACCTCTGGTCATCAGTTTTCCACCCCTACCCAGTCCCCTGGCCAGTCACAGACCCCTGCCCAGGACCAGACCCCTGCCCAGGACCAGACCCCTGCCCAGGCCCAGGACCAGACCCCTGCCCAGGCCCAGATCCAGACCCCTGCCCAGGCCCAGACCCCTGCCCAGGCCCAGACCCCTGCCCAGGCCCAGACTCATGCCCAAGCCCAGACCCCTGCCAGCCCTTCCCATTTGTCCTTTCCTGTCCCTCCCAAAAAACAGCCCTTCGTCCCCCTTCGCCGCTCTCCCCGTATTATGGGCCGTACAGCTACCCCAGCTGCCCAGACCCCAACTCACCACTCCCCAGCTGTACGGCCTACCCCGGAGCAGCAGCTCATCCCTCCCCAACCCAATCCCATCCCTCCCAATCCAATCCCATCCCTCCCCCCTGTCTCAACCTTCATTGTCCTGGGTGTCGGATTGTCCTTCCCAGGCACAGCTGTAAGTATCATTCAAAGTCCACATTATAAGATACTTAAAGGTACACTGAAGGCAAATTGTTTCTATTGTGATTCAAATAGAGCATGCAATGTTAATCAAATTTATAATTTACTACTCTTATGAATTATTCGTCATTCTCTTGCTATCTTTATTGAAACAAAGAAATGCCTAGAATTAATTTTAAATAGAAAATAATTGTGGACATCATTTCTTTATTGTTGGATGAATGTATCAATCAACCAGCAGGGACAACCAAAGTTGATAAACAAATATGGCCTGCCCTATAAACCTACATTCTTGCATTCAAAATCTAGCTAGAGAATTCAAACATTTAAAGAATATGTGTAATTTTTTATTATTTGTAATGTCATGCTCTATCTGAATCAGTCAATTAAATATTTAGGTTCAGTGTCCCTTTAATTTGATATCACTACATATACCAATCACCACTACTTGGATCCAACAATTTCTGTACAAATGTTGATACATTATCTCTTGTCTAACCCAGTGGGAATGTAATTTCTTCAGGTTGCTATGTTTACACAGCTTGTCCTCAACGCCAAAATGTTTAAGGATAGGTGTGCCTACCACAGTATAATTAAAATATTTAAATTGCTAATGTAAGTACAATGTAAATCATTTAACAAGATTTTATACACTCAAGCTGTATAAGTGGATCATCGAAAACCAATTAAAGGGGACAACATGTTTGAGGAAACTGTCCCTTTAATGATTTCGGTCTGTCTGAATAACATATTTAATGTGTAAAGAATCAATTTCAACAAATTGATGTAAAGAATGATTTGTCTTTATGATGACAATGTATCTTTGCTTATTTTTTCTTCTGTTGTGTAATTATCCTTAATATTTGATTTATTCTTTATTTTAGGCTGTGACTCAGCATGGCTCATGCTAGAAGGTATAGCACGAGTAGAGCAGGCCATGTTGAGGAAAGCAGCTGGCCTGAGAGGGATGAATGACACCATGCAGGCCCAGCTCCGGGTTCAGGATTTGACTCTGCGTCAAATCATGCTATTAAATTCAAGGCCTGAATCTGGAGCTGGACATGCACAGGATGATGAAGAGGATGACCAGTAAGTGGAGGATCTGGAGATGCTCCAAGGGCGCAGATAAGAATCCTCCGTCCACATGTTGATGTTTTTGTTATTGTTGCCATTTGGCCTTTTTTTCAGTTTATTGTTGTGCCTGTTGCACTCTTTTACCTTGTCATATGGCTCCAATGGGGCTATGGTGGCCCTTGGCAACTCTCTTCATGGACTGTGATGCACTCTGTTACCTTGTCATATATCTACAATGGGGCTATGCTGGCCCTTGGCAACTCTCTTCATGGACTGTGATGCACTCTGTTACCTTGTCATATATCTACAATGGGGCTATGCTGGCCCTTGGCAACTCTCTTCATGGACTGTGATGCACTCTGTTACCTTGTCATATGGCTCCAATGGGGCTATGGTGGCCCTTGGCAACTCTCTTCATGGACTGTGATGCACTCTGTTACCTTGTCATATATCTACAATGGGGCTATGCTGGCCCTTGGCAACTCTCTTCATGGACTGTGATGCACTCTGTTACCTTGTCATATATCTACAATGGGGCTATGCTGGCCCTTGGCAACTCTCTTCATGGACTGTGATGCACTCTGTTACCTTGTCATATGGCTCCAATGGGGCTATGGTGGCCCTTGCCAATTCTCTTCATGGACTGTGATGCACTCTGTTACCTTGTCATATGGCTCAAATTTTCATGATCTTTACCATATTATTTATAAATGTTGTTGTTTTCTGACATACTAATAAAAGACATGTCATTGCACGATTCTTTGTCCTCCTTATTCATGTCATTGATTGAAATCTCTATTTTATCTGGTTGAACCTTAAAGGGACATACCCAAAATAATGTTGTTTCCTGAATCATATATGTAATACAATTGTAAATGACTTTAAGATTAACATCTCCAATGTAATTTTTATTTTTGTGTTTATAGTTTTTTCTAAAAGCTTTATCATTGCATGATTATGATTAGCATAGTAATTGTTTGATATATGTATATAAAGATTGTTATATATGTATATTTCAAATTTCACATCCATGTGTGTATTTCTAAACTCTGCATGAATTGATGCACCTTTAACAAATGATCTGAGGATTGATACAATGATATAATCCCTGTAAAGTGTTCATTTTCTTGAAATAGTATTGTCTCTGTGTATCCTCTTTTTATAAATAAAAATCATGTCCCTTTAAGTGATGGTGAGCACAATTGTTAATGAATGTATTTCCATTTCTAAAGCGTTTTTGTCCTTTTTACATGAACAAGGACATATAATCTTAATAATAAACAATCTTATTGTAATGTTGACAGCACATGTATTTCATTTTCTATTCTATCTTATTGTAAAAGTGTAACCAAATCAATCTCTGTGTGTAATGCGCATATTTTAGATGAGGAATATGTTTTTAAAAATATTGTTAAAAAATACTTCTACTCCCATATATGGCTATAGGTAGTCTGACCATATTTCAACTTGAATAAATAACCCGTTTGATCAATACATGTGTCATTATTGTTATTCCCAAACAATCTAAACATATCTTAAAACATCAATGGCATATGTATTTCTCATGTGTATCTTTTAAATGTTAAAGATATACACCATAGCTATAGTTAAAGGGACAGTCAAGTCCGTAAAGATGATTCATGATTTCGTGACATTCCTAGATAGCAATCTAGACACATCCTAGTTTCAAAAATATAAATACGTTTCTTAGTGATATGCCAAGCTGACAACTGAGTCCTTGTATTGGCTGCAGTTTTTCTGCGATCGCGGGTGTGCCATGTTGCTTAAGACGTCACCTGCCAGGCTGTCCAATGATTCCTTGTATTGACTGACGTTTTTATGCGATCAAGGAAGCACCTTTTATTGGATGGCGTTTTTACGCGATAAAGGATGCGCCTTTTTTTTTGTTTGCGTTCTTACGTGATTATGAACGTGCCTTTTATTGGATTGCATTCTTACGTGACCAGGAATGTGCCTTTTATTGGATTGCGTTCTTACGTGATCAAGGAAGCGCCATGTTAATTAAGACGTCACATGCAAAGTTAAAAAAACGTCTGATTGTATTACGTAGTCCCGCAATATTTGTTTGTGCACGTTAAACACGTTTGTGAATGAAGCCAAGTTTAAAAACATTGCGAATATGGATTGTTTGCATCATGTTACATTGTTGAGCCATAGCTGATAAAGACCACCACATTCTCTTTTGCTGGATGTCTGGTTGAATAAACGAACAAAAGCAAAATGTTTTCATGCATAAGATATTTCGAGGCAAGTGCAAATCTCTATAGTCCATGTTGTTTAATATGTTGGTCAACAATATGTTCCTTTTTATGAAAAATGACTGTTGTGTTTAATGTTAAAGATATCGAATTCATAAATATGCTCTATTGTGTTAGAATAAAGTAATCAATATGCATTTATCTTTATCATATGCTAAATATATGATGCCGACTTCTTCTAAATGTAATTTCGTCGTATATTTTATTAAAGGTTCATTAGACACTCACATTATAAATCAAAACATTTTATTTTGTCTCTAGTTAGATAGTCCATTGTTTAACAAATAAACGTTTCATTTTGCTTCTGTTCAAAGAAAATGTAAGTAATTTTCAGACTCCTCGCCAAGCCTCTGAGTTTCATGTGAGTACCATCTCCAGCTTTCTCCTGTTTGTGTAAAGGGCCTTTTCATATGTTAATGATGGGGTATTGTCTTGTTTTACGGTTGTAATGGGGGTTCAGCTATATTTTCAATAGAGATAACCCGATTTTCTTTGAAAGTGTTTGAAGCTTTGTAATATTGATATCAGTATATGTTAATCTTTGTTTCTAGTAGTGTCTATTACATACAGTTATGTTAAAAATATAGTATACTGTCCCTTTAATGCAAATGTTTATTTTTGTATCATGTATGAGTTCCACATTGGTTAATTTCCAAATATATTATTGTTAGCATATTTTCCCTCCCACTCCTAAAAGGACTTTAAACCATATTCATTGTTAAAACAAATGTCTTTCTAAAAATAAATTAACACAATAATGTCTCTTTAATAAAATAGACTTTATTTAACACGTCAATAAAAATCTGATTTCCATATTTATTGTTTGAACAAGTACATGTAGATATACCAACAATCTGAAAATATATGTTAGCATATGTAATTTTGTTAAAGGGACAGTTTAGAAAATAAATCATGTTTTGCATTATTATAAAAGTCAATTTTGTAATATCAATGATATCAAAGGTTTCTCACCAATTAATCATTTGTCTGTGTTTATTTTAATTTGCTAGCTAAACCTATGAGGTTTGTGTGCTCATTTGTTAGAGCTTGAAGAGTGCATGTAATCATTATGCAAGTTGACCACTAGAAGGCATTTGGATAGCATTTGTATATCTGAAACCTTGTGCTCATACAGCATATTATTTACCATGTATTGATCATTGATGTCAAAAATGTTGTTATGTCAGAACAACAAATAAGTGGTCATTTTTCATAGTCATAGATACAAGGGTAAGCACATAAGTCACACGTATTTCTCCATGTTTTGTTGTTTCCAACTTGATAATGCTTAATACAGTGTTTTCTTTGTAATCAATAATTTTCTGACTGTCCCTTTAAGCTGTGTTATTGGCATTCAAACAGTAATATGCCATCATGGATAATTGTAATGGTAATTTTGTTTGCGATTCGGGAAACAGTTTGGACATCACATCACAGAAACCAATCAATATCATGAACAAGGATAGGTATGTGATGATGTGGTTTTCACACACTTATAACCCACACTCTGCAAACAATCTGCCTCCATGGACCCGGTCCCATAGAAGTAGATTATATACAGAGTGTGGTCCACAAGTGTATGAAAACCACATCATCACATACCTATCCATTACACATTAAATAAAAAAAACATTAAACATGAAAACAAATACTTACTTCCTCTTCCTTCCCCTCTTCCCACGGGGCTGAAGCTCTGGGAGGGGCAACTGCCGACTCCGAAGAGTTCTCCTTGGAGATGTTGTGGGAAGAGTGGAAGGAAGAGTACTGGGACGACCAAGGTGAGGAGGAGGAGATGGCTGAGGAGGAGGAGATGGCTGAGGAGGAGGAGATGGCCCGGCAGGAGAAGATGGCCCGGCAGGAGAAGATGGCCCGGCAGGAGAAGATGGCCCAGCAGGAGAAGATGGCCCAGCAGGAGAGGATGGCCCAGCAGGAGAGGATTGCCCAGCAGCAGGAGGCCCAGCAGCAGGAGGCCCAACAGCAGGAGGCCCAGCAGCAGGAGGCGGACCAGGAGGCAGACCAGCATGCGCCTCCTGGAAAAAATTAAACATCTCATGGTGTAGATTAAAGGTTCTGATTTGCCCTTCTTCTATTCTAGTAAGTATGTTTATTATTTTGTTTTGGCCTTCAATTATTTGGTTTTGTCCTTGAAGAATTCGAGTTCGGCCTTCTATATTTTGTATCCGGGAGTTACGCATCTGGTCTATGTAGTCTAGTAGAACCCGCACCTCCGCTATTTCCTGTTGTTGTGCTTGGCGGGGTACCCGTGCACGGCGGGGTGCCCGTGCACGGTGGGGTGCGGGTCCTTGAGGGGCCTCTGGTTCAGCGGCCTCCTCCTCTGCTTCCGGGGCCTCTTCATCTGCTTCCGTGCCCTCTTCGTCAAAGGGGGGCCTCTTCCCTCCGAAGTGGAAATTCCTCCCCACCACTCTCATCCCGGGGAGAAGGAGGAGGCTGTATTTGTTGTGCTGCCTCCTCCCCAGACTCTGTATATTTGAAAAATTAAAAAATGTATATATTAGCATATTTCAAAATCAAGCTTTAAATGACAGCTTACGATACAATTACAAATGCAGAATCATTAATCCACTTTGAAATCTAACAATCAATATGATTTCCGCATTTTCTAAACCGTGTTTGTGATATCTCTGGTCAATCTGAATGTTTTAGCGTTTGTTTTCAGTCTGTTTAAATGCACACCTAACCTATAGCCTAGATACTGATGTAACCGCAAAGTAATTGTGAATGCGTGTAAACAACGTTATAGCATTAATCTGATCCTTAAAGGGACATGAAACACGTTTTATCTTTCATGATTTAGAAGCATACATTTATAATCAACTTTCTAATGTACTTTTCTTATCTAATTAGCTTCATTCTCTGGATATTCTTTGCTGAAAAGCATATCTAAATATGCTTAGAAGATGCTGATTGTTAGCTGAATATAGCTGCCTCCTGTGATTGTTTCACCGTGTGCATGGCTATTTCTTCATTAAAATATATCTCAAGAATGATTCAAATTAGGTAATATAAGTACATTTGAATGTTTTGTCAAATTGTATTCTCTACCTCAATCATGAAAGTAAAGGTTTGCGTATAGTGTCCCTTGAAATATATTCGTATGTGAATTCATTCGTAAATGAGCTTACCGTCAGATGAGAATGGCAGGTTCCCGGTATCAATTCCTCCGATACCGACTACATCCACCTCGGACATGCTGGGACGCAACATTTCCTCCCATCTGCAGTACTCGATTTCCAGGGCAGGGCCGCCACCGGTTCCTGCGGAATGTCGGGCCTCCAGGCTTAACTTTTTCTTGAAATCCATCTTACAGTCCCGGTAGCGATGTTTTATAGAGTCCATATCTCTGTTCCGGCCACCCACTGCATTGACTGCATTCCTAATCTCATGCCAGAGCTTCCTCTTCTCAGTCGGGGTAGTCTTCTGGTGCTGCAGCCTCCTATACCTGGCCATATAGGCCTCTACGAGGGCCTCCTTCTCCTCCATCGAAAACCTCGCCTCCCTAGTCGCCTTGGCCTTCCTCTGTGACGATGCCCTCTGTTTCCCGGACTGTGAAGCCCTACTCTGTCCGCCACTGGGCCCAGCCACCGCTTCCACCCCTGCTTCCTGCCCCCCTTTCTGCCCCCCTTCCTGCCCTGTTCCTCTCCCCCTCCCTCTCCTCCCCCCTCTACCTCTCCCCTGCCTGCCCTCCATCTGTTCCCTAAACTAAACCCCAAATGATCAAACAAAAAGTGAGTGTGATGAAATGAAAGGGGGTCAAAATAAAGAACTAAAAAGACAAAATAAGTGCTGAAAGTGTGAGAGGGATCTAAAAAAACAAAGAGGGTAAGGAGTATTTAAATAAACCAAAAGAAGAAGAAGACTAAAAGGAGGATATGTAAACTAAATGTAACTAGGGGATGGGTATGGGATGGGTATGGGGTATGGGATAAGAGTAAATGGGATGAAAGGGAATGGGACTACAGGGAATGGGTTATAGAGTGTAGTATGAGGGGGTATGGGGTATGGAGTGTATGTAGTGTTATTGATAAGTGTATGTATGTATTGAATGTGTTTGCGTGTAAATGTGTTAAGTGTACAGAAAAATCACTCGCTCGCTAACTCACACTACTACTAATTCTCACAAACTCACACTACTACTAATTCTCACTAACTCACACTCCCACTAACTCTCAATAACTCACACTAACTCACGCTCCCACTAACTGACTCTCTCACACTACCACTAACAACTCCCACTACCACTAACTCACTCACGCTCCCACTAACAGACTCTCTCCCACTACCACTAACTCCCACTCCCACTAACTCACTCACGATAACACTAACAACTGACTCTCTCACACTAACACTAACTCACTCACAATAATGCACAAACTCTCTAATCTTAAACCTCCAATCTCCAAAGACCCACCAGCAACACAGTCAAAGAAGCCATGCTTGTGTGGTGCTTATATACCCTGTGTAAATGTTTAATGATGTACCAATTTCCATTGTAAATTGTGTTCAGGTGTGCTTTATTAGCAAATAATATTAGTGCAATGTGTATTAGTTGTGTGAATTTGCGCATGCTCATTTGGAGTTAGTATTTGTGGAATGTGTAGAATGCGATGATGTCATAGTGGTCGTTTTCTATAACATTGTCCAATAGTATTATGTTTAAATGTGAATTTGCGATGGTGTGTTATTAGTGAAGTGTTGTATATGTATGTTTGTCCTAATATATAGTGATATTGAATGCGATTATTTTGCTAGTGTATGTATATATATTTTTTGCATTGTTGTTATTTTGCGTATTTCCGCATCTTAAAGTATATGCGTATTCCCTGTATTAAATATTATTACAAATCCCCCCGCTTGTGAATGTGTAATGCTTGTGTGCTTTGTTTAGTGATTGTTGTTGTGACATTTGCGGCGTGTTATTGTTGTGCATGATGTGGTATGCGTCATATGACCGAGCTGTGCGTATTTCTCGCGAGATCGAGTGTTAGGTGAAAAAAGCGTTTTTTTTTTCTTTTCCATTGATCTCTATGGGAGACTGTCTAACGCGGGCAGGATTCCGCGTGTGAAATACACGCGTTAGGAGTATCGTTAGAAGGTTTTGTTTGAACTCTAAATACCGGAGTCAAACAATGCCGTACGTTAGACATAAACCACGCGTAGCGTTAGCAACCCATCTACCGCCAAACTCCAAATCTAGCCGTTAATTTCTTATCCATGTATGAGGGAATATTTCCAATATAACTAGTTCCACATAACTAATGGAGGAGAGAAACAGAAACAGAATTTGTTTCTGAACTGACATTGGATAAGTAGTAATTATAGGGGCCCACCCCGTCAAGAATTTTTTAATTCCAATCTCCTTTACCTGTTGCAGGTGAAAGGACTCATATATAATTTTTTCTTTGATTCCTTTTAAAAAAGATGTCATACTTGGAGCATTTATGGCCATCCAGTTCTTAAAAATATAATGTCTAGTTGTAAGTATAATGGTATTAACTATACGCCTACCCAGGTTCAATCTAGAATCAGACACTAAGAAAATAAAATCTTCCAGGGAGAAGGAGAGCCTCACATTCAAAACCTTATTTATCCAGAATTGGATTTTAAGCCACAACTGTTGGATCTTTGGACAGAACCACAACATATGAGCCAGATCCGCACAGCAACTGGAACATCTGTGACAAGCTACAGCTTGCTCTGGATAGAATCTGGCTATTTTAGCTGGAGTTAGATAAAAATTGTTAATCAGTTTCAGATGCGGTTCTTTCCAGCTGATGGATATAGAATAACTAGAAACCAGAGACAAGCTATCTGAAATCCTATCCAAGTCAACAGTAGCAATAATCGACCTCCAAAAGTTACATAGTTTTTCCATTGATAGAATACTTTGTTTGGAGAGCATAACATCATAGATAAGAGATATTGACGCATCTCCGGCTCTGAATTTCTGTATGCACATCTTAATATCTGTCCAGTCAACCAGCGGGGAGGCATATCATTTCTGAGAGGAAACAAAGTGTCGAATCTGGAAATACGCATATTGGTTTCGAGGAGGGAGTGCAAAGAGTTGACGCAATGTGGCCCATGGGAGAATTAGTCGTTCATCGTTTAACAATTGGTGTAGATCTTTGAGTCCCTTGTCCTGACATTCTCCAAACACTTTCTAATCTATACCAGGGCTAAAAAGAGGGTTACCCCGAATCGGTAAAAATTCAGTAAATAGTGGATCAATTTAAAGAACATGGCCACCTTTATGCCATGCAGATATTATGTTCTTAAATTAACATAATCTTCTAACATTTAATGGAAGAGTTTGAGGTGGACAATGCAAAAGGGCACTCAAAGACCAAGGGGTAACCAAATGTTGTTCAAGATCATAGGAAGTAACGATATTTGATTGGGCAATCCAATCAAAAGCGAATTTCAATAGAGTTGCTATATTATAAAGCTTGATGTTGGGAAGAGCCAGACCGGCTGCTGAGAATTTATGAGAGAGTCTATTTAATGATAGACGTGGCTTTTTGCCTTTCCATATAAATTTGGAGAACCAGGACGCCAACCTACTTAAATCTTTATTTAATATAAATAATGGTAAATTTTTAAGCAGGTATAAGATGTGTGGGAAAATTATAGTCTTAATGAGATTAATAGAAGCTGAGATAGATAGTGGGAAAATCCTCCATAGCTCTAAATCTTCTTTAATCTTCTGAAAGAGAGATATTAAGTTTTCCCGGTACCAAAATTTGGGGGTTTTATTTATTTCAAGCCCTAAGTATTTAATACTACTCACTATTCGGAACTTGGTTGAAATTACCCTATGGTCATCTCTGCCAAGCCACATAATTTCACTCTTATTCATATTTATTTTATACCCAGAGAAAGAGCTGAATTCTTCTAACACTTGAACTACTTGTGGGATTGCAGAAGCAGTATTCTGCATAAATATTAACATATCATCTGCGTATAATAGTAGCTTTACATTTTGAGCTCCAACTGAAATCCCATTTAACACTTCTCTTAAGCGAACTGCCAGAGGCTCTAGCGCGATATTAAATAGGAGGGGGGACAGTAGACAACCCTGCCTCGTACCCCTCTGTAAAGCAATTGGTGCTGACACCGTTTGATTAATCAACAGAGATGAGCTTGGGTTCCGATAGATTTTCCTGATAATTTTGACAAAATTATCTGAGAGGCCAAACTTGGAGAGAGATATAAAAAGATGAGACCAAGATATACTGTTGAATGCTTTAACAGCATCCAATGTTAGCAGTATAATATCATACCAAGAGGTCTTAGAATCAAAATGATTTAAAAAAACAAGACCATATTGAAACGTGGGAACAAGCATTAACCACCTGCTCACTAACACTTATTGAGATCTTGATAGAATCTGATCAGGATGAAATCTCATTGTTAGATTCTCAAATACAGTTACAAAATGAAAATCTAAAAACTCTTGAACAAATGGACAAATTCAATACTCTATACAAACAATATCAAATTGAACTTGATAAATTAGAAAATGAGCTGATCCAAAACAAAAAAACAAAAATATCAAATTGATTGAGATGACTAGTCTGCCAAAAGAGTGTATAGATGGCAAAACAGATACAGAAACCAAACATCATATAATAACACTCAGAAATCCATTATACACCACTCTGACAGTGAATCTGAACTGTCTGAGATGGAAACTTCAATCAATAGTGAAAAATAATGAAACTGTATCTACCCCTAGAACATACACTCCATCCAAAATGTTAGCCAGTGGTAATAATGATAATTCATACAGTACATCAACATCCTCTACATAATCTTTTTTAGGCCAACCCATGATGCTAACAAATCCCTCCTCGCAACACAGACCAAACAAAAGGAAGGATCCTATGCCCCCCTCCAGACAAACCAGAAGGAGACAACCCAGCCTATTCTCCAAAATACGGATGGGAACTTAAAAGTGATTAATTTAACACAACATATTTTAAATACAGACCAAATCAATGTATTGTCTAAAGGGCTGAGTTTTTGCCATACTATTTCATTGAACAAATTTGAAATGGTGAAAGATGTCCATCTATTTACTAGAAGATTATTCTTAAAGAAGTTATTTCTCAAGAGAGAGTTTGGTGATGAGTGGAACATTGAAGATCAATCTGCTTTGGATGATTTACAAGAATTACTCTAAGAATCAGAGACTCAATTATCTGATCCTACCAATTGGAGACAAAATCTAAAAACTAAATCCAAATATACTCCTCACAATAACATCTCATATGAAATAACTATGTTTAATCAAGTAGTCTGTCACCAAATAGAAAAGTTACTGAAACAATGATCTGCTTCAACTTGAGTCAGAAAGAAAAAAACACGTTAAAAGAAATTCAAACATTGGATGATACCATCATTAAGCAATCTAACAAGGGTGGGAATGTTGTTTTATGGTACAAAGAGATGTATTTGGAAGAAACCAAAGTCAATTGGAAAATAACCTATGCTACAAGAAGTTGCTAGGTAACCCAATACAAAATCACTCAGAAAAATACAAGTTAATTTCAAATGCACACAAAGATGACATTATCAGCAATACTGAAAAAGCTTTTCTAACACAATCTCATCCAAAGGTACCTACGTTGTATCTGATCCCTAAAATCCACCAATATATTCACAAATCTCCAGGAAGACCTATTGTGTCTGGAAATGACGGGCTTACAGAAAAAGTCAGTCAATACGTTGACATCAGATTAAGAGAATATTTGTATACATTACTAAAGACACCATGGAGGTACTTAAAAAACTGGAAAACTTGTTTCTATCCCCAAATTCACTGTTGGTTACTGCTGATGTAGAATCCCTCTACACTAGCATACACCACAATTTAGGCATAAAAGCAATCACATATTTTTTGTCAACCAATCAATCTGATAACAAAGAACTGACTGCCTCAACTGGAAACTACTACATTTTGTATTGCACCACAATTTCTTTAATTTTAAAGATCAGTTCTATATACAAGTCTAGAGAACTTCAATGGGCACAGCATGTGCACCAACCTATGTTAATCTCTTCCTAGGGTTGTGGGAACATTTTACAGTATTCTCTGACAAAAATGACAAATATATCCAACACATTTCACTGTGGATTAGATACATTGATGATGTACTATTCATATGGGAATATATAAATATAAAACTTACGTATGAATTCAGTACCAATCACATCAACTTTCTTGATATAAAAAAAACAAAAAGAATCCAATGGAGCTGTTTCAGCCAACATATATAGAAAGGAAACAGCAACTAACACCTTATGGCACCACACCAGTGCCCATGCCAAAAACACCTTAAAAGCAATCCCTAAAGGGGAATTTATTAGACTAAGACAAAACTGCTAAGACCATCAGAAATTTAAACAATAATCTGTACATCTATCCAACAGATTAGGAGAAAGAGGCTACAGCAATAGATGCATTAAAACAGCAAGTTTACATGCACTGAAAATGAGACGTGAAAACCTGCTGCAACCAAAAAATAACCAATTGACAACAAAATAAGATTAATTACCACTTTCAACCCCAAATGCAAAATATTATTGATATTTTCAATAACAACTGGCACATATTACGTAACTATCCACTACTTTCAAGCCATATAGGCGATAGAGTATCAGTGGGATACAAAAGACCTAAAAACCTAAAGGATCTATTAGTCAAGAACCACTATATTCACAAACCAAAGAAAGATACACCCAAGTAAGGCATGTTCCCATGTGGAACATGTAGTACATGTCCTAAAGTTTGGAAAGTACAATCCATAAAAGACAAATATGACCAAGTCCATAACTTAACCACCTACTTTTCATGTACTACCACAGGGGTAATTTTTGTCCTTAAATGCTCATGTGATCTATTTTACGTGGGCATGACGACAAGACAGGTCAGGGTCCACTTACTTGAACATTGCAGAAATATTCACAAAGCTGGAAAAGAACTGGAAAAAGGCAAAATGATTACCATCGTTGCCAGGTATTTCTACCTCAGACACAATGGCAATGATACCACCTTAAAATGTGCTGTCATTCAATCAGCCTTCTTGGGGATAAGGGGTGGAAATCTTCAAAGAACCCTATTGCAAGTGGATCCATCTGTTTAATAGTGTTAAGCCCAATGGGACAAATGAAAGTAATTATTCAGTTTATATATAAAATACAAACAGCTAGATAACGAGTTTTGTGGTAAGGTAAAAAAGCAGAGTTAACAGGTCCTAACGCTGCTTTTTTACTACCGCTGCTATTATGAGTCTTGCAGGTTTCTTTTTTGGCCTTACTGCAAACTGACTTACGTAAACTCCGTAAACCCTTTTTTCTATGGGACTTCCATAGCGCCAGTATTACGAGTCTATCCTGGGAGGCCAAAAAGGAAGCGGTACACCCTCTACCTCCAAGATCTGTAACGCATTCTAAAGTCAGTAGTTATGAGTTTTACACTACAACGCCGTAGCATAAAACTCATAACTAAAGTGTTAAAAGTACACTAACACCCATAAACTACCTATTAACCCCTAAACTGAGGCCCTCCTGCATCGCAAACACTAAAATAAAATTATTAACCACTAATCTGCCGCTCCGGACATCGCCGCCTCTAGAATAAACATATCAACCCCTAAACCGCCGCACCCCCACCTCGCAAACACTAGTTAAATAATATGAACCCCTAATCTTCTGCCCCTAACATCGCCACCACCTACCCCACTAAATTACAGAAAATAAAAAACAAATTACAGATCTTTAAACTAATTACACCTAATCTAATAGCCCTATCAAAATAAAAAAGCCCCCCCCCCCCCCAAATAAAAAAAAACCCTAGCCTAAACTAAACTACCAATAGCCATTAAAAGGGCCTTTTTCGGGGCATTGCCCCAAAGAAATCAGCTCTTTTACATGTAAAAACAAATACAAACAGCCCCTCAACAGTAAAACCAACCACCCACACAACCAACCCCCCAAATAAAATACTAACTAAAAAAACCTTAGCTCCCCATTGCCCTGAAAAGGGCATTTGGATGGGCATTGTCCTTAAAAGGGCATTTAGCTCTATTGCAGGCCCAAAGCCCTAACCTAAAAAATAAACCCACCCAATACACCCCAGAGGACCACTTCTGCCGGCTTCGTTGAGGACATCTTCATTGGATGAAGACTTCTCCCGGTAAGTGAATCTTGGGTGGTTAGTGTTAGGATTTTTTAAGGGTGTATTGGGTGGTTTTAGGTTAGGGCTTTGGGTCTGCAATAGAGCGAAATGCCCTTTTAAGGGTAATGCCCATCCAAATGCCCTTTTCAGGGCAATGGGGAGCTTAGGTTTTTTAGTTAGTATTTTATTTGTGGGGTTGGTTGTGTATGTTGGGGGGGTTGTTTGTATTTTTTTTTTACAGGAAAAAGAGCTGATTTCTTTGGGGCAATGCCCCGCAAAAGGCCATTTTAAGGGCTATTGGTAGTTTAGTTTACGCTAGGGTTTTTTTTTATTTTGGGGGACTTTTTTATTTTGATAGGGCTCTTAGATTACGTGTAATTAGTTTAAAGATATATAATTTGTTTTTATTTTCTTTAATTTAGTGGGGCTTTTTTGTGATTTAGCTAATTTAATTTAATTTATTTAATTGTATTTAATTTATGTAATCTATTTAATTGTAGTGTAGTGTTAGGTGTTATTGTAACATAGGTTAGGTTTTATTTTACAGGTAAATTTGTATTTATTTTAGCTAGGTAGTTATTAAATAGTTTATAACTATTTAATAACTATTCTACATAGTTGAAATAAATACAAACTTGCCTGTAAAATAAAAAATAAACCCTAAGAAAACTACAATGTAACTATTAGTTATATTGTAGCTAGCTTAGGGTTTATTTTATAGGTAAGTATTTAGTTTTAAATAGGAATAATGTAGCTGATGATAGTAATTTTATTTTGATTTATTTAAATTATATTTCAATTAGGTGGTGTTAGGGTTAGACTTAGGTTTAGGGGTTAATAAATTTAATTTAGTGGCAGCGATGTTGGGGACGACAGATTAGGGGTTAATAAGTGTAGGTAGGTGCGGCGACATTGGGGGGCGGCAGATTAGGCGTTAATAAATATAATGTAGGTGTCGACGATGTTGGGGGCAGCAGATTAGGGGTTAAAGGGACACTCAAGTCAAAATTAAACTTCATGATTCAGATACAGCAGCAATTTTAAACAACTTTCCAATTTACTTCCATTAACAAAATGTGCACAGTCTTTTTATATTTACACTTTTTGAGTCACCAACTCCTACTGAGCATGTGCAAGAATTCACAGCATATACGTATATGCATTTGTGATTGGCTGATGACTGTCATATGATACAGGGGGAGTGGAAATAGACATAACTTTGCAATTTATTTAACAAAAATCTACTACTCATTTGAAGTTCAGACTAAGTGCTATTGTATTGTCTTCTTATCATGCATTTGTTGATTATGCAAATGTACAGTGTTGACTGGTCCTTTAATAACTATAATGTAGGTGGCAGCGATGTCCGGAGCAGCAGATTAGGGGTTAATAAGAATAATGTAGGTGTCGGCGATGTCGGGGGCGGCAGATTAGGGGTTAATAAGTGTAAGAATAGGGGTGTTTAGACTCGGGGTACATGTTAGGTTGTTAGGTGTAACCATAAAATGTGTTTCCCCATAGGAATCAATGGGGCTGCGTTACTGAGATTTATGCTGCTTTTTGGCAGACCTTTTCTCAGCAGGCTCTCCCCATTGATGTCTATGGAGAAATCGTGAACGAGTACGTACAACCAGATTACCGCTGACTTAAGCAGCGCTGGTATTGGAGTGCGGTATGGAGCACAATTTTGCTCTACGCTCACTTCTTGCCTTTTAACCCCGGGTTTGTAAAAACCCGTTATACCAGCGCTGCAGGTAAGTGAGCGGTGAGAAAAAACTGCTCGTTAGCACCGCACATCTCCTAACGCAAAACTTGTAATCTCGCCGATAGTAACTAGCATCTTACATTAGAACATTGAAATCTGGCTAACTTACATTTTTCCCTCAACATTCAGTATATGAATCATTGTATAGGATGGGACTTTCTATGAATCTTATCACATTCCATTTTGTCATTCAACACCTCACAAACAATTTGTGAATATATTATATCATACAAGAAATTTTGATTTAATTAATTATTCATTTTCATCTTTTCACTGTCTCAACACATTGCACGCAATTGTTTGTTTCACTATACTTAACATTACAACAGTTAACCACACTGGTGTATCTTTTAGTTCCACCAGTTTTCACAATGCTTTCCTTTAAGTAGGAACTCACATTAACATTAAAATTAAAAAATTAGACCACTTTCACAATATTATTTCATTTTCTTATTTTATTTTCTTATTTTCATTTTGTTCCACTTTTTGAACTCGCAATCTCTTTCACCTTTTAGGGTTTTTTTTTTTTTATTATTTATCACTCATCCCTTTTTTTGCACTGATCACCCAATAATAAAGTACCCAGTCTAATCTTAACATTCAAAACTTAATTGTCTTTATCACTCAGTAAACTTTGTAAGAAAAAGTTTGCTCAGCTATGCTAAAGTAATATTATATCTTTCTTTTATACTGTGTATTCAGCAATATTATTTCTGGTCACAATTATCAGCTTGACCCGATCTGTTGATAATAGCAACACCTTAACTAAAACATTCAATTAGTCCCTAAAATGGGTATTTGCAAATATATCTAAATACCTTGTTCTTTAAATAGACAAACCCATGATTATTCTGTTAAGTATAATTTTTTATTTCAGTCCGATATTGTTGTTTATCCCCATGACAATACATGTTAGCCTTCACCATTTGAGTGATAGATGTCTAAACTAATCCACACACAGTGCCAAATATCTCCCTGAGAACATACCGGTATGACCAGCCCCCACCATTAGAGTGACAGGCACCTCAACCAATATAAACACATTGATGAAATCGATATTCAGCATATCAAAGGGCAAGGGAGGGCTATCAGTTGCAATTTAACTTCGAGCTTTGCAGCTCCGCGCACCCCTCTGAGGAAGCGTAAGAGAAACGCACCGCGTCAGGGGACTTCCTGTTATAATTTTAACTTGCTCGCCACTTTGATGCCAATTACCAGTTAACATCAGTATTGAAACTTTTCATATTTCACTTGAAACTGATGCAGTATAACTGTAAAAAGCTGACAGGAAAATATCACCTGAGCATCTCTATGTAAAAAAAGGAAGATATTTTACCTCACAATCTCCTCAGCTCAGCAGAGTAAATTCTGTGTAAAAAGTTATACTTCACCTGCTCCCAGCTGCAGGTAAAAAAAAAAAAAAAATGAAGAAATGAACAGCAGCCAATCAGCATCAGCAGTGCTGAGGTCATGAACTCTTACTGTGATCTCATGAGATTTGACTTAACTCTTATGAGATTTCATAGTAAGCTTCCTTTACCTGATTGGTGAAATAATATGAGAGTTCATGAGGCTTATCCCCTAAGCTGTCCAAGGACAGACACACTAAAATGCTGCTTAGAAATCCTTTACAATGGGAGGTGGCTACTGAGGAACTTTTGAGGTAAAATATCTTTCTTTTTTACATAGAGATGTTCAGGAGATATTTTCTAGTCAGCTTTTTACAGCTATGCTGCATCACTTTCAAGCGTTTAAACATTTGGATATTATGGCCCTTTAAGCTACCCCTTTGTTCATAAATAGCAGACATATGGCTTTGGCATTGCTTTTTGGTAATTAGAAGGCCACTAAATGCCGTTGCGCACCAAACTTGCATTATGCCCAGCAGTGACGGGGTTAATTAGGTAACTTGTAGGGAGCTTGAAGGGTTAATGTTAGCTTTAGTGTAGAGATCAGCCTCCCACCTGACACATCCTACCCCCTGATCCCTCCCAAACAGCTCTCTTCCCTGGACTATGTCAGACTACTGTGGTCACTTTATAAAGTACTGGGGCGGGTAGGGTCAGGCCAGCCATCTCACCGGCAGATTACAGACTGTGTCACTAACTCACTATATACAGTACTGGTGGGCTAAACAGTGTCACTACAGGGAGTGCAGAATTATTAGGCAAATTAGTATTTTGACCACATCATCCTCTTTATGCATGTTGTCTTACTCCAAGCTGTATAGGCTTGAAAGCCTACTACCAATTAAGCATATTAGGTGATGTGCATCTCTGTAATGAGAAGGGGTGTGGTCTAATGACATCAACACCCTATATCAGGTGTGCATAATTATTAGGCAACTTCCTTTCCTTTGGCAAAATGGGTCAAAAGAAGGACTTGACAGGCTCAGAAAAGTCAAAAATAGTGAGATATCTTGCAGAGGGATGCAGCACTCTTAAAATTGCAAAGCTTCTGAAGCGTGATCATCGAACAATCAAGCATTTCATTCAAAATAGTCAACAGGGTCGCAAGAAGCGTGTGGAAAAACCAAGGTGCAAAATAACTGCCCATGAACTGAGAAAAGTCAAGCGTGCAGCTGCCAAGATGCCACCTGCCACCAGTTTGGCCATATTTCAGAGCTGCAACATCACTGGAGTGCCCAAAAGCACAAGGTGTGCAATACTCAGAGACGTGGCCAAGGTAAGAAAGGCTGAAAGACGACCACCACTGAACAAGACACACAAGCTGAAACGTCAAGACTGGGCCAAGAAATATCTCAAGACTGATTTTTCTAAGGTTTTATGGACTGATGAAATGAGAGTGAGTCTTGATGGGCCAGATGGATGGGCCCGTGGCTGGATTGGTAAAGGGCAGAGAGCTCCAGTCCGACTCAGACACCAGCAAGGTGGAGGTGGAGTACTGGTTTGGGCTGGTATCATCAAAGATGAGCTTGTGGGGCCTTTTCGGGTTGAGGATGGAGTCAAGCTCAACTCCCAGTCCTACTGCCAGTTTCTGGAAGACACCTTCTTCAAGCAGTGGTACAGGAAGAAGTCTGCATCCTTCAAGAAAAACATGATTTTCATGCAGGACAATGCTCCATCACACGCGTCCAAGTACTCCGCAGCGTGGCTGGCAAGAAAGGGTATAAAAGAAGAAAATCTAATGACATGGCCTCCTTGTTCACCTGATCTGAACCCCATTGAGAACCTGTGGTCCATCATCAAATGTGAGATTTACATGGAGGGAAAACAGTACACATCTCTGAACAGTGTCTGGGAGGCTGTGGTTGCTGCTGCACGCAATGTTGATGGTGAACAGATCAAAACACTGACAGAATCCATGGATGGCAGGCTTTTGAGTGTCCTTGCAAAGAAAGGTGGCTATATTCATCACTGATTTGTTTTTGTTTTGTTTTTGAATGTCAGAAATGTATATTTGTGAATGTTGAGATGTTATATTGGTTTCACTGGTAAAAATAAATAATTGAAATGGGTATATATTTGTTTTTTGTTAAGTTGCCTAATAATTATGCACAGTAATAGTCACCTGCACACACAGATATCCCCCTAAAATAGCTATAACTAAAAACAAACTAAAAACTACTTCCAAAACTATTCAGCTTTGATATTAATGAGTTTTTTGGGTTCATTGAGAACATGGTTGTTGTTCAATAATAAATTAATCCTCAAAAATACAACTTGCCTAATAATTCTGCACTCCCTGTATATACAGTAATAGGTGGTCAGACCATCTCACAGACTGTGGGCACAGGGTACCTCCTTTTGCAGACATGTAATCTGATTAAAAAAAAAAAAATCTGTGTTAAATGTTAAAAAAAAAGATATGTATCAAATTCACTTTTTTTGGGGGGTGGGGGCTTCTTAGATTTTTGCACCTGTACCATGTGGTTTCTAATTACGCCTCTGTGAACAACATTAACAGTGCAAATGCCAGTTTACCTAAATAATTCACAAAAAGTACAAGAGTTCAAGCTCTTTATTTTTAAGCTCTCTATATGCATACTATAGTGAACAACATATCCACATTGGGATAACAGCGAATAATATATACAACATTGAGACATTATTGTTAATATCACATGAACACTGTGTGCTATAAGATATATCTGTATCTCTGTTTCCCAGTTGTGGTATTCAAGATACAAACACTAACTCACAAATATATAGAGAGTTTAATGCTTAGCACTCTTGCAGTGAATTATATATGTTAATCTTAGCAACTCAAGTTAGCACTATCTGTATTCAACTAAGATCAGATCTGAATCTTTGTCCTAGTATTACTATGATACTGTGATAATATTGTTGGCAACATATAAATATCGTATGCTACAAAATAAATAACTTGATGATACTTAGCATTTGATACTCTGTGAATGCCCTAACTTATATCACACTATATTTATATTCAAGTGAACAATATTCATTTGGGTTCTATTAACCTTACAGCCTTAGTTTACACTGTTTACACCCTAACATAGGTATTAACATACTGATTTCATTCATGCAACAAGTGGCGTAGTGTTTTTAACTTTTTTGTAGGGCAGCACACTCCAGTTCCTTTTTGCTGTCTATTCTCTTTTAAAAGCACAATAAATAAAAAATATTGTATTTATTTTAACATATCTTTTGCTTGAACTGCATGTCATATTTGTGTCTAAAGGCATTTCTTTTTACCAAGGTCGTATTAAGGCATAGGCCGACAAGGCCCGTGCCTAGAGCGGCAGATTGGAGGGGCGGCAATTTGGGGAAGGCGTGGCATGGTGGCAGATAGCGGAAGCGTCGGCACTTTTGTGTAGTCAGTGTGTGACACTGCCGCACAACAAAAAGAAAACATTCTCCTTTGAGAAATACCATCCACCATACCTTGAGGGTCCTATGTGCGTTCGGCAATGAATCAGTTAATCTCTTCCTGGCTGGCAGAAGCATCAAGTGAGGAGCTGCATCACTGCAGTATCACATCCTAAGTGGTCGTGTGTATCCCTCTTTCTTGGTAGCTGCCGCTTCACTGCTGCACCTAATGAAGCCAGGTATCAGCAAAAACGTTTGAAGTCTATATATAATATATTCAAAGGTTTTGCTGATACTGGGCTTCATTAGGTCCAGCACTGATGCGGCCACCGCCAAGAAAGAGAGATACACGCGACCGTTTAGGATGTGACACTGTAGTGACGTGGCTCCGCACAGGATGCTTTTGCGAGCACATAGTCACATAGCTTAGGTAATGTGATGGGGGGAGACTTGCTGCTGTCGACAAGAAAAGAGGAAGTGTTATTTTAACAGCAATGACACAGCAGAGGAAACAATGCTTAGAACTGCAATATCAGAATTCAGCAGATACTAGCTTCCAGGTAAGAATGGCCCTAATTTCCTTTACAGACAGCGGATACAGATAAATTCCCTCAAGGAACTGTGAATCTAACATATAACAAAACGTTGTCTCTCTGAGAGCAGCAATCCGTGTAGTCCCTCTGGCAGACAAGGAGTTAATGGTACTTGTCAGGTTAGGTAATTTGGACAGGGTAACCAATTAAAACAGCCACTTTTTGAATGGTTTGACATGAAGCAGGATTTGATCACCACAGGGAAATCGTTTAAACTTAACACTTTTATTACAGTGATCAATGGCAGTCAATGAGTTAAGTCTTGCCTCATCATTTTTAATGAGATTCCAAATATTATTTTGGTCAAGTATACACAAAATTAAAATAACATTACACATATAAGTAAAATCATAGGCCTAGATTTAGAGTTCGGCGGTAAAAGGGCTGTTAACGCCACGCGTGTTTTATGTCTAACGCACGGCATTGTTTGACTCCGGTATTTAGAGTTAAAATAAGACCATCTAACGATGCTCCTAACGCGTGTATGTCACACGCGTAATACTGCCCGCGTAAGACAGTCTCCCATAGAGATCAATGGGAAAGCAAAAAAATAGCTTTTTTCACCTAACACTCGATCTCGCGAGAATACGCACAGCTCAGTCATATGACGCATACCACATCATGCACAACAATAACACGCCGCAAATGTCACAACAACAATCAATCAACAAATCACACAAGCATTACACATTCACAAGCGGGGGATGTTTTAATAAAATTTTTATACGGGGAATACGCCTATACTTTAAGATGCGGAAAATCGCTAAATAACAACAAGGATTAAAAATGATATACATACACTAGAAAAAAGATCGTATTCAATATCACTATATATTAGGACAAACATACATATACAACACTTCACTAATAACACACCATCGCAAATTCACATTTAAAATGAATACTATTGGACAATGTTAGAGAAAACGACCACTATGACATCATCGCATTCTACACATTCCACAAATACCAACTCAAAATGAGCATGCGCAAATTCACACACCTAATACACATTGCAATAATATTAATTGCTAATAAAGCACACCTGAACACTATTTACAACGCAAATAGGTACATCATTAAACATTTACACAGGGTATATAAGCACCACACAAGCATGGCTTCTTTGACTGTGTTGCTGTTGGGTCTTTGGAGATTGGAGGTTTAAGAATAGAGAGTTTGCGAATTTTTGAGAGTTAGTGTTAGCGTGAGAGAGTCAGTTGGTAGTGTTAGTGTGAGAGAGTCAGTTGGTAGTGTTAGCGTGAGAGAGTGAGTGAGTTAGTGGTAGTTAGTGGGAGTGGGAGAGAGTCTGTTAGTGGGAGCGTGAGTGAGTTAGTGGGAGTTATTAGTGAGAGTTGTTAGTGTGAGCGTCAGTTAGTGGTAGTTAGTGAGCGTTAGTGGGAGTGTTTGTTAGTGAGAATTAGAAGTAGTGTGAGTTAGCGAGCGAGTGATTTTTCTGTACACTTAACACATTTACACGCAAACACATTCAATACATACATACACTTATCAATAACACTACATACACTCCATACCCCCTACCCCCTCATACTACACTCCATACCCCATTCCTTGTAGTCCCATTCCCTTTCATCCCATTTACTCTTATCCCATACCCCATACCCATCCCCTAGTTACATTTAGTTTACATATCCTCCTTTTAGTCTTATTCTTTTCGTTTATTTAAAGACTCCTTACCCTCTTTGTTTTTTACATCCCTCTCACACTTTAAGCACCTTTTTTGTCTTTTTAGTTCTTTATTTTGACCCCCTTTAATTTCATCACACTCACTTTTTGTTTGATTATTTGGGGTTTAGTTTAGGGAAGAGATGGAGGCCAGGCAGGGGACAGGTAGAGGGGGGAGTAGAGGGAGGGGGAGAGGAACAGGGCAGGAAGGGGGGCAGGAAGCGGGGGTGGAAGCGGTGGGTGGACCCAGCCACTTGGTTCAAGATGACCAAGTGGCTGGGCCCAGTGGCGGTCAGAGTAGGGCTTCACAGTCCGGGAAACAGAGGGCATCATCACAGGGGAAGGCCAAGGCGACCAGGGAGGCGAGGTTTTCGATGGAGGAGAAGGAGGCCCTCGTAGAGGCCTATATGGCCAGGCATAGGATGCTGCAGCACCAAAAGACCACCCGACTGACAGGAGGAGGCTCTGGAACGAGATTAGGAATGCAGTCAATGCAGTGGGTGGCCGGAACCGCGATATGGATTCTATCAAACATCGGTACCGGGACTGTAAACTTGAACTGAAAAAAAAGTTAAGCCTGGAGGCCCGACATGCCGCAGGGACCGGTGGCGGCCCTGCCATTGAAATGGACTACTGCCGATGGGAGGAAATGTTGCGTCCCAGCATCTCCGAGGTGGAAGTAGTCGGTATCGGAGGAATCGATACCGGGAACCTGCCACTCTCATCTGACGGTAAGCTTATTGAACAATAATTTCACATACAAATGTATTTCAAGGGACACTATACGCAAACATTTACTTTCATGATTGAGGTAGCGAATACAATTTGTCAAAACATTCAAATGTACTTATATTACCTCATTTGATTCATTCTTGAGATATATTTTAATGAAGAAATAGCCATGCACACGGTGAAACAATCACAGGAGGCAGCTATATTCAGCTAACAATCAGCATCTTATAAGCATATTTAGATATGCTTTTCAGCAAAGAATATCCAGAGAATGAAGCGAATTAGATAAGAAAAGTACATTCGAAAGTTGATACAAAATGTATGCTTCTAAATCATGAAAGATAAAACATTGGGTTTCATGTGTTAAGTATCCGATTAATGCTATAACGTTGTTTACACGCATTCAATTACTTTGCGGTTACATCAGTATCTAGGCTATAGGTTAGGTGTGCATTTAAACAGACTGAAAAAAAACGCAAAAACATTCACATTGACCAGATATCACAAACACGGTTTATGAAAAAGATGAAATCGTATTGATTGTTTGTTAGATTTCAAAGTGGATTAATGATTCTGCATTTGTAATTGTATCGTAAGCTAAGTCATTTAAACCTTTATTTGCAAATATGCTAATATATACATTTTTTTTTTCTTTTTTTTTTTTATATACAGAGTCTGGGGACGAGGCAGCACAGCCTCCTGCATCTCCCCGGGATGAGAGTGGTGGTGAGGAATTTCCACTTCGGAGGGAAGAGGCCCCCCGTGACGAACAGCGCACGGGAGATGATCAAGAGGCCCCGGAAGCACAGGAGGAACCCGCGGAACCCGAGGTCCCTCAAAGACCCGCACTCCGCCGTGCACGGGCACCCCGCCGTGCACGGGTTCAACATGCACAACAAGAGGAAATAGCGGAGGTGCGGGTTCTACTGGAGTACATAGACCAGATGCGTACCTCCCGGATAGAAAATATAGAAGGACGACACAGAATACTTGATGGCCAAAATCAGATTATTCAAGGCCAAAATGAAATCATAAACATACTGAATAGAATAGAAGAAGGCCAAACAAGAATATTTAATCTTCATCAACAAATGTTCACTTTTTTCCGGGAGGCGCATGCTGGTCTACCTCCTGTTGCTGTGCCTCTTGTTGCTGGGCCTCTTGCTGCTGGGCCATCTCCTCCTGCCGGCCCATCTCATCCTCCTCAGCCATCTACTCCTCCTACTCAGCCATCTACTCCTCCTCCTCCTCAGCCATCTACTCATCCTCCTCCTCAGCCATCTTCTCCTCCTCATCCATCTTCTCCTCCCCAGCCATCTACTCCTCACCTTGGTCGTCCCAGTACTCTTCCTTCCACTCCTCCCACAACAGCTCCAAGGAGGACTCTTCGGAGTCGGCAGTTGCCTCTCCCAGAGCCTCAGCCCCGTGGGAAGAGGGGAAGGAAGAGGAAGTAAGTATTTTTTTCATCTTCACTGCTTTTTTTAATTTAATGTGTAATGGATAGGTATGTGATGATGTGGTTTTCATACACTTGTGGACCACACTCTGTATATAATCGACTTCTATGGGGCCGGGTCCATGGAGGCAGATTGTTTGCAGAGTGTGGGTTATAAGTGTGTGAAAACCACATCATCACATACCTATCCTTGTTCATGATATTGATTGGTTTCTGTGATGTGATGTCCAAACTGTTTCCCCAATCGCTAACTCAATTACCATAACAATTTTCCATGATGGCATATTACTGTTTGAATGCCAATAACACAGCTTAAAGGGACAGTCAGAAAATTATTGATTACAAAGAAAACACTGTATTACGCATTATAAAGTTTGAAACAACAAAACATGGAGAAATACATGTGTGACTTATGTGCTTACCCTTGTATCTATGACTATGAAAAATGACCACTTATTTGTTGTTCTGACATAACAACATTTTAGATATCAATGATCAATACATGGTCAATAATATGCTGTATGAGCCCAAGGTTTTACATATACAAATGCTATCAAAATGCCCTCTAGTGCTCAAATTGTATAATGATTACAAGCACTCTTCAAGATGGAAGAAATGAGCACACCAACCTCATAAGTTTAGATAGCAAATTTAAATAAACCCAGACAAATGTTCAATTGTTGAGAAACATTTGATATCCTTGATATTACAGAATTGACTTTTAGAATAATGACAAACATTATATATTTTCTAAACTGTCCCTTTAACAACATTACATATGCTAACACATATTTTAAACTTGTTGGTATATCTACATGTACTTTGTCAAATTAAAAAAAATTGAAATCACATTTATATTGACGTGTTAAATAAAGTCTATTTTCTTTAAGAGACATTATTGTGTTAATATTTTATTGTAAAGACATTTTTATTTAACAATGAATATGGTTTAAAGTCCTTTTAGGAGGGGGGGGGGGGAGAAAATATGCTAACAATAATATATTTGAAGATTAAACTATGTGGATCTCATACATGATACAAAAAACAACATTTGCATTCAAGGGACAGTATCCTATATTTTTAACATAACTGTATGTAATAGACACTACTACAAACAACAAGATTAACATATACTGATATCAATCTTAAAAAGCTTCAAACAATTGAAAATAAAATAGGGTTAGCTATATTGAAAATATAGACGAAACCCCCATTACAACCGTAAAACAACACAATACACCATCATTAACATATGAAAAGACCCTTTACACAAACTGGAGAAAGCTGGAGAATGTACTCACATGAAACTCAGAGGCTTTGCGAGGAGTAAGAAAATTACTTACATTTTCTTAGAACAGAAGAAAAAATAAACGTATTGGTTAAACAATGGACTATCTAACTAGAGACAAAATCCAAGCTTTTGATTTATAATGTGAGTGTCTAATGAACCTTTAATAAAATATACAACGAAATTACATTTAGAAGAAGTCGGCATCATATATTTAGCATATGATAAAGATAAATGCATATTGATTAATTTATTCAAACACAATAGCGCTTATTTATTAATTAGATATATTCAACATTAAACACAACATTAATTTTTTAAGAAAAAGGAACATATTGTTGACAAACATATTAAACATGGACTATAGAGATTTGCACTTGCCTAGAAATATCCTATGCATGAAAACATTTTTCTTTAGTTCGTTGATTCAACCAGACATACAGCAAAAGAGAATGTGGTGGTCTTTATCAGCTACGGGTCAACAATGTAACATGATGCAAATAATACATATTCGCAAGTTTTTTAAAATTGGATGCAGTCACAAACGTTTTTAACGTGCACAAATATTGCGGGACTACGTAATCCAATCAGACGTTTTTTTAACTTTACATGTGCCGTCTTAACATCGCGCTTCCTTGATCACGTAAGAACGCCATCCAATGAAAGGCACATTATTGATCACGTAAGAACGCCCAAAATAAAAGGCGCATCCTTGATCCATCCGGAGCGGAGCGGCAGGATCCTGAAGACCTCCGACGCGGAACATCCATCCTGGCCGACGAATGACGGTTCCTTTAAATGACGTCATCCAAGATGGCGTCCCTCGAATTCCGATTGGCTGATAGGATTCTATCAGCCAATCAGAATTAAGGTAGGAATATTCTGATTGGCTGATGGAATCAGCCAATCAGAATCAAGTTCAATCCGATTGGCTGATCCAATCAGCCAATCAGATTGAGCTCGCATTCTATTGGCTGACTCCATCAGCCAATCAGAATATTCCTACCTTAATTCCGATTGGCTGATAGAATCCTATCAGCCAATCGGAATTCGAGGGACGCCATCTTGGATGACGTCATTTAAAGGAACCGTCATTCGTCGTTCAGTCATCGGCCAGGATGGATGTTCCGCGTCGGAGGTCTTCAGGATCCTGCCGCTCCGCTCCGGATGGATGACCATAGAAGATCCCGCTTTGATGAAGACTTCAATCGGATGGAAGACCTCGTCTGCCCCGCTTGGATGAAGACTTCAGTCGGATCATGGACCTCTTCAGCCCCCCGCTTGGGCTTGGATCAGGACATCGGAGGAGCTCTTCTGGACAGATCGGTGAACCCGGTGAGGTGAAGACAAGGTAGGAAGATCTTCAGGGGCTTAGTGTTAGGTTTATTTAAGGGGGGTTTGGGTTAGATTAGGGGTATGTGGGTGGGTTGTAATGTTGGGGGGGGTATTGTATGTTTTTTTTTACAGGCAAAAGAGCTGAACTTCTTGGGGCATGCCCCGCAAAGGGCCCTGTTCAGGGCTGGTAAGGTAAAAGAGCTTTGAACTTTAGTAATTTAGAATAGGGTAGGGCATTTTTTTATTTTGGGGGGCTTTGTTATTTTATTAGGGGGCTTAGAGTAGGTGTAATTTGTTTAAAATTGTTGTAATATTTTTCTTATGTTTGTAAATATTTTTTTATTTTTTGTAACTTAGTTCTTTTTTATTTTTTGTACTTTAGCTAGTTTATTTAATTGTATTTATTTGTAGGAATTGTATTTAATTAATTTATTGATAGTCTAGTGTTAGGTTAATTGTAGGTAATTGTAGGTAGTTTATTTAATTAACTTATTGATAGTGTAGTGTTAGGTTTAATTGTAACTTAGGTTAGGATTTATTTTACAGGTAATTTTGTAATTATTTTAACTATTTTAGCTATTAAATAGTTCTTAACTATTTAATAGCTATTGTACCTGGTTAAAATAAATACAAAGTTACCTGTAAAATAAATATTAATCCTAAAATAGCTATAATATAATTATAATTTATATTGTAGCTATATTAGGATTTATTTTACAGGTAAGTATTTAGCTTTAAATAGGAATAATTTATTTAATAAGAGTTAATTTATTTCGTTAGATTTAAATTATATTTAACTTAGGGGGGTGTTAGTGTTAGGGTTAGACTTAGCTTTAGGGGTTAATACATTTATTAGAATAGCGGTGAGCTCCAGTCGGCAGATTAGGGGTTAATGTTTGAAGTTAGGTGTCGGCGATGTTAGGGAGGGCAGATTAGGGGTTAATACTATTTATTATAGGGTTAGTGAGGCGGATTAGGGGTTAATAACTTTATAATAATAGCGGTGTGGTCCGTTCGGCAGATTAGGGGTTAATAAGTGTAGGCAGGTGAAGGCGATGTTGAGGGGGGCAGATTAGGGGTTAATAAATATAATATAGGGGTCGGCGGTGTTAGGGGCAGCAGATTAGAGGTACATAAGTATAACGTAGGTGGCGGCGCTTTGCGGTCGGCAGATTAGGGGTTAATTATTGTAGGTAGCTGGCTGCGACGTTGTGGGGGGCAGGTTAGGGGTTAATAAATATAATATAGGGGTCGGCGGTGTTAGGGGCAGCAGATTAGGGGTACATAAGTATAACGTAGGTGGCGGTCGGCAGATTAGGGGTTAAAAAAATGTAATCGAGTGTCGGCGATGTGGGGGGACCTCGGTTTAGGGGTACATAGGTAGTTTATGGGTGTTAGTGTACTTTAGAGTACAGTAGTTAAGAGCTTTATAAACCGGCATTTGCCCAGATAGCTCTTAACTTCTGACTTTTTTCCTGCGGCTGGAGTTTTGTCGTTAGAGTTCTAACGCTCACTTCAGACACGACTCTAAATACCGGAGTTAGAAAAATCCCATTGAAAAGATAGGATACGCAATTTACGTAAGGGGATCTGCGGTATGGAAAAGTCGCGGCTGAAAAGTGAGCGTTAGACCATATTTTGAGTGACTCCAAATACCGGAGGTAGCCTAAAACCAGCGTTAGGAGCCTCTAACGCTGGTTTTCACGGCTAATGCCAATCTCCAAATCTAGGCCTTAGGATTTATTTTTATTTTACAGGTAACTTTGTATTTATTTTAGCTAGTTAGAATAGTTATTAAATAGTTATTAACTATTTAATAACTACCTAGCTAAAAGAAATACAAAATTACCTGTAAAATAAATCCTAACCTAAGTTACAATTAAACCAAATACTACACTATCATTAAATTAATTAAATAAACTACCTACAAATAACTACAATTAAATACAATTACATAAACCAACTAAAGTACAAAAAATAAAAAAAGCTAAGTTACAAAAATAAAAAAATAAGTTACAAACATTTTAAAAATATTACAACAATTTTAAGCTACTTACACCTAATCTAAGCCCCCTAATAAAATAACAAACCCCCCAAAATAAAAAAATGCCCTACCTTATTCTAAATTAAATAAAGTTCAAAGCTCTTTTACCTTATCAGCCCTTAAAAGGGCCATTTGTGGGGGCATGCACCAAAAAGTTCAGCTCTTTTGCCTGTAAAAGAAAAATACAACCCCCCCAACATTAAAACCCACCACCCACATACCCCTAATCTAACCCAAACCCCCCTTACAAAAATCTAACACTAATCCCCTGAAGATCATCCTACTTTGAGTCGTCTTCACTCAGCCGAGCAGCGATGGAACCGAAGTGGACATCCGGAGCTGAAGAAGTTAATCCTCCAAGCGGCGCTGAAGAAATCTTCCATCCGATGAAGTCATCATCCAGTCGGCGCTGAAGAAGTCTTCGATCCGGGCGATGTCATCTTCCAAGAGGCGCTGAAGAGGTCTTCTATCCGGGCGATGTCATCTTCCAAGCCGGGTCTTGAATCTTCCTCCCGCCTACGCGGAACATCCTTCTTCACCGACGGACTACAACGAATAAAGGCTCCTTTAAGGGACGTCATCCAAGATGGCGTCCCCTCAATTCCGATTGGCTGATAGGATTCTATCAGCCAATCGGAATTAAGGTAGGAAAAATCTGATTGGCTGATGGAATCAGCCAATCAGATTGAGCTCGCATTCTATTGGCTGTTCCGATCAGCCAATAGAATGCAAGCTCAATCTGATTGGCTGATTGGATCAGCCAATCGGATTGAACTTGAATCTGATTGGCTGATTCCATCAGCCAATCAGATTTTTCCTACCTTAATTCCAATTGGCTGATAGAATCCTATCAGCCAATCGGAATTGAGGGGACGCCATCTTGGATGACGTCCCTTAAAGGAGCCTTCATTCGTCGTAGTCCGTCGGTGAAGAAGGATGTTCCGCGTCGGCGGGAGGAAGATTCAAGACCCGGCTTGGAAGATGACATCGCCCGGATAGAAGACCTCTTCAGCGCCTCTTGGAAGATGACATCGCCCGGATCGAAGACTTCTTCAGCGCCGCCTGGATGATAACTTCATCGGATGGAAGATTTCTTCAGCGCCGCTTGGAGGATTAACTTCTTCCGCTCTGGATGTCCACTTTGGTTCCATCGCTGCTCGGCTGAGTGAAGACGACTCAAGGTAGGATGATCTTCAGGGGATTAGTGTTAGGTTTTTGTAAGGGGGGTTTGGGTTAGATTAGGGGTATGTGGGTGGTGGGTTTTAATGTTGGGGGGGTTGTATTTTTCTTTTACAGGCAAAAGAGCTGAACTTTTTGGGGCATGCCCCCACAAATGGCCCTTTTAAGGGCTGGTAAGGTAAAAGAGCTTTGAACTTTATTTAATTTAGAATAGGGTAGGGCATTTTTTTATTTTGGGGGGGTTTGTTATTTTATTAGGGGGCTTAGATTAGGTGTAAGTAGCTTAAAATTGTTGTAATACTTTTAAAATGTTTGTAACTTATTTTTTTATTTTTTGTAACTTAGCTTTTTTTATTTTTTGTACTTTAGTTAGTTTATGTAATTGTATTTAATTGTAGTTATTTGTAGGTAGTTTATTTAATTAATTTAATGATAGTGTAGTATTAGGTTTAATTGTAACTTAGGTTAGGATTTATTTTACAGGTAATTTTGTATTTCTTTTAGCTAGGTAGTTATTAAATAGTTAATAACTATTTAATAACTATTCTTAGCTAAAATAAATACAAAGTTACCTGTAAAATAAATATAAATCCTAAGATAGCTACAATATAATTATAATTTATATTGTAGCTATATTAGGGTTTATTTTACAGGTAAGTATTTAGTTTTAAATAGGAATAATTTATTAAAGTATAGTGTAGTGTTAGGTGTAATTATAACTTAGGTTAGGATTTATTTTACAGGTAACTTTGTATTTATTTTAGCTAGGTAGCTATTAAATAGTTAATAACTATTTAATAGCTATTGTACCTAGTTAAAATAAATTGAAAGTTGCCTGTAAAATAAAAATAAATCCTAAGATAGCTACAATATAATTATTATTTATATTGTAGCTATATTAAGGTTTATTTTAAAGGTAAGTATTTAGTTTTAAATAGGATTAACTTAGTTAATAATAGAAATATTATTTAGATTTATTTAATTAATATTTAAGTTAGGGGGGCGTTAGGGTTAGGGTTAGACTTAGGTTTAGGGGTTAATAATTTTATTACAGTGGCGGCGGCGTAGTGGGGGGCAGGATAGGGGTTAATTAATTTATTATAGGTGGCGACGGTGTAGGGGGGGTCAGATCAGGGGTTAATAAGTTTAATATAGGTTGCGGCGGGTTCAGGGAGCGGCGGTTTAGGGGTTAATATGTATAGAGTAGCTTGAAGTGGGCTCCGGGAGCGGCGGTTTAGGGGGTAATAACTTTATTTAGATGCAGCGGTGTAGGGGGGACAGATTAGGGGTGTTTAGACTCGGGGTACATGTTAGGGTGTTAGGTGTAGACAGCTCCCATAGGAATCAATGGGATGTCTGTCAGCAGCGAACTTGTACTTTCGCTATGGTCAGACTCCCATTGATTCCTATGGGATCCGCCGCCTCCAGGGGTGGCGGATTGAAAACCAGGTACGCTGGGCCGTAAAAGTGGCGAGCGTACCTGCTAGTCATTTGATAACTAGCAAAAGTAGTGAGATTGTGCCGCACTTGTGTGCGGAACATCTGGAGTGACGTAAGAATCGATCTGTGTCGGACTGAGTCCGGCGGATCGAAGTTTACGTCACAAAATTCTACTTTTGCCGGTCTCGAGCCTTTGATAACTAAGGCGAATCAGCCTCGCCACAAATACGCTGCGGAATTCCAGCATATTTGAGGTTGACGGCTTGATAACTACCCCCCCTCTGTGTTGCAAATAGCACCATACATAGTATCACACAGTTTTCATTTGTATTTCTTTGAAATAATAGATTTACATGTAGAACCTTTAAAGGGACAGTCAAGTTAAAATTAAACTTTCATGATACAGACAGGGCATCCTATTTTAAACAACTTTCCAATGCACTTTTATCATCAAATTTGCTTTGTTCTCTTTGTATTCTTTTTTTAAAGCTAAACCTAGAAAGGTTCAAGCTGATTTCTAAACCGTTGAATGCCGCCTCTTATCTTAGTGTATTTTGACTGTTTTTCACAGTTAGACATTGCTAGTTTATGTGTGTCATATAGATAAACATTGTGCTCACTTCTGTGGAGTTATTTATGAGTCAGCACTGATTGGCTTTAATGCAAGTCTGTCAAAAGAACTGAAATAAGGGGCAGTCTGCAGAGGCTTAGATACAAGGTAATTAAAGAGGTAAAAAGTATATTAATATAACAGTGTTGGTTATGCAAAACTGGGGAATGGCTAATAAAAGGATTATCTATCTTTTTAAATAATAACAATTTTCTATTAGACTGTCCCATCCTATCAAAAGTGGTCGTTTTGTCGTATACACCATGCACGCCTTTATTTTGCAATTCTAGACTAGTTGGTCCAAAAGTGCCAACTAATTGCTATTAGAGGTGTGTCTTTACTTTTCATTTCTAGTATATTTTGGGGTTACTGAATTTCTACTCATATAAAATTTGAGGTTAACATTCACTGTTGTATATACTCTATTTACTTGTGAAATGTCTTATTCTGTACATTTCTGTATTGTAACCTCGCTGCTTTTGACACAGTTGATCATCCCCTCTTCCTAAAAATCCTACATTTATTTGGCATCCGAGACACAGCTCTCTCCTGATTTGCTTCATATCTTTCAAATTGCTTGTTTTCAGTTTCCTTTAACAACATATCTTCTGATCCTTTGCCTTTCTTAGTAGGAGTACCGCAAGGCTCTGTTTTGGGTCCCTTGCTTATCTCTCTCTATACATCCTTCCTTGGAAAATGTATAGCCTCCTTTGGCTTCCATATAACCAAATCAATTTTTCATCTCCTGAAATCTCTTCCTCTTTACTCTTTACTGCCTCTCTGCAATTTCCTCTTGGATGTCTTCACACTCCAACTCAATCTGTCCAAAACTGAGCTGCTTCTTATCATTGAGACATCTGACACCTGACATTTTTCTGACAAGTGGAGACTCTATTCTCAACACCTTACTGCAGGTCCACTGTCTTGGGCTCAAACTTGACTCAGAACTCACATTCAACCCACATATACAAGCACATACCGAATCCTGCCGTGCAAAACCTACGCAAAATTTCCAGAATTCATCCCTTACTTACTCAAAAAACTACAAAAAAATTAATGAATTCCCCTATTTTGTCACTCATTGACTATTGCAATCCTCTTCTAAATGGCCTTCCAAAACACAGCCTCTCCTCCCTCCAATCTATTATGAATGCTTCAACTAGACTCATCCACCTAAGTTGCCAATCTACTTAAGCTGCTCCGCTCTGCCAGTCTCTACACATATGCGGCGTCGCCCCAAAAAACAAAGTCGGCCACTGTTTTTAATCCCATAAACTAACATAGCACCTGCGTCGCAAGTCGGTATCACATATTCAGAGCAAGGACTTACGCAGCACATATTCAACTCGCCACACATAGGCAGGTGCAACAAGCCTTGCACTGAGTATATGAGCACCGTAACTCCCTGGAATTCTTAACAAACACCTAACGAATGCGCAATATGTACCTCTCAACCGCAATACCACCACCGCAATAACTAATAAATGTATTAACAACTAATCCGCCAACCTCCAAATCGCAAAGTATCTAATTACACTATTAACCCCTAATCCACGAACCCCCACAATGCAATCTACCTATTAACACTATTAACACCTAATCTGCCACCCCCCACAACGCAATCTACCTATTAACACTATCAACCCCTAAAGTGCCAACCCCCCACAATGCAATCTTACTAATTAACCTATTAACCCCTTAACCGCCACCCCCCACAATGCAAAGTATTAATCTAATCACTAAGCCCCCTAACCTAACACCCCCTAAATTAACCCCTACAATTACATAAAATAAAAAATACTAACTTTAAAAATTAAAGGGACAGTCTACACCAGAATTTTTATTGTTTTAAAAGATAGATAATCCCTTTATTACTAGACATGTGCACCGCTAAAAAATTCGGTTCGTTTTCGGTTCGGATCGATTCGGACTTTTAGAATTTCGTTTCGGATCGAATCTGATTCGGCAAAATTTTAATAAATTCGTTTCGGATTTATTCGGATCCGAATAAATTCGTTTCGGATTTATTCGGATTCGGCTGAATTCGGTTCTATTCCGTTCCGAAATTCGGTATGTTTTTACTACACTAACACCCATTTAGTACACTAAGTCACTAACACCCATAAACTACCTATGAACCACTAAACCGAGGCCCCCCCACATCGCAAACCCTATAATAACATTATTTAACCCCTAATCTGCCGATCGGATATCGCCGCCGCCTACATTATAGCTATTAACCCCTAATCTGCTGTCCCTAACACCGCCGACCCCTACATTATAGTTATTAACCCCTAATCTGCCTCCCCCAACGTCGCCGCAATCTAACTATAAATATTAACCCCTAATCTGCCGACCCGATATCGCCGCCGCCTACATTATAGCTATTAACCCCTAATCTGCTGTCCCTAACACCGCCGACCCCTACATTATAGTTATTAACCCCTAATCTGCCCCCCCCCCAACGTCGCCACAATCTAACTATAAGTATTAACCCCTAATCTGCCGACCCGATATCGCCGCCGCCTACATTATAGCTATTAACCCCTAATCTGCTGTCCCTAACACCGCCGACCCCTACATTATAGTTATTAACCCCTAATCTGCCTCCCCCCAACGTCGCCGCAATCTAACTACAAGTATTAACCCCTAATCTGCCGACCGCAAATCGCCGCCACTATAATAAATGTATTAACCCCTAAACCGCCGCACTCCCGCCTCGCAAACACTATAATACATTTTATTAACCCCTAATCTGCCCTCCCTAACATCGCCGCCACCTACCTACAATTATTAACCCCTAATCTCCCGCCCCCATCGTCGCCGCTACTATAATAAGGTTATTAACCCCTAAACCTAAATCTAACCCTAACCCTAACACCCCCTAACTTAAATATAATTTAAATAAAACGAAATAAGTTTACTATAGTTAAATAAATGAATCCTATTTAAAACTAAAGACTTACCTGTAAAATAAACCCTAAGATAGCTGCAATATAACTAATAGTTACTTTGTAGCTATTTTAGGATTTATATTTATTTTACAGGCAACTTTGTATTTATTTTAACTAGGTACAATAGTTATTAAATAGTTAATAACTATTTAATAACTACCTAGCTAAAATAAATACAAATTTACCTGTAAAATAAATCCTAACCTAAGTTACACTAACACCTAACACTACACTATCATTAAATTAACTAAATAAATGAATCATATTTAAAACAAAATACTTACCTGTAAAATAAACTCTAATATAGCTACAATATAACTAATAGTTACATTGTAGCTATTTTAGCATTTATATTTATTTTACAGGCAACTTTGTATTTATTTTAACTAGGTACAAAAGCTATTAAATATTTATTGACTAATTAATAGCTACCTAGTTAAAATAATTACAAAATTACCTGTAAAATAAATCCTAACCTAAGTTACAATTAAACCTAACACTACACTGTCATTAAATAAATTAACTACAAGTACCTACAATTATCTACAATTAAATAAACTAAAGTACAAAACCCCCCCACTAAATTACAAAAAAAAACAAACACTAAATTACAAAAAATAAAAAAATATTACAAGAATTTTAAACTAATTACACCTAATCTAAGCCCCCTAATAAAATAACAAAGCCCCCCAAAATAAAAAAAATGCCCTACCCTATACTAAATTACAAAAGTTAACAGCTCTATTACCTTACCAGCCCTGAACAGGGCCCTTTGCGGGGCATGCCCCAAAGAAAACAGCTCTTTTGCCTGTAAAAAAAAAAACACAATCCCCCCCCCACATTACAACCCACCACCCACATACCCCTACTCTAACCCAAACCCCCCTTAAATAAACCTAACACTACCCCCCTGAAGATCTCCCTACCTTGAGTCGTGTTCACCCAGCCGGGCCGAAGTCTTCATCCGATGGGGCAGAAGAGGACATCCAGACCGGCAGAAGTCTTCATCCAAGCGGGGCAAGAAGAGGTCTTCCATCCATCATACAAGTACCAAAATACAAACAAACACTAAATTACAAAAAATAATAAAATATTACAATAATTTTAAACTAATTACACCTAATCTAAGCCCCCTACTAGCTATTAATATAGCTTCAATATAACTAATAGTTACATTGTAGCTATTTTAGGATTTATATTTATTTTACAGGCAACTTTGTATTTATTTTAACTAGGTACAATAGCTATTAAATAGTTAATAACTATTTAATAACTACCTAGCTAAAATAAATACAAATTTACCTGTAAAATAAATCATAACCTAAGTTACAATTACACCTAACACTACACTATCATTAAATTAACTAAATAAATGAATCCTATATAAAACTAAAGACTTACCTGTAAAATAAACCCTAATATAGCTGCAATATAACTAATAGTTACATTGTAGCTATTTTAGCATTTATATTTATTGTACAGGCAACTTTGTATTTATTTTAACTAGGTACAATAGCTATTAAATAGATATTTACTGTTTAATAGCTACCTAGTTAAAATAATTACAAAATTACCTGTAAAATAAATCCTAACCTAAGTTACAATTAAACCTAACACTACACTATCATTAAATAAATTAACTACAAGTACCTACAATTAAATACAATTAAAAAACTAAACTAAAGTACAACCCCCCCCCCCCCACTAAATTACAAAAAATAAAAAAATATTACAAGAATTTTAAACTAATTACACCTAATCTAAGCCCCCTAATAAAATAACAAAGCCCCCCAAAATAAAAAAAATGCCCTACCCTATACTAAATTACAAAAGTTAACAGCTCTATTACCTTACCAGCCCTGAACAGGGCCTTTTGCGGGGCATGCCCCAAAGAAAACAGCTCTTTTGCCTGTAAAAAAAAACACAATCCCCCCCCCCCACATTACAACCCACCACCCACATACCCCTACTCTAACCCAAACCCCCCTTAAATAAACCTAACACTACCCCCCTGAAGATCTCCCTACCTTGAGTCGTGTTCACCCAGCCGGGCCGAAGTCTTCATCCGATGGGGCAGAAGAGGACATCCAGACTGGCAGAAGTCTTCATCCAAGCGGGGCAAGAAGAGGTCTTCCATCCATCAGAAAAGTACAAAAAAACAAACAAACACTAAATTAGCAAAAATAATAAAATATTGCAATAATTTTAAACTAATTACACCTAATCTAAGCCCCCTACTAGCTATTAATATAGCTACAATATAACTAATAGTTACATTGTAGCTATTTTAGGATTTATATTTATTTTACAGGCAACTTTGTATTTATTTTAACTAGGAACAATAGCTATTAAATAGTTAATAACTACCTAGCTAAAATAAATACAAATTTACCTGTAAAATAAACCCTAACCTAAGTTACAATTACACCTAACACTACACTGTCATTAAATTAACTAAATAAATTAATCCTATATAAAACTAAATACTTACCTGTAAAATAAACCCTAATATAGCTACAATATAACTAATAGTTACATTGTAGCTATTTTAGCATTTATATTTATTTTACAGGCAACTTTGTATTTATTTTAACTAGGTACAATAGCTATTAAATAGTTATTGACTAATTAATAGCTACCTAGTTAAAATAATTACAAAATTACCTGTAAAATAAATCCTAACCTAAGTTACTATTAAACCTAACACTACACTATCATTAAATAAATTAACTACAAGTACCTACAATTAAATACAATGAAATAAACTAAACTAAAGTACAAAAAACAAACACTAAATTACAAAAAATAAAAAAAATTACAAGAATTTTAAACTAATTACACCTAATCTAAGCCCCCTAATAAAATAACAAAGCCCCCCAAAATAAAAAAATGCCCTACCCTATACTAAATTACAAAAGTAATCAGCTCTATTACCTTACCAGCCCTGAACAGGGCCCTTTGCGGGGCATGCCCCAAAGAAAACAGCTCTTTTGCCTGTAAAAAAAAACACAATCCCCCCCCCCCACATTACAACCCACCACCCACATACCCCTACTCTAACCCAAACCCCCCTTAAATAAACCTAACACTACCCCCCTGAAGATCTCTCTACCGTATCTTCACCCAGCGGGCCGAAGTCTTCATCCGATGGGGCAGAAGAGGACATCCAGACCGGCAGAAGTCTTCATCCAAGCGGGGCAAGAAGAGGTCTTCCATCCATCAGAAGTCTTGATCCAGGCGGCATCTTCTCTGTTCATCCATCCGGAGCGGAGCGGCAGCATCCTGAAGACATCCCACGCAGAGCATCCTCTTCTTTCTTCATCCGACGACTAGGTGACTGTACCTTTAAGTGACGTCATCCAAGATGGCGTCCCTTGAATTCCGATTGGCTGATAGGATTCTATCAGCCAATCGGAATTAAGGTAGGAAAAATCTGATTGGCTGATTCAATCAGCCAATCAGATTCAAGTTCAATCCGATTGGCTGATCCAATCAGCCAATCAGATTGAGCTCGCATTCTATTGGCTGATCGGAACAGCCAATAGAATGCGAGGTCAATCTGATTGGCTGATTCCATCAGCCAATCGGATTGAACTTGAATCTGATTGGCTGATTAAATCAGCCAATCAGATTTTTCCTACCTTAATTCCGATTGGCTGATAGAATCCTATCAGCCAATCGGAATTCAAGGGACGCCATCTTGGATGATGTCACTTAAAGGTACAGTCACCTAGTCGTCGGATCAAGAAAGAAGAGGATGCTCTGCGTGGGATGTCTTCAGGATGCTGCCGCTCCGCTCCGGATGGATGAACAGAGAAGATGCCGCCTGGATCAAGACTTCTGATGGATGGAAGACCTCTTCTTGCCCCGCTTGGATGAAGACTTCTGCCGGTCTGGATGTCCTCTTCTGCCCGATCGGATGAAGACTTCGGCCCGCTGGGTGAAGATACGGTAGAGAGATCTTCAGGGGGGTAGTGTTAGGTTTATTTAAGGGGGGTTTGGGTTAGAGTAGGGGTATGTGGGTGGTGGGTTGTAATGTGGGGGGGGGGTATTGTGTTTTTTTTTACAGGCAAAAGAGCTGTTTTCTTTGGGGCATGCCCCGCAAAAGGCCCTTTTAAGGGCTGGTAAGGTAATAGAGCTGATTACTTTTGTAATTTAGTATAGGGTAGGGCATTTTTTTATTTTGGGGGGCTTTGTTATTTTATTAGGGGGCTTAGATTAGGTGTAATTAGTTTAAAATTCTTGTAATTTTTTTTTATTTTTTGTAATTTAGTGTTTGTTTTTTTTGTACTTTAGTTTAGTTTATTTCATTGTATTTAATTGTAGGTACTTGTAGTTAATTTATTTAATGATAGTGTAGAGTTAGGTTTAATAGTAACTTATGTTAGGATTTATTTTACAGGTAATTTTGTAATTATTTTAACTAGGTAGCTATTAATTAGTCAATAACTATTTAATAGCTATTGTACCTAGTTAAAATAAATACAAAGTTGCCTGTAAAATAAATATAAATGCTAAAATAGCTACAATGTAACTATTAGTTATATTGTAGCTATATTAGGGTTTATTTTACAGGTAAGTATTTAGTTTTATATAGGATTCATTTATTTAGTTAATTTAATGACAGTGTAGTGTTAGGTGTAATTGTAACTTAGGTTAGGGTTTATTTTACAGGTAAATTTGTATTTATTTTAGCTAGGTAGTTATTAACTATTTAATAGCTATTGTACCTAGTTAAAATAAATACAAAGTTGCCTGTAAAATAAATATAAATCCTAAAATAGCTACAATGTAACTATTAGTTATATTGTAGCTATATTAATAGCTAGTAGGGGGCTTAGATTAGGTGTAATTAGTTTAAAATTATTGTAATATTTTATTATTTTTGCTAATTTAGTGTTTGTTTGTTTTTTTGTACTTTTCTGATGGATGGAAGACCTCTTCTTGCCCCGCTTGGATGAAGACTTCTGCCGGTCTGGATGTCCTCTTCTGCCCCATCGGATGAAGACTTCGGCCCGGCTGGGTGAACACGACTCAAGGTAGGGAGATCTTCAGGGGGGTAGTGCTAGGTTTATTTAAGGGGGGTTTGGGTTAGAGTAGGGGTATGTGGGTGGTGGGTTGTAATGTGGGGGGAGGGATTGTGTTTTTTTTTTACAGGCAAAAGAGCTGTTTTCTTTGGGGCATGCCCCGCAAAGGGCCCTGTTCAGGGCTGGTAAGGTAATAGAGCTGTTAACTTTTGTAATTTAGTATAGGTTAGGGCATTTTTTTTATTTTGGGGGGCTTTGTTATTTTATTAGGGGGCTTAGATTAGGTGTAATTAGTTTAAAATTCTTGTAATATTTTTTTATTTTTTGTAATTTAGTGGGGGAGGGTTTGTACTTTAGTTTAGTTTTTTTAATTGCATTTAATTGTAGGTACTTGTAGTTAATTTATTTAATGATAGTGTAGTGTTAGGTTTAATTGTAACTTAGGTTAGGATTTATTTTACAGGTAATTTTGTAATTATTTTAACTAGGTAGCTATTAAATAGTCAATATCTATTTAATAGCTATTGAACCTAGTTAAAATGAATACAAAGTTGCCTGTACAATAAATATAAATGCTAAAATAGCTACAATGTAACTATTAGTTATATTGCAGCTATATTAGGGTTTATTTTACAGGTAAGTCTTTAGTTTTATATAGGATTCATTTATTTAGTTAATTTAATGATAGTGTAGTGTTAGGTGTAATTGTAACTTAGGTTATGATTTATTTTACAGGTAAATTTGTATTTATTTTAGCTAGGTAGTTATTAAATAGTTATTAACTATTTAATAACTATTGTACCTAGTTAAAATAAATACAAAGTTGCCTGTAAAATACATATAAATCCTAAAATAGCTACAATGTAACTATTAGTTATATTGAAGCTATATTAATAGCTAGTAGGGGGCTTAGATTAGGTGTAATTAGTTTAAAATTATTGTAATATTTTATTATTTTTGGTAATTTAGTGTTTGTTTGTATTTTGGTACTTGTATGATGGATGGAAGACCTCTTCTTGCCCCGCTTGGATGAAGACTTCTGCCGGTCTGGATGTCCTCTTCTGCCCCATCGGATGAAGACTTCGGCCCGGCTGGGTGAACACGACTCAAGGTAGGGAGATCTTCAGGGGGGTAGTGTTAGGTTTATTTAAGGGGGGTTTGGGTTAGAGTAGGGGTATGTGGGTGGTGGGTTGTAATGTGGGGGGGGGGATTGTGTTTTTTTTTTACAGGCAAAAGAGCTGTTTTCTTTGGGGCATGCCCCGCAAAGGGCCCTGTTCAGGGCTGGTAAGGTAATAGAGCTGTTAACTTTTGTAATTTAGTATAGGGTAGGGCATTTTTTTTTATTTTGGGGGGCTTTGTTATTTTATTAGGGGGCTTAGATTAGGTGTAATTAGTTTAAAATTCTTGTAATATTTTTTTATTTTTTGTAATTTAGTGTTTGTTTTTTTTTGTAATTTAGTGGGGGGGTTTTGTACTTTAGTTTATTTAATTGTAGATAATTGTAGGTACTTGTAGTTAATTTATTTAATGACAGTGTAGTGTTAGGTTTAATTGTAACTTAGGTTAGGATTTATTTTACAGGTAATTTTGTAATTATTTTAACTAGGTAGCTATTAATTAGTCAATAACTATTTAATAGCTATTGTACCTAGTTAAAATAAATACAAAGTTGTCTGTAAAATAAATATAAATGCTAAAATAGCTACAATGTAACTATTAGTTATATTGCAGCTATATTAGGGTTTATTTTACAGGTAAGTATTTTGTTTTAAATATGATTCATTTATTTAGTTAATTTAATGATAGTGTAGTGTTAGGTGTTAGTGTAACTTAGGTTAGGATTTATTTTACAGGTAAATTTGTATTTATTTTAGCTAGGTAGTTATTAAATAGTTATTAACTATTTAATAACTATTGTACCTAGTTAAAATAAATACAAAGTTGCCTGTAAAATAAATATAAATCCTAAAATAGCTACAAAGTAACTATTAGTTATATTGCAGCTATCTTAGGGTTTATTTTACAGGTAAGTCTTTAGTTTTAAATAGGATTCATTTATTTAACTATAGTAAATTTATTTCGTTTTATTTAAATTATATTTAAGTTAGGGGGTGTTAGGGTTAGGGTTAGATTTAGGTTTAGGGGTTAATAACCTTATTATAGTAGCGGCGACGTTGCGGGCGGGAGATTAGGGGTTAATAATTGTAGGTAGGTGGCGGCGATGTTAGGGAGGGCAGATTAGGGGTTAATAAAATGTATTATAGTGTTTGCGAGGCGGGAGTGCGGCGGTTTAGGGGTTAATACATTTATTATAGTGGCGGCGATTTGCGGTCGGCAGATTAGGGGTTAATACTTGTAGTTAGATTGTGGCGACGTTGGGGGGGGGCAGATTAGGGGTTAATAACTATAATGTAGGGGTCGGCGGTGTTAGGGACAGCAGATTAGGGGTTAATAGCTATAATGTAGGCGGCGGCGATATCGGGTCGGCAGATTAGGGGTTAATAACTATAATGTAGGGGTCGGCGGTGTTAGGGACAGCAGGTTAGGGGTTAATAGCTATAATGTAGGCGGCGGCGATATCGGGTCGGCAGATTAGGGGTTAATACTTATAGTTAGATTGCGGCGACGTTGGGGGAGGCAGATTAGGGGTTAATAACTATAATGTAGGGGTCGGCGGTGTTAGGGACACCAGATTAGGGGTTAATAGCTATAATGTAGGCGGCGGCGATATCGGGTCGGCAGATTAGGGGTTAATACTTGTAGTTAGATTGCGGCGACGTTGGGGGAGGCAGATTAGGGGTTAATACTTGTTGTTAGATTGCGGCGACGTTGGGGGGGCAGATTAGGGGTTAATAACTATAATGTAGGGGTCGGCGATGTTAGGGACAGCAGATTAGGGGTTAATAGTTATAATGTAGGCGGCGGCGATATCGGGCCGGCAGATTAGGGGTTAATACTTGTAGTTAGATTGCGGCGACGTTGGGGGGAGGCAGATTAGGGGTTAATAACTATAATGTAGGGGTCGGCGGTGTTAGGGACAGCAGATTAGGGGTTAATAGCTATAATGCAGGTGTCAGCGATAGCGGAGGCAGCAGATTAGGGGTTAATAAGTGTTAGATTAGGGGTGTTTAGAGACTCGGGGTACATGTTAGGGTGTTAGGTGCAGACTTAGTGTTTCCCCATAGGAAACAATGGGGCTGCGGTGTTAGTTTTTTTTCAGCCGAAACTCCCATTGTTTCCTATGGGGAAATGCCGAATCTTAACGAGCTAATTCGGATTTATTCGGAGATACGGCAGCTATTTCGGATTCATTCGGTAGATTCGGAAGTATTTTAATTCGGAAATCCGAATCGATCCGAATCTCCGAATTTACCGAATTTACCGAATTTACGAATTAATCCGAAACGAACCGCACATGTCTATTTATTACCCATTTCCCAGTTTTGCATAACCAACACAGTTATAATAATATACTTTTAACCTCTGTGATTATCTTGTATCTAAGCCTCTACAAACTGCCCCTTATTTAAGTTCTTTTGACAGACTTGCAGTCTAGCCAATCAGTGCCTGCTCCCAGATAACTTCACGTGCACGAGCACAGTGTTATCTATATGAAATATGTGAACTAACACCCTCTAGTGGTGAAAAACTGTTAAAATGCAATCTGAAAGAGGTGGGCTTCAAGGTCTAAGAAATTAGCATATGAACCTCCTAGGTTAAGCTTTCAACTAAGAATACCAAGAGAACAAAGCAAAATTGGTGATTAAAGTAAATTGGAAGATTGATTAAAATGACATGCTCTATCTGAATCATGAAAGTTTATTTTGGCCTAGACTGTCCCTTTAATAAAAATTACCAAAAAAATCCTATCTTTACATAAAAAACTAAGATTAAATTAAAATAAACAATCTAATATTTCAAAATATAAAATTAAATTAATTAAATAAATTATCCAAAATAAAAAATGTAAACCTAATCTATTACCCCTATAAAAATAAAAAAGTCAACCCAAAATAAAAACACCCCCTAAGTTAACACTAAACTACCAAGAGCCCTTAAAAGGGCCTTTTGTAGGGCATTGCCCTAAAGAAATCAGCTCTTATACATAAAAAAATACAAATTAACCCCTAACAGTAAAAAAAACACAACCCCCCAAAATAAAAAAGACCTAAATCTATAAATGCCTAAAGGGGCATTTATATGGGCATTGCCCTTAAAAGGGCAATCAGCTCTTTTGCTGCCCAATAATAAAAAAAAGCTTGAATCTAAAAAAAAAACACCCCCAAAAAAACAAACAAACACTAGCCCAAAAAATGTACTCACCATTCCTGAAATCCGGTCATCCTTCTTCTTCCGGGTGGAGCAAAGTCTTCATCTAGGCGGCGAAGATCTTCTTACAGGGCGGCTGTATCTTCCATCTTCATCCTTGTGGCAAGGAGTGGAGCTGGAACGGAGGCAGCGCAGACATCCAATGTGAAGGGATCTCTTCAAGCAATCGTCCACCGCACACTGAAGATTTAATGCAAGGTACCCATTTTATATTAGGCTATCTTGCATTCCTATTGGCTTGAAAATTTCAAATCAGTCAATAGGATGAAAGTTACTTTAATCCTATTGGCTGTTCAAATCAGCCAGTTTATCCGACTTACGGCAGTATATGATCTGCTGGCGCCTATATGTGATTCACCCGATGTGCGAGTTTAAAGGACCAGTCAACACTGTAGATTTGCATAATCAACAAATGCATGATAAGAAGACAATGCAATAGCACTTAGTCTGAACTTCAAATGAGTAGTAGATTTTTGTTAAATAAATTGCAAAGTTATGTCTATTTCCACTCCCCCTGTATCATGTGACAGCCATCAGCCAATCACAAATGCATATACGTATATGCTGTGAATTCTTGCACATGCTCAGTAGGAGTTGGTGACTCAAAAAGTGTAATTATAAAAAGACTGTGCACATTTTGTTAATGGAAGTAAATTGGAAAGTTGTTTAAAATTGCTGCTGTATCTGAATCATGAAGTTTAAATTTGACTTGAGTGTCCCTTTAAGTTATGGGCAGCATGGGTTTCAGCAGTATGTAATCTCAGCCCTTATATGTCTGCACCCTCGACCTGTAGACTGTGAGCTCTCTGGAGCAGGGCCCTCTTCCTCCTGTACTAGATTTGTTTAGTTTGTTATGTTTTGTATTTTATCACAAATCCTTGTCATTGTATACCCCTATCATTGTACCCAGCGCTACGGAATTTTGTGACAAATAAATGATAATAATAAGAATAAGAAAATTATATAATAAAAAAAAAAGTTATAAAGCTATTTACTATTCTCATGCATGTACACAGATTTGTGAGCATTATTATAATCAGACAGTGAACAACGCACATCTAAGTATAAGTTTGGAACAAATAACTCGAGCATAGTTATTTATTTCACACAGAGTGCAAATTAAACATTTAGCATACTTAGTATTTTATATTATTCATTTATCATTGTATCATTTTCAAAAGTTCATAATATCCTGCTGCAGCCAAACTGTTTTGTATGCCAAATTTCATCAATGGAAATGTTTGTGATTGTAGATTTTGGCATAAAAAGTGTTACATGAGCATGATTTAAATTTTCAAACATTTCTCAGCCTAATTATTATGGTTTATTAAAGATTGTTCCATGATAAATTTGTGCTGTCATAAAGTACTCTAAATATTGATTATTTTAGGCGCATTGTAAATGAAAGTGCCTTGATGGTTGAGAGTTAAACATATATTAGAATCATACTTTGCTGTTCCTTTTTTTAACAGCCATTTATTTCTGGATATTCTTGCAACTAAACTGCCTCAAGCTACAGATCTATATGGAGAAATTGAAATAGTGCCAAAAATCTCATTTTGATTTTAGTGGAATACTTCCATCATTCAATATATAGCTGGATTTTTTTTTTTAAAGAAGAAGCTTTAAAATGCTGCTGATAAAAGATGAAAATACTTTTATTTATTGATTGACTTAAATGGATAGTCTACTACAGAATTTTCATTGTTTAAATATGATCCCTTTATTACCCATTCCTAAGTTAGGCATAACCAATGTAGTTATATGAATATACTATTTACCTCTGTGATTACCTTGTATTTAAAGGGACATGCCACCCACATTGTTTCTTTTATGATTTAGAAAGAGAATGCAATGTTAAACATCTTTCTAATTTACTAATATTATCTAATTTGTTTTATTCTCTTGATATTCTTTGATGAAAAGCATATCTAGATATGCTCACTAGCTGCTGATTGGTTGCTGCACATAGAAGCTTCATGTGATTGGCTCACCATGTGCATTCCTTTTTCTTCAAATAAGGATATTTAAAAAATGAAGCAAAATAAATTATGGAAGTAAATTGGAATGTTGTTTAAATTTCTATTCTCTATCTGAATCATGAAAGAAAGATTTTGGGTTTAGTGGCCCTTTAAGCCTCTACAGACTGCCCCCTTATTTTAGTTCTTTTGACAGACTTCCATTTTAGCCAATCAGTGCTGACTCATATGTAAAGCTACAGGAGTTAGCACAATGTTATCTATATGGCACACATGAACTATTACTGTATAGCTGTAAAAAAACTGTCCAAATGCAATGAGATAAGAGGTGGTCTTCAAGGGCTTCAAAATTAGCATATGAGCCTAACTAAGTTTAGCTTTCAACAATGAATACCAACAGCACAAAACAAATTTGATGATAAAAGTAAATTGGAAAGTTGTTTACAATTGCATACCCTATCTAAATCATTAAAGTTTAATTTTGACTAACTGTACCTTTAATTCCTGCCCATGTTATTATTCTTTATTTAATGCCAGGAATACAATTCTCCCTGACAAAAACCAACGTGCAAGTCATGGCAATTTTCATACAATGCTCTAAAATGAAGTCTAGGACACTAGTTATCTTATGACAGCTACACTATTATTTAGTTGTTTTCTCGTTTTTTCTCTCATCATCCATAATTAGGCTAATTAAACACTCCTAAAATTCACATAACAAATCTCAGTTACACTATTCTAAAAAAAACAATAGCTCTAATGACACATTACTTAATACAATTTTGTATGCAATTATATATTCCTTATCTTTTGTAGAGTACTTGAACACTTAGTGAATTCAATAATAATTTGCCCATGTATCATTCTTCATATTAATTACATCAGAAATTTGCTTTAAAAAATGTTGTTTTTGCCATACAAGAATCAGAGTTAGTACAGACAAAAATGCATTATGTGCACAGTAGGAAACAGTCTCTAGTAAGTTGTGAATGCAGATCTATAAATCTGGTGGGCAGATGGGGCTGAACAGCTACAGAATTGTCAGATAACCTTTACAAAAAAGTTGTGGGGTGTGGAACCCATGATTAGGTTCCCAAATGCAGTTGCGGCGCCCGAGGCTCTGATTAGAACAGAGCGCTCTAGAGCATATCTACCCTCGGCCGTTATTGCATTATCTGATTGGTTTGTGTGTCCGTGTTGCACCGGATGCACAACCAATCTGATAATGTTGCCAGTGTTTCTAGGGTGCCTAGTAGTGAGATTGAGTCTGGTCTGAATGCTTTCGTGTCGCGGATCATATGCGACACCACCCAGACACGCTGATATCCTTGGTGAGATTGCCTATACCTAGCTTGGATGTTTATTGGCGCCTAGATTGCAAGCATGCAGAAGTTGATTGTAGCTGCTATTGTACAGCCACCGTGGATGCCACACACACAGTACTGAGCCGGCCCCATAAAACAGGAACTGCTATTAATAGACTCAGAGGAAATTCCCCTAATGACTTGGTCTCCTTGGGATTTGCGAGGTCCATGATAGCCAACACTGAGGCACACATGGTTCATTAAAGTCCTTGCACAAGAACCTGGGAGTGGGCACAGCTCAAGCCCTAAAGCAGCTTGGTGCTGACAAGCTGCTCTAAAGGACCACATAGGTACCGAATTAAAAACAAAGTGCCTAAATCTCTGAAACACTGGGGTAAAGAAAAAAGCTGATACCTTGAATAATCTTGAGATTGTTTGCCTTTTTCATTTAATGGAAGATAGACAGGCAGATCCATAAACATTTTAAAACATCAACATTATGGTGATGTCCTTTATTTAAAGATGAAACAGAATTTAATGATGAAAGACAAATTTCATTTTCAGTTTTCTTATTTACTGTAAGTCTTAGATACTACTTTATTTATGATTAAAAGTAAATATGGAGATTGTGCTTATAAAGATTAGGGAAGTGTAGTTTTTGACTTCATCATAACAAAAAAAATGTAAATAGGAAGATGTGGGCAGAACCATGGGTGGTATGTATGTGGATGCTTAACAGTATAAACTGTGATCAATCTGAATACATGGATTACTAAACATTTATTTTTTGTACTGAATAAGTAATTAATTGATGATATGATGTTATAAAGATTCATCAACTTGATGGTATGGATGTTATGTACGGTGCTAATGTGTAATTATTAGAATAGGGTTATTAGCCTCAAATCAGCAGACTGGGTTATCCCACAATGTTTGTAGGTAGGTGGACACTGTTTAGAGCCTAGGTACGCCTGTTTCTGTACGTGGCTAAGAATATCCAGTTTCCCTACCCCTGAGAAATAAATATTCAGCTAGATGGCTCATAATGCTGCTTTTCCCTAACGCCGGTATTACAAGTCTTGTCGGTATAGGTTTACTGCACACCTTGTCAGATATACTAGGGTTATAATAAATTTTATTTATTATTATTAATTAAAATAATTCCCAATTAAAATGTATATATACGAAACAATTTAAATTAATAATTATTCCTAAATTCTTTAGATTAGTTAATATTTATATACACATTGAAATATATTATGTAGAGACCAGATTATGAATTAAATTATACACGCTTATGCTGTTATAATATTCTTACAAAAATCATAAAAAAATATACCTTTAAAATTAACCTTTCTCACAATGAATCTCATTAAAATACAAACAACAAAATACCATAATATGGACCTCTAACTTCACAGTGTTTGGATAAACAATATACCAAGGGCCCGATCCGATATGCAGCGTCGCCCGCAAAAGCCGGCGACGCTGAAATTTGCGCTGGTTTGGTATCCTATATACGGCATAACCTAGAAGGTACGCTCGTATATTTCTGCCGTCGCCCGTAGTTTTTTGGGCCATAGGCAGGTATACCAAACCAGCGCAGTTTGGTATCCAATATACAGCATAAGGACTTACGTGGCGAAAATGGAGAAATCTTCCTCCATTTTCACCTCGCCACAAAATGCAGCCGTAGTAAGCCTTACGCTGTCTATTGGAGCCCCGTAACTCCCTAAACTACCTGCTAAATAAACCTAACACCTAACGCATGCGGATCTGTTCCGATCAGCCAATAGAATGCGAGCTCAATCTGATTGGCTGATTGGATCAGCCAATCGGATTGAACTTCAATCTGATTGGCTGATTCAATCAGCCAATCAGATTTTTCCTACCTTAATTCCGATTGGCTGATAGAATCCTATCAGCCAATCGGAATTGAAGGGACGCCATCTTGGATGACGTCCCTTAAAGGAACCTTCATTCGTCGTTAGTCGTCGGGAAGAAGAGGATGGCTCCACGTTGGCTCGTCTGAAGATGGCTCCGCTCCGGATGGATGAAGATTGAAGACGCCACCTGGATGAAGACTTCTATCAGATGGAAGACCTCTTCAGCGCCGCCTGGATGATGACTTCATCGGATGGAAGACTTCTTCAGCGCTCCTTGGATGATGACTTCTGCCGCTCCGGATCTCCTCTTCGGTTCCATCTGTGGGTCGGCTGGCTGAAGACGGCTCAAGGTAGGATGATCTTCAGGGGGGTAGTGTTAGATTTATTTAAGGGGGGTTTGGGTTAGATTAGGTGTATGTGGGTGGTGGGTTTTAATATTGGGGGGGTTGTATTTTTATTTTACAGGCAAAAGAGCTGTTTTCTTTGGGGCATGCCCCGCAAAAGGCCCTTTTAAGGGCTGGTAAGGTAATAGAGCTGGTAACTTTTTAATGTAGAATAGGGTAGGGATTTTTTTATTTTGGGGGGCTTTGTTATTTTATTAGGGGGCTTAGATTAGGTGTAAGTAGCTTAAAATTATTGTAATATTTTTTAAATGTTTGTAATTTATTTTTTTTATTTTTTGTAACTTAGTTTTTTTATTTTTTGTACTTTAATTAGTTTATTTAATTTAATTTAATTGTAGTTATTTGTAGGTAATTTATTTAATTAATTTAATGATAGCGTAGTGTTAGGTTTAATTGTAACTTAGGTTAGGATTTATTTTACAGGTAATTTTGTATTTCTTTTAGCTAGGTAGTTATTAAATGGTTAATAACTATTTAATAACTATTCTAACTAGCTAAAATAAATACAAAGTTACCTGTAAAATAAATATAAATCCTAAAATAGCTACAATGTAATTATTAATTACATTGTAGTTATCTTAGGGTTTATTTTACAGGTAAGTATTTAGTTTTAAATAGGAATAATTTATTAAAGTATAGTGTAGTGTTAGGTGTAATTGTAACTTAGGTTAGTTTTTATTTTACAGGTAAATTTCTCTTTATTTTAACTAGGTAGCTATTAAATAGTTAATAACTATTTAATAGCTATTGTACCTAGTTAAAATAAATTGAAAGTTGCCTGTAAAATAAAAATAAATCCTAAGATAGCTACAATAAAATTATTATTTACATTGTAGCTATATTAGGGTTTATTTTAAAGGTAAGTATTTTTAAATAGGATTAATTTAGTTCATAATAGAAATATTATTTAGATTTATTTAATTAATATTTAAGTTAGGGGGGTGTTAGGGTTAGTGTTAGACTTAGGTTTAGGGGTTAATAATTTTATTACAGTGGCGGTGGTGTAGGGGCGGGGCAGGATAGGGGTTAATAAATTTATTATAGGTGGTGACGGTGTAGGGGGGGGCAGATTAGAGGTTAATAAGTTTAATATAGGTTGCGGCGGGGTCCGGGAGAGGCGGTTTAGGGGTTAAACTATTTATTTAGTTGCGGCGAGGTCCGGGATCCGCAGGATAGGGGTTAATAACTTTATTATAGGTGGCGGCGGTATAGGGGGGCAGGATAGGGGTTACTAGGTATAATGTAGGTGGCGGCGGTGTCCGGGAGCGGCGGTTTAGGGGTTAATACATTTATAAGAGTTGCAGCAGGGTCTAGGAGCGGCGTTTTAGGGGTTAATAACTTTATTTAGTTGCGGGGGGCTCCGGGGGCGCCAGTATAGGAGGTAGAACAGTGTAGTTAGTGTGGGTGCTTAGTGACAGGCTAGCAATTAAGCTGTTAAAAAGCCGAAGACCAGCGAGATCGGATGAGTGATAACTTTCACAATCCACTGCTCATCGCCCCGTACTTGGTGCACAGCTTTTTGACAGCTTTTTTGATAACTTAGGCGAAATTTTGCAGGTTCGCGGCGGCGATGGTAGGCGAGCTTAGGCGGGTGTATTGAACCGGAGAAGGCAGGTAAAGTAGACGGCTTGATAACTAGGCCCCATTATCTCAACTGAAATATTCAGTTTAAATTGTTTTAAAGATATTTACATATTTAATTTAAAAGAAATTTGAAAGATTTTTTTCGTTTTATATTTTTACATTTTTAACTACCCATGAATTTTCACACTGAGAAAGCTATCACTATATACCTTTATATAAACATTTACCAAATAATAAAAAAGCTATTATTTATAATAGGAAAGCTAGATTATAATCTCTATTGAGGCCTTTAGGATGCATAGTACTAAGCCTATGGGGCTGAATTATCATTGTGCGAGTAGACATGAGAGAGCATACGCTCTCTGCATTTATCATTGCACCAGCAGTTATTCTGAACTGCTGGTGCAATGCTGCCTCCTGCAAATTCACAGCCAATCGGCTGCTAGTAGAGGGTGTCAATCAATGGGATCATATTCGATCGGAGCAGGTGGACAGGTTATGGAGCAGCGGTCTTTAGACAGAGCTTGATAAATATGCCCCTATGTATCCACATAGCCTCTTTCCTGAGTAACATATTTCCTTTGTTAAAGCCTATATTCCCCCTAGGAACATGATCAAGAATCATGAAACGTAACTGATTAACTTGATGTCCCTTCTCATAGAAATAAGTAGTGACCGATATGTGTCTCATCTTAGGGTTTCTAATAGTTGATTTATGTTGGGTTATGCGATCTTTTATTGTCTGGGAAGTCTCCCCTATGTATAATAAACCACATGGGCATTTGAGCGCATAGACCACATAAATCGACTGGCAAGAATAATGCCCCTTAATGCTGAATTTCTTCCCTGAGAAAGGGTGACTAATGGAATTACCCCTAATAATACTGTTAGAGTGGGAGAAATTTAGACATGGGAATATTCCATTTTACACCAGTTTGAATACTCTCTGTTTGGGTTTAGAGGGCGTCATTTTAACCCTAACCAATTGTCTCCCAAGAGAATTACCTTTCCTAAAGGGGGTTATTGAAATTCCTCAACCTCTGGCATAGAGTGACCCAACATTAACCAACGTTTAAAAATTATTTTATGCAATTAAAAACTAGTGCTATTGTAATTGGAAACAGAACCTAATTTTTTTGAATTAAAAGTTTTCTGTTGAGGTTCAAGATTAATAGACTCCAATTCTCTTGAAACCTGTTGCGCATCTCATCTAAGTGCATTTGACAGGCAGAAGACATGTAAACTATTTTCTTTACCCTCAAGAGCTGTGACTTAGGCATGCTCTTAAATACTCTAGGGGGATGATGGCTCTGACGAGATAGAAGTGTATTTTTGTTGATTGGCTTTCTATATATTTCTGTATCAAAGTGATCATAAGCACGCATAACCACTGTATCAAAAAATTAAATTCTATTCTGATGATATTTGTTTGTGAACTGAACAACTGATACCTTAGCTTGTATCCTCTCACGGAATGCCTCAATAGATTCAATGTTGCCCCGCCACACAATGAACAAGTCATTTATGTATCGCCACCACGCCAAGCAATTATGGAATTCAGGATCAGTATATAACACTTGTTCCTTTAATTCGTCCATGTAAAGGCAAGCATAGGTGGGAGCAACATTAGAACCCATTGAGATGCCCCGCAGCTGTAAAAAGAACCTGCTATCAAAGGCAAAATAATTGTGAGTTAAAACCAATGCTAATAACTCCATGAAAAAATGAATCTGTCGTTCAGAATATTTGTCTGATTTGGTTGGAGCCATCCAAACATTATTTAATCCATCTATGTGAGGGATGATAGTATATAAACTACATACAACCCATGTAGCTTGGATTACATTCTCCCGCAAATCAGACTAATTTTTCAATTTGAATAGGAAGTCACTAGTGTCCTGCCCTGTCTCACAAGTTGTGTAAGTACTTATACTACTACTACATATCTGGCTACTACTATGTATCTGCCTACTACTATTATGTATTTGCCTAGTACTATGTGCCTGGCTAACATTATGGGGTAGACTGATCATACCACAGGTGGACATGATTCGCTATAGCGAATCATGTGCGTCCTGCATCGCTGTCAGCATTTATCATTGCACAAGCATTTCTGGTCAAATGGCAGGGGGTGTCAACCTAAAAGGTGGAGGATTAGTTAAGGAGCAGCTGTCTTAAGACCGTTGCTTCTTAACTCCTGTTTCCGGCAAGCCAGAAGGCTTGCGTGTAAAAAGCAGCTTCTACTGCATAATAAATATACCCCTTAGTATCTGCCTACTACTATTATGTACCTTCCTACTACTGCAAGTCTGGCCACTACTATGGCCAAGATTTATGAAGCTGCGTGATGCAGCTTTAGAGATCTTCTGCACAGGTTTGCATGAGCGAGTCTCTAGCTGATACACAGCTTCTTAAACTATATGCCACCTCTGAGTTGGTGGTTTGCAATTACCCCGGACAAGTCCGACTGGGGTGGTTGACAAACCCTGTTCCCTCGTGATTGGCTGTGTGAAGAGGGGGCATAAAAAGAATACTGTGTCACGTGCTTTGTTAAATAATTATAACACTACTTGATTACAATTCATAATGTATTTAATTCATAATTGTATCCTGTATAAGAAGCTGCAATCATAATATTTTTACTTTGCATTAATTCCATCTGAATGTAAGCTTCTCTGAAATACCAAAATTCACAGTACAGAATACATTTCCATCCACATATTTTCTCTTTCCTTGTGACAGTTTAATCAAGCTTGTATCACATTCAGTTTTTGGATGCGATATCCAAAAATTATTGTCTATGAAAGAAATATATTTTAAACTTCTATTTCTGTTTTAGATCCTATGAGATGTTCGGTTCTTTTTATATTACTAAGAGGTTTGACACTAGAAAAGTAATAAAAAAAGTGTACACTATTTGCCACTCTTTCAGGGTAATCTGAATGCCAGGCAATTCTTTAAAAAAATGTAGAATATAAGCTTCAGACATATCTTGTGTATACATAAATTGTACTAAGTCAAACTTTAAATATTTGCTTAGAAAAATACTGAAGTGAAAAATAATATAAGCGACTGTATACTTCAGTTATCTATCCAATGTCTTTGAGGTTTAAAGGGACACTGAACCCAAATTTCTTTCTTTCATGATTCAGATAGAGCATGCAATTTTAAGCAACTTTCTAATTAACTTCTATTATCAAATGTTCTTCATTCTCTTGGTATGTTTATTTGAAAAGCAAGAATGTAAGTTTAGATGCCGGCTCATTTTTGGTAAACAACCTGGGTTGTCCTTGCTGATTGGGCAGCACCAATAAACAAATGCTGTCCATGGTGCTGACCAAAAATGTGCTGGCTCCTTAGCTTAGATGCCTTCTTTTTCAAATAAAGATAGCAAGAGAATGAAGACAAATTGATAATAGAAGTAAATTAGAAAGTTGCTTAAAATTGCATCCTCTATCTGAACCATGAAATGAAAAATTTGGGTTCACTATCCCTTTAACAATTGGAACTTTCACTCCACTATTAATCCAATATAAAGTTATGTGCATTTTTGTGAATATGCCCTGCTGCTTAAGCACAATTACTGTATGGTGAAGGTTGTTAAAGAGTTAGTAAATTTAACACATTTGAAACGATTTCATGTGTTATTAATTGTCAATTAAATAAATTTGCATACATTTCTGAATATAAAATTGAAATAGTATATATTAAAATTAAACTTACTTTTTTTAAATCAGCAGTTGCTCTGCTGTACTTTTCCCTCCCCTCCTAAGTCGCATCCTTATTTGGAGGTTGGTTTGTTATACCTCCTTGATGTCATTCACACCCCCTTTTCCTCCAGCCCAAGCACACTCATGATGCTGTATCGTCAGAGCTTCTGCACTTCTATGTGCAAATGCGGATGCGTAATAGACGCTGCAATCTCACACATATCAGCTATAAGCTGTAATTAAATTCTAAAATTGTGAGCTTTTCAGTTCCTGTTAGAAATGGAAGTACAGAACACTGTTATATTCCACACAGCCATTAGCTGCACACACTCTAGTAACCTATTTATAACTGTCTCTAATTAGCCACAGCAATTAAGCTAATCCTTAAAAATACATCTACATGTTATTCTCAGACAGATCGTTTCTTTAATTGCTTAATTTTATCTAGCATTTATTTAGTGTTTAATGTCCCTTTAGCCAAAAATTGCACACTAACAGTAATAACACTGCAAATGCAAAGCTTTTAATTTGGAATCATAAACAGAATAACATTTATATATATATATATATATATATATATATATATATATATATATATATATATATATATATATACAGAGAGAAGTGCACTGAAGGCCGAAACGATCATCTGGGGTTGCTGTGTTCCTTGTTTAGAGAGGAATTGCCTGGTATTTCGGCGCTGGACTGACCGTAATAGGTGGGATCAGACTGATATACTACAGGAAAGTTCTTCTCTGTGAAAAGCATTACTGGGCTAAAAGAAGCGGCACCCAGGTGGTGAATCGCCATAGAACAGGCTAACAATAGTATTGAGCCAGTTGTTCGCTCCTGTGAGTGCATTTCTCTCTGTGTGTATTTAGTCTCCCTATGGGAAAAAGGGGAAACCAAACGTGGACTCCTTGCTCAGTGTGCTTAGAGGAATACTGCTACACCTCACTGACGAGGCCCAATGAAGGCCGAAACGATCGTCTGGGGTTGCTGTGTTCCTTGCTCAGAGAGGAATTGCCTGGTATTTCGGCGCTGGACTGACCGTAATAGGCGGGATCAGACTGATATACTACAGGAAAGTTCTTCTCTGTGAAAAGCATTACTGGGCTAAAAAGCTGCACCCAGGTGGTAAATCGCCATAGAACAGGCTAACAATGGTATTGAGCCAGTTGTTCGTTCCTGTGAGTGTGCTTCTCTGTGTGTGTGTATATCTATATATATATATATATATATTTATATATATATATATATATAAAAACATTTTTGATATATCATTTTTATCTGTGAACAAATTCCACCTAGTGCTTACTTTAAAAAAATGAAAGACGCATGCCTGTTTTACTCTGTGCTACACTAGCATGTGTCTCATCACTAGGATTGTGCTGCAAATGTGTAAACTTGTGCATAAACAGATTAAGTACAAGAGGAAAGCCAGCGGTGAAGACTTACACCATTGCACATGGATGAAATGCAGAAACAGCTCAATTGGTAAGATTTCCATTAGATAAGAGGTAAAACTTTGAAAAGATAAAACAAATATATTGAAGGTGTGGGCAGACCGGCAGTAATTCATGGAGGCAATATTTATAAATGTTTTTTAATACTTAAAATCTACATTTAATGAAAATGATTAATTAAACTCATAATGAACACATAGGGCATGTTATAAATTTAATTCACATTTTTGGTGTTTACGGTCCCTTTGAGTATCAAAACTTTAGGACCTGATTCTCTAAAACTCATTGCTCAGGCAAGATTCTCTAAAAAGATCTGACAGTTCTATGAGGGTTCTTCAAAGACAAATTTGACCTTGATAGATTTGCATTTCACTAAGGAGCATTTCCTAAAAAAATTTATGCAAAGGAGAAACCCAAACATTTAAGTATAGTGCTCATTAACACTACCAATAAAATGTTTGTTCAAATTGAATCAGCATAAAATTAAAATTACACAGTAAAATTTTAATTTTAAGCATGCCGGAAAAATGTGAGTTTAATGTACACTTTAAACATATTTTATGTACAGTTATTTTCTAATCCAAAAATAAATTGCACTAAAACATACTAAATCCGAAGAGTAAATGGTAAAATGAGTCTGGCAGCCTTGGTTATCTCATAATTGGCCAGATTACATTTGCTTGTGTGCTAACTGTGTTCAAGATAAAAAATGATCGCTGGTGAGCTAACTTCAGAACTTCGGATATCTTCCCCAGGTAGACATCTATGGGGTGTGCTGTAAAAAAACAAACTAACATTTATTGCTTGTGCGCTATCCCGGCACAACTTTAAATTCCTATGTTCTTCACATAGAAGAAAATTTTCTTTTTATTGTAAAATATATCGGCTAGATTTATAGTTTTGCGGCCAAAGGGGTGCGTTAGCTACGCGTGTATTTTTTCCCCCGCACCTTTTAAATACCGCTGGTATTTAGAGTTCACAGAAGTGCTGCGTTAGGTTCCAAAAAGGGAGCGTAGAGAATAATTTACCGCCACTGCAACTCTCAATACCAGCGGTGCTTACGACCAGCTTCAAAAACGTGCTCGTGCACGATTCCCCCCTAGGAAACAATGGGGCCGTTTGAGCTGAATAAAAACCTAACACCTGCAAAAAAGCAGTGTTCAGCTCCTAACGCAGCCCCATTGTTTCCTATGGGGAAACACTCCCTAAGTCTGCACCTAACACCCTAACATGTACCCCGAGTCTAAACACCCCTAGCATTACACTTAATAACCCCTAATCTGCCGCCCCCGCTATCGCTGACCCCTGCATATTATTATTAACCCCTAATCTGCCACTCCGTACACCGCCGCAACCTACATTATCCCTATGAACCCCTAATCTGCTGCCCCTAACCCCCGCCGACCCCTATATTATATTTATTAACCCCTAATCTGCCCCCCCCCAATGTCGCCGCTACCTACCTACAATTATTAACCCCTAATCTGCCGACCGGACCTCACCGCTACTCTAATAAATGTATTAACCCCTAAAGCTAAGTCTAACCCTAACCCTAACACCCCCCTAAGTTAAATATAATTTAAATCTAACGAAATAAAATAAATCTTATTAAATAAATTATTCCTATTTAAAGCTAAATACTTACCTGTAAAATAAACCCTAATATAGCTACAATATAAATAATAATTATATTGTAGCTATTTTAGGATTAATATTTATTTTACAGGCAACTTTGTATTTATTTTAACCAGGTACCATATCTATTAAATAGTTAATAACTATTTAATAGCTACCTATAGTTAAAATAATTACAAAATTACCTGTAAAATAAATCCTAACCTAAGTTACAATTAAACCTAACACTACACTATCAATAAATTAATTAAATAAACTACCTACAAATAAATACAAATAAATACACTAACTAAAGTACAAAAAATAAAAAAGAACTAAGTTACAAAAAATAAAAAATAATTTACAAACATTATAAAAATATTACAACAATTTAAACTAATTACACCTACTCTAAGCCCCCTAATAAAATAACAAAGCCCCCCAAAATAAAAAAATGCCCTACCCTATTCAAAAATAAAAAATGAAAAGCTCTTTTACCTTACCAACCCTTAAAAGGGCCTTTTGCGGCGCATGCCCCAAATAATTCTGCTCTTTTGCCTGTAAAAAAAAACATACAATACCCCCCAACATTACAACCCACCACCCACATACCCCTAATCTAACCCAAACCCCCTTAAATAAACCTAACACTAAGCCCCTGAAGATCTTCCTACCTATCCGTCCTACCGATCCGTCCAGAAGAGGGTCCAAAGTCTTCATCCAAGCAGGGGCTGAAAAGGTCCATCATCCGGCTGAAGTCTTCATCCAAGCGGGGGCTGAAGAGGTCCATCATCCGGCTGAAGTCTTCATCCAAGCGGGGGCTGAAGAGGTCCATCATCCGGCTGAAGTCTTCTATCAAGCGGCATCTTCAATCTTCTTTCTTCTGGCTCCATTTTCATCCCGCCGACGCGGAACATCCTTCCTCCACGACGAACTCCCGACGAATGAAGTTTCCTTTAAGGGATGTCATCCAAGATGGCGTCGCTCGAATTCCGATTGGCTGATAGGATTCTATCAGCCAATCGGAATTAAGGTAGGAAAATTCTGGTTGGCTGATGGAATCAGCCAATAAGATTCAAGTTCAATCCGATTGGCTGATTGGATCAGCCAATCAGATTGAGCTCACATTCTATTGGCTGTTCCGATCAGCCAATCAGATTGACCTCGCATTCTATTGGCTGATCGGAACAGCCAATAGAATGCGAGCTCAATCTGATTGGCTGATTAAATCACCCAATCAGATTGAACTTCAATCTGATTGGCTGATTTGATCAGCCAATCAGATTTTTCCTACCTTAATTCCGATTGGCTGATAGAATCCTATCAGCCCATCGGAATTCGAGGGACGCCATCTTGGATGACGTCACTTAAAGGAACCGTCATTCGTTGTTCAGTCGTTGGTGGAAGAAGATGGCTCCGCGTCAGCTCGTCTGAAGATGGCTCCGCTCCTGATGGATGAAGATTGAAGACGCCGCCTGGATGATGACTTCAATCGGATGGAAGACTTCTTCAGCGCCCCTTGGATGAAGACTTCAGCCGCTGCGGATCTCCTTTTCTGTTCCATCGGTGGTCGGCTGGCTGAAGACGGCTAAAGGTAGGATGATCTTCAGGGGGGTAGTGTTAGGTTTATTTAAGGGGGGTTTGGGTTAGAGTAGGGGTATGTGGGTGGTGGGTTTTACTGTTGGGGGGGTTGCATTTTTTTTTACAGGCAAAAGAGCTGAATTCTTTGGGGCATGCCCCGCAAAAGGCCCTTTTAAGGGCTGGTAAGGTAATAGAGCTGTTAACTATTTAATGTAGAATAGGGTAGGGTATTTTTTTATTTTTGGGGCTTTGTTATTTTATTAGGGGGCTTAGATTAGGTGTAAGTAGCTTAAAATTGTTGTAATATTTTTGAAACGTTTGTAACGTTTTATTTTTTGTTCTTTAATTAGTTTATTTAATTTAATTGTAGTTATTTGTAGGTAATTTATTTAATTAATTTAATGATAGCGTAGTGTTAGGTTTAATTGTAACTTAGGTTAGGATTTATTTTACAGGTAATTTTGTATTTCTTTTAGGTAGGTAGTTATTAAATAGTTAATAACTATTTAATAACTATTCTAACTAGCTAAAATAAATACAAAGTTACCTGTAAAATAAATATAAATCCTAAAATAGCTACAATGTAATTATTAATTATATTGTAGCTATCTTAGGGTTTATTTTTCAGGTAAGTATTTAGTTTTAAATAGGAATAATTAATTTAATGATAGTGTAGTGTTAGGTGTAATTGTAACATAGGTTATGGTCCAATATTGCCTGCCTCCTCCTCACTGGCTGATTCATACAAAACTATAAAAGATTAAAAACAGAGGGGCGCCTCATGTGTGGTATCGTAAAGAGACACAAAGTAACAACAGATTTAGCCCAATGTGTACTCACACACTTCAGGAGCACACTTATGTGCTGGTAGAGGCCGGCTGCAGATTTATGGGGGTGTGGCAGCTCACCCGTGCAATGGCGTTTTCAGTTCTGTGATGCTGGGAATGCAATAGAAATAGAACACTACATGTGTAGACTATTAGAGGTACAACCAACGATATTTGTTCAATTATATAGGCGGGTACTCACATATTCTCTGAGCACACCAATGTGCTTGTGGATGCAGGCTGCAGTATTAGGCAGGTGTAGCAGCTCACCCAAACAACAGATACTGTTATAAAACAGTGGATGAGATGGTCCAGACGATAGAGCACAGAATAGGAACTGTTCTTACGTACAACCAAGGCAGTAGGTAGGTAGAAGAATCCACTCAATAAGTAAAAGAAAAAAGTTTAATAAAAACTGTTTAAAAAACAACAACACACAGGTTTGTTGCGTTCAGTGGATTGAAGGGGTTAACAAAATTTGCCCCAATAGTTGCAACGCATTTCTCGGTTAACCAGCCGTTTCATCAGGCATAAACTAACTTCATCCTACCTCTACCTTATATACCTAACTGACAAACATTCTACTCCCCTTCAAAGGGGTGTGTTTCCCAATTAATCAATTACACCTGTGAGGTGGAACTAACATCTCTGATCACAATGTTTTATAAATGTGCAATTGAACAAGAGCCAAAGTTACATAAAAACCCTCATCCATTCGTTAAAAAACCGTCCTAAAAATAGTAATATACTATAACACCCCACATGTTTAGAGCAAAAGATTATATATACATATGAGGTGCACTAAAAACCAGAGTGAATTTCCGTTACCTGGTATTCCCCGTAATGTGCGGATCGCTATACTTCCTTTTTATGTGTGACTTCTTTATGCTACCATTTTAATCATAAGGTAATATTTCCCTATTACACATAACCTTTATTTAGAACACTTAGCTAATTTGTGTGGGGATTGATGCAGACGATTTGTTTGTAAGTCTCTTTTATCGTTGCATTCCTAATACTGATCGTGGGGGCCTTGTCAAATACCAAAATCTCATTGGTTATCGTTGGTTGAATGCTAAAGCCTCATTGGTTATTGTTAATCAACATGGAGTCTGAGGGTGTTACTATAAGCCAGGGCCCCATGACTAGAGCGTGAGTAAGTGGATTCTTCTACCTACCTACTGCCTTAGTTGTACATAAGAACAGTTCCTATTCTGTGCTATATCATCTGGACCATCTCATCCACTGTTTTATAACAGTATCTGTTGTTTGGGTGAGCTACTACACCTGCCTAATACTGCAGCCTGCATCTACAAGCACATTGGTGTGCTCTGCGAATATGTGAGTACCCGCCTATATAATTGAACAAATATAGTTGGTTGTACCTCTAACAGTCTGCACATGTAGTGTTGCATTTCTATTGCATTCCCAGCATCACAGAACCAATAAATGTATTTAGTTGCGGCGGTGTAGGGGGGGGCAGATTAGGGGTGTTTAGACTTGGGGTACATGTTAGGGTGTTAGGTGCAGACGTTTCCCATAGGAATCAATGGGATGTCGGGCAGCAGCGAACATGAACTTTCGCTATGGTCAGACTCCCATTGATTCCTATGGGATCCGCCGCCTCCAGGGCGGCGGATTGAAAACCAGGTACGCTGGGCCGGAAAAGTGCTGAGCGTACCTGCTAGTTTTTTGATAACTAGCAAAAATAGTCAGATTGTGCCGAACTTGTGTGCGGAACATCTGGAGTGACGTAAGAATCTATCTGTGTCGGACTTTGCCCGGCGGATCGAAGCTTACGTCAGTAAATTCTACTTTTGCCGGTGTGTAGAGCTTGATAACTAAGGCGAATCAGCCTCTCCACAAATACGCTGCAGAATTCCAGCGTATTTGAGGTTGATGGCTTGATAACTAGGGGCCTTTGTCTCTAATTTGAATATCCAAAAAAAGCGCTTCTCTGCGGTATAACTCTTTCTCTCTATCTTCACCTCTTGTGGGATTTTTAACCAGTTCAATGGCTTGCCACCTTAGTGTATCCACTGATTGCCCATGTTTGAAAATAAAATGTTTTGCTAAAGCTGAGCACTCTTTCTTACAGTGTATGTTACTTAGATGTTCTCGAATGCGAGACCTCCCCTCCCTAGTGGTGAGGCCTACATACTGCAGTTTGCATTCGATACAAGAGATAAGGTAAACAATGTAGCACATACTGCAATTAATACATTGTGAAGTTTTAAAAAAAATTCCAGTACGGTATGATTCAAAATGGGTACTAACCAGGATATTTTCACAAGCTTAACATCTAGAACTGCCACATTTTTATGTGCCCTTATGAGTCAACCAGCTACTCCCCCTATTTTTGTTTAGGGAGCACTGTGGGAGAGAGAATGTTTCCCAAAGTAGTACTTCTCCTGTAAGAAAATCTATAACCATGATCTTTTTGAGTTTAGTGTCTGCTAAGAGAATTGGCATATGCTTCCTAACAATTTTGCAAATATCAAAATATTGGTAACTATAGCTTTTTACAAAGGTGACCTGGGATTTGCTATTCTCATTACTGTTAATAGGACCAATCTTGTCCTTTAGAAGCTCTTGTCTGGGGATACTTTCTACTTCTTTGCGTACTTCAGAGAATCAGGGGAATCAGGCTCGCCACAAATACGCTGCGGAATTCCAGCGTATTTGTGGTTGACGGCTTGATAAATAGATGCCATAGTCTTTATGTGTTGTTAGTCCTGTTTTGTTTTGTTGTGTGGTGCCTGTTTAAACAAGTAAGAGAAACATGTAGGATCTAGTTGTTTACGTTTAACAGCGATTTCATTATAGCTGTATAGAGAGGAAAGTGCCGCTTTAAGGATTGAGTTTCAGCAATTTCATCATAGCTGTACTGAGATGAAAGTGCCGCTTTAAGGATTGAGTTCTATCTACTACGTATTGATCACATGATTCCTACTACGAATAAGAAGAATCTCTTTGTGCACGACGTCACTACCCGGAAGAAGCTCCGTGCTGCTATTACGGAGCGAATCACGCAGAAGGATGCGTCAGTGTGCAGCACTTCAACCGTGGGATCCCCCCACTACCTATTATCAGCACACAATTCAGCTGTTTAAGCTGTCCCTGTGCGGAGGAGTAGTGAGTGAGGATCGGATCATTTGACTGTGGGAGAGGTATTTGAGGTTTTAAGACATGGTATGAACTTTTGCTCATCTATTTATGGACGATCATGTGGTAATCCTAACCTCTCCCTCATTTCACCACTCATGTGGATACCCCACACAGGGTTATAGCGGACTGTAACATTTGTCCTCACAGTGACGCTGTATGTTCTTGTGTTCCATGCTGGCTTGAGCATTTAAACTATAGCGCTACGTGACTGGTTGCTTTGCAACTTGGCTTTTGTGTTGCTATTTACGTCTGCAACTGTTACTAATTGTCATTGTTACTCATTGTGACTGGTGCTTTCATAATTTATTTAACAATTTAGTACCTATATGTGGATTTACAACTTCAGCTGTTTAGTAGCATCACGTGATATAGTGTATCCTACATTTACATACCTAGCATTGGATATTAATCTTCAATTTGCCGGCTTAGTTATGTTTGGAGATGAATGAGGGCCGATGTGTTGTCTTCTATGTGTGTCTCTGTGTTTTATTTGTATATAGAATTATTGTATTTATATTGTAATTATATAAACTTTTCTATTTTTGGTAAAATGTTTTTGTTTTTTATTTCAGGAGGGTGCTTTACTCCTGGTCTTTTTGGTTCTACCTTATACTGGTATAGCCACTTTTCTATATAATCTTTTTATGACTATTGTTTTATAGTGATGTCGCGAACTGTTCGCCGTAGAACAGTTCCCGGCGATCTTAGCCTGTTCGCGTTCGCCGCGGCGGGCGGACATATGCGATGTTCGATCCGCCCCCTATTCGTCATCATTGAGGAAACTTTGACCCTGTATCTCACAGTCTGCAGACACATTTCAGCCAATCAGCAGCAGACACTCCCTCACAGACCCTCCCAGCTCTTTGGCATCAGCCATTTTATATTCATTACGATCCTGCATTCTTAGTGAGAGGAGGTTTAGTGCTGCTGCTGCTGATGATGATTTTATAGGGAAATAGATAGCTAGGCTAGTGTATTTAGTGTCCACTACAGTCCTGGAGGTCTCATCTAATCTCTGCTGTAAGGACAGCACCCCAAAAAGCCCTTTTTAGGGCTAGAACTTCAGCCCAAAAAGCCCTTTTAGGGCTAGAACAGTCGTTTTTTTTTTGTTTTTTTTGTAATTTTATTTGCATTTGCCGGCCTGTCAGCCTGTGCGTGAGGCTCACAGCATATACTGTGATTAGTGCCACCACTGATATCTGCTTAACATTAGTGTAAATTAAAAAAAAAACTTTTACATCATTTTGCTAGTGTAATCTAATTTCATTTTCCATCAGGCCTGTGTGTCAGGCACACATCATATACTGTGATTAATAGCTCTGTTTTCCACCACTCCTATCTGGTGTAACATTAGTGTAATTTTTTTTAAAACCTTTTACATCAGTCTTCTAGTGTTATTTAATTTTAGTTGCCTGTCTGCCAGCGTGTGTGCCAGGCCCACTTTCCAACTAGTGCCATAAATCATATTTGTTATAACAGTATTGTAAATATTTAAAAAAAAAAACTTTTTTGACTGTGAAACATCAGTCTGCTAGTGCAATTGAATTGCAGTTGCCTGCCTGCCAGCGTGTGTGCCAGTCCCACTTGCCAACTAGTGCCACCAATCATATTTGTTGTAACAGTATTGTAAATATTTTAAAAAAAACTTTTTTGACTGTGAAACATCAGTCAGCTAGTGCAATCTAATTGCAGTTGCCTGCCTCCCAGCGTGTGTGCCAGGCCCACTTGCCAACTAGTGCCACCAATCATATTTGTTATAACAGTAGTGTAAATATTTTTTTTAAAAAAACTTTTTTGACTGTGAAACATCAGTCTGCTAGTATAATCTAATTGAAGTTGCCTGCCTGCCAGCGTGTGTGTCAGGCCCACTTGCCAACTAGTGCCACCAATCGTATTTGTTATAACAGTATTGTAAATATTTAAAATAAAAACTTTTTTGACTGTGAATCATCAGTCTGCTAGTGCAATTGAATTGCAGTTGCCTGCCTGCCAGCGTGTGTGCCAGGCCCACTTACCAACTAGTGCCACCAATAATATTTGTTATAACAGTATTGTAAATATTTAAAAAAAAAACTTTTTTGACTGTGAAACATCAGTCAGCTAGTGCAATCTAATTGCAGTTGCCTGCCTCCCAGCGTGTGTGCCAGGCCCACTTGCCAACTAGTGCCACCAATCATATTTGTTATAACAGTAGTGTAAATATTTTTAAAAAATACTTTTTTGATTGTGAAGCATCAGTCTGCTAGTGTATTCTAATTGAAATTGCCTGCCTGCCAGCATGTGTGCCAGGCCCACTTGCCAACTAGTGCCACCAATCATATTTGTTATAACAGTAGTGTAAATAGTTAATAAAAAAACTTTTTTGACTGTGAAACATCAGTCTGCTATTGTAATCTAATTGAAGTTGCCTTCCTGCCAGCATGTGTGTCAAGCTCCATTTGCCAAGTTAGTGGCACCATTCATATTTGTTGTAACAGAAGTGTAAATATTTCAAACAAAAACTTTTTTGACTGTGAAACATCAGTCAGCTAGTGCAATCTAATTGCAGTTGCCTGCCTGCCAGCGTGTGTGCCAGTCCCACTTGCCAACTAGTGCCACCACTCATATTTGTTATAACAGTAGTGTCAATATTTAATAAAAAACTTTTTTGACTGTGAAACATCAGTCTTCTATTGTAATCTAATTGAAGTTGCCTGCCTGCCAGCGTGTGTGCCAGGCCCACTTGCCAAGTTAGTGGCACCACTCATATTTGTTGTAACAGTACTTTTAATATTTAAAAAATAAACATTTTTGACTTTGAAACATCAGTCTGCTTTTTTGTGTCAGGCTCACAGCGTATACTGTGCCCACTTGCCCAGTGCCACCACTCATATCTTGTTTAATAGTAGTGTAAGTGTACATTTAAAAAAAATAAACTTTTTGGATTGTTAAACATCAGTCTGCTTTTTTGTGGCCGGCTCACAGCGTATACTGTGCCCACTTGCCCAGTGCCACCACTTATATCTTGTTTAATATTAGTGTAAGTGTACATTAAAAAAAAAAAAACTTTTTGGATTGTGAAACATCAGTCTGCTTTTTTGTGTCAGGCTCACAGCGTATACTGTGCCCACTTTCCCAGTGCCACCACTCATAATTTGTTTAATAGTAGTGTAAGTGTACATTTAAAAAAAAATGACAGGCAGAGGCAGGCCACCCCGCAGGTGCCGTCGTGGTCGTGGTGCTGTGATTCCCTTAGACCCTACAACTATGCACAGTGTTCAGAGGTCATGTGCCATGGACGTGAAAAGTTCTGAGGAGGACCTAGTTGAATGGCTAACACAGGACACCCAATCTTCAACAGCTTCCGCTCCTAACCTTGACGCACCATCCACCTCCAGCTTAGCTTCGGGCACCTCTCAATTGACCAGTGCCACTCGCCCGTCTGCCACCACCACCAACACTAGCACCACAGCCGCTTCACTTGATCTGTCAGAGGAGTTATTGACACATCAGTTGGAATGAATGAGTGATACGCAACCATCATTGACAGAGGATGTAGATAACAGTGATATGTCTCAGTCAGGCAGCATTACAGACATGGACGTACGGTATGATGATGATGATGATTATGTTGTACCCGCTGCTGCTTCCTTTGTTGATTTGTCAGATACAAGTGAAGCGGTTGATAATGATGTGTCCGTGGATGTCACGTGGGTGCCCGCTAGAAGAAGAAGAAGAAGAGGAGGAAAGTTCAGATGGGGAGACAGAGAGGAGGAGGAGGAGGAGATGAGTTGGAAGCAGGGGGAGGTCGTCGCAATGAGCTAGTGGCACAGTCAGACAGCATGCATCAGCACCCGGGGTCAGCCAGACAGCACGCCAATCAACGCATGCTGTTGCCACCACCAGAATGCCGTCATCGCAGAGCTCAGCAGTGTGGCATTTTTTTGTGTGTCTGCCTCTGACAACAGCGATTCCATTTGCAACCTGTGCCAAAAGAAACGGAGTCGTGGGAAGTCCAACACCAACCTAGGTACAACTGCTTTGCGAAGGCACATGGTCTCACATCACAAACGCCGATGGGAAGAACACATGAGTAGAAGCAGCACACAAACTCAAAGCCGCCATCCTCCTCCTGGTCCAGCATTTTCAGCCATGTCAACCACTGCTGTCCTCCTTGCCCCCTCTCAACCATCCTCCACTCAGTCTATCTTACGTAGCAGTTCCTGGTCATCTGCCCACAGTCAGGTGTCTGTCAAGGACATGTTTCAGTGTAAGAAGCCAGTTTCCCAAAGTCACCCCCTTGCCCGGCATCTGACAGCTGGCTTGTCTGAACTCTTAGCCCGACAGCTTTTACCATACAAGCTGGTGGAGTCTGAGGCATTCAAAAAAATTGTTGCTATTGGGACACCGCAGTGGAAGGTACCCAGCCAAAATTTCTTTTCATAAAAGGCAATCCCCAACCTGTACTCGATTGTGCAAAAGGAAGTAATGGCATGTCTGGCACACAGTGTTGGGGCAAGGGTCCATCTGACGACTGATAGCTGGTCTGCAAAGCATGGTCAGGGCAGGTATATCAACTACACTGAACATTGGGTAAACCTGCTGACGGCTGACAAGCATGGAATGCGTGGCTCTGCAGAGGAGTTGGTGACACCGCCATGACTTGCAGACAGTCCTGCAGCTACCTCCTCTACTCCTCCTACTCCATCCTCTTCCATAACCTCTTTCTCAGCTGAGTCCTCTTCTGCTGATGTGTCTTGCTCCACATCAACGGCACCCCCCCAGCTCCCCAGGTACTATTTAACATCCCGGATATGGCAGTGTCACGCCGTCTTGGGGTTGACTTGCCTGAAAGCCGAGAGTCACACCGCACCAGCACTCCTGTCCGCCTTGAACGCACAGGTGGATCAGTGGCTGACTCCGCACCAACTGGAGATTGGCAAAGTTGTTTCTGACAACGGAAGTAATTTGTTGGCGGCATTGATATTGGGCAAGTTGACACATGTGCCGTGCATGGCACATGTGTGTAATTTGATTGCACAACGATTTGTGCATAAGTACCCAGGCTTACAGGATGTCCTGAAGCAGGCCAGGAAGGTGTGTGGCCATTTCAGGTGTTCCTACACGGCCATGACGCACTTGTCAGATATCCAGCGGCGAAACAACCTGCCAGAGAGGCGCTTGATTTGCGACAGCCCGACACGGTGGAATTCAACACTCCTAATGTTCGACCACCTGCTCCAACAAGAAAAAGCTGTAAACGAGTATTTGTTTGACCGGGGTGCTAGGACAGCCTCTGGGGAGCTGGGGATTTTTTCCACGTTACTGGATGCTCATGCGCAATGCCTGTAGGCTCATGCGTCCTTTTGAGGAGGTGGCAAACCTAGTCAGTCGCACCGAAGGCACCATCAGCGACATCATACCATTTGTTTTCTTCCTGGAGCGTGCCCTGTTAAGAGTGCTGGATCAGGCCGTTGATGAGCGGGAAGAGGAAGAGTTGTGGTGTCCATCACCACCAGAAACAGCCTTATCAGCATCGCTTGCTGGACCTGCGGCAATGCAGGAAGAGGGTTGTGAGGAAAAGGAGTCAGAGGAGGAATGTGGCTTTGAGGAGGAGGAGGAAGACCAAGCACAACAGGCATCCCAGGGTGCTCGTTGTTGTCACCTATCTGGTTCTCGTGGTGTTGTACGTGGCTGGGGGGAAGAAGATAACTTCAGTGAGATCAGTGAGGACAAGGAACGGGACATGATTAGCTCGGCATCCAACCTTGTGCAAATGGGGTCTTTCATGCTGTTATGCCTGTTGAGGGACCCTCGTATAAAAAAGCTGAAGTAGAACGACCTGTACTTGGTGCCCACGCTACTAGACCCCCGGTATAAGCATAAAGTGACTGAAATGTTACAGTATTCCCGCAAGTCGGAAAGGATGGAGCAGTTCAAAAATAAATTAAAAAGTATGCTTTACACAGCGTATAAGGGTGATGTCACAGCACAACGGGAATCTAACAGGGGAAGAAATGAAAGTAATCCTCCTCCTCCTACCACAACCATGCCGGCAAGGACAGGACGCTTTCCAGACGTGTTGTTGATGGAGGACATGCGAACCTTTTTAACTCCTATGCAAAGCCACAGCCCTTCAGGATCCAGCCTCAGAGAAAGACTCAACCGACAGGTAGCAGACTACCTCGCATTAACTGCAGATCTCGACACTCTGAGGAGCGATGGACCCCTTGACTACTGGGTGTGCAGGCTTGACCTGTGGCCTGAGCTATCCCAATTTGCAATCGAACTTCTGGCCTACCCCGCTTCAAGTGTCCTGTCAGAAAGGACCTTCAGTGCAGCAGGAGGTATTGTCACTGAGAAGAAAAGTCGCCTAGGTCAAAAAAGTCTTGATTATCTCACCTTTATTAAAATGAATGAGGGATGGATCCTGAAAGGACTGACATTGTGTGATACATTAGAGTAAAAAAGGCATGATGAGATGACGAGCTGCCTTGGGCTACAAATGGTACACACGCTGCTGTATTTTATCTTCGAATGCTGGATGACTTGCGTGACTTATCCGCCAACAACTAGGGTTCAAGCCGCAATGTTTTAGGGCACTGTCAAACAAACATCAATTTTTCTGACCGCTGCTACAGCAGCGGCTGCAACAATACCTAATTTTTCAGGCATTTGTACATGCCTAATTTTTCTGGCCTCTGCTGCTGCACTGTGGCTACAAAACCCAAACAAAAAAAAGGCACATAACAGTGATTAAACTGTTAAGAATAGTACTACTTAACACACCACTCATATCTGGTGGCACAGTAGATTGTACGCGCAGTGCCCCAAATTTAAAGTAGGAGGACCGACCAAGCATTTTTTTCCATCTCCCAGTTCCTAAAAATTATCTCCGGGTTCCTAAAATCGATGCCATACCTGTACTTGATTGTGCAAAAGGATGGCATATGTGGTATTTCATGCTGTTGTGCCTGTTGAGGGTCGTGGACCATCGTATAAAAAGGCTGAAGGAAAACGACCTGTACTGGGTGTCAAAGCATCTTTTTCCATCTCCCGGTTCCTTCCTAAAAATTGTCTCCAGGTTCCTAAAATCGATGCCATACCTGTACTTGATTGTGCAAAAGGATGGCATATGTGGTGTTTCATGCTGTTGTCTCTGTTGAGGGTCGGGACACCCGTATAAAAAGGCTGAAGGAGAACGACCAGTACTGGGTGTCCAAGCATCTTTTTCCATCTCCCGGTTGCTAAAAATTATCTCTGGGTTCCTAAAATCGATGCCATACCTGTACTATATTGTGCAAAAGGATGGCATATGTGGTATTTCATGCTGTTGTGCCTGTTGAGGGTCGGGGACCCTCGTATAAAAAGGCTGAAGGAGAACGACCTGTACTGGGTGTCCAAGCATGTTTTTTCAATTTCCCGGTTCCTAAAAATTATCTCCGGGTTCCTAAAATTGATGCCATAGCTGTACTCTATTGAGCAAAAGGATGGCATATGTGGTGTTTCATGCTGTTGTCCCTGTTGAGGGTCGGGGACACCCGTATAAAAAGGCTGAAGGAGAACGACCAGTACTGGGTGTTCAAGCATCTTTTTCCATCTCCCGGTTCCTAAAAATTATCTCTGGGTTCCTAAAATCGATGCCATACCTGTACTATATTGTGCAAAAGGATGGCATATGTGGTATTTCATGCTGTTGTGCCTGTTGAGGGTCGGGGACCCTCGTATAAGAATGCTGAAGGAGAACGACCTGTACTGGGTGTCCAAGCATGTTTTTTGTTCAATTTCCCGGTTCCTAAAAATTATCTCCGGGTTCCTAAAATCGATGCCATACCTGTACTCTATTGTGCAAAAGGATGGCATATGTGGTATTTCATGCTGTTGTGCCTGTTGAGGGTCGTGGACCATCGTATAAAAAGGCTGAAGGAGAACGACCTGTACTGGGTGTCAAAGCATCTTTTTCCATCTCCCGGTTCCTTCCTAAAAATTGTCTCCGGGTTCCTAAAATCGATGCCATACCTGTACTCGATTGTGCAAAAGGATGGCATATGTGGTGGTATTTCATGCTGTTGTGCCTGTTGAGGGTCGGGGACCCTCGTATAAAAAGGCTGAAGGAGAACGACCTGTACTGGGTGTACAAGCATCTTCTTCCATCTCCCGGTTCCTAAAAATTATCTCCGGGTTCCTAAAATCGATGCCATACCTGTGCTATATTGTGCAAAAGGATGGCATATGTGGTATTTCATGCTGTTGTGCCTGTTGAGGGTCGGGGACCCTCGTATAAAAATGCTGAAGGAGAACGACCTGTACTGGGTGTCCAAGCATGTTTTTTGTTCAATTTCCCGGTTCCTAAAAATTATCTCCGGGTTCCTAAAATCGATGCCATACCTGTACTCTATTGTGCAAAAGGATGGCATATGTGGTATTTCATGCTGTTGTGCCTGTTGAGGGTCGTGGACCATCGTATAAAAAGGCTGAAGGAGAACGACCTGTACTGGGTGTCAAAGCATCTTTTTCCATCTCCCGGTTCCTTCCTAAAAATTGTCTCCGGGTTCCTAAAATCGATACCGTACCTGTACTCGATTGTGCAAAAGGATGGCATTTGTGGTGGTATTTCATGCTGTTGTGCCTGTTGAGGGTCGGGGACCCTCGTATAAAAAGGCTGAAGGAGAACGACCTGTACTGGGTGTACAAGCATCTTCTTCCATCTCCCGGTTCCTAAAAATTATTTCCGGGTTCCTAAAATCGATGCCATACCTGTACTCTATTGTGCAAAAGGATGGCATATATGGTGTTTCATGCTGTTGTGCCTGTTGAGGTTTGGGGACCCAAGTATAAAAAAGCTGAAAAAGAATGACCTGTACTGGGTGTCCAAGCATCTTTTTCCATCTCCCGGTTCCTAAAATCGATGCCATACCTGTACTCTATTGTGCAAAAGGAAGTAACCTTACCATGGGTCCCAACCGCATGTTTTATTGTTATACTTTGTCAGGGTAATCATGCAGGCCATATAGACCTCCCCCTATAGGGGGAGTAACAGGGATTAAACTGCTAAGAATAGTACTACTTTACACAACCTAGTTACCATGGGTCCCAGACCGCATGTTTTATTGTTATACTTTGTCAGGGTAATCAGGCAGGCCATATAGACCTCCCCCGATAGGGTGAGTAACAGGGATGAAACTGCTAAGAATAGTACTACTTAACACAACCTAGTTACCATGGGTCCCAGACCGCATGTTTTATTGTTATACTTTGTCAGGGTAATCAGGCAGGCCATATAGACCTCCCCCGATAGGTTGAGTAACAGGGATTAAACTGCTAAGAATAGTACTACTTAACACAACCTAGTTACCATGGGTCCCAGACCGCATGTTTTATTGTTATACTTTTTCAGGGTAATCAGGCAGGCCATATAGACCTCCCCCGATAGGGGGAGTAACAAGGATTAAACTGCTAAGAATAGTACTACTTAACACAACCTAGTTACCATGGGTCCCAGACCGCATGTTTTATTGTTATACTTTGTCAGGGTAATCAAGCAGGCCATATAGACCTCCCCCGATAGGGGGAGTAACAAGGATTAAGCTGCTAAGAATAGTACTACTTAACACAACCTAGTTACCATGGGTCCCAGACCGCATGTTTTATTGTTATACTTTGTCAGGGTAATCAAGCAGGCCATATAGACCTCCCCCGATAGGGGGAGTAACAAGGATTAAACTGCTAAGAATAGTACTACTTAACACAACCTAGTTACCATGGGTCCCAGACCGCATGTTTTATTGTTATACTTTGTCAGGGTAATCAAGCAGGCCATATAGACCTCACCCGATAGGGGGAGTAACAAGGATTAAACTGCTAAGAATAGTACTACTTAACACAACCTAGTTACCATGGGTCCCAGACCGCATGTTTTATTATTATACTTTGTCAGGGTAATTATATATCTATCAAATCTATCAATCTATTTATCTTCTATCGATTCTATCTAACTATCAATCTATGTATATCTATCTATCAAATCTATCTATCTCGTGGTCGGACTGTTTTGTGACAGCCACTTGTGTTTCGGCCAAATTTAAAGTAGGACATACCAAGCATCTTCTTCCATCTCCCTGTTCCAAAAATCAAGGCCATATAGACCTCCCCTGATAGGGGGAGTAACAGGCAGTAAACTGCTAAGAATAGTACTACTTAACACACCACAGGTTCCAGACCGCATGTCTTATTGTTATGCTCTGTCAGGGAAATTATATATCTATCAAATCTATCTGTTGATCTATCGAATCTATCTAACTATCAATCGTATCTATCAAATATATATTGCATCTATTGATCTATGTAATTTGTATCTATCAAATGTATATTGCATCTTTTGATCTATGTAATTCGTATCTATCAAATGTATATTGCAAAAATGTTTAGGTTTGCTACATCACTATTGTTTTACCAGGCAGCACATCCTAATGTCTCTGTGTAATTATTGATTAGTATGAATGGTTGAGCTTACTTAATTTCTTATTTTTGTTTTAGTTGTATAATAAATTGATTAAACCCTATTCCGCCGCTCCCAGACATCGCCGCCACTAAATAAAGTTATTAACCCCTAAACCTCTGGCCTCCCACATCACTACCACTAAATAAATCTATTAGCCCCTAAACCGCCAGCCGAATACACATTGCAACAACCTAAATTAAACTATATTAACTCCTAAACTTAACCCTAATGTAACCTTAACCCTAAGCACCCCCTAACTTTAAAATAATTAAAATAGCTAAATTAAAGTTACAATTATTAAAACTAAATTAAAGTTACAATTATTAAAACTAAATACATACTTACCTGTGAAATAAAACCTAAGCTAGCTACACAATAACTAATAGTTTTATTGTAGCTATCTTATGGATAGATTACGAGTTTTGCGTTATGAGTAAAAAAGCAGCATTATGGGTTATAACGCTGCTTTTTCACTACCTCTGCTATTACGAGTCCTGTAGGTACAGCTGTCCCTCACACTTTTTTGGCCATACCGCAAATTAAACTATTTAACTATTTACTAACTACCTAGTTAAAATAAATACAAATTTACCTGTAAAATAAAACCTAATCTGTCTTACACTAACACCTAACATTACACTACAATTAAATAAATTAAATTAATTAACTAAATTACAAAAACAAACACTAAATTACACAAAATAAAAAACTAATTATCAGATATTCAAACTAATTACACCTAATCTAATAGCCCTATGAAATTAAAAAAGCCCACCCAAAATGAAAAAAAACCCTAGCCTAAAGTACCAATAGCTCTTAAAAGGGCATTTTGCGGGGGAATTGCCCCAAAGAAATCCGTTTTTTACCTGTAACAAAAAATACAAGCAACCCCCCGCAACAGTAAAACTCACCACCCACACAACAAACCCCACAAATAAAATCCTAACTAAAAAACCTAAGCTCCCCATTGCCCTGAAAAGGGCATTTGGGTGGGCATTGCCCTTAAAAGGGAATTTAGCTCTATTGCTGCCCAAACCCTAATCTAAACTAAAACCCACCCAATAAACCTTGGTTTTTTAGTTAGGATTTTATTTGGGGGGTTGGTTGTGTGGGTGGTGGGTTTGTATTTTTTTTTTTACAGGTAAAACAGCTGATTTCTTTGGGGCAATGTCCCGCAAAAGGCCCTTTTAAGTGCTATTGGTAGTTTACTTTAGGCTAGGGTTTTTTTTTTATTTTGAGGGATTTTTTTTATTTTCATAGGGCTATTAGATTAGGTGTAATTAGTTTAAATACCTGGTAATTTGTTTTTTATTTTGTGTAATTAGTTAATTGTATTTAATTAATTTAATTTATTTAATTGTAGCATAATGTTAGGTGTTAATGTAAGACAGGTTAGGTTTTATTTTACAGATAAAGTTGCATTTATTTTAACTAGGTAGTTAGTAAATAGTTAATAACTATTTAGGAACTATTCTACCTAGTTAAAATAAATAGAAACTTGCCTGTAAAATAAAAATAAAACCTAAGATAGATACAACTATTAGTTATAGTGTAGCTATCTTACGGCTAGATTTAGAGTTCTGTGGCCAAAGCGGTGCTTAGCTACTCATGCTTTTTTTCCTCCCGCACCTTTTAAATACCGCTGGTATTTAGAGTTCACAGAATGGCTGCGTTAGGCTCCAAAAAAGGAGCGTAGAGCATATTTACTGCCACTGCAACTCTAAATACCAGCGTTGCTTACGGACGCGGCCAGCTTCAAAAACGTGCTCGTGCACGATTCCCCCATAGGAAACAATGGGGCTGTTTGAGCTGAAAAAAACCTAACACCTGCAAAAAAGCAGCGTTCAGCTCCTAACGCAGCCCCATTGTTTCCTATGGGGAAACACTTCCTAAGTCTGCACCTAACACCCTAACATGTACCCCGAGTCTAAACACCCCTAACCTTACACTTATTAACCCCTAATCTGCCGCCCCCGCTATCGCTGACACCTGCATATTTTTTTTAACCCCTAATCTGCCGCTCCGTATATCGCCGCTACCTACATTATACCTATGTACCCCTAATCTGCTGCACCTAACACCGCCGACCCCTATATTATATTTATTAACCCCTAATCTGCCCCCCACAACGTCGCCGCCAACTACCTACAATAATTAACCCCTAATCTGCCGATCGGATCTCGCCGCTAGTCTAATAAATGTATTAACCCCTAAAGCTAAGTCTAACCCTAACACTAACACCCCCCTAAGTTAAATATCATTTAAATCTAATAAAATAAATTAACTCTTATTATATAAATTATTCCTATTTAAAGCTAAATACTTACCTGTAAAATAAACCCTAATATAGCTACAATATAAATAATAATTATATTGTAGCTATTTTAAGATTAATATTTATTTTACAGGCAACTTTGTAATTATTTTAAACAGGTACAATAGCTATTAAATAGTTAATAACTATTTAATAGCTAAAATATTTAAACACTACACTATCGATAAATAAATTAAATAAACTACCTACAATTACCTACAATTAAACCTAACACTACACTATCAATAAATTAATTAAATAAAGTACCTACAAATAACTACAATTAAATAAACTAACTAAAGTACAAAAAATAAAAAAGAACTAAGTTACAAAAAATAAAAAAATATTTACAAACATTAGAAAAATATTATAACAATTTTAAACTAATTACACCTACTCTAAGCCCCCTAATAAAATATCAAAGACCCCCAAAATAAAAAAATGCCGTACCCTATTCTAAATTAAAAAAGTTCAAAGCTCTTTAACCTTACCAGCCCCGAAAAGGGCCATTTACGGGGCATGCCCCAAAGAATTCAGCTCTTTTGCCTGTAAAAAAAAAAACATACAATACCCCCCCCCAACATTACAACCCACCACCCACATACTCCTAATCTAACCCAAACCCCCTTTAAATAAACCTAACACTAAGCCCCTGAAGATCTCCCTACCTTGTCTTCACCTCGCCGGGTTCACCGATCGGTCCAGAAGAGGGTCCGAAGTCTTGATCCAAGCGGCGGCTGAAGAACTCCATCATCGGGCTGAAGTCGGAAGTCCATCATCGGGATGAAGTCTTCTATCAAGCCGCATCTTCAATCTTCTTTCTTCCGGAGCGGAGCGGATCCATCTTCTTCCCAGCCGACGCGGATCCAACCTCTTCAAGCGACGCCTAGTCGCCGAATGACGGTTCCTTTAAATGACGTCATCCAAGATGGCGTCCCTCAAATTCCGATTGGCTGATAGGATTCTATCAGCCAATCGGAATTAAGGTAGGAATATTCTGATTGGCTGATGGAATCAGCCAATCAGATTCAAATTCAATCCGATTGGCTGATCCAATCAGCCAATCAGATTGAGCTCACATTCTATTGGCTGATCGGAACAGCCAATAGAATGCGAGCTCAATCTGATTGGCTGATTGGATCAGCCAATCGGATTGAACTTGAATCTGATTGGCTGATTCCATCAGCCAATCAGAATATTCCTACCTTAATTCCGATTGGCTGATAGAATCCTATCAGCCAATCGGAATTCGAGGGACGCCATCTTGGATGACGTAATTTAAAGGAACCGTCATTCGGCGAGTAGGCGTCGCTTGAAGAGGTTGGATCCGCGTCGGCTGGGAAGAAGATGGCTCCGCTCCGGAAGAAAGAAGATTGAAGATGCGGCTTGATAGAAGACTTCATCTCGATGATGGACTTCTGACTTCAGCCCGATGATGGAGTTCTTCAGCCGCCGATTGGATCAAGACTTCGGACCCTCTTCTGGACCGATCGGTGAACCTGGCGAGGTGAAGACAAGGTAGGGAGATCTTCAGGGGCTTAGTGTTAGGTTTATTTAAGGGGGGTTTGGGTTAGATTAGGGGTATGTGGGTGGTGGGTTGTAATGTTGGGGGGGTATTGTATGTTTTTTTTTACAGGCAAAAGAGCTGAATTCTTTGGGGCATGCCCCGCAAATGGCCCTTTTCAGGGCTGGTAAGGTAAAAGAGCTTTGAACTTTTTTAATTTAGAATAGGGTAGGGCATTTTTTTATTTTGGGGGTCTTTGTTATTTTATTAGGGGGCTTAGAGTAGGTGTAATTAGTTTAAAATTGTTGTAATATTTTTCTAATGTTTGTAAATATTTTTTATTTTTTGTAACTTAGTTCTTTTTTATTTTTTGTACTTTAGTTAGTTTATTTAATTGTAGTTATTTGTAGGTATTTTATTTAATTAATTTATTGATAATGTAGTGTTAGGTTTAATTGTAGATAATTGTAGGTAGTTTATTTAATTAATTTATTGATAGTGTAGTGTTAGGTTTAATTGTAACTTAGGTTAGGATTTATTTTACAGGTAATTTTGTAATTATTTTAACTATTTTAGCTATTAAATAGTTATTAACTATTTAATAGCTAGTGTACCTGGTTAAAATAAATACAAAGTTGCCTGTAAAATAAATATTAATCCTAAAATAGCTACAATATAATTATAATTTATATTGTAGCTATATTAGGATTTATTTTACAGGTAAGTATTTAGTTTTAAATAGGATTAATTTATTTAATAATAGTTAATATTTTTCGTTAGATGTAAATTATATTTAATTTAGGGGGGTGTTAGTGTTAGGGTTAGACTTAGCTTTAGGGGTTAAAAAATTTATTAGAATAGCGATGAGCTCCGGTCGGCAGATTAGGGTTTAATGTTTGAAGTTAGGTGTCGGCGATGTTAGGGAGGGCAGATTAGGGGTTAATACTATTTATTATAGGGTTATTGAGGCGGGAGTGAGGCGGATTAGGGGTTAATACATTTATTATAGTAGCAGTGCGGTTCGGTCGGCAGATTAGGGGTTAATAAGTGTAGGTAGGTGGAGGCGACGTTGGGGCAGCATATTAGGGGTTAATAAATATAATATAGGGGTCGGCGGTGTTAGGGGCAGCAGATTAGGGGTACATAGGGATAATGTAGATGGCGGCGGTGTACGGAGCGGCAGATTAGGGGTTAAAAAAATGTAATCGAGTGGCGGCGATGTGGGGGGCCTCAGTTTAGGGGTACATAGGTAGTTTATGGGTGTTAGTGTATTTTAGAGCACAGTAGTTAAGAGGTTTATAAACCGGCGTTAGCCCAAAAAGCTCTTAACTACTGACTTTTTTCTGCGGCTGGAGTTTTGTCATTAGATTTCTAACACTCACTTCAGCCACGACTCTAAATACCAGCGTTAGAAAGTTCCCATTGAAAAGATAGGATAAGCAAATGGCGTAGGGGGATCTGCGGTATGGAAAAGTTGCGGCTGGAAAGTGAGCTTTAAACCCTTTCCTGACTGACTCCAAATACCAGAGGGCGGTAAAAACCAGCGTTAGGAGCCTCTAACGCTGGTTTTCACGGCTACCGCCCAACTCTAAATCTAGCCGTATGGGTTTATTTTATAGGTAAGTATTTAGTTTTAAATAGGAATTATTTAGGTAATGATAGGATTTTTTATTTAGATTTCTTTTAATTATGTTTAAGTTAGTAGGTGTTAGGATTAGGGTTAGACTTAGGTTTAGAGGTTATTAAATTTAGTATAGTGGCGGCGACGTTGGGGGCGGCAGATTAGGGGTTAATAAATGTAGGTAGGTGGCGGCGATGTTAGGGGCGGCTGATTAGGAATTAATAATATTTAACTAGTGTTTGCGATGCAGGAGTGTGGCGGTTTAGGGGTTAATATGTTTATTATAGTGGCAGCGATGTCCTGAGCGGCAGATTAGGGGTTAATAAGTGTAGGTAGGTTGCAGCGACATTGGGGGCAGGAGATTAGCGGTTATTAACATTATGTAGGTGTCGGTGATGTTGGGAGCAGCAGATTAGTGGTTAATAAGTATAATGTAGGTGTCGGCAATGTTGAGGGCGGCAGATTAGGGGTTAATAAGTGTAAGATTAGGGGTGTTTAGACTCGGGGTTCATGTTAGGGTGTTAGGGGTAAACATAAATTTAGTTTCCCCATAGGAATCAATGGGGCTGCGTTACGGAGCTTTACGCTGCTTTATTGCAGGTGTTAGGCTTTTTTTCAGCCGGCTCTCCCCATTGATGTCTATGGGTAAATCGTGCACGAGCACGTAAAACCAGCTCACAGATGACTTAAGCAGCGCTGGTATTCGAGTGCGGTATGGAGCTCAATTTTGCTCTACGCTCACTTCTTGCCTATTAACGCCGGGTTTATGAAAACCTGTAATACCAGAGCTGTAGGTAAGTGAGCGGTAACAATAACGTGCAAGTTAGCACCGCACCCCTCATAACGCAAATCTCGTAATCTAGCCGTTAGGTTTTATTTTTATTTCACAGGTAAGTTTGTATTTATTTTTACTAGATAGTGTGGTTAGTAAATAGTTATTAACTATTTAATAACTACCTAGTTAAAATAAATACAAATATATCTGTGAAATAAAACCTAAGCTGCCTTACACTAAAACCTAACATTACAAAACATTTAAAAAAACTACCATTACAAAAAAAAACGACCTTTACAAAAAATAACAAACTAAATTATCCAAAACAATAAAAATTATTCCTATTCTAATACCCTTTAAAAAAAAAAAAAAATAACACCCCAAAATAAAAAACCCTAATCTATAATAAACTACCAAGGGCCCTTAAAAGTGCCTTTTGTAGGGCATTCCCTAAAGTTATTAGCTCTTTTGCTAAAAAAGAAAGTCAAACCCCCGCCTAACAGTATACAAACGCCCACCCCCCAAACCCACAAAATAAAAATAAAGTAAAACCTAATCTACCCATTGCCCTGAAAAGAGCATTTGTGTGGGCATTGCTCTTAAAAGGGCATTCAGCTCTTTTTCCTGCCCTTAAAAGGGCATTCAGCTCTTTTATGAAATTCCCAACCCCTAATCTAAAAATAAAAACCCACCCCAAAAGGGAAAAAAAAAACATTACACAAAATAACAAACAAATTATCCAAAATAATAACAATTATTCCTATTCTCATACCCATTTTTTTTAAAAACCACACCAAAATAAAAAAAAACTTTATCTAGAATAAACTACCAATAGCCCTTAAAAGGGCCTTTTGTAGGGCTTTACCCTAAGTTAAACAGCTCTTTTACCTGAAAAAAAAAATACAAAGACCCACTAACATTACAAACCCCCACCCCCCCAAACCCACAAAATAAATAAAAAAAACTATCTAAAAAAACCTTATCTACCCATTGCCCATAAAAGGGCATTTAGCTCTTTTGTATTGCCCTGAAAAGGGCATTTAGCTATTTTAAGAATAGCCCAAACCCTAAACTAAAAAAAAACCACCCAAAAAAACCTTTAAAAAACCTAACACTAACCACTCTTTAGGTACTCACAGTTGCTGAAGTCCCGCTTGAAGTATCTTTATCCTGACAGCTCCATCTTCATCCCGGCAGCCAAATCTTCATCCAGGCGGCGTCTTCTATCTTCATCCAGGCGGCATCTTCTATCTTCATCCCGGCGGTGTCTGCTATCTTCATCCATGGGACAAGCCAAGGTACCACCATCGTGAAGACATCCGGCGCGCAGCATCCTCTTCATACAGTCGCCGCTGTATACTGAATCTTCAATCCAAGGTACACAATTCAAAATGGCATCCCTTGCATTCTTATTGGCTGATTTAACTTTAGAAATTTAAATCAGCCAATAGGATGAGAGCTACTGTAATCCTATTGACTGTTCAAATCAGCCAATAGGATGAGAACTTCTGAAATTCTATTGGCTGTTAAAATCAGATGGAGCCACCAGGATGAAGATGGAGCCGCCGGGATGAAGATCCTTCAAGCAGGACTTTAGCAACTGTGAGTACCTAAAGAGGGGTTAGTGTTGACTCGCCTACCTTGCATTGAAGATTCAGTATACGGCAACGACCAAAGGAAGAGGATGCTCCTCGCCAGATTCCTTCAGGATGGACCCGCTCTGTGCCACCGGGATAAAGATAGAAGACGTCGCTGGGATGAAGATAGAAGACGCTGCCAGGATGTAGATAGATGTTGCCGCCTGGATGAAGATAGAAGACACCGCCTGGATAAAGATGGAGCCGCCAGGAAGAAGATGGAGCCACCGGGATGAAGATCCTTCAAGTGGGACTTCAGCAACTGGCAGTACCTAAATAGGGGTTAGTTTTAGTTTTTTAAGGGTTTTTGTCTAGGTTTTTTTTTTAGTTTAGGGTTTGGGCTAAAAAAGAGATAAATGCCCTTTTTAGGGTAATGCATAAGAGCTAAATGCCCTTTTAAGGGTAATACCCATACAAATGCCCTTTTCAGGTCAATGGGTAGCTTAGGTTTTTGTTAGAGTTAGGCTTTATTTTTGGGGGTTGGTTGGGGGGGGTGGGTTTTACTGTTGGGGGGTCTTTGTATTTTTTTACAGGTAAAAGAGCTGTTTAACTTAGGGCAATGCCCTACAAAAGGCCCTTTTAAGGGCTATTGGTAGTTTATTGTAGGCTAGGTTTTTTTTTTTTTTGGGGCTGTTTTATTTTAATAGGGCTATTAGATTAGGTGTAATTCTTTTTTATGTTTGATAATTTTGGCCTAGATTACGAGTTGTGCGTTAGCCTTAAAAAGCAGTGTTAACAGGTCCTAACGCTGCTTTTTAATGCCCGCTGGTATTAAGAGTCTTGCAGGTACAGGTGTACCGCTCACTTTTTTTGGCCGGACTCGGAAATACCGCAAATCCACTTACGTTAATTGCGTATCCTATATTTTGAATGGGACTTATATAGCACCGGTATTACAAGTCTGACAAAAAGTGACCCTCAAAAAGTAGACCCTCTCCTGTCAATATTCAAACACAAGAGAGGCGCCCAAATGTGCGTATCTGTGATGAATGACAACAATTTGCACAGCAGATATCTTTGTGCAGGGTACTAACAATTTTGAGAAGCACACCTCCGGTCACCGGTCTCTTCAAGACAGGTGTATGGTAGTGATAAGCTCACTGAATCAGGATATGAAAGCAATGATGTAAAATCAAAGTTCTTTATTAAAACATGCTGTATCAAACAGCTTCAATATTGTATAATCCTTAATGTGAGCATATGGCAATTTGCTACGCGTTTCTCGGCTCTACCGGCCGTTTCATCATGCATATTTTTACCAAACATTGCACCGGCTTATATTTCTGTTCACTACCATACAATTTAGTTGCAAAGACTCCTCCCTACAGGGGAGTGTGTTTCCCAGCCTATCAGTGTCCTCTAAAGCATAGGTGCGTACTGTGTTTTGCTGCTAAAGTGCAATTCCCTGTTAACCCTTAAGTTGCTTGTGAGAAATAGAACAAATACCTATACTGAATCACTCGGATCCAACCCTACCTTAATATGGCAAATAATCTTCAATATGACCCTTTACACTTCGTAGGTATTGCATACAATGTAAACAATTTGCAGTGATACAACGTTATTGTTTATATTAATACCTAAGATGTATCACAATGTTGGGTTTGTTCACCCTAAGCTATGACCGGGAATTAGCAAAACCTAATAAATGATTAATTAACTTACCCCTAATGTGTACCGTAATGTGGTAAACGGATTTCTATATGGCAGTTTTTACTTAATATGCGTTAAGTTATGCAACTCTCTGTTTAAGATGAAACCTCAAAATTTCTGCTATTATAGCCTAGATGGCGTAACTTCACTAAACTTATGAACGTCCAGCTGATATTAAGATATGTCACCTAACACCTACGGCAAAAATAACCAATCCCTAAATTAACCTCAATCTGAATCTTCATGTGTCAAAATATTAATAATGGTAAGTCGTAATCAATCCACCATAAACATAAAACAAATTACTTAAAAAATAGGCTTATGCCCCAATGTAAGCATAATTCCGACTAACGAACTTTAGTGAGATGATCTCCAACCCTAGCGTGTATTCGGCAATCGACCTAGATTTAAAGTGATACAGAATTCTAATTCCATATATTGTATATCAGTAATTTATATATATATATATATATATATATATATATATATATATATATATATATACAATAAGGTGCTAAAGTGCAAAAAGCTTTTCGTGAAATCTAAAAATAATAATAACATTAATAAATAATAATCAATATGATCCCAAATATATGTACTATCTGTTTGTGATGGACCATGTTCAAAATAACTAGTACTAAAAAATTACTACAATTATATTACATATACTAACGATATAAAACATTTATTAAGCTTAATTAAAAAAGATCTAATTTGGAACAATCCCTAGTGTTATATCTGTAATATCTAAACTTAGAATGCAGATAATAGTGACAACCTAACTATTACTACTAGATGCTAAACACGCTATTATGCATATAATAAATCATGTGATGTTGATAATAATATACTCATCTAAAAAGGTATATACTTCTGTTGATGACTCTATATAGTGATTATAGTGCTAATGTGCTGTACTCAATATAATGCAAAAAAAAACTATGGACCAAAGAAAAAATCGGGCTAGTTATCTATAAATGTGTATATGGATACACTTCAAATATAACATGTATCTGTATGTGTTAATACATTACCTAATCAAATGATATTTGTGTGTCAATTTCTCTATCTATAGATTATTTGTGCCAACAATGTGTATAATGGTACTGTCTAAAATCTGTTATTCATCTTCAAAGGTTCAGAAGAAGAGGCCAAACAATTTTGTTCCCATTTGAATGACAATTCAATGGGGATTCATTTCACCTCCAACATACAAACAGACACTATTGAATTTTTAGACTTAACTTTAACTAGGGATAGGGAATTCAATATTTGTACATCAACATATTTCAAAACAGTTGACTATAACATCTTCCAACATTACACAAGTAACCACTATAAACAATGGAAGAATAACATACCATACAGTCAATTTTGTCGAATAAAAAGAAACTGTAGTCTTGATGATAAATTTCACGAACAATCTGGTATCTTAATAGAAAGGTTTAAAGAGAAAGGATACCCTTTAGAAATAATCAACAATTGCTATAAAAAAGCATGTAAAACTGATAGATCCTCTTTGGTTCATACAAAAAAGAAGTCAGACAAAATAGAAACTGGCCAAACTAATGCTAATATGAATCAACCATGTTTTGCAACCCAGTACAACTCCAACCACAAATCCATCAAAAAAGTATTGCAGAAACATTGGCCTATTTTACTTAAAGGGGCATTAAACCCTAAACATTTTCTTTCATGATTCAGATGGAGAATACCATTTTAAACAACTTTCTAATTTACTTCTATTATCTAATTTGCTTCATTCTCCTGATATTCTTGCCTGAAAAGCATATCTAGATAGGCTCAGTAGCTTCTGATTGGTAGCTGCACATAGATGCCTCATGTGATTGGCTCACTCATGTGTATTGCTATTTCTTTAACAAAAGATATCTAAAGAATGAAGCAAATTAGATAATAGAAGTAAATAGGAATGTTGTTTAAAATTGTATTTTCTATCTGAATCATAAAAGAAAAGTTTGGGGTTTAATGTCCCTTAAAAATCCGATATTAAAGAAGAATCTTAATGCTTCACCCAATATTGTTTTTAGAAGGGCACCCACTATAAAAAACAGACTCTTGCCCCAAGCAAAGTTGTTATTTCAAAAAAGGCCATTAATAATACATCCCTAAATAATAGGATGAGTCGCAAAGGTACCTTTAGATGTGGGAAAACAAGATGTTTTATGTGCAAATGCATAACACACGGTGCCAAAAGTATTAGTTCTTACACCACTGGAGAAACTTTCCAGATTGGGGAATGTCTAAATTGTAGCTCCTCCTATGTTATTTATGTGTTGTCCTGCAAATGTGGTTTGCTATATCTAGGACGCACGACACAAAATATACGCACTAGGTGGAGCGAACACTATCGAAACATTAGAAAGCAGTCAGACAAACATAGTGTGTCTAGACACTACTCCCATGAACATAAAGGGGAAAAATGTCCATTCACCATCACACCAATAGAAAGTATCCCAGGGTCCAATAAATATAATAGATTCACAAAGTTGAAACGTTTTGGATATTTAAGTTTGGCACCCTTTTTCCTACTGGGCTCAATGAAGTCATTGACTCTGCAGCATTTTAACTAGTTATGTTCTTTTTTTAGCCCTATGCTTTTCAATTTGGGGGTCAAGCCCTTTTAGCCCTTTTAGCCTTTATAGCCCTACACAATGTTGGGCCGAAGACTTTTAGACAGTACCATTATACACATTGTTGGCACAAATAATCTATTGATAGAGAAATTGACACACAAATATCACTTAATTAGGGAATGTATTAACACATACAGATATATGTTATATTTGAAGTGTATCCATATACACATTTATAGATAACTAGCCAGAATTTTTCTTTGGTCAATAGTTTTTTTACATTATATTGAGTACAGCACATTAGCACTATAATCACTATATAGAGTCATCAACAGAAGTATATACCTTTTTAGATGAGTATATTATTATCAACATCACATGATTTATTATATGCATAATAGCGTGTTTAGCATCTAGTAGTAATAGTTAGGTTGTCACTATTATCTGCATTCTAAGTTTAGATATTACAGATATAACACTAGGGATTGTTCCAAATTAAATAATTTTTAATTAAGCTATTAAATGTTTTATATCGTTAGTATATATAATATAATTGTAGTAATTTTTTAGTACTAGTTATTTTGAACATGGTACATTACAAATAGATAGTACATATATTTGGGATCATATTGATTATTATTTATTAATGTTATTATTATTTTTAGATTTCACGAAAATCTTTTTGCACTTTAGCACCATATTGTATATATATATATATATATATATATATATATATATATATATATTACTGATATACAGTATATGGAATTAGAACTCTGTATCACTTTAAATCTATTTCGATTGCCAAATACACACTAGGGTTGGAGATCATCTCACTAAAGTCCGTTAGTCGGAATTATGCTTACATTGGGGCATACGCCTATTTTTTAAGTCATTTGTTTTATGTTTATGGTGGATTGATTACGACTTACCATTATTAACATTTTGACACATGAAGATTCAGATTGAGGTTAATTTAGGGCTTGGTTATTTTTGCCGTAGGTGTTAGGGGACACATCTTAATATCAATTGGACGTTCATAAGTTTAGTGAAGTTACGCCACCTAGGCTATAATAGCAGAAATTTTGAGGTTTCATCTTAAACAGAGAGCTGCATAACTTAACGCATATTAAGTAAAAACTGCCATATAGAAATCCGTTTACCACATTACGGTACACATTAGGGGTAAGTTAAATAATCATTTATTAGGTTTTGCTAATTCCCGGTCATAGCTTAGGGTGAACAAACCCAACATTGTGATGCATCTTAGGTATTAATATAAACAATAATGTTGTATCACTGCAAATTGTTTACATTGTTTGCAATACCTATGAAGTGTAAAGGGTCATATTGAAGTTTATTTGCCATATTAAGGTACAGGTTGGATCCGAGTGATTCAGTATAGGTATTTGTTCTATTTCTCACAAGCAACTTAAGGGTTAACAGGGAATTGCACTTTAGCAGCAAAACACAGTACACACCTATGCTTTAGAGGAAACTGATAGGTTGGGAAACACACTCCCCTGTAGGGAGGAGTCTTTGAAACTAAATTGTATGGTAGTGAATGACAATATAAGCCGGTGCAATGTTTGGTAAAAATATGCCTGATGAAACGGCCGTTAGAGCCGAGAAACGCATAGCATATTGCCATATGCTCACATTAAGGATTGTACATTATTGAAGCTGTTTGATACAGCATGTTTTAATAAAGAACTTTGATTTTACATCATTGCTTTCATATTCTGATTCAGTGAGCTTATCACTACCATACACCTGTCTTGAAGAGAGCGTAGACTGGAGGGAGCCAGCTGGTTAGCTCTAATAATCAGCCTGTGCCTACAAGCACATAGGTGTGCTTCTCAAAATTGTGAGTACCCTTCACAAAGATATCTGCTGTGCAAATTGTTGTCATTCATCACTGATCCAATCAGCCAATAGGATTGAGCTGGCATTCTATTGGCTGTTCCATCATCCAATAGGAATTTTTCTACCTTAATTCCGATTGGATGATAGAGTTCTGTCAGCCAATAGGAATTGAAGGGACGCCATCTTGGATGACGTCATTTAAAGGAACCTTCATTCAGTCTTCGGCCGTGGAAAGAAGAGGATACTCTGCGCCGGATGGATGAAGATAGAAGATGTCGTCTGGATGAAGACTTCTTTTTGTAAATAGATACTTTGTAATTTTTAGAGTAGTGTTAGGATTCTTTTAATGTGTATTTTAGTTTATTTAATTGGAAGTTAGTTTAATTTTAGTTTAATAGTTATATTAGTTTAATTGTTAGTTTAAACTTAGTCTTTTAATTTGACAGGTAAGTTTTAATTTAATTTAAAATAGGGAAATTATAATTTTAATATAAAGTTAGGGGTGCGTTAGGTTTAGGGGTTACTAAATTAAATTAGTTTATTGCGATGTGGGGGCTTTCGGTTTAGGGGTTAATAGGTTTATTTAGTATATTTCAATGTGGGGGCTTTCGGGTTTAGGGGTTAATAGGTTTATTATAGTGGCGGCGGAATTAGAGGTTAATAACTTTAGTATAGTGGGGGCGATGTGGGTGGAAGGCAGACTAGGGGTTAATAATATTTAAATAGTGTCTGCGATGCGGGAGGGCTGAGGTTTAGGGGTTAATAACTTTATTATAGTGGCGATGATGTTGGGGAATGGCGGAATAGGGGTTAATACATTTTATTAGTGGCGGCGATCTCCAGAATGGCAGATTAGGGGTTAATAACATTAATATAGTATTTGCGATGTGGGAGGGCCTCGGTTTAGGGGTTAATAGGTAGTTTATGGGTGTTAGTGTACTTTGTAACACTTTAGTTATAAGTTGTATGTAACAGTATTGTAGCAGAAAACTCATAACTACTGGTCTCAGATTTCGAAAAAAGATCTTGTCAGTATAGGCTGCAATGCAAGCTTTTTAGCCTCACCGCAAAACTCATAATGGCAGCGCTATGGAAGTCCCATGTAAAAAATGTCATTTTTACGTGTGCAGGACTGACGTTGTGTTACAAGCTAAAAGGCTTGCGGTACAGCTATACCGACAAGACTTGTAATGGCTGCGGTGCTGTATTAACGCTGAAATGACCATCTTTTTAGCGTTAAAACACGAACGCAAAACTCGTAATCTAGGTGATTGTAATTTTCCTTGTATGATTCATGTGGATTGGATGTTTTTTTGTGATGAATTGACTATGAGTTTATATATTACATTATTACGTTTTTTGTTTTTTTAAAGATTCTTGAATCTACATAGTTTTAGGTAAGATAACACATTTAGGGTCAGATTACAAGTGGTGCACTATTTAACGCTTTTGCTCACGCACAAAAATTGTTTGCGTGCATTAAAAGTCTACTTCAGGTATCACAACCATGTTAACTTCTTCCCCCATAGATTTCAACGTAGCACACAAACTGACTTGTTCCCAGTTTGTTTTATTGAGAGCTTGCATTTGTATGGCTGTATTAGGGACCCAGATTTTGGGAGAGCCCTTGAGGTGGTTTTGTAATTTTCCCTATGGACCTTGCACCAAGACTTGTCTAGGGTTAACTGCCTGGGACTCTGGGGACAGCACAGCTTCCTGAGAGTGCTATTGAGCACCCAGGACTGAGCATGTTGCAGGGTCATAGGATGTGTACCCAGTCCAGTCTGAGAGTGCAGCCCCCTTCCATGTTTTGTATATGTCTAGGGTGATTACATAAATCTGTGAACCCTTGACTTGTTCCTAGTTTGTTTACTTGAGAGCTTGCATTTGTATGGCTGTATTAGGGACCCAGGTTTTGGGAGAGACCTTGAGGTGGTACCTTGGCTTGTCCCATTTGGCCAGATGCAGTAACTAACTCTTCCAGTTTTGCTTTTAATCTTAGCTGAGAGCTTGCAAGCGAGTTCTGGACTTCTTCTGTGTGTTGTATTTATTTATTTTATAATTTTCCCTATGGGCCTTGCACCCAGACTAGACTGGGGTTAACTGATTGGGACTCTAGGGACAACACAGCTTCCGGAGAGAGCTATTGAGCACCAAGAGCTGGGCATACCTTCAGAACTGTCTTAATTCTTTGTGGCATAGATTCAACAAGGGGTTGGACACATTCCTCAGACTTTTTGATCTATATTGACACAATAGCATCATGGAGTTGCTGCAGATTTGTTGGCTGCACATCCATGATGCAAATCTCCCATTTCACCACATCCCAAAGGAGCTCTATTGGATTGAGATCTGTGACTGTGGAGGCCATTAGAGAACAGTGAACTCATTGTCATGTTAAAGAAACCAGTTTGAGATGGTTTGACGTGCATTTTCCTGCTGAATGTAGCCATCAGAAGAGGCATATACTGTAGTAGTCATAAAGGGATGGACATGGTCAGCAACAATTCTCAGGTAGAATGTGTCATTTAAATGATGCTCAATTGATACTAAGCGGCCCAAAGGGTGCCAAGAAAATATCCCCCACACCATTACACCACCACTATCAGCCTGAACTGTTGATACAAGGCAGGATGGATCCATGCTTTCATGTTGTGTATGCCAAATTCTGACCCTACATCTGAATGTTGCAGCTGAAATCCAGACTCATCAGACCAGTCAACGTTTTTCCAATCTTTTATTGTCCAATTTTGGTGGTAGCAGCAGTTTCCTGTTCTTAGCTGACAGGAGTTGCACCTGGTGTGGTCTTCTGCTGCTGTAGCCCATTTGCTTCAACGTTTGATGTGTTTTGCGTTTAGAGATGATATTCTGCATACCTTGGTTTTAACAATTGGTTATTTGATTTACTGTTGCCTTTCTATTATCTTGAACCAGTCTGCCCATTTTCCTCTGACCTATGACATCAACAAGGCATTGTTGTCCACACAACTGCCACTCACTGGATATTTTCTCTTTTTCGGACCATTCTCTGTAAACTCTAGAGATGGTTGTGCATGAAAATCACAGTAGATCAGCGGTTTTTGAAATACATTTACATAACTGCATTTGTTTAACTTTGCAAAGTTAAAGATTATGCAGTTATATAACACTATTGATGGGATAGTGTAGTCAAAATTAAACTTTCATGATTCAGACAGAGCATGGAATTTAAGCAACTGTCTAATTTACTCCCAGAGTACGTCTGAAGCTCTCTCACAAGTCTGGTGAAATGCTATAATCATTTTAAACAAGATAGTCTCACTCATGTTTCTTTCTAGCTATGTGTAGGTGAAATTTGCTCAAAATTCCCAATACCCTTATTTAACTGACAGAAAAGTAATATATACTAAACTATATATAGACAAAAGCAAGGTAAATTGTAGTGAAAACATTACAGTTTAATTTGCAATTGATATAAACTGAGCTTTATATCAGCCCCAGGTGTTTTTCAGTTACCTTCTACTTTGTATCCCAGAGAGCTTTATTACTTTCTATTAAAGTCATCTCTTATCTCTCTGGGGGCCTGATATTTAAAACATCAAAGCTCAGGTGAGATGATCTAAGAAGTTTCATTGGTACAGAGAGGTGCTTAATATATTTTTTAGAAACACAAATATTATCTTGAGAAATGTCTATGTCACTATGTATTGTTCTTTATGTGAAACAGACTCCTACATTACAATACAAGGTCTTAAAAATACCAATGATTTTACATGATTTCTCTCCATGGCGATGAGGTTTTAAATATCAGGCCCTGGGACTTCCAGGTTCCACCCTTTTTTTTAGAATTCAGTGAGTTCAGCCGCTGTGAAGTGCGCACTATAATTTCTCTCTAAAGTAGAAAATATTTGCTTATCGGGCCCACAGTTGTATAAGGATATTAGGTCAGAGTAGGATGAACTTGTTTTACTAGGGGATCAGGTTAGGTTAATGGAATATGAGATTGAATACGGGAAAATGCTAGATTCTACATTTTGGAAGTAAAAATAAGCAGGCAATCTATTATTTAAATGAGACTAGACTTAACCAAACAGAGAAGAAAAGAGATTTGGGAGTAGTAACAGATAACAAGCTAAAGATGAGTTCACAATGCAGGGCAGCGGCTTCTAAGGTTAATAAGATACTAGCATGTATTAAAAGAGGAATCAATGCAAGGGGAGAAAGCATAATTCTGTCACTATATAAATCCCTGGTAAGACCTCACCTTGAGTATGGAGGGCAGTTCTGGGGACGGATCTCAAAAAAAGACATTGCAGACTTAGAAAAAGTTCAGAGAAGGGCCACAAAGCTAATGAGGGGAATGGAGATCATAAGCTATGACAAGAGGCTAGTCAAACTTGGTCTGTTTTCTCTAGAAAAAGGGTGCTTGAGAGGTGACATGATTAATTTATATAAATATATTTAAGGCAGATGGCAGAAGCTCTGTTTATTCCAAAAATATTGTTTGTGACAAGAGGACACAATTTAAGGCTGGAGGAAAGGAGATTTAATCTCCTGCAACTGAAATGTTTTTTCACTGTAAGAGCAATACATTTGTGGAATTCACTACTAAAGGAGGTAGTGAATGTCAATACCTAAGATATATTTAAAAATGGTTTGGACACATTTCTGGCTAGAAACAGAATTCAGGGATATGATTGCTTGTGTTAAATGTGTCACTTTTTAATGGGATTAATTTAAGCTCAACTGGAGCTTTTTATAAGTATAATAGATTTGTATATGTTGAACTTGATGGACTTTAGTCTTTTTTAACCTTATTTATTAGGTTACTATGTTGCTATGTATATTACAGTTCTCAGTTTTATTTTAAAATAATAAATACAAAGTAAAATGCAATTTGTAAAATATACACATAGATATACAAAGTATGATCCTAATTTGTTAAAGTTACACAGAACTGTTGAAAGAATAATGAAAATGTGTAAAATAGCAATCCTAAATTCATTGCTGTAAAAAAATAAAACAAAGAAAATAGAAACAATGCAATAAAACAATCTGAAGTGTAAAGTGATATAAAAAAGCACAAAGTGTGATGCAGCATAACTGTCATGTCACACAGTGCTATATTGCACTGGTCTTATCTCTCATTCACATACAAAATGAAGGGAATGCCACCTTGGAGAAGTGTATCTAAATCTGACTTTTAAGAATTGCACTAGTGATCTTGCAGTGCTGGAGGATCATTTAGATCATCTCACCTGATCAGAGAGTTTTAGATTATCAGTGTACTGTGTTATTTCCTCATTCAGTCAAGGTAAATTTTTGAAGCTAAAGAGTGACTTTAGAATGCAAGTGCTTAGCAGGTTTTGAATAATTTAAAGGTCGTTGATTGAAGAGTTTAGTGAGTGGCTGAAGTGTTAATAGTTAAATAGAACAGGACAGCATTAAACCATGGAGAGCAGACATAGGGGCCTATCTATCAAGCTCTGGATGGTGCTTGAGGGCCGTGTTTCTGGTGAGTCTTCAGACTCGCCAGAAACAGCAGTTATGAAGCAGCGGTCTAAAGACTGCTGCTCCATAACCTGTCCGCCTGCTCTGAGCAGGTGGACACACATTGCCGAAAATCAATCCGATCGAGTATGATCGGGTTGATTGACACCCCCCTGCTGGCGCACAAATCTGCATTTGGCGGCGTTGCACCAGCAGCTCACAAGAGCTGCTGGTGCAATGCTGAATATGGAAAGCGTATTGCTCTCCGCGTTCAGCAAGGTCTGGTGGACCTGATCCGCACTGTCAGATCAGGTCCGCCAGACCTTTGATAAATTTCCCCCATATTGTTTGGCATCTGGTTTATATGTACAGATTGTTTTATTTTTTGCTCTTATCTAGAGATCAAGCATACTGAAATCATTGTCATATTTCTTTATGTCTTAATTTCCTGGGAAAAAAATCAAATGCAAAAGGAAAGCCACTCTTTCTCCTCTTTTCTTGAAGGAAAGAGTTTAAAGGAGCATAGTCAAATTTCTTTGTTGAAGGAGGATATGTGGATGGGGGTGGAGTTGCTGCAAATAATCCATTATGCCTAAGAAGTAGAATGAGTATCCTGTTCATAGGTTACAAGGGTGATAGTTGGGCTTATTATAATATAAATATTGTGTATATTGTTCAAGTGTTTTGTTTGCTGATGCTTCAATCATTAGCTGCATCGTTGTCCCTAAGATGGTTCCAAAATATATTTATTTCTTTAAAGGGACATTCCAGTCAAAATTGGAATTCACATGGATGCATTTCAGTTTTGAATAGAACCATTTTGGTAATACATGAATATTAGTATAAATGCTTCTAATGAAAACTATAGCTGTTTCAAAAGTGTATTTAAGTATGCACTGTGCACCAGCATTTTAAACACAGCACTTGTTCAGAGAGCCTAAGGTGCTTGTACCATCTGGTAATGACTCAATCTGCCAATTGCTGACATGATACAAGCCCCACTGGAGTTCAGAGTAACTGCAGTATTTAAAATGTTTTTGCACTGAGAATATCTAGCTATGCTTCACATGTACGTGCAGAGAAAAATGCTAACACTTAAATAGTGAAAACCTTTACTAGAAGCATTTTTGAAAATACAAATATGTTTCTAATCACAGATGGTATTAATCTATTTGCTGGAATGTCCCTATAGCAGCTTCAAATAATGGTGTCACCTGCTCATGGCTTTTAGCAGTTTGTTACATTTACTATAATGCCACAGCTTGTTTTGCTTGTTGAGCTGGCCAGAATTAATTTTATAGTGACAGACTAAAGTTATTAAAATGCTGTTATTGATGCTTGTCTGTCCATTTTCTGGTCCTTTGGCATGTGCCCTGTTTTTCCCATTACTTTGCCCATACAATTTGTGCAACCAATTCCATCTACTACTCATCTTCCCTCCCAGCAACCCTCTATTACCTCTTACTATCCATTCTTCTACTTTTTCCCTTGGCTCTCCTCTCCCATCCATTGCAGTCCAATGAAATGATCTACTGTTTAATACTGTCTTCACTCCTCAGCTTTACTAAACATTATTATAATGGTAATGATATACAATAGATTACGTGGGTTTTGTGGGGGTAAGGTGATGAGGGGGATAAAGGAAGGTGATGAGTATATACATGCTCTTGAAATTATAGACCTAACAACTACATTGGGTTCCATGTATTAAGCAGTAAAAGCTGCTGAAGAACCATTGCGGGGCAGGTTCGCATATGCGAGCCTGCTTCCCGCAACATAAGAAGCACCGGTCATTATACCACTGTTTCTTACACTCTATGCCACCTCTGAGGTCGCAAGGAGAAATCACTGAGAGTTCGCTCGATCTCTGTGATTGACAGTCTCTTCTCTCATGCGTTTGGTCGCGCGAGAGAATGGGCGGGCTTTACATGCTCACTTGAGTGTGTAATGATACATATGGGCAGCAGATCCTGTCCGTCCACTGCCCGCATGTAGCAAAGGCGAACGGACAACTTCTCTAATTGAGAAACTTGTCCGCTCGCTGCTTAGTACATGGAGCTGGCTATATTACAATTAATATTATAAATAAACATTATAATCTCCTAAACTAACAAGCCCCTTTCAAACCATTGCCAACGACCTTGTGTTCTGTGTTCAGTTCACCATCTGCTCTTACTTCGAGTAAAAAAACATGATGTTTTAAAAACTAGAATAGAGCTGCAGTAAAAGCAATTACTAAGTTGCTATTGTTCTCATTCCGACCCTAAGTACACACACAGCATATCAGAATGCAAAATGCAAATAAATGCATCAGCTTTTACAAGCTCAGCTGTAGGTATGAAGAAAAATCGCTCTGCATCGAAGAAAAAGGGGAAATCTAATCAATTTATAATGTTTTAAACATTATATCTTCCATGTTACTAACATGTTTGTACAAATCTCTACAATAAGAACCAATCCCACCATTTCTGTGTCTCAGCATGCAAATCTTACATCTAATCCTTACAGCCCACAGAGCCTCAGTTCACTCAGAAGCTCACCCAGCATGAAGATAAAATTATCAGCTCAGATTTGAAACTTTAGTTCATTCAAAATCTAAGCTCATCCAGCACATCATAAAAAAACTGCAAACAAACTCATACTGTTTACAAGCTCAGATGTAGTTGTGAAGAAGAATTCCCCAGCAATGAAGAAAATGGGGAAACCTAAGCCTTTTATGTCTTAAAGGGACAGTCAAGTCCAAAATAAACTTTCATGATTCAAATAATTTTAAACAACTATCCAATTTACTTTTTTACCAATTTTGCTTTGTGCTCCTGGTATTCTTAGTTGAAAGTTTAACCTAGGTAGACTCATATACGAATGTCTTAGGGGCATATCTATCAAGCTCCGTACGGAGCTTGAAGCCCCTAGTTTCTGAGCGGAAAGACATTGCCGCAATTCAACCCGATCGAGTATGATCGGGTTGATTGACACCCCCTTACTGGCTGAATCTGCAGAGGGCGGTGTTGCACCAGCAGCTCACAAGAACTGCTGGTGCAATGCTGAATACGGAGAGCATATTGATCTCCGCATTCAGCGAGGTCGGTCGGACCCGATCCGCAACGTCGGATCAGGTCCGACAGACCTTTGTTAAATAGGCCCCTTAGACCTAGAAGGCCATCTCTAATCTGACTGCATTTTGACAATTTTTCACCACTAGAGGGCGTTAGTTCGCGTGTGTCATATAGATAAAATTGAGCTCACGCATGTAAAGTTACCTAGGAGTCAGCACTGGTTGGCTAAAATGCAAGTCGGTTTAAAGAAGTGAAATAAGGGGGCAGTTTGCAGAGGCTTAGATACAAGATAATTACAGAGGTGAAACGTTTATTATTATAACCGTGTTGGTTATGCAAAACTGGGGAATGGGTAATAAAGGGAACCAAACAAAACAAACTTTTAAAAATCTTTAATGTTTCTATTTTTCATGCTATTCAGTTTTTGTACTAATTCTATTTAAGCCCAGACTCAGCCTCTTTCACTCTCTATTTATCTATCTCTTGAACAAATCCCACCATTCTAGTGTTCCCTAATTCACAGCATACATTGTATCCTTGTATTTTATAGTATCTCAGTTCACTCAGATCTTAAGCTCACCCAGCATATCAGAATACTGCCTAAAAACTCTCATCACATTTACACATGTGCATTTTCACCCTCTCATCATGGTTTCCACCACTGTAAAGGCTAATCTGTTATATTAACATACTGTACAATTTATTGCTATTAGGTGTAAGAGATAATTGATCTAATTTACAAGAAATTATGAATAGTCAAACGTTCTCCTAAATCACTGTCTCTTTATTATTTCTATTTCATTATTCACACTGGCCATATATATGGATTTGCATTCAGTGAAGGATTGGTCTGTGAAAGCTTCAGAAAGGCTTCTAACGAAGTAGGGAGAACCCCTACGAAACACGTAAGGCCACGTCCACCGTCTTTACGCTACCGCAATCAGCTGTTACACTTAGCCGGCTCATTTGTGTGTGTGCAGCGGAGTTGTGTGTGGCGGTTTATTTCAACGTTTTAACATAATTTGGGTAATTTGGCGATCCGTGGACTCCTTTGAGGACTTGATCCCTTCCAGTGAGCACAGGAGGTGCTGTCACGACATCGGCTGTGAGTTCATCCAACTCTCTTGGGACTCGTTTTGAAAGACCTATACGGTTTTCCAGTGCCCATACCATACCTCATGTGTGTTTGAGGTTGAAACTTTGTGAGTGTTGATTTGTGATTGACAATAAATTATTTATGTGATTTGACTTACTGCGCTTAGAGTTGCGCTTTGTTTTTCTATCATTTTCTGTTTTAGCTATTACCCGGTCTCCAGTGCCGTGATACATATGAAGCAGCAACTCTAACCAACAGATTCTGCTTATCTCCAACAAGCAGCATATCCTTTTGTTTGCATTTCAGTGTTATCTATTGGGGTGCTCTTTAAAGTGTGTTTTTCACCTTACTTATACCTAACTACATTAAGTATCCCATCTTTAGTTTCATTCTTTCTATTTCATTATTCACACTGGCCATATATCTGGATTTGCATTCAGTGAAGGATTGGTTTGTGAAAGCTTCAGAAGGTAAATAGTATGCATGTATTAGTTATGCTCTCAATGAGGGAGAATCTTTCTTGGGGTCTGCATTATGTATTTATTACCTAATACCTGCCTGTTCTCTGTCTAATAGTATATACTTGTAATGCCCCTTTGTGTTATCACCTTTTGCCTATCTTTAAATCTCTGTAAGCCCTGGGAAGGGGCCTAACTACAGGTTTCTCAGAGGTCTTTATTGAGACTGAGCATACAGATTTATGGACACTTCTGGTCCTTCAGTCAGTAGTGGCATTTCTACAGGGGGGTTGACCTGGTGTCTGGGCTCCATCTGCATATGACCACCCTCATAAAAAAGGTTCAGAAAGTGTATGAATTAATTTTTTTGATTGCAGGGTTTCCAAGATGTCCACCACCACAGTGTTGTTGTACAGACAATACTGCACCATCTTTGTACAGGTAGTCTATACAAGACCATATTCTCTGGCGTAGACTAACCAATGGAAAGGACATCAATCACAGAGAAGCAGCTACTCTTGTTGGTGCCTGTTGATGTCTATGAATGCCTATGTTTGTGTGATTATGGATGCCTGGGGTGTTTTGTCTGTGCATGTGGGTGCCGGTGGATATGTGAGTGTTTTTTCTCTCTGATAGTGCAGCTTACATGTGATAACAAGTCCTCAGGTAACTCCTATTTCGAGTGTTTGTGACTATACAAACTAAGAAGCAATAAGTGGTTGCGCTTTATTTAAATATGAACTTCAATATTTTATTTTTTTTATTGAGAAATCAAACATACAGTGAGAAATCATAAATCAGATGTTTACATGCTTTTCAGACAGAGGTACAGTATTGTTGAATCCTTCCAGGTAGTGTTGGATGAATACAAATAAAGTCCCGTGAACAATAAGGTCTAAATGTCTTTGACTCAAAGTAAAAAAGGGATGTCTTCAGTATCAGTGCATGCAAACAAAACAAAACTCAATTAGCTCTATATTTACATTTTTTTCCCATTTTTCTATTTCAGGTACCATGCCTCACAGCAGTTGGCATGGTGTAATGTAAAATAATTATATTGCTTATTAAACATATCAAAACAACAGTGTTTATGTAAACTATTGGTATACACTAGTATAGGATTAAGTAGGAAAGCTCCGATAACCTCAATCTCCATGTCAAATGGAGGACCTTGAACATAGTCGGGACCGAAAGAAGGAAGAGAGAGACACATAAGAGAAGGAAGAGAGAGGAAAAAAAAGACGGGGGGGGGGCATTTGGGTGCTAGAGGAGTGCAGACTCGTCGTGAGGGGAGAAAGAAAAACACAGGGCAGGGCTCAGAAAAACACTGCCTACGGCTCCAAATTCCAATCCTAAGGGCCTACATTTCACACCACAGAATGGTCCCCACTCCACAACTGTAGTAACATCTCATAGGTGTCCAGTTTAAATGTCTTGGCATAATGATATTTTTCTAGGAGCAGGATATTTAGTACATTCTGTCTCCATTCTAACATCGTGGGGATTTGAGCTGTTTTCCAGTGGAGTGGTATCAGTTTTTTTGCACCTGTCAGCATTCTCATTAAGAGGGTCTTTTTTAATAGATTCTGTATTTTGTTCATAAAGTGAAAAAGCAGGGTATCGGGTGTTTTTGGAACCTCCAACTCTAATAATCCCTTAATCTCCTCCCATATTGAGGCCCAGAACCCTTCTAATAAAGGGCAATCCCACCAAATGTGCAATATAGTACCTGTCTCTCCGCACCCCCTCCGGCATTTATCTGAGACTTTAGGGTAGAATGTTTTAAGCCTGGATGGTGTAAGGTACTAGCGACTCAACAGCTTGTAATGGGACTCTTGTAGTCATGCTGATACTGATAAGGTCTTAACGGCTCGGAAAATCTGCTGCCATTCTTCCTTCGAGAGTTCTGTCCCTAGCTCTCTGTGCCACATTCTGATGTAATTTGGAAGGGAGCTATCTCCGGGTAGGAGGAGAAGAGAATATGTAACGGAGACCAAATTTCTAGAGGGTGATTTTTTTATGCACAATGATTCAAAGGGTGTGGGATCTCTCAGTAGTTGTGTTCTATATTTATGCGTGTTGATATAATGGCCTATTTGTAAGTAAACAAACCATGGGAATGGGGAATCTGGGTGGTCCTCCAATAGCTCTTCCCTTGTCTTTATTCTCCCAACCATCATAAAACTACCTGCACAGTTATAAAGAAGGTTAGTCTGGTCCGAGGTCAGTTTGGTTTGTAGTGGCAGTTCAGGATTCCCATATATTGGCATCAGGGGGGAGTACGGGGTCAATATATGGGGTTCTGTTTGGATTGTCTTGTCCCACACAGCTTTTCCAGGAGAGGGAAGCCAGATATATGAGATGGTCTATGTTTATTACACGTCCATAGGAGGGGAGCAAGGTCACTCACTTGTAAAATATCTCTATCTACCCTGATCCAGTCTTTCTGGGAGTTTCCCTGACACCACTTCACAACTCTTTGCAACACCACTGCCCTTCTCTACAGCCCAAGGTTTGGGAGACCTAGGCCTCTGGCATCTCTTGGGTGGTACATCGTAGTCCTGTTGACTCTGGGTTTAACTCCCTGCCATATGTACTCCTCTATCAAGCTTTGGAGTGAGGGGAGGGATGTATGGGGAAGTGGAATGGGCAAAGTTTGAAACAAATATAACAGTCTGGGGAGAACATTCATTTTCACTATGTTTATCCTTCCCAGCCAGGAGATTGTTTTTTGTCTCCATGATAAAAGATCAGCAGCAATCATATGCTTGAGAGCTACATAATTTGATTCAAATATATCCGACATGGAGGGTGTCAGATTGACCCCGAGATACTTTAGTTATTTAGTATTTACCACAAACGGACTATGCTCCTTTAGCCAAGCCCTAACAGAAGGCTCCAAAGTGACCGCCATTACCTCCGATTTAGTGGCATTGAGATGGAAATTAGAGACTTCGCCATATCTAGCAAACTCCCGTACCAAGGCAGGAACAGAAACCTCCAAATCTGTCAGGGTAAACAGCAGATCATCTGCGTACATTGCTATTTTATACTCTCTATTATCCAATGGGTACCCTCTAACTTGGTGATTAACTCTGATGTTGCTTGCTAATGCTTTGATTGAGATGGCAAATAGCAGAGGCAACAGGGGACACCCCTGCCTGGTTCCATTAGCAATGGTCAGTGGAATGGAAAGGATGTTAGTAACCCTAATTTGTGCATTTGGCATGGAATAAAGGCAAAAGACTGTCGTAATGAACCTTTCCCTAAATCTCATCTTTTCTAATGTGCATCTGCCAACTCACCCTGTCGAACACTTTTCAACGTCCGTCGACAACAGAGCGATTGGCGTCCCGGTACGAGTGTGTGATCAGCTGCAACACCTTAAGGGAATTGTCCCTAGCCTCCCTCCCTGGGACAAACTCAACATGATCCAAAGTGACCAGGCCAGGTAGAAACTTGTTAACCCTGTTAGCTAGGGTTTTTGCTGAAATTTTAACATTGGTGTTCAACAACGAAATTGGTCTATAGTTTTGTGGTTTGTCAAGCTGTTTCCCCGGCTTAGGAATTACCGTTATATACGCCATCAACATGGTGGATGGCAACGCCTCCAATTCAGGCAAAGAATTGAACAAGGTTTGGAGGTGTGGCATCAATATTGGCAAGAAGGTTTTGTAATACTTGGCTCCCAGCCCATCAGGACCGGGGCATTTCACGTTCGGGAGACTCTTTAGTGCATCTTTTATTTCCTCCTGAGTTAAAGGAGACTCCAGGAAGTCCGTAGAATCTTTTTCAAGTGTCTGTAGTTGGGTATATTTTAGATACTCCTGTGCCAAACGGCGCTGGGAGGTCTCATCAGAGGGTTGGATTAATGTTGAGGATTTAAGATTATAGAGGGCACTATAATAAGTGCGAAAGACTTCCGCAATGCCAGGGTTGTCTTTATGGGTCTTGTTCTTGCTATCCGTCATAGTGTATACATATGTTTTCAATTGTGTTCTTTTGAGTGCCCTAGCTAGCAATTTCCCAGCTTCCCCCCCCCCCATAATACTTTTGTTTAAGCCAGATCGCCTTTTTATGGTTTTCGTCTTGAAGGAGTTGTTTAAAATCCAGTTTAGCTTGTCTTAGCTTACTTTCAACGTCAGTATGTAGGGGGTTTCTTTTATGTTATTCTTACAGCGTCATAATATTACCTAGTAGCTGATTATATTTTTCCCTTTTTGGTCTTTGTTGTCTAGCTTTGTGTTTAATAAGGTGGCCTCTGACGATGCTTTTGTACGCCTCCCAAATAGTAGTCAGGGGTATCTCCTCTGTCAAGTTTATCTCAGCGCTGCGGAATCTGTTGGCGCTCTACAAACAACCGATAATAATAATAATAATAAAATAATAATCTCAAAGTATTCTGTCATGTTAGAGGAGATATCCTCTTTAATCAAAGTGTTGTCTAATAGGGTGTCATCCAGGCGCCAGGTAAAAGGGGTTGCAGGCATGTCAGGCCATAACATCTCAAACGTGACCGGAGCATGGTCCGACCACGTGATCAACGCAATATCCCTACACAGAACATATGCAATTCCCTGAGAATCTGTAAAGAAGTAATCTATTCAGGAGTACTTCCTATGTGGACTGGAATAATATGTGTATTCGGCCTCTGAAGGATGCATTGTGTGCCAAATATCATGTAGCATGTGATTTTTTAGTATCATGTTGATATGTTTTAGTATATGGTGTGACACGCTTGAGAGACCGTTGGAAGTGTCCTGTTTTGGATTAAGTGGTGCATTAAAATCCCCTCCCACAACTGTCACCCCCTTGGCATGTTCAAGTAATGTATTAAAATGCCTACCCCATTTTGTTTGCAAGGGCCAGATGAAAAAAAGGCCACCGGATATCTATGATTCTGCCATCTAGGCTCTTTATGTTTGGCAAAATGAGATTCTTGTACAAAGACTATGTCCCCTTGTAACCTATGCAATTCCTGGGAAACAATAGAACACTTACCCGGGTTGTTTAAACCCTTAACATTGACCGTTAAAAATTTTAGGGGGTGAATTTTCGGTTTGTGTTGTTGGGGAACCATTCTGCAGAGTGGAGAAATGGCCTGTTATCCGGGGGTTCAAACTCCCAGAGAAAAAAAAAAAGGGGGAAGGGAAAGGCAAAAAGTATAGAGAAAGAAAAAAGAGAAAGAAAAGAAAAAGAAAAAGGTCCAAAAGAAATTAGTGACTATGAGGTTAACAGATTGTAACTTTAAAGTTGGAGTACCCTATGTTTTCCTAAGAGGTGTAAGTGTATCAGGTTATGAACAGGGATATTTTCCAATAAGTCTATTACAGCTATACCATTAGGCCTATCTCAGCTCAACTCCCCCTTGTATAGGCTGAACTAAAGGGAATATGCCTATGGCTGACCTGTTGATAAACATATATACAAGACCATACATTGCATAATTTTACAACATTATAACAGTAACATATTCTGAGAATATAAACAATAACATTATGAAACAACAATTAGAACCGAGGGGGGTACGTGCAATTAAGGAGGGATAGAAGAAGGTAAGTTCCTCTTTGCATAAGCTCAATCCCCGTACCAGCACCTATTAAAATGGTGCATTATTTATATAAAGGAGAACCAATATTTTACAGGCTTAATTAGAACGGACCTTTATTGGTTTTAACTCATCTGAAATGATAATGTTTTTAGTCCCAACAGGGTATCTCTATAGGGGGGGGGACAATTACCTCATTACGTGGCTGCAACTCACAGAAATATACATGCAAAAGTGGAGCAATAATTATTTGTATGAGGGCAAGTATACTACAACCCTGATTAAGGCAGTCTTCCTATGGCTTAGACACCTTAGGCACAACACTGTCCCTACTACAGCAGGATGGGCCCAGAGGGACCTGGTTTTTCATCTTATCCAACTTTTCAGATCTGACGCTAGTTTTAAGCTGCGTTCAGAGATGGATTCAGCATATTATCTGGGTGTGGTGGTGTGATACCCAGTGTTTAGCAGAAAATGTCCAAATCTGCCAGTGACCAATATAAAGCTAAAATCAAAGAAAAATGCTTAGGAGCGCTAAAAAGCTAAAGGTTCTAAGGAACAAGGAAAGAGGAAAAAATCATATATACAACACAGGCTAGTAAAATCAATGTTTATATATAGATAGGCTTGATTCAAAACATATAAGCAGGTGTAATAAATGTTACAAATCTATAGTTGTATAATTGTTACTAAATATATGGAACAATGTGTTAAAAAAAACGGACGTCTCCGATTAAATGCAAAAATGTAATAATATAATATGGGATTGCCACCTCTAAAAAAATAAAAATAAGATAGGAACTGGTAGAAAAAAGTGTTTTGCAAAACGTATTAGCACCTTAAAAATACAGTCAGTTCAAATCCAAAATAATCGTGACTTGTAAGTCTATATATCCAAATCACAGTGATGTAGACAATGAAAGTCCTTACGTGCAAGTTATAACCAAATATCTGACTTGAGGACGTTATAGTTCAGGAACCACAGCTATGTGTGTATGCTGTTTGGCATCCGTGTATACCTTTTCAGCCATTATACCACACGTCACTGGTCTCTCAGCTGCTCCGGTCCTATTGGACAGTCTCAATTTTCAAACACTCCAGGGTTTTTTTTTTTGGGTTTTTTTCTGTCAGGTATTGAAACTAGTATCCTGCTCTTAGTGCAACGGTACGCTGGATACTCACAGCATATATTCTTTTGTAGACTTGAATATAAATTCATATGTTTCTTCTGGCACTCACCAGTGCATGGATATAGAGCAAGCAGATTTTCAGTATATTAAACTGTGAATAAATAGGCAATATTAACGCCTAAAAGCCCAATGTGAACTCTGTTGTCCACAGAGGGATAAGCACAATTGTAAATATTATTGACTGCATAAAAGAAATGAAATCAAATCATCAACCGGTTTCTCCCTACATGAGGGCTTTTTCAAGATGAGAAAAATAGCAGTCCAAAACTTGCTTTTAAAAGTGGCCAAACTTTTTCATTGGTTCCAACAATTAATTGATATTTAAGGTGGTAGTGAAAAGATACTATGGTAATGGCAATCTTTTAACCTAAAGGTGGTATTGGCAATTAAAGAACATTACATATTTATTTATAAGGAGATTTATTATCTCAAGACAAATGGTCATAAAGTGACTTTTATATGTGCATATCTAAACATGTGTATATTGCATAGTGTTAATATTAGTTAATTCAAAAATGTATATTAAAATTACATATTTATTTATAAGGAGATATATTATCTCAAGACAAATAGTTATAAAGTGACATTAGTACGTGCATATCTAAGCATGTGTATATTACATAGTATTATATAAATATTAGTTAATTCAAGAATGAATATTAAGATTGTGTGGAAAAACTGTATCTAGATCATATACGTAATACAGTTAAGGTTTATCATTCAAAGATGAACAGTGAACAAAAACATATAAAAAAAGTTGCTTTCAATCTTGTAAAAAAGGTGAGATATCCATTTCAGAATTTAGACCTGCTGGATATAAAGTATTATATTTATAGATATACTCAGTCTCTTTCAGTAGGAGACATTTATCTATATTTCCTCCCCTCCAGTTAGTTTTAACTATTTGGATACTCCAGTATTTTAAATCATTAGTTCGCCCATTATGGACCTCTTTAAAATGCTTATATAATCTTGTATCATCTAGCTTTTTTTCTATACAGAGAATATGCTCCCTGATACGAACTTTTAGCATTCTTTTCGTCTCACCAAAATAGATTAGTTTACAAGTACATTGTAGTATGTAAATCACTCCTTTCGTTGTACATCGTATCAAATCTTTTATTATTAATTCATCCTCTGCATTAGGCAAGGTTAGTGTTAATTTTTTACAGCTGTGTTGGCAGGCTTTGCATGAATAACAGGGATAGAAGCCTGAGATTATTTTTCCATATAGATCTTTATTTATTTTATTTTTCTGTATCTGTATTTTAAATTCACTTGGTGCCAGCATGGATTTAAAATTCTTAGTTTTTCTAAATATCAATTTTGGTGTTTGTGAGAGTTTATCTCCTATTAGTGGGTCAGCTTTGAGTATATGCCATTGTCTTTTCAGGATATTTCTATATAATATAAAGTTGTTTTGTCATTGTTAGAGGCTACTAAGCACGTGGGGAATCCCCATCTATAGAGGATCTTGTTGTCCTGCAGGGCGGTTGTAAGAAAGCAAAGTTCTCTGTGCTTCTGCAACGTAGCTGGGCAAAGATCTGGGAAAATTTGTAGGGGTATACCAGCATGTTGCACCGGCTGTTTGTTTCTACTGCAGCGGAGTATCTCCTCTTTATTCTTGTAGTTTAGCATTCTTAGGATAACATCCCTTGGAGGTGCTTTTGGCGATGGCTTGGGGAGCAGTGCCCTATGCGCCCTTTCTATTATTACCTCAGGTGCCAATGGGGTACCCTTAATCGTCCTGAAGAGGTCTTGTAGATATCCCTGTTAAGCTGTTGGATTGACTGATTCAGGAATACCCCTTACTCTTAAATTATTCCGCCGGCTGCGGTTATCTAAATCTTCTATTCGTTCCAGAAGACTTTGGACCATATTTGTATTTTGTTGTGTCTGGGAAGTAGTTTCTTTCAGCTGCTCTTGCAATGTGCTGTGTGATTTTTCAACATTTGTGACTCTTTGTGACAGTTCTGTGACGTCACGTTTCAACTCACTAAACAAATTTTTAATATCCGATGTAATCTCTTTTATGTCTTCTTTTGACGAGAGACACTTCAGGTCATCTTTTGTGACATATCATGGTGGGACTGAGGTGGTTTGGGCAGCATCATCTTCCCTTTGTGGCATTTGTGCTTGGCTATCATCATTTGTTTGTGTTTCTGTGTCTTTAATATAGTAGTTCATATTTCTTGTCTTCGTCCCCTTTTCTGGGGCATTCTGCTTCTTTTGGGCCACTTCTGCCTGCTCTTCAGGGACCAGCTATATTAAATAACAGTAATGCTCTTCTAGTATCTGCTATACAAACAAGGATCCGTGCTCCCACTCACAGTCAAATGCTCCTGGCACTGTGTCTATTACTTGCTAGACAATTGTATGGCGGGCAAAAGAAGTCACATATAACACACTCTAAGTTGTAACCAGTGGGGGAGTCTTAGTTGCACAATCCTCTGTCTTTTAGTTGGAAGTAAACACACCAAATATATTCTTGCCAGTGAGATGAACCTAAGGGCCCAGTTTATTTTAGCTAGCTGCGTCACAAAGACCTATAGGCCCAATTTTAGCTTATGTTGCGGTCTTTTCTGCATTCAGGCCACTAAGTTCCCGGGATAGGTAATGTGTTTTTATGTTTAAAAGGTATATAGTGTATATAGCGCTGGACTTAAAACGCTTTTGCCTCCCTAAAATACTGTCCTCCTCCTGGACAGAAAAAATGGGGTGAAAATAGATCAAGAGTTTTTGGGGGGGTGCTAAGCAAGCTCAAAGCATTAAAGATAGGGATATAAACACTCTTCTTATATTAATGTAATATATAAAAACCTCTATGTGTTTAATTTGTACTTGGTATAGTTATTGTATCAATGTTACTGTTGTGCACTCTTCTATTTTAGGACATAAGAATCAATGAATATAGGTTCAAATGTAACAGCGTTATTATATAAGACTACCTGCACGGCAGGATTACAAAAAAGTCTACCAAAGGTACAGTTACAAATATGATCAGTGAATGCATCTCTCTGTAGCAACTTTGAAAATGCAATTAAGTTAACAAGTAGTTGGCCACTACTATTTTCTATTGTCAAAAAGAAACTCTTTAGGAGAGACTTTTATCCTCAAACATACGTAAACTGCATCTGTCAAAAGGGGGCATCGCAACATTATCACGAAGTACAACATTTTAGGAGAGACTGTTTTTTCCTTATAACTAATACCATCACAGTTGATAAAAGGTGGTATTGTTACATTATTCCACCATTAATTTTTTTCTGTTGAAAATATGAAGTCATCTTCTTAAGGAGAGTTTGTATCACAAATAGAAAATACACTTGCATTAAGATATACGCATAATACCTGCTTTTAATGCTAATGCAATATATATTGTACTCTTGAAATATTGCTCTTATTTAAAACGAGCATATTTTAATTTTTGGTTTTAGAATAATTTTTGTTATATATAGACTTCAGTTATAGGTCTATAAATTGTATGTTTTTTATTGTCCAAGTGGTTTTAATTACAAGTAAAAGCATTCTAAAATAATTTTTTCGATGTATGTACTCCTTTGTTTATAATAGAAGCTTAAGAGTGTTAAAAATTTATGACACTATTGCAACACACAAGTTGAGGAGTAGTGAAAATAATGCTGTTACAGTAATGTGTTTTTATATCACAGTGAGATCAGCCCTGTATGAGACTTGTCCCGTTATATGGCCCAGTGTTATTTACTACTTACTGGCTCTGTACACTTATGACCCTGCTGTAGCTGCGGCTGTTAGAAAATGACGATCACAGCAATGCCAGGTAGATAATTGTGCAGTCGTGCAAGCGGCTCTCAGTTCACAAACCCGCGGTTCTGGAGACAGTGTGTATGCCGAGCACTGGGGTGCGATGTGAAGCTCCGGTATGCGCAACTTGCGTCTCACTCTAGAAGGATTGCAGCCTACTACGGGTGATCGAGATGCCGTTCAGACTTCTTCTATCAGATGATCCGCTGTCAGATCCTCTGTCAGTTCCGTTTTGTCCCCTCGGTTCTTGGGCTCAGTTTAGTTTTAATAATTAGTCTCATTTTTTACTTTGTTAGCTTTAGGTGAGCTTTTGGCTCAGGAGCACTAAGTAGAAGCGGCCATTCTCCTGCACAGTCAGGCTCCGCCCTCCTTCAATATCTTTTTTATTTTAAATAAATTTAATTTTTTACTATTTAATGATAACCAATTTACAAGATACAGCAACAGAAGGATGTTACAAACTTTAAATGTTTTTGTAAATCAAGCTATTAAGTTACACTTGTCAGTTTTGAGATATGTTTAAAGGGACACTAAACCCAAATTTTTTCTTTCATGATACAGATAGAGCATGCAATTTTAAGCAAGTTTCTAATTTACTCCTATTAGCAATTTTTTTTCTTTCTCTTGCTATCTTTATTTAAAAAGCAGGAATGTAACGCTTAGGAGACAGACCATTGACGGTTTAGCACCCTGGATAGCGCTTGCTTATTAGTGGCTACATGTAGCTATTAATAAGCAAGCTTAACCCAGGTTCTGAACCAAAAATGGGCCAGCTCCTAAGCTT